>NC_072767.1:18737628-19455128 GCF_022539595.1 Amphiprion ocellaris | reverse complement strand
AGATAGAAAAAAAGGAAACACTATGGAGGTCACAGTGGTGTATCATCATATAAGCAATTGCCATCAGCACTATGTGTGTGTCTCTTGCACACATACATAGTGTACGCTGCACATATATACATACAGAGCCAGGCTGACACATTTGCATCTTGGGGTTGTGTGACCCTTTTTTCCCCAGTAAATGATGGTGTTGATGTTGACAGCGTTAGTGTGTGACTGACATATGCAGTAAGGCCCCGAGGTTACCATCACGACCTTGTCTCTCCTCACATCTTTGTTTTCTCCTGCGGCGTGCTGCTTGCGTGTGTGCTGGCATGTATGAAATGCCCTGGTGTCATTCTGTACACTGCTGGGAATATGACTCCCCTCAGCTTGCTTAGGAGAAGCTGCACAAAACGTTCAGGGACACTGCCAGCATGCCATGACAGCAGGCAGAACTAAAAAGCAATATATTTTTTCCTGTTTTTCACTGGATTTTCTGTTGACTTCAGATGATGGAGGAAAGCTTGTGGGGGGAAACGTGTCCTTCGACCACACGAGCATTCATTCATACACACTGCTGGGCAGGTATAGGTCGACGAGTAAACAAGACTGTGATCTTTGTCACATCTGAGTGACAGTCACAAAGGACACATCGGCAGCTTCCGCACTTGTCAACGAATGACATTTAACTGAGCGGGATGGAGATGACCTGAACTTCACGCACACACACACGCGCACGCACGCACGCACGCACGCACACACACACACACACACACGCACACACATTGTCCAGCAGTCTGTCTTTTCGCTCCACACTTCCACTCCTATCACCACCTGCATGTCATTTTATTTTCTGGTGACCCATTCTCTCACCCCCCATGCTGCGATCCATCCCCTTCTCTTTTTTTTTGTGCGCTTTTCTTCTGCCTTCTTATTCATCCAACCACATGTCTTTGTGGTGTGACACCGATTTACTGGATGTGGGAGAAGAAGAAGAGCATCCATGCCAGCTTCCAGCTCTCTGGGAGAAAACTTCCCAAGTGTCATTTGTGCTCCACTGAGGAACACGATGAAAAGCAAGTCTAAGCTAAAAGTACCTTAAAGTTTCTTGCCTCACAATCAGACACAACTCTTACCAGAGTTCATGCACTCTCAGAGTTTCAGTCTGGCTGTAATCGCGACATGGAGAAACTTAGATTTCCAAGGTTTCCTTAGCAACCACGTTAAAACTACAGACTGTTGTGTAGGTCACCTTAACAGCTCCAGGCTACAAGACCTCTGGGTTCTGGTGTGTGATGTCAGGATGATGCCAGAAGATACCTGGGGTCCTGTTCCGGCTCATTCAATGGATGCTGGATCACATTTAGATGTGAGGAGCTAGAAGGTCAAGTCAAGGCTTCAGGCTCTTCGCTGTGTTCCTTGAAGCATTTCTTCGCACAAGGTGTGGTAGAGCTGCAAGGGGAGGACACTACTGTCAGGGAGTATTGTTGTGATGGGGTCTCTGCTTAGTCTGCAACAATGTTTAGGTTGGTGGTCCTTGTTAAAGCAACATGCCAGGGCCAAAGGTTTTCCAGCAGAACGTTGCATCATAACACAATGATCAGTGTTATTCACCTCATAATGGCTTTAATACTGTATGCATGTTGATGTTGTACACATTTAGATGGTGCACACATTTTTACATACTCAAGTTTTTGTTTTACTCTCCCATCTTTTGGTTTAGTAGTTTATTGTTTAGCATCTTCAGTAAAACATGTTTATTATACATGCTATTTTGGGGATTTTTTCAGTACCTTGGTATCTTGGTAATTATAAGGGCTAGCAGCACAGGGTTGTATTGGTTTATTTATTAATTTTTTTCTGAACAGTTTTTGCTGTCCAGATCTTACACCATTTGAAATGATAATATTTCCAACTTTTTATTTTTTTTAAATAGCATTTACATTATATGAAAGAAGAAAATATCATTATTAAATTGTTTGTTACATGAATCTCACTATAATATACTGGAAGTAGAGATATTTTTATATTTTTGTGATGATTGACGTACACTTGTCCTTCCATCTGTATGCAGCATTACTCAAAAACAAACAGATTTGGATGAAATTTTCAGGGAAGGTCAAAAACCCTTTTTGAGTTTAAAAGGTTTTGCAGTTTTCTTTCTACCTGATCTGCTTCTAATCTGCAGAATGCTTGCCATTTACAAAGAACTCAGAACAGTGTAGTCCCAGCAGGATTGTTCCTTTAAGATTTGGAACATTTACATATTTTTTACTGGTGGAGTTTCACTTTATTCCCCAACTTAAAACAGAAAAATAATCCTGTCTATACCCAGTTTTTCAGATGACTACAGAAATGTAGCTCCGTGTATTGTGTCTGTGTGTCGAGTTGTGTCTATGTTACATTTGTTTTTGTGTCTTAAATGGATATTTGTCCTGGTTAGTTCCTCTGAGATCAAGGATTACTTTTCAGCAACAAGTCAGGAGAGATTGAGAGCAGAGAGACTAACAAATGCGGCTGCAGGATTTCCTTTATCCTTTAGAGCCACCAAAAAACCTACTGCCAAACTTATTAGATGAGTAATAGAATTTTTTTCTCTCAGCAAGTGTGTCAATCCCATTAAGTACAATACATCAGAGTGGTGGCACTAAAAACAGGAAAAGGTCATAAAAATAAAATAAAACTAAGTGATCTTTGCTGAGGTTTGTAGAAATATTTTTTTTGACAACCATGATCTGGTTTCATGTCTTGCTTCTGAGCATGTAAGGGAATAAGGGTTTTGCCACACATTTAATACATCTATGAATGTGCAGGAGAGTGAGAATAAGATACATCTGTCCAGAAATAAAACAAAGTAAGAAGCTCAGGGTGGAGTACCTGACATGATCCTTGTTTAAAACACGACCACGACCACCATCGCCGTCTGATAGAAATGATTTTCTCTGTCTCATTTATTTCTCCATCTGTTCTGCTACTGCTCTCTCTGATATATACACACCAGTGCTGCAGGTCCATCTCCAACCTCAACAAGTCCTAAATCGGCTTAAGCTTTGGCCAATCTCTGCTCACAGTGGCTCACAATCCTGTGTTTCTCTGTCTAGGTCACTGTGTCCCTCGTTCCCCTTCTTTGTCTCGCATATTCAAATTCAAACACACTTCAGTGGAACACATGAAAACATTCATGTGTCTAATTTGCATGTTGCAGCTGCATGTATGTACATGTAGGTCAGTCTCTCTAATGGGACTGGTGCACCATGACTGGACCAGATATGGATCTTTCTGGTCAATGGCGTCTCCACAAAGTACATTTTTGTGCAGTTAATCTCCAACAGCAAATACATGTTGAAGGAAATCAGTATGAGGAATCAGTGTGAGGACATGTTGTTGGTTACTGTACAGGGGAGTCACAAAAATGTTGGTCCTGAATTTATCTAAATGTTCACTGGCAATTTAATGAATTAATTAATTTTAAAATTGAACACAAAACATCCACCATTACTTGAGATGGGTTGTGGTTTTCAACATTTAACAAGGCCTTTGTTGGCTGATTCAAACCATAGATGTGGACCAAAAAGCAAACCCAAGGCTCCGTTAGTGTGGGTGAATGGATGAATTAAAAACAATGTATAAACTTTTTGAGTACTGTTAAGATACAAAAGCACTGCATAAAAAAAATAAGCCTGAAAGTATTTATGCAAATGCCAAATTTTTATCTATTACACCAATTCTTTTCTTTTTCTGGCTGAAGATGACATTAAAAAGTAAAAAAAAAACAAAAACACGTAAGACATTGTGTTCCAATGTCAAGTTTTTGTAACTGACTATGATCCATCTTCAGGATTACTCATACATTACCTGGCAATCAGTTGCAAAGCCTTTATCTGACACCACATCAAACCATTCTCATAACTTCTAACCAGCTTTCTGTATGTCTCCATGGGGACTTTGTTCCACTCCTCTTATGTGACGATGTGGAATATCCATTTTAATGACAGTGTTCGTCTTCCTGCCTCCACATGTTCCACCCATCACTATTCTGAGGGAACACTGAAGCTTCTCCTATCCTTAGCGCCTCCAAATTCTATATAATTCTCCCCATAACAGAGTGATAATGAAGAGCAGCTGGACCATTATGTTCTACAGAACTGACTGACAAAAAGAGACCACACACTGTCTAAATGCCTTTTGTCAGTCACTTGTGTCATTTCCAGCCAGAAGCAATTTCTTGAACAAAAAATGACCATAAATCCAAATTTGACATGAACGTGAGTCATTTTGGCCTTAACTGTGAATACAGGCCACTTGTACATTTATCATCTGTACACTTCCCACCCCCTCTGATCACTGCATCTCTGCCTCCATTCATTAACTAACATAAAGCATGTTATATTTGTCAACACAAAGTACTTGAGAAAATGATTTAGTTCTACAGAAATGAAATTTCTAAGAACAGACATGTTTTCATTGTGCCACAGCTACTTTTTCTCTCTATAATAAAACTAAACATACAACTTAGCTCCATAACACGATGGTTTCCACAGAGGGATTGTGTCAGGCTTTTCCTCTAAGTGAGTGTGACAATGAAATGATATGACAGGGTGCGAGCTTAGACATAGAGTAGTGGGCCTGGAACTGCATATCAGTCCAAATGTTTGCTCTTGCTACGGGGGGGATTTGACTGAAATGCCTGAGGACATTCAGCAAATCTGATAAAAGAGGAAGTTTAAGCACACAGACTTTGGTGTGAAATTCATGCGCCTTCAACGCCTAGAAGGCAGACAGAAACCAAAAATTTAAACGTTTTCTACTGCAAAAGTGATACACAGCATGTTTGTGCAACAAAGAGACAGTAAGACATTAATGATGTTTAACCCTTAGATGCACGAGTGATTGAACCTACACTCTTCCATAAGTAGGTCAAAAATGACCCGTATAAAAATCAATGTGTTTTTATGTGTTTTTAAATATTGCAATTTCTTTAAAAGTATAAAAGGTAACTTAAAAATTAAAATGGAATGATATTGAAAACATGTTTTTTGAGGAATGACTGGAATATGAAGTGATAAAAACTTTTCATTACAAAGATATTGCAAGAAAACGACCTCACGGTGTCATTTTTGACCCACTTATACATCAGAGGGTTAATAGAGAATCAATTATAGAAGAGGTTTTCACCAACTTGCTTTCCTGCTCTTCAACACTTTTTTTCTTTTTCATTAAGATGCCTATCAAATAACCCATGAAACACATTTGTTCGGCAATATTTACATTTCCATTATGCTTGTATGCAAAATGAGCACTTGATCATGCATGTAAACTGTACGCCTGGTAAAATTATGAGACAATTTGCATATCAAATACACTGGTTAGCTCCCTAATAACATTTAAGAGGTGCTGCACTTTCCCTGGATGTGACTTTCATCCAGATTATTACTAATTATGCTAATTCAGATTTTACACTTGGAAACAGTCAGTTTCAGTGTGTTGCCGTCCACCCCGGGGCCTAAGCTGTATGGAATCTGTTCCATTGTCATAAAGACAGATGAGGATGTCGGTGGCCACAGAGCACATTGTGTTGTTCCCCTGATTGAGATGTTTGCTCTCAGCAGCACACGACCAGCAAACTACTGCGAGCACAGCCATAACAATCAATGATTACTCATGCTAAGTGCATTATTAGGCGTGCTTGTTAAAAAAAAGCATGGGATTTGGACTTGTTAGATGGCATTGATAAAATCTAGTGTTCCGTAGGCAGGACTAATCCTTGATAATGTGTTCATCGCTGAGAAAAGCAACCATGCGGAGGTTCTTCCAGCAGCTCTGCTCTTCACACGCCGTTTGTCTTTCCTCCCCTTGTGTCCTTTTTTCCTCATCTTCATTCTCTCTTCTCTTTACCCTTGACCATCTCTAAAAGCATATACATCAGCTGTGCCTTTTCTCATGTTGTGATGAATAATTGATTCATGGATGTGATATTGGAATGCTACAAGGAGACATGAGTTTTGCATGATCCTTAACCTGAACTCTGGGTGAATGTTTAGGCAAGCGGAAGCCTGCATGCTATTAGAATGTATCATGCATGAGAACACGCAGTACATTGCACAAATTTGATCTTTGTGTTTTGCATAATTATTCTGATTTCAACCCTGGGGTGAAACTACCAGGAGGTACATTTTAAAATATCTTTTTCCATTTAACTGTAGGTTACTGAGTGGCTTACATTCTGTCCTAAATTATATCAACGGTACAAACAACGTATTAGTATCTCTTTGTATGACATAATACAGTTCAACTGCGTCAAAACCTACAGACACCAGAATGAGAATAAAGATTAATCTCTGCAACAAAAGCTGAACTTCATGAACCTCGTGAAGATACATTTATTTTAAGACTGCTATATGAATGCATTGATTTAAAATATGTGTAGTAACTAAGTACATCTACTTAAGTACTGTACTTGTCTTGGGTTTGTGTATTTGATGCCACTTTATACTTCCATACTTATATTTTACTTCACTCCAGTTTTCTTTAACAGTTTTACTTACTGCTGACATGAAGTTTTTACACAATGCATAATAAAATATATATTTTTAAAAAAAAAAAAACAACACAGTCAAAGAGTTTTAAAAAAATGGTTTCCAACTTTTTTGGCTTCTTCCAAAAAGGATTGTCTTGTCTGGTTCACATCTCAGATGTCTGTTAGTTGTTAACAGCTCCATCAAATAGTGATAATTTTCTCCTCTAAACTTCTCACATAGTTTCATTTCAATAAAAGTTTAAATGATCTAATATCCCATCAAAAATGAACGCTAAAACTGATGAGTGATAAAACAGATTTGTGCTTAAAACTTCACTTTTTCTTCTTTCCTTCCCCATTAATCCTCTGATGATCCCACAGATTGATTTACTGCCCCGAATATAAAACTGAATACTTCTACACTACTATAAAGTTGTTGAAAGTGGCTCCACATGCAGCAGCTACAACAGTAACATGCTGCTGACACACCGATGCGTCACTGTTAATAATGGAATAGAATCATATATGTATAGTCTATATTAGTCTGAGGGACAAAATCAATATTGTTACTGTAACACTATAATGGAATCTTGCTGCTAATACTTATGTACTTTTACTTATTTGGGATTTTTCATGCAGAATTTTTACGTGTAATCGAATATTTTACTTCTAAATTTCACTGCTACTGTTACTTAAGGCTCTGTATTGACCTTCCACCACTGGTTTGTATAGTCCTGTAATTACTCTTTTATTACTGTGTATTATTAACACAATCAAAGAGTAAAGTTTTTTGTCTCCCTCTTTAAACTAGAAGAAAACTTTAATGAGAGTTTACTGACATTTTAACATTCTTTGGATTAAAGAGGAACTCCACAGTTTTGACACAGAAAAGTCATTTTACTGTCAGTTTCCATAATATCAGGGACTCACGGACACTTACAGCTACTGAAAAAGTGCTTCTGGTTGCATTATCACAAATGTGGGATCTAACGTGTTTGGAAATCCACCCAAAATGACAACAAGTCAGTGTTGGAATTTAAATTTCTTTAACTAATTGCTCTCTTGTCACATCATATAATGCAATAGAAATATTCTATCAATAACCGAGGGGAAATTTGGTTGCTACAGCAGAAAGAGTACAGTTCCCACCACCATAATTACAGATAAATAAGTAAAATTGTGCAGGAAATAAAAATAAACAATAAGAATAATATAAAAAGCAGAATGTCCTATGTAAAGGCTGTACAAATATCAAAGTGTTTCATAGTGCAAATAGTGTCCAAGAGTGCAAGAGTATAAAAAAATGTGCAATTTCAAATTACACAACTGGGAAAAGATGCTACAAGACAGAAAGGATGAGAGCTCTCTCCCAGCCAGGGGTGATGCACTGAACAGAGTTACTGCTTGAGGCAGGAAAATTTTCCTGTGTCCGTGCTTGTGGCTGCGGAGCTGGACCAGCATGTAGGAAAAGCTATGGGTGGTCAGGGTTATCCAGGATAGACAACAGTTGATTCAGAGTCCTCCTTTCCACCACATCCCCAAAGTTCTGGTATTTCTGATCCTAATCACTGCACTAATAATTTCAAATACTGTTGAAACCCTTTTATCGTAGTACAACATCTTATTTACCTCTAAAGAAAAACATATTTTTTCAGCTTTCAGCTGCTTTGTGATGAAGTAAAAGGCAATAGGAGTGTGAAAAGAAGAGATACAGAATGACTCAGAGTCAGACGGCTGAGGAGGAAGAGATGAGCACAGAAAGAGAGAGGGACAGAGACAAATAGAGAGATGTGATTAAACGCCTGAGAGCCAGGAGGGTATTTCCATTTCACTTGTCACCAGACAGTCACACATTTCCAGCCAATGAGAAACCAACACATGCTAATTGCCAGTTAGAGAGCCTGTCAGTCATCTGGAAACGCCGCCTGAACCCAATCTGCATAATTTCTCATACATCCTGCCAGCCGGTGCTGGAGAACACTCGAGGTAGAGTTTTTGTTGTCACATTTGACTTTGCCGGACAGCGATTACTCTCCCATCCCAATTTCCCCGTTTGAAATATTCCCATCTTCTTGCGTCCATGTGCCTCATTTGCATTTGTGCCTGCATGAGTGAATATGCATGTGTGTGTGTCAGTGTGTGTCAAAGTGTTTACACCCCGGTGACTAGTGGCTGGTAATTGTAAGGAGGGGGCTAATAACAACGGTGTCAGACAGGCCTGAGTGGACTTCATTATTAGTGCCTTGTTAGACAGGCTAAACACTGGGCCAGCATACACACACTTAGACACGTCCCACTCTGGGTTGTTGTAGTGGCAGGAGGCAGCGAGAGAAAGATGAAAGCTGAGAAAGCGAACAAACTGTACAAATTGACTCTGGTCATGTCATGTGTGTGTGTGTGTGTGTGTGTGTGTGTGTGGTTTAACATGTCTAAGTGTGAGTGATTCCGTGCGCTGGCATATGTTTCTGAATTACGAGCTATCTCTCATCGAAGTTCGCGGCAGACGCCTGGCAGATGCAAATGTGCCCTATGCTAATTTTTTGATTCGACAACTGCAACAAAAGACCCCGTCCCCACAGCTCCCTGTATGTCTATCAAAAAAATGTCACTTCATTCTTCCCTCGTGACCTCCAAACTGCAAAATCGTCACCCCCACCATAACAAATGTTTATTTAGACATCCAACAATGGCTTACTGTGATGGGAGATGGGTGCAGCCTCCCAGCATAATGTAGAATGAACCAATCTGAATCTAAATAGACTCAGAGGGCTGGGAGGGTGGGATGAGGCAGAACCATTAGGACGTTCACAGCTTTCTGGTCAGAGGAAGGTTTTTTTCCTCTCCCTCCACAGTCTAATTAACATTTAAGACCTGTGTACACATTCACATGTAGAAAAAGAAAAGCAAGAGAGAGTTTAAAACTACACATGCGCTGTTGTCCTGAGCCGTGCGTTGCATGGGTGCTTACTGTCGTTTGAGTGTGTATGTACAGTTGTCTGTTTTGTGTGTGTGATTGTGTGTTTTTTCCACTGTATGGACCATTTGCCCGGCTACTCTGGACAATAATGTTCCAGCTGCTGCAGCCCAGTTCCTATTTTCTGGCATTGTCAGCAGAATCATTTTATTTTGTAGGGACAAGAGCCGGAACATTTGACTAGAAAAACGATTATCTCAATTTATCCCATTCTACCATGGATGGATATGTTCAGGAGTCCAGATGGAGAATTCAAGTATGGGAAATGGGAAGAGCTGCCGAAGGGATGCACACAAACACACTGGCATTTGGTCCTCCTAGAAATTAGGTTTCATACTACAGGCTTGGTTTCCCAATTACCTTTTGTTGGGAAACGCAGTCACTGTCTGCATAATGCAGCTTGATATTGTTTTCTGAGTGCAGGATGTATAATTTATTGGTAATGGGTTTTTTCAAAAGCTGTTGCAAGTCAGTTTTTAACTTAAATCACAATTTTTAGAAGACAAGGTTTGCATCAACTGTATTCTTTAAGCCCCATCCACATTATAAAAGATTCACTTGTGGCCCATCTCTTTGTAGCTGACAGCTGGTTGCTATGGGCATTCCAGACTTTGGTAACTCTGTTGGCTATTTCCCAACCCAAATGTTTCAGAGTGAAACTGGCTAGTCTACACTTCAACAGTACAATACACCCATATTTAAAGACCCACTCTGGTAAATTTCAGGTTTTTGAAGTTTTTTCACTGGAAGACACAATGAGCAAAATAAGAAGACAACATCATGGTGGAGCATTTACACCTTGAAACTCACTGATGACGATTGATAATACAGGATTTCATATGTATCAAGCCTAAGGAGCCAATCCTGTCAGCTTAAGGGGAGGTGCTTGCAGCATCTTTATTCCTTTTCAGAATCAACTTGTACTTTAAACAACAACTTCTTCAAATGCAGAGTTAGGGTTTGTTGAAGACCGCAGTGATGATCTGGTTGAAGTTAGAGGAATTACAACTTTCCAGTTGTTTCCTCTGTGTTAGTGTTTGGGGAGCTCAGTGATAGCGTTTTATGGAAATAAACAGTATCCATCACTCTCACTGGCAGTTACCTCAACATTGAAATGGTTGTTTTGTTAGACTGCAAAAACTCAAAGTCTTATCAAGTCTATTTGTCTTATTTTTAGTCAAAATGTCTCATCCCACTTGATTTAAGATAAATTCACTGAACAAGTGACATTTCAGCAACATAGAGGGACTTGTTTTAAGACAATGCATCTTAAATATCTTAAGTCAAACAATCTTAAAATGATCTTGTTTTGAGTTGTATTTTACAAGAAACAAGGTTCATTTTACTTTTCATACATTTTTCAAGCTGAGGTGTTATTTGTAAAAGCTACAGAATCTTGATTTAAGAATAAACTTCACTTGATTCAAGTAAATGCGTTCTGTTGGAAAATCACCAATTAGTTCATATTGTGAAGTTTGCTAATGCGTTGCTGCAAATGCGAAAAATAAACAGTTGATTTCAATACTAGACTGTTTACATGGTGTAGAGTTATTTATAAATAAGGGAGTAAGAACCATGGTCATATTTGCAGCAAATGTATTTTCAACCAACTGTATGCAGACGGATATCTTAAAATGCTTAAATCACATTTTTTAATCTTGTTTCAAGGACAAAGTGGTCTTAAATCTAGAGTCATGTCACTGTTATACAACCTAAAATAGGTAAAATGCATCTTAAATTTTGTACTCAACATGAATGTTTATAAAGCAAATGTCTACTTTCAAGTTAAAAACACCTGCTTTTGGACATAGCTGGCTTACCTAAAACACAACAAATGCTGCCAAAACACGACTAAATATTAGGATTTCTAGCTAACTGTGAGAAGACATATCTCAAAATGCTTCAATTAATCTTTGTAATCTTATTTCAAGTACAAGATGGTCTTAAATCTAGAGAAGTGCCACTATAATACAACTCAAAATAAGTTTAACACAGAGCGTGGGTGACCCATGTACAGGGGCTGGTCCTCGACGCAGCGACCTGGGTTCGATTCCGCCCACGGCCCTTTGCTGCATGTCTTCCCCCCACTCTTCTCCCTCCTTTCCTGTCTGTATCCACTGCACCTATCTAATAAAGGCAAAAAGGACAAAAAATAACCTTAAAAAATTAAATAACTTTAATACATCTCAAATTAAGAGGTTACATGAAAGCACAAATCGATTTTTGAGTGAAAAACTACTATTTGTTAGCATGTCTGGCTTATTTTTAGACACCTAAGCTTGACAATCCTGGTAAAATATAGCTTAAAATAAGTTTTCCCAGCTCATTTTAAGATCTCAATATTCTAAATATCACATCTTATTTCAAGAAATCTTACCAAGCCATTTTTCACTTGTTTTATTGGCAGATTTTTTCACTTATTTCAAGGTAAAAGTTCTTTGAAATAAGTTTTTTTTCTTGTTTTGAGAGGGGCATTTTTTTCCAGTGTATCTTGCTGCCAAAGTTCATCAAATTCCACCATCTCTAGTTGCCACATCGCTGCTGATCTCTAGCCATGTGTCCATCCTTTCACTTTTCTCTGATCTGAATTCTGCTGTTTATCCCGTTTTCAAACCAGCACTTTATGCTTCCCTCCAGTTCTGCAGCTGTAATGTCCACATGTGCTCTATGACCACTAGCCTCACCTTCACCCAGCTCACCACCATTTGAGGCTTTCACCCAGAAAAAGATATATGCCCTCAGTCACAGATAATATTTCTTTTGCAGCTCTGGTAGATGGTGTCAGCTGAGGACAAAATGTGGAAGAAATCCAGTGTTCAGCACTGAAAATGTATAAACATACAAAATATGTAGATAAAAATGTTTTAGTAGGAATAAGAGCCATTACAAGGCAACAACTGCCGTATACGACTGACAGCATCCTGGTAATAAATGTCTCGGGGGATATCACATCTCAAAGTAAGAGAGTCAGGGCTTTGTCTCATAGATCACAGTTGCAGGCAATCTCACGCTCAGGACTGAAATAATAGCTTTCTTGAAAACAACTCATTTTTCTTTCCTTCTGCCCTAACTCTGCTTTTTAATACATCTGTGAAACTTGTAGGACACTTTAAATTGTGCATTCTTTGTGCGTTTTGACTTACTTTGTACAAACGTGTGTGTGTGTGTGTGTGTGTGTGTGTGTGTGTGTGTGTGTGTGTGTGTTAGATCATGCCTGTAGGGGTGCTGTGTTGAACATGACCTGCCACTGAAGTGGAAAATTAGTCACCTTAAACATGCAGCTCAGTCAGGGATGTCCCTGCAACTTGCAGGACTTGTTCTTTATGCATTGCTCTCTTTTTCTCCCTGTTTTTCTGAAACACACAAATAAACACCTCCTTCAGTTTTTCCCCTCGGCCCCCCTTTTCCTGTTACTACATTTTCTCAAACTATCACTTGCTCCTCCTTCATGACAACTATTAATGGAACATCTTCTCAATATAAACCAAATATGTATAACTTAAAACATAACTTCTAATGTAAACAATTAATTTAAAAATCCGGACAATGTCATTATTGTTACTCCACCAAGGAATGGTGGAGTTATGAGACAATCAGCGTACGTTTGTCCATCTGTCTGTCTGTTTGTCTGTCTGTTCGCAACATCACTCAAAAACGGACAAACGGATTTGGATGAAATTTTCAGCCAAGGTCAGAAATGACACAAGGACCAACTGACTAGATTTTGGCAGTGATGCAGCTTATAGTCTGGATCCACAGATTTGCAAAAGATTTCTGTACCACTGCGAAATAGCAGCACAGCGTCACTGTAACTATGACAACAAGTGAACACTACATCAGCTACCTGCTGATGATCACATGATTGTGATCCTACTACAAATCGACCACTGTGGACTTATCGGGACTTATCTGTGTGGGATGATACAAGGAGCAATTGATTAAATTGTGGGGGTGTTTCCGAGTCCCATCAATTCCCGCTGCTCGCTACAAATTTCGGTCACGCAACTTGGTATCCGTACATAACGTACACATGCATAACACACAGCTGTGCTCAGCGCAAGGTCATTTTGTTTGTGGGTACATCTATATTAAATGGCCACAATCTATGTTGCTGTGATTTCTGCCACAAACTTTTTTCAAGATTTCAGCCATAGGAAATAATACAACGCCTGAGCAATCTTGGCGGAGTACTGCACTCTCTGAGTGCTTTTCTTGTTATTTATGTTACCATGTGATATGATGAGTCAATAAGTCATAATATTAGTTAGCATTTTTACATATTCCATTAGTTGATCACAGCTGCAATGCTCGTCAGTTAAAATGGTTTTACAGCAATATGCTAGTGCATTTCTATTAACTTTGGGGACTTAGAACATATAAGTCTCAACTTTTGTGTCATCTGTTGGCTAAATGCAACTTGAAAGCTTCTTGCTAAAAGTCTATATTTTATATGTTTTCATATAGCTCCTGAAAACTCACCTTCAGCTCATACACATTAAAACTGTATATACATATTTAGTAGTACATACAAACAGACAACAACTTAAAGGAAAAACCTGAAGCTTTGACTCTGACAGTGAGGGGATCCAGGGACTCCATTATGTTTTGGGGGCATTTTGCTGGTATGAGTTGGATCCAGTTATCCGTTTAGAGGAAAGGTTCAGTGCAAATCAATGTAAAGTTGTTCATCCATACGATGAAACATTCCTGTTCTGATGATAGTGATCCCTTCCAAGATAACAACGCCTCCATCTTTAGGGATCACTAAAGGATTTGATGAGTATGGAAATCCCTCCAGTAGTGTACCAGAGTCTTGGAGAATCCATACCAAGATGAACTAAAGTTGTTCTGTTGGCACGTGGTGGCCTGACTACTTACTAGATGCTATCTTCATTTTATTCTTCAATTTCCTACTCGTCTGTATGTATAAAAAAAAAAAAAAAATTGACGTTCATAAAAAAGCATTGCTTACTTAGCCACGTGAGGCAGCATCAGTTGTTTTTGCACATGCCCCAAACTAACAAATGTTCAAGTGACAAAATCCCATAATTATGAGCAAAGGAAGGAATCATGTGATGTTATTATAGAGCTACAAAGTTTGCCCAGGAAAGAGAATGGGGTGGATGTATAGGTTAGCAAAACACTAGACTTTCTAAGCAATAGTCAGCATTGTCAGCGTGTTTATAACCTCTGCAAAGCACTTAATCCAAATCCAAATGTTTTCCTGAACCTAGCCAAGCTGTTTGTTCCCTGCCTCTAAGTCCTTTCATCCATTTTACATCTGTTTTATTCCCTGCTCTCCTTCCTCTCACAATCCATCCACATTAATTACTCTCCCCTCTATGCTTCACCGTTCCTCATTTTTTTCCTGCCCTGCTGTTCCCTCCTTCCAGAGTCTTTCTAATGGTATTTATGAGTGGGCTGAAGTTCTTGTCTTATCCATATTTCAGGAGCACCAACTTGTCCAAGTTATTAGCAGGCCATTACAGCCTCCTCCTCGAGCAGTTCAACCACCAGCCTCAGCCTCAAATCCCTTCATCTCTCCATTCTTGTAATTTCAATTCCATCCCAGTGGGTTTGCTCTACTCTGGTACTCCTTCAGTTTTATAGCTCTTGCCTTATTTCCATTGCTTTCTGCCATTCTTTTTCTTTGTACATTAGCAATGAAAGAGAAATGCAGCTATGGAATTCAAACTCAGTGTCAGTTGATCCAATTTTATGACTAAGGCAACATTTGCAAATGTACGCACAGTTTCTCACTCAAACGTTATTTAAAATTTACGAACATACACTCATACATATTGGAATGTATTTTTCCCACCTACTGGAATTTATCTCTTAGATGATAACACTTCATTGCAAATTCCCTAATTTAATATTCATGATAATGACTACCAGCACATTAAAGGCAAGCTGTAAACAAATACAAGGATACATTTAAATGTTTATGAGTGCATTTGTCAGCTCCTATAAGGCATCTGTAGCTGGTATTTATTGCATTATCAATCAGCTATTAACTCTTTATTTGATGGGAGCTCCATAAACGTGTAATTGTTGACAAAAACCAATAATAAATGGTTAATAATTAAAGTGTGTTTTTTTATATATATATATATATATATATATATATATATATATATATATATATATATATATAAATAAAAAAATGTTTAATGCTTACAGATATTAAATAGAAAGAGCATATCTGTCCACCTTTCACGACCTGTTCAGTCACAAATAGGCAGTTCTTAACACCCTGGACACAACCTGTGAAATAACAAAGTACAGTCCATGAATATTAATATAATACACAGTACATACATGCAAATCTTACACTAACACTTACACAACACTTACACTGCAATATAACAGATTATATTCCACATGCTATAAACATGTAACTGTAAACGAAAAGAGGCTGTACATACAGGACAAATACAATGTTACAAGAACAGGCAGATGAGCAGCTCAGAGAGCTGAAGACAGAGAGTGATTAGGAGCAAGAGGAAATATTGTAGAAGACCAGACCTGTCTACGGGGTGTATCATCTGCATATCGAAGAAGTGGCTTACATAAAGAAATTTTCCCAGCAGCTAGAAAAGGCTGGTCTGAAAGACAGCACTGAGGCTCTGATCATGGCAGCTCAAGCACTGGGTCTGAGCACCAGAGCAATAGAGGATGGGATCTACTGCAGCACACAGGACGCAAGGTGCAGGCTGAGCAAAGAGGCCCCTGAGACCATCCAGCACATAGTGGCAACATGTCAGATGTAGGCTGGGGAAGTGCACTGAGAGAGCATAACCAAGTGGCTGGGATAATGTACAGGAACATCTGTGCTCAGTATGGGCTAGAAGTCCCCAAATCCCAAAGGCACATACCACCGAAAGTGGCTGAGAACAACAGCGCTAAGATCCTGTGGGATTCAAGCTCTAGACAGACAAGCAGCTGCTGGCTAACCAACCTGACAGAGTGGTGGTGGACAAGGAGCAAAAGAGGGCAGTTGTAATAGATGTGGCAATCTCAGCTGACAGTAACATCAGGAAGAAGAAGCATGAGAAGACTGAGAAGTAGCAGGAGTGGGAGGTACAACTGGAGCAGATGTGGAAGGTGAAGGCTAAGGTGGTCCCAGTGGTAATAGGAACATCAGGAGCTGCGACCTCCAGACTGGGAGAGGGGCTCCAGCTAATTCTAGCTACATCTGAGGTCTCCACATCTAGCCCTTTGCGTGATGTACAGCCACCCCTAAACTGACTACATGTCTGTCTTCATGACCAGAGGTATATCAATTCCATCATGTAATTTTACCAGCAATTCCTATGTTGAATAAATATAACTCATCATCTAAAACACCACTGCCTTGTCAAATACCTTACACAAACCCCAAACATTCATACAATTTCACCACTAAGGTAATGTAACCTATAACCCAGTTTAACATGGTATCTTCTGCTCCTGGTACAATTGTGCACGACTGCTGTAGTCTCTATATAAAACATCACTACACATCAGCTCTGTCAACTCTGTCAATTCAGCACACACTTCCATCTCAGATGTGTATAAATAAGCTGTCTGAATTAACTTAGAGAGTGGAGAGGAAGTGCACTTTTCCAACATATTGTATGCAATGGATGTGTATAAAGTTGTGATTGTAGATTGATTGTGATTTATTATGGTGTGTGTACTCTTCACAACAACAGAGGGAGATAAGAAGCGCCTAGCTGATTGTTTAATAAGTGTCTTCTTTATCATGTGCTGTCTGCAATCAGTGACGGAGTCATCATCACAGATGGGTTGTATTTACTGTTCATAATCCATGCTTTAAAATCGTACATCATTCATACATTGCGTCCAAACATACTTGGCCAATCAAGGTGATTAAGAGGGTAATTCATATTAGAAAACAAAAACTACACCTTTGTTGGACCTTTTGCAACACCATGATATTGATGGTGCTTGTTCTACCTTAAAATCTAGGTTGAATACTCATCATTACCATGCAGCATAATTGATTACTCGTATTCATGCAAAATGACATGCTGCTACTAATAATAGCCCACCATGTGTCTTCTGACGAGGAGTGGCTGTGTTCCTGATAAAATAAGCCACATTTATCAACTATAATATCTCCCTCAACAGAGCTGTAAAACTTTATTTAAATGCTAATGTCTGTTTGACAGATTAGCATACACAGGTGCAATATATTTTCTGCTGTTTGACTGGGCTTACAGCAGGATTATTTCACTCAGTAAGGGTTCACTGCTGCAGTAACTCAGCTGTCTGTGGCCTCATTTTTTTTCAAAAAAGGACTTAAAATTCGTTGTGTGATGATGTATTACTGCTCGTGGGGGCATTTCATTTCACCTGTCCCACCTCTTTGGAGGTCGGAGGTCAGATTCAGCTTCAGCTTCAAAACTGCAAGAATCCAGTGTCTCAGCTGGCTCACAATCTGTCAAAGCTGTTATCTTCATAAAAGCACCTGCATGGCCGCACCGTTTTTAGACTACAAAACACCAAAACGCAGGCAAAACCAAATTGTTCCTCATTATGAATAGATACAGAATTTAATGATAAGTAGGTGATGAAACTGCTTCTCCTAGTTGAAATGGCTGATGGGGAAATGTGCATGTGAACTTTAGACACCCTAGGGTGTTGGTGAGTTAGCTGTTGTGCAAGTTCGGAATATAAATCTGGCATCATAAAAGAATGAAAAGTATTTGATCTCAACTTCTGATTGAAGTTTTCACTTTTGAAGGCAGCGTAAGAGTCTCGAAAGATCGATAAACTCACCTTAGCTACTTCAAATGTTATGAAATCCTGATGAAATTATGACTTTTCTTTATTTGCTAGACTCTCAATCATCCCACATGATCTCACACTCTGGGAGAGATTTTGATGTCTTTAAAGCGGGACTCATCAAAGGGCACCAGCTGTCTGCGTATCAAAGCCACGCACCCCAGGTGAGGTCTGCAGCAGCCAGGCATGCATTGTGGTCCACAGAAGGGCAGAAGTGATGAGAGTAAAAGCAATGGCACAGTAGTAGTTTAGCAAGTGCCTCATTATCCCTCCATTAGGGTCCTCATTTGATTATGCTGCTGCTTAAATAGTTGCTGTGTGTGGTTACCATTTTGTTTTCTGTGTGTCTTATCATTTAAGGGACAGTCACAAAAAGTTAGTCAATCTAAACAGCATTTATGGTGATATTTAGAATGAATTCCTTTGTAATTTTGTAAGAAGTATTGAAACTTAATTTAGTGAACATTAGTTTACACTTTGTTAAACAAGCCCTTTTCCTTTTCTTGGTGTTATTTGGCTATTTAAGATAGTGAACAAATGTGATTTAGAACAAATGTGTTTTTAATTTACAAATACACATGGGAGACAAATTTTAAAAAATTAAACACAGTGCGTTTGTAAGGTGTCAGGCCACCATGTACCACCAGCCTAACTGATGAACAGCTTCAGTGCAAATCTACTGGAGCGATGAACACCAGTCTTCTAAAAAGATATTCTCTTAATTTGATGTTTTTAAGATGGTGTAGAAGAGTGAAGTCCAACACTTAATTCCAAAATTTCCCCTAGATATTCTTTTGGTTTGAGATCTGATCATCAAGACATATCATTTTCATACTTAGCAAAGCATTCAATGGCCCCTTGTGCCCTGTGGATGAAGGGACTGTCATCCTGGAAGAGAGCACTTCCATCAGAATAGAAATGTTTCGTCACAGGCTGATTTACGGTAACCATTCCTTCTACGGAGACAAGGGAATTCAAATGAGGGCAGTGGCGGCGCAATGGCTAAGTTCTGGACTAATGGTCTGAAGGTCAGAGGTTCAAACCCTGATGCGGCCACTGCTGATCAATGCCCTTAGCCCTTCCTGCTCCAGGAGCACTATACCATGGCTGACCCTGCACTCTGACCCTGATCTAAAACGATTCCCCCACTCTGGTTATTAATAAAGGTAGGGAAAAAAATCCTCTCAACAAAATGTCTCCACATCATAACAGAACTACCAAATTTCTTCAAAGAAGAAATAAGAAAATATTAATGAATGATGTCTGGATAAAGGCAGGATCTTCATCATTTGGTAAAACTGTTTCTCACCAAAAAAATGACTGTTGACTGCTGTTTTGTACTTTCATCCACTCTTGCAATACAATTGCTGAAAAGGAAAACTGAAGTGTAACATGTTTCTATGGGTATGTTCAGTTACACACAGCCACTGGTTAAAGTTAGGACAAGACTGTTAAGCTATCTATCCATCCATCCCTCCATGCATGCTTTTTCTTCTGCTTATCTGGTGTTGGGTTGTGGAGGCAGCAGATAAAACAGGTCATTCCGGATATCCCTCTCCCCAGTTATGCTTTCCAGCTCTTCCTGGCGATCCCAAGGCATTCCCAGGCCAAATGAGGTATAGAATCCCTCCAGCGAGTTCTGGGTCTGCCCCGTGATCTCTTCCCAGAGAGATGTGCTCACAAAACCTCCACAGGAAGTCTCCCAGGAGGCATCCGAATCAGATGCCTTTCGACTCTACTCCAAACTCCCTCTGGATGTCCAAGCTTCACACCCTGTCTCTAAGGCTGAGCCTAGCCACCCTGTGGAGAAAACTCATTTTGTGCTCTTGTGCCCTTGATCTTATTCTTTCAGTCACTAACCAGAACTTATGACCATATGTGAGGGGTGGAACATACACTACCGTTCAAAAGTTTGGGGTCACCCAGACAATTTCATGTTTTCCATGAAAACTCACTCTTTTATTCGTGTGCTAACATAACTGCATAAGGGTTTTCTAATCATCAATTAGTCTTTCAACACGATTAGCTAACACAATGTAGCATTAGGACACAGCAGTGATGGTTGCTGGAAATGTTCCTCTGTACCTCTATGTAGATATTCCATTAAAAATCTGCTTTTTTTCCATCTAGAACAGTCATTTACCACATTAACAATGTCTAGACTGTATTTCTGCTTCATTCAATGTTATCTTCATTGAAAAAACTGCTTTTCTTTCAAAAATAAGGACATTTTTAAATGACCCCAAACTTTTGCATGGTAAATCAAGAACTTTCCCTTCCAGCTCAGCTCCCTCTGCACTACGATGGTCTGGTACAATGCCCACATTACTAATGATGCTCCACCAAGCCGCCTGTCCAACTCACGCTCCATTTTTCCATCACTTAACCCTTTAACATCCTCACCAAGAAAAAGGCAATGAAAAAATTATTTCTTTATATTTCTTATCTCTTTGGGGCACTAATAACAACAATCAATGTTTTTTTGTTTTTTTTATGAAGAAACCCAGCGGTTTTTAAAATACTGACCTCTACCAAACGGTTGAGAAAAATTATTTGACCCTTTTAAATCTTTTTTTTTTTTTTTTTTTACATTTCAAATGACACAGTTGTGTTCAGCAACTCCTTAGGCAGCATAATATGTCAAAAGTATTACTTCACCTTTGAAAATCACAGTAAACAGAGGTCTAATGCGAGGAGTGATTTTGCTCGTGCTAACTTCCTGTGAGCAGACTAACTTGCTCTGCATGCTATTTCAAAACACAGTGACATCTACTGGACTTTTTTTTAGTACAATATACCTCAGAGTGGTACCTAATGAGTGGTAGAGATGGCTGAAACAGGTGGAATTAAGTAAAACATATTTTTCAATGAGATATAGTGAGTCAAAATGTGCTCTACCAAAGGGTTGAGCAGAATGTTAAACTCCTTTACTTGGGACAGTTCCTACCTCCTCAACACAGTGGATTGTTGTCCTAATATTGAAAAAAAAGTGATAAATATGTTGTAGGCAGCATGAAACTTGACATGGTTACTGTGTCCCTAACTTCACCCATGATGCTATCATTTCCCAACAATCCATACTAGGGTTGTGCACCCTAGTACCTAGTATCAATGACCTGTGCTTTGTATGCCATCCACCCCAAACCACATCTGCAATTGAATTTTGGAAACAGGCTCTGGCATAATTAGTAAATCAACATTACATTTTCAAGACATGTCTTGTAAATGGTAGTATTTGTGAATGAAAAACCAGTGAGGGATTTTTGCCTTGTTGTTGAGTTCTGCTTCTTAGTCAGTTGGGCGAGGGTGGAATCTGCTGTAACATAAGAATTTGTATCCTCTGAATGAAGTTCTTCAGACTCTTGGACTGAAGAAATCATGAAGAGGTGACGCGTATATGAAGTTTACATAGTAGTACACCATTAAGCAGTATTAGTTAAAGGTAAACTGCCAAGATTGTTTTGCTTTGATGCATTGGCAACAGAAACAACTGACACAGAGAATAAATGGCCAGTCTAGTGCATTGCTGCTGAATAAAGGGATTGAAATTTTTTACTTCAGTTGGACATACAACTTCATATATATCAAAAATACATTAAAGTCTCAGTCTTTCTTTATAGTGGCATACAGCATGCAGCCTTGTTTTTGCTTTAGTTGACACCTATCATATATTTATTACTTCATTTCTTTTGAAGCTGAATGAATTCTGGCTGCTCCGGACGAATTTCCTCTGTAGTTGTCTTCAAAGTAAAGACCTGTGATGTCCGGTCCTCTACGTCTTACATCATATTTATTCCACTTCTTTCTCTTTCCTTTCTGCTGTTCGCAAACAGCCAGGATACAGTGTTTTTTAAGCGTCAGAGGAAATTTGGTGGGGGGAGGTGTAAATGAACGGCTTATAGTTTTCATTTCTTTAGTGCCTTCTCTCTGTCTTCCCTTCCTCGCCATCTCTTCCTGACCCTCCCCATATGGAGGGTGGTATGGCATCATTATCCAGGGGGAAGCAGCCATCCAGTTATAGAAATCAACAATTAGGACCCAATAAAGTGGAAAAGCATATTTCCGTATGCTAATGAGTTTTCCAGCAGCCACAGTAGATTGTGATTAGGCGGCACCACTTCCCAAACATTGCTGTTATTGTTATTTATTCCATTTATGTAAAAACCCATTTATTTATTTCGGCATAGCATTTATCAGGGCCACAGCGTGGGGCTAACACCTTTGGTGGGCTTTGAAATAAGTGACAGACGAGGAAAGAAAGCTAATTTGATTCATGAGTAGATTTAATGGAAGAAACAGTGAAGCGTGAGAGCATGTATAATGTACCCCCAGTGACTGTTCTCCATACGTTCTCCCCAGCTGTCACAGGCAAGACATGAAGACGCTATACGTTTCAAGCTGAAACAGGCAGCGAGGGCAGATATACGAAGTAGTTATGGAGGGAAGCTCAGCCTCCGCCTGCCTCCAACGCACATATGATGATCAAACACATGAATGTAAAGAGCAAGCTCACAATTAGCATCGACTCATCGGCGCAACCTCTCTCTTTCCACTGCCTGCTGTCTCTCTGCTTCTTGTCAAAAGCCTAACCCTGTCAAATAATACCCTCTAATTAGTATATGAAGACACTTTCAGAAAAGAGAGATATCACATAACTTTGATGTTTTAGACCTACTTTTTTTTTTTTTTTTTTTTTTTTACAGCACAGCTGTGATTATCTTTATTAGATTTTGTGTATTTGTGTGATTTTGGATCCTGCTGGAATAAAATGACATTAGAAGCCATTTAATACAGCTCCCTGGTGCCGACAGACATCCAAGAATAATCTCACATTTTGTCATAATGATGTGATTTGCATTGCAAAGCATCTGTCAGAGGCCTCTGCTGAATCTGCCAAGGACCTCATCACCTCCACTGTAAGCAAAAATCACTGAGTTCCTGACTTACAAATAACTTATGACAAGTTCTGAGAAGTTCCAATTTGCCTCATGCTATTTTAAGTGAAAGCAGAGCATATTTCCTCCATGCCCTGTCATAAATATATTTGCGTAATATTTTGATGAGAATATGCAGAATATTTATCTCACCAGCCTCAACAATGGATACATCTCTTGCAAAAAAAGTGCAACGTGAGCAAAAGAAATGGAATAGCCTATTTGTCATTATTTTAAATTATTTGAAAGTTATTCATCTGCATTTTCGCTTACGCAGAATTTAAGAAATGCTGCTTAACTGAAAGCTCATTCACCCGCAGGCTCATTATGCTTCCGTGATTACACAATAGAGAGTGCTTTGCTTTGTGTCTGAAAGGATATTGCTAGCCATTCATAAGACTACACCTTTTGCAGGGAGATGCCCTGAGACAACCTGAAAGACAAATCATCCAATAAACCTGTAGAAACACATCCAATCTGATACGGGAGGTAGAAGGAGCAACTAAATTTGGACGCTCTTGTTCTCTGGATATTGCAGCACGGATATCTCATCTCTGGGAGTAAAGGGGGTGCCTTTGAATCTCATGCCAGCCGGGAAGACAATGGATCAGAGGTTGTGAGGCTGCAAGGAAGGGGAGAGTGACAGGGGTTCTCTTCCTCAACCTTTCTTTATGGATGTTTAGATGTCTGTCTGCAGGAGAAAATGATGAAGGTGAACGGACAGATTGATGACAACAATAGGGGGGAGATGAAGGAAGAAGAAAGGGGGGGAAATATGTGAGAAAAGAGGTGGGTTTGAAACGCTGTGTACATGATGTTGCTGCGTCTGCATTATTTAAAAGCTCTCATTAACCTGAGCCTGAAACATACTAAATCGATAGTCAGTGAGGAGACACAAAGCATTTCAGGGAGCTTTAAGCGCTCCCTGTGCAGACTTCAGGTTCATGATGAGATATAATTGCAAAGGGGGGGTTAAATTCAGTCAGCAGAGATAACAAACCGCTGTCTAGGTCAGGGATCACCTGTCTTGCATTGATTTGGCCTGAAACCAGATGCGTTAAATAGAACATTGATCATGCTCTGTGAGTTTGTGTGATGTAGCACGTCCCCTTGATCTTTAATGGTCCACGGGCTTCTTTGTTTTTGCCAGAAAAGTCACCTTAAAGAGGGAATCGGAGCATTTTGCTGGTGAAGTGCAAATACAAGTGGACAATCAACAACAACAAAAGAAAGATTCACAGAAAATCTTGCAATGTTTGAAACATCCATCCATCCATTATCTATACACCGCTTAATCCTCACTAGGGTCGCGGGGGGTGCTGGAGTCTATCCCAGCTGACTCGGGTGAAGGCAGGGGACACCCTAGACAGATCGCCAGTCTGTCGCACGGCTACATACAAAGACAAACAAGCACTCACACATTCACACCTATGGGCAATTTAGAGTAATCAATTAACCTCAGCATATTTTTGGACTGTGGGAGGAAGCCGGAGTACCCGGAGAGAACCCACGCATGCACAGGGAGAACATGCAAACTCCATGCAGAAAGATCCCGGGAAAGCCGGGACGCGAACCAGGGATCTTCTCGCTGCAAGGCGAAAGTGCTAACCACTACTCCACTGTGCAGCCCTGTTTGAAACATAAGTCAGTTTATTACACTGGCTCATGTCTGACTGACTCATTGGTCTTCATTTCTGTTCACAGTGTCATGATGAACTTGTCGCATGTCATCAGTTTCATTTTCACCTTCAGTTTGAGGACCGTATCAAACACCTGCAGCAGTGCAATCCAGTGACAGCAGCATTACACTGTGACTCATTTTGATTGAGTCATGCAAATAGAGAAAAAGTGTTTCTCTGCTACATAAATGCAGTGAATACAACTAGAAGGGCACTCAAAGAGCACATCTATCCACCGAAACCAATGCCCCATCTCACAGTTTTTATTATTATTAAGGATGTGATCTGGATCTGTGGCAATACGTAAAGGGTTCTACTTATGCTCATGCTCCATGTTCTCTGGTTTGGTGGTTTTTTATATCATCCTGCTGACAGACAGACAGATAAATGCCACTGAAAACCTAACTTCTGTAAATATCTTCACCTTCTGGATCACACCTGCTGTAAGACTTTTAATTCATTCTGTTTTTGTCTTTGTCAAATTCATTATTGAAGCTAAAAGAAAAGTCAACCGAATCAATTTTAAATTGTACTTCAAATTACAGCAAACACATCTGGAACTGATGGGATGTTGTGAAATTAATTGCAACCAAATATAAATTTTAAGATTGGGATATACACTTGCTTTATAAATCAGGATCATTATGTTTACTGGTTTTCCAGATGGCATAGTACCATTATAAACAATTACAGCACTATGAAAGCACTTCTTTACGACAGCAGGGGTGCTGTATTTATATCCACAGATACAATATATGGATGCTTTTACTCACTATAACATTTTAGCACGACTGCGTACAGTGTCAAATATGTAGGAAAGAAGAAACAAAAAAAAATGTTGCCAAGGAAAGCGGTATGGAGTAAAACAAAAAGCAGGACAATGGAATGAAAGAACAGAAAAAGAATAAAGGAAAGGATGGACTGAAGGGCAGATGGAGATGTTGAAGCCAACAGCACAGAGTGTTGACTCAAATGGACCATGAGGGGACAACTTCTGGCTCCTGGAGGATTCTTTTCAGGTCATCAAGCATCACATCATGGAGACACAAATATAACTATGGCCACAGCTACAACCACAGACACACGACCAAAACCCTGCACGGTCCTTCTAACATACAGGACTCATCTTAAACACAAGGTCCAAGAGTCTTCTTCTTTACATGCTCATCTCTGTCTTCTCCGTCTGACTGAGCAGAATAGTCCAATACTTAAACAGAGTCTAATCTCTTGAATGCCCATGTTTGGACCAAGTGGGAACCTCTGGGGCTGAGAAATGAAGACAGCATGAAGTGCAAAAAACACTGTAGTTCCTTCAATGTCCACTTGTGGCCCCATAGATTCATCCATCCATCCATTATCTATAAACGGCTTAATACTCACTAGGGTTACAGAGGGCTGGAGTCTTTCCCAGCTGACTTATGGTGAAGGAAAGGGACACCCTGGACAGGTCACCAGTCTATCGCAGAGCTACATATAGAGACAATCACACTCGCATTCACATCTACAGAGAGTTTAGAGCTACCAATTAACCTCAGCATGTTTTTGGACTGTGGGACGAAGTCGGGGAACCTGGAGAAAATTCACGCATGCACAGGGAGAACATGCATACTCCATGCAGAAAGGTTCCGGGAAGGCAGGGAAACAAACCGGGGATCTTCTAGCTGCAAGGCGAAAGTGCTAACCACCAAGCCACTGTGCAGCCGCCGCCCCATGTTAAAATGTCCAACTTTATAGCAAAAACAAACATGTTTACTGCCTGGCAGAAAAAAACAGTTATGGTTTCTATAGGCATTTTCCTTGATCATGACAACTGTATGGGGGTGAATATTTATATAACTCACTCAAACAAATTGCAAGAAGGCTTAAATTTGTGCATAACTAGGAGCTCGTCTCAGCTACACACTCATTTTTGGATTTGCTGAGAGTCTGACAGTGCTGTGATGGTGAAGGTCGGAGACTGGATTTGCTCATCTTTTTGTTTTTTGTTTTCCAGTCAGTGATTTATGATGCGTACGTATAATGTGTGCCTTGGTAAAAAGTGAGGCACTATATACTTCATCATTTCTCTCCAACACCAAATGAAACCTGTGTGCAGCTTCATTGTGTTTTTCAAACATCAGAATATCTCAAGCCCAAATGATTTTTTTTCTCCACTGATTGCATCTGGCTGTCTCTTCATATCTCTCTCGCCCACACCTGTGAAAAAATATCACTGTGCCCTAGATGGATAAATCAGGTACAGTCTGTGCCCAAGATAAAACATGATATTGTCACTGTTCTGTCAGCAGCTCGGGTCTAGCAATGTTTTTGCCCTTTAGATGCCCAGACATCTCTGGGTTTGCAATTTCTGATATGTAAAGTTCCTGAACCCCCAAATGCAATATCACAGAGCTCCACAGACTATATTTATCTGATTATTTAATTGTGTAAAGGGACTCAGACTAAGATTCATCAGTGGCCAAGAAGCTGGGAATGTTCTACAGCTTGACCAAAGGTGAGTCTGACGGAAGCATCAGGCCTCACTAATGCATCTTGGCTGACGTCCTTTTCATTGATGCCGCTTCTTGACTACAAGTTAACCTTTCTGAAGGAAAGGAATAAAACTAATCACATCCTAGTCTTGCCAGCCAGGCCAGGCGGCTCTCACAGAGACTAAAGCCTGAGGCATAGATTACATCCTTTTCATCTGTTGCCAGAGTATAATACCTGTATAAAAACCTTATTGGGTCAAGTTAAACTAGGCGATTTTACAGTATCATCAGAGACTTTCACTGCAGCTCCTGTCTGTGATTCTCAGACTGTTGTGTTCTTTCCGTTGCACAGCATAAAAAAATACCCCAGAAGAACTTGATTATTCCTAATGTGATGAAGTTAGAAGTGCATTTATTTAAGCAGCTGTTTGTTCCATCTTAACAGGCTTGACAAACTCAAACACTCTCCAAGGTGCAGGTTAAACCTCCCTTGAAAAAAACTGTCAGCTTAATGGCCCCTGCCTTGCGCTGATAACTGCCGAGGTGTCTCCTTCTTTTTGAAAGTAGGTGGATAAAGCTGCTAAAGCCTTTGTGTAAAGGCACCGTGAAACATAGCCCGGTGTCTTTTATTTCTCTCTTTGAAGTGAATTGACATTCAGGTCAGGATTTCTTTGAAAACGCACCTTGCCTCCCAAACGCCTCTGCTTTCCTTCTCTGAACTTCAGCACGTTATATAAAGTTGGAGGAGCCCTCTTGTCCTTGAGAGTAACTTACAGGTTGTCTGTCTTTGGTGTTTTGTCTGAATTCCTTCACAAGTTGACTGAGGGTGCCAGTCATAGAGAGAGAGGCAGATAGAGGAGGACACGCTGGCAGACCGATTGGTGGGAATCAAGAAGTCTGTCAAACTCCATCTCTGCTGCGAAAATGGAAGTCGATGAGCACAGATCTCAGTACAACTGCAGGACATCGAAGAGAGTGCAGGGAGGAGGACGTGTGACGGGAATGCCAGAGCACCATGTCACTGCTGACGACAGTCAATTTGTCCGAGAGTCAAGGGGCTTTGAGAGGTGCACTCCACTGCAGGCAGCATCGAGCTGATGGCATTAATAAGGGGGTACTTACCTGTTTTCCATGGACATATTGCACAACACCGTGCATGCCCCACCGATTATCTATCAAGCAACCGTCGCCTCTCACCCATCCATCCATTTATGGACTGTTCTCATCCACCGGAAAATTTAGAGCGTGTGTGCAACAGAATGATGCTGTATGCAAAAAAGTAAAAGTCAGAAGGAGGAGGTTTGTGGAAAATGTGTGACTTTGACAAAGGACATTTTCTTCCAATGTGTCAACTTTTATCTAAATTGGTTTGGTTGTAAACATGATATTTTCCCTATTTTGCAGAAATAACTGTCGAAATGTTATTTTATGTTTCCTTTCAATTTGCATAGTTGATATAACAGTGGAAGATTTGGCATAAATTCCACAAATGTTTTGCATGCCCTTTAGAACCTTTTTGTTGTGTGTCATTTTTTATTTTATTTTAAAAGTAAGTCAAAAATGTGAATCTCCTCAAAGTCTGTGCTAATTTTAGAAACGTGTAATGTTCACAAGCTGCAAATGTCATGCAAAAAAGTATATGTTGCATTGTAATATTTAGAGAAGCCCCACAGCTTTCACAGATTACATATTCTCCTTTATGGTTGCCTGCCTCACATGAAAAATGACCTATAGAAATCATAATGTAACATTGCAATGAAACAGTTTAGACTTTCTGCAAGATCCAATATGCTCATTAAAATATACATTGATTTTCTTTTCTCTTTTTTGAGAAAACACTGGCGTGAAAGACACCAGCAGCTCCACTGAGTGCTGCAGTCTCTGGGGACAGTCGTCTTTGATATGACCCCCCGTTGCTTCCTTTGTGTGCCTCTGTTGATGCATGTGCGGTTACCATGTTTTTCACCTGACAACACTTCTCCTGAGTGTTAGTTGGGACTCTCTGCAAAACTGGAGGGACCATCACAGGCTGAACCTAGTGTTCATCCCAGTATTGTCTTATTTGTACACTGCAAATGCAGGTCAACAATCACAGAATATAGGTTCTAGTTTGTAAAATTATTTTCTTCTTTATAAGTAAGCTTTATCTACTCTAAAGAGTTCAGGATGGTTCAGATTGATTTCTACAACCTTGGAAACATAGTAGATATTAGATTAATTCAAAAATGTCTTTTAAAAGGCACCCAGAGACCTAAAAGTGATTCCTGTAACATCTTTCTCCTCCGACTACATTGCCAAACCATGGCTCAGCTCCAGATTACATGGACTTCCTCTGCCAGGTTATTGACAAGACAAAGTGTCAGATCATCACAACTGCAACTCTGTACTCCCCACTAGACATCCATTAGTTGTTAATTGGCTCTATCACTTTTGCGATCACATTTTGGCTCAGCTGGCTCTGGCTCCCATCAACTTGTCTGATATCTAATCTTTCAACCTTTTTTTTTTCAGATCAAACGTAGAATCTCCCGGCAAGACGCTTCTGGCTTTGGCTAAGTGTAGAATAAAGACCAAAGGTGACTGGCCCTTTGCCATCTGAGCCCCTGAACCTGATGTACTGTGAGTATTATATAAATATACACGGATCGGCCACAACATTATGACCATTGACAGGTCACGTGAATAACATAGATCATCATTTTATAATGCAATGTTCTGCTGAGAAACCTTGAGTCCTGACATTCATGTGGATGTTTGACATGCACCACCCACCTAAACATTGCAGGTCAAGCAACCCCCCAAACCCCTGCCCCTCATGGCAACAGCACTACCTGATGCCAGTTGCCACCCTCAGCAGGATAATGCACCCTGACACACCACAAAAACTGCCCAGGAGTGGTCTGGGTAACATGACAGAGCTAAAGTGTTCACCTGGGTTCCACACTCCCCAGATCCACATCTAACTGAGCATCTGTGGGATGTGCCAGGATAAGCCTTTTCTAGGTAGGTCCCACCCTGCAACGCACAGGACCCACCGAATTCACTGTCACCATCCTGGTGCCACAGAACATCCCCAGAGGTCCTGTGTCCATGCCAGAGGAGTTTTAGCAGCATAAAGGGGACCAACATATTAGGCAGGTGGTCATAATGTTATGCCTGATCGGTGTATATATATATACACTACCATTCAAAAGTTTGGGGTCACCCAGACAATTTCATGTTTTCCATGAAAACTCACACTTTTACTGATGTGCTAACATAACTGCACAAGGGTTTTCTGATCACCAATGAGCCTTTCAACACCATTAACTAACACAATGTAGCATTAGAACACAGGAGTGATGGTTGCTGGAAATGTTCCTCTGTACCCCTATGTAGATATTCTATATTGTGTGTGTGTGTGTGTGTGTGTGTGTGTGTGTGTGTGTGTGTGTGTGTGTGTGTGTGTGTGTGTGTGTGTGTGTGTGTGTGTGTGTGTGTGTGTGTGTGTGTGTGTGTGTGTGTGTGTATGTGTGCGCGTATTCTTGATACAACTGCAGATAATTTACCTTCTTGTTATTTTTTTAGACATGGAATAATTATGCTGACTTTTACACAGATGATCTGGGGAATCAACAATAATATGAAAGAGGAACTCATTCAAATAGACTCACACAATTTCTGTTGAAATAATTTTTAAAAATGACTTAACATATTTGCTGTACCAGACAGCATACATTTTATGGATTGTTTAATAGGCCTTATTTAATTAAAGAGAAGTTGAGAGCAACAGATGCAGTGAGTCATATTTCTGAATATTAAAAGTGATGATAAATAACATGGTATTTTATTGAGGACAGCTTTGTAAATAAAAAGGACAGCGTTGTTCCCTTCAAGTGGTGAGTGATGGCCTTTCTACCTTCTCATAGAGGATACGATGATGGGTTCTGAAACTGTCACCTGCAATAAATCTAAGAGAACTGAATAGACAGCATCCAGTGGCTGGAGGGTATGTATGGGCAGTAGCATACATGTCATACTCATCTGCATAGTCAAGCACTGTTGTTTAAAACTGAAATCTTGTCTGTTCGATTTGCAACGTCTGTCTGCAGAAAAAAGACTGTTTAATTCTGAAAAGAAAGTCTAATTTAATTTGTTTTGCTTTATATATAGCATTCTTTAATTTAAGCACCAGTTGTAAAACATCTATTGAAGAGCATCTGCAGCTCAAATACTTTCCGAGTTGTTTGTAGCACTTCTATATAAGCCTTAAAAAATCACAAGGATGTTCATAACTAGTTACCATGAGTCAAGCTTGGAGGTGCGCTCCTGGAGCTCCACCCGAGTTTATCCAGTCAGGATCATTTTGTCTGGTTGGTCAGAGCAGTTCCATGGAAATCTGACTTCTCCCTGTGTAGCCTTTGGTTGTGATGTGATGGAAATCAGACAAATGAGTTCCTGTTTCCTCCTTGGAATAATTACCCTGGGTGTAATTACAGAAAGCATCCAGCAGGGAGCACACTTTTCATATCATGTCAGTCGAATCTGTGGTACTCATGCTGGAAACATCTGCCCTTTTCAGACCCAGCTCTGCGTTAGTGTTCGGAGTCTGCTGAAGTGCAGCAACCTTTAATGAAATGTACAAAAAAACTGCACCACACACGACAGATCGAAGACAAGTACAGCAGCAGGTATTGATGATAACACTGATGATAAAGAAGGCTATTACCATCAAATTAGAGTAATTTTATTGAAGGAATAAAAATAAAGTCTCAGTAAACAAATGTTAAAACTCTTATCTAAACGACCCTCTCTGAATGGCAATATTTATGCGTTTTGCTTTTTTTAATTATTCAGTTTTAGACCCAGAAATGGGGAGTCTAACAACATCAAGAGAGCCATTAAATCAGTGAATTATTTAACACTATTATGAATAAATATGAGTATGAAGATGACTCCTAGGTATTATGAAGATGTCATTCTTCCATTCGCCTTCTCTCAGCCGGCTCTCCCTGAGGCCTGTGCGTAATTAGTCCATATTGAACAGCACAAGTCTAGTAAAACATACAGCTCACACATATGCACCCCCAGGGGCGCATAACCTCTTTGTAAGTCTACTGTTCATCCGTAGCCGATGTAACAGTACTCTTGGCCTGTTATTATTATGAAATCCAGTAGTGTTATTTGTCCTACCCTTGTTATACATTCTTTACGAATTACCTGAGTTCATGAAATGCTCTTGGTTTACAATTTTGTGTCACAAAACATACATTCTCTTGCCATCTTTCGACTGGAGTAGAGATGCGCCAAAGCTGTGAAAGATGAGAACATTTTGGAAGGTGGGCAGGGGCGGCGCAGGTATGGGGGTTTATAGGGAGAGGGACTTGCTTTTTTGCTGTAAACGGGCTTCCCCAAATCTTTGCTCGTGGTCCCGCGCCAGGAGCTCGGCATTGTGGCCCGGTCTACTATCCGCTCCTTCTTGGAAAGAGAGCAGCTGAGAGAGGCTTGACATTTCAAACGTCTGGCGGTAGGCTGAAAAGTTTCCACCCTGAACACACCGACTTGTAGCAGCAGCAGCAGCAGCAGCAGCAGCAGCGGCGGGCTGATGCAGGACACCTCACATGGGTTGCGTAAAAGTTGTGCGCAAAGTCTCTCCAAACCAGAGATCCCCATCTTAATGCGTCGATTTTTTTTCCCCTGATGGAAGCTGATTTATTTCAGTTAGGACCATGTGCTGAAGCTTCTGCCTGTTGTACTGAAGCTGCTGCGCCGTTACAGTTGTTCTGTTCCTTTTTACATGCGTGCGTAAAACAGCTTGGGACTCTCCTGATATTTTAATTGCTAATAGCCTAAGTCTATTTTTTCCTATGTATTTGTGTAAATAGATTACATCTATAGCCACGTTTAATTGGTTGTTACATTTGTTCAAAATCCTCTTTTATTACTTGTATATGCTCAGTTTAAGCGACAACATTGCGCACGAAGGATTAAAAGTGGAATTCTTCTGCTATTAGTCATAGATGTCCGCTCAGCTGGAAGGAGGCCTGCAGCCGGAGACAACAGCAAAACTCGATGTATTAAAATCTGAAGAAGTTTCTGACGTGACAAGTCCTGACGGATGCGTGGGTCAGCGCGGCCGCCCCGAGGACGGAGGGGAGAACAAAGCGGTCCTGTCTCCAGAGGGCCCGCAGCAGAAAGCGCGCAAGATGACTCGCAGCCCCAAATGCGCCCGCTGTCGAAACCACGGCGTCGTTTCGTGTTTGAAGGGCCACAAACGCTTCTGCCGCTGGAGGGACTGCCGCTGCGCCTGCTGCCTGCTGGTGGTGGAGCGGCAGCGCGTCATGGCAGCGCAGGTCGCGCTCCGGCGGCAGCAGGCTGCGGAGGTGAGGAGAGCGCAGGGGCAGGTCAGTGGCCGAGAACCGACGGAGAAATTAACCGATGGGTCAAGCATGATCTCCCATAGGAGTTTAATAGAGTCAATACAGACATAGCGGAGAGAGGAAAAATAAAATTATTGCTGGGAAGAAAAAAAATGTCATGAGACACTGAGGATCCAAATGTATTTTTTAACACAATCATTTTCAATAGCTGTTCCTGTGTCACTTCTTTCTGAAGAGAAAATCACAAATAATCTAGTCTACATTTTACAAAAGTTCTGAGAAATAAGATTCAGAGTTTCAATTTGCACAAATAGGGCTATTATCCATCTGTTTGCGTATGTGTGTGTGAGAACATGACACACGGCTCAGAGAGAGGCACGACGTTTAAATCTCAGTGGCGCACGTTTGCTTTTATTTTTCCAGCATTTCCATGTAAAAAAAAATCTAATCTTTTTCTTTGTTCAGATTAGCTCAAAACAATGAACATTTAAGCATCATTAATTCTGAAATGGCTCTTTGCTGCAGTGAGCAAGTAAGCTGAACTACTTGTATTTACATAAGGTCAAATTATCTGTTGTGCATTAGAAAGTAAATTATATTACTGCACGGACACATAATTACACAAAATTTTACACACTAATTACAATATTGAAACATATCAAAAATATTTAACTGCAACGTCTAACAACCCTCAGAGGACTCCAACTTTACAGTTCATTCCAGCTACAAGATGATTTGTAGCAGAAATCAGTCTTAAGTTATTACAGAAGAGAAAATGTGAAGTTCTTAATTATAACATTTATGTTTTATTAAATTATATTATTAATGCTGTAATATGTGTACTGAAATATGAAATGTAGACTAGAACAGAGCATTATCTGCTCTTATAGAAAATGTCATATCAGCTCTGTTACTGTGGTGCCAAGTGTAAATGGTCAAACATTCTCTTACTTTAATCTTAGAATCTCACAGACCTCTACCTGGCCTCTACATAATGTATTCACTCCCTTTAATTACCCTTGGGGGACTGTCTCTGTGTAACATAATTACATCCAAATGTCTAACTCCTGTTCGCATGTTTCTCTCAGGGTAAGAGGGGAGTCAGATGTGCAGCTCCGTTGCGGAGGACGGCCTATCAGTGTTACACCAGAGCAGCCGAGTCGAGCATCGTGGCTAAAAGCATCCTGCAGGGTAAAGTTTAATTAACATCTCCTTTCTCATTAACAGATCTCTTTTCTCACAGACTGTGATGAAAAGTGCAATATTTCCCAGTAGTTGAGCAGATCACTTAAAGGCAACTTTTCCATTTATTCTATTGCTTTTAATAGATTTGATGCGAGATCACAAATGAATCAGATTGATAATCCTCTGCTGGTGGCGACTGACTGCATGCTGGCATGTCAAACTAAATGTACTTTTCTGTCAGAAACAGTTTTCTACCCAACTTTGACCATAAGTCATCAATATATGGCTCTGATCTTAAGTGCAAAACAAGTCTTGAGCCTAAAATAAATTGCTGTCCTTGTGAGGATGCGCTTACTGTCCTCAGATTGCCTGTTTGTCCCCACAACACCTTCACATGACTACTTTCTATATGATAGATATGTATTGTGTGAATGTATTAACATTCTAATCACTACTGTACTGACACGACCTCCTCATGCTCAACAACCCCTCCAACTCTCCTTCTTGATATTATTGCACATAACTAAGGATTGGCAAAATAAGCCTTGGCTTCTGCCTATTCCTTGTTTCGGTTACAGAACTCGTAAAAAGAAAAGGGGGGGGTAGAAAGAGGTGGGAAAAGAAAGAAAAAATATAAATATATAAATATATATTATTGTATATATATATATATGCATATTTTTTGTTTGATTATTTAGTTTTTTTGTTCTGTTTGTTTTTTGTCTTTTTTCCTTTCTTTTTCATCCTCTTTCTTTTTGTGTGTGTGTGTGTGGGGGGGGGAGGAGAAAAAAAGCGTCTTGCAAGAATGTATATTTTTTGAATGCACAAAATGAAGTTTTGGTACTATAATCTTGTGACCGAAATAAAGCCATTCATTCATTCATTCAACTAGACACACTTAATTTGGCTAAACACACCCCATCGTTGTTGCTTCGCTATTTCACAACAGCAGGCCATTACTGTAATACATAGCGTGTATTAATACCTGCTGGCTTAGAGTCAAATCCCACTGGAGGCTTTGTCGTCTTTACAGCCCTCTCAGTCTTCCCCTGCTCTCAGTAAAGCAAAAATGACACAGCTAACCAAGTGCATAATGAAAATATTAAACAACAAATTGCTGAGACATAAACGTAGCAATTAATTGGTTAGCACATAAACTGATTATAGAAATGAATGTGTGGCTCTGCTCCCAGGGCTGAAATCTGCTGCGCCTCCAGAGGACGACGCCTCCTGTTGGTCGAAGCAGGCGCAGCACGACCAGCCGCCCTTCACCTGCCCCTCCATCAGCGCCCGGATGAGGAAGAGACGAGCCTTCGCAGACAAGGAGCTGGAGAACGTGATGATGGAGCGCGAGCTGAGACAGAGGGAGCTGCACACCGACCTGCCCTTCTCCTCCTCCGCCCTCGTCCCCCTGCCTCACCCTCCACCCCTGCCCATCTCCCCTGGCCTCCACTGCTGCCCTCCCAGCAAGGACCCCGCCGCTGCAGGGGCATTAAGCTACGTGCCTGTATATAAATATAAGCCTCTTTATGAGTGTGACTTCCAGTTTTACCAGTTCTTCCACCTAAAGAGCAGGTCCTCCACAGGAAGCAGCTACGATGACTTTTTGCTATGCCGAAGCTCAGAGGAAAGCAGCGAGGAAACGGAGGTGCAGAATGGATGGAAAGATCACGGAAAGAGAAACCAAGCAGAGTTAATGCCTCTGCTATCACAGCAAAGACTTAAGAATGATGGCAGCACCGCATCAAGTGTTGAACTTCTCAAATCCACTTCAAAAACAACAGAAACAATGGACTCAAATGGCTCTTCAGCAGTCACACTGTCTATTTCTGGATCCGATCAGCGTCCCCTGGGTGGACCAGACATCAGTGCAGCCAGCAGGACTTTTGATCCCAGACCTTTGACAGCTAAGAGCTGGACTGCAGACACTCCTGCCCCACAGGCAGGTCCTCATGTCGACTTTGTCAAGAGCCCTCATGGCAGCTCAGTCAGGACTCCCACTGTGAGGCCATTACCTTTCTCTGTCGAGGCTCTGCTGAGGGCCTGACAGGCAAATGGAAAGCGGAGTCTTGCACTTTGTTATGTATGGATAAAGAATTTAATCTGAGGCTATAAATATAAAAAATGCTGTTTTGTATAGCAGGTTTTCAAACACTTTTCTTTAAAGTGGCAAAAATATTTAAGAACAGGTTTCAGAAATTAAATTACAGTGTTTTTTTATTTTCATGAAAATGTATTTTCCTATATTTGATCTTTTATTAAAAATATAACACTGAAAGACAAATATGTACTTCAACGCTATATTTTTATCTACTTTCCAGCATTGACCATATTTTGTACAATGCATACTTTTAAAAAGTTGTCATTTTTCTATCCTCCTCTGTCAGCAGTGCCATAAAAATGTACTGAACTACTCTGCTTTGACCCTCGTTCATCAATCATGTTTTACTCTCTTTTCCTGCAGTAGAAACACACAACACAGCCATAAAACCAAGTTGATGAAAAAAGTCAAGTAGTGTTTGTACTTGTGCCCTTTTCTCACTTCACGGTTTGATTTTTAAATCATAGTCTGGCTGATCTCTGTGTCAGAAATCTCTTAAGTCATAAGAAAAGTAGCAATGAAAGGAACATGAGGTGAAGCAGGTGGTTTGCCAAGAAGAGCAAAAACTTCCTAAAAATGTTCCTGCAGTCGAGCTTATTTCTTTGGCTTTGTTGCACTCCAACTGTCATTGTTACTGTACCTAAAGCTCACTGATCACATGGCATGCTGCTCAATGTTTCATAAAGTATAATATCATCAACAGGCTGAGGGGAACGTGAGGGAATATCCACCCAAAGAGTGACTAGGAGGGTGCCAGTGTTGCCTAGGCGACATTGTTCTTTATTGTATGCCGAGCCCGACGCCAGCCGAGTTTGTTTGAACACGCATTTGATCTATATCCACTTTTTACTTCTCCCCCCCTGCAATTCTTTGTTCTGCTCTGTAATCTGGCAGAGATGGAGGTCAGATACTTTTGACAACTCAGGACCTTGTGGCGTCAACACAAAGGTGATAGCACAGTCTTTGTTTGTGAACGTCTACCAGCATGTCAGAACGCCCCCCTCTCTCCCACCACCCGTCTCTTCACAGACAGACAGACAGACAGACAGACAGACAGACAGACAGACAGACAGACAGACAGACAGACAGGGGAGGCAGACTGGCACAAAGGAAAGTGAGATTTTGAGCATGAAAGCACCAAATGTGCCATTGTGTTTTATTGCACACTATCTGTGTCAGTTTTGCAATATTAAAACCTCTTCCTTGCAGAGAGTACAAATTGGCAATTACGCTGTGATGATAGAAAGATAAGCATCAATCACGAAGGGGTGATAATGACTTCTGTGAAGAATAACACGGCGGATATAAATCAAGCTCTTCTCTCCCAGCAAAACTAGGAGAGAAGCTAATTTATCCATTTCCCCCATGTTTCATTCTGAAGTGTCCTTAGCCGAGGTGTGTGGTGGCTTAATAGAGAGCGACCCCGCTCTGAAATGCCGGTCACGTTCCACCGCTCTTGTTAGGATTGTGGCAGGGACAGACAGATTAGCTTTATTGTTCTGTGCTCTTTGGATGGGTTTGATTCGATCTGCAATTGCCAGTTTATTAACATTTTCCTTTGTGGATGAAGGGAGGAGAGGAGAGAGAGGGGATGAGTTGGGGGGGTATTGGATTCGGGCTAGTTTGCTGACAAAGCAGTTTCAACAGGTTGAAACATGTTTCTGAATCCACAACAGCCCCAACCCTGCTCCTTAATTCCCGCTCTGCGCCTTTTGTCGCCCACCTCTGGCTCTCCTGCTGTTCATTCTCTCGTTGTGCCTCATTTCCATTTCAGCCGGATTGATTTCACTCCATTCAGGGTAGAAAAGCTTTGCTTTGGCGTTTCCTCCGTAACTCTGATATTTATATTTTCATCTTACAGACTCTATCAGTGGCAGTGACAGGAAAGATTGGAGAGAATAAAAGAGCTGTAGAGAGCTGAGGGGTGGGGAGAGAAATGACAAAGAGCTAGCCAACAGTATACATGTGCCTGCCATCCTCCCAGACTCTTCCATTTCACCCCCATGCTGCTATTTCAAACTAGGAGGTCGTTTTTTTTCTCCTGCCATCCAGAGCCAAGCAAGAGTCTGTGCCTACATACACCTCCGTAGGCCTGGTCCTGGCCCTGCGTGAAGCCGTCACACCACAGCTATATCACACACAACTATCAAACTGATCTTTTTTTCCCATTGCCTTCATTTCCTTTACCACCTTTCTATGTTTACACTAGCTGTGTGCACAGGCAGACGTGCAGGGAAGGTAAACTCTCATTCAAGGGAGTTTTTCACAGCCTCACTTCAAGACCTGCCCGGCACAGTCTGACCTCTCCACTTGTTTGGTATGATCAGTTAGCTCTCCCCTTGGACACACCATCAGCAACATTTAGTATCAGGGCTCAGTGGAAATCCTTTGATCGTCCTGCCAACTCCCCTCATTACAGAATGAGAGTCGGCTGAAAGCATATGTCTTGGTGTGGCAAGGTCGTCTCCCTTGGCGCTTCTCAGAGAGACAAAATCTGAATTTAATGGTGTTGTTATGGGATGTTTGGACAGGGAAAACAACTCTCCAGGTTGATGAGGGCGCTGGACCTGACACACTGAGTTTGGATAGAGAGAAACTGCATTCCTGCTCAAAGGTTAGAAAATAATGGTCTTGTCGGGGAAAGAATGACCGCAAGTGGAACTGTATGTAAGCAAGTTGTCAAATTGTTCTGTCTTGTAAATTTGCTACATTGGCATAACAAAATCAAACAGATATTTTACAGAACTAAAACAGCGGCTCTTATTGTTGCCTGAAGATTTACTTACTCGTTAACTTTTCATATACCTTAGAGATGATAGAATTACATGTTTTGCCTTCAGACTAATTAATGACAATTTATTATTTTAGGTCCTATATTCTTGTGGGAGAAGATAACTTGAAATCTAGGTCCATAACATGAGAGAGGTGGTTTGATTTTGAATATGATGACATTTACAATAGAAGATAATTTTTAACTGCATGCCAATGATCTGAGTATAAAAGGCAGGTTATCACTCCCCTGGACTCTCCTTTAATTAAGCCAGAATATTGCTGTGAGATGTGTAAGTTGTAATGCCATGCAAATAATCTGCTCTAATTAGAAGAGAGATGTAAATATGTAGCAATGGGTAGTTTTGTTTTAAATATACCGTTTTTTTTTTCTCTGGTCTTCTATATAAGTAGTTTCAACAGAGCAGAACTTTTGGTATGTTTATTGTGGTGTAGGCTGAGTTGATTTAGCTTCATTGCTTTTTCTCTTCTGGGTGTTTCCCAACCCTAAATCCAACTCATTAAAAAATAAAAACTTTTTTATTGGCATTTAAATCTAAATCTCAACAAACATTAAAATAACTTCAGCCCTGTTTTGGCTGATTGTAACAAACTGACAGTGATTTTTAAAAAAAAAGACATTCCAGACAACTCACACGCTATAAATTATTCAGTGTGAGTTGTGTTGATGTTGTAAAACTGCATTAATTAAAGAGATCATCTTTTTTCACTTAGACGAGAGAAACCCTAAATCCTCTTTCCCCAAGTAGAAATATTTGAATTTCCTGCACGGTTTATTTATTAGGAGTTTATATGTTGTAAGACGCCATATTCAGCGTGCTGATGAGTTTTATCGTTACACCCCCTGCAGTATTCCCTCTGTTTACCTCAACAAGCATCATGCAACATTGAGTATCATGGTTCAGAGCAGAGCGTTTGATGTTTCTGCCAACTTGCCATGCACTTTGGATTCACTCCTGTCCAACCCTGCCCTGCAACAGCGCTGCATGCTCTCTGGTGTTTGGTAGCCAAGCCTGACTAAGAGATACTGTTGATGGCTTGTGTTACGCTGTGTGTGTGGGGGTGTGTGTGGGCGTGTGGGTGTGTGTTTGAGACATCGGTACTGGAATCTTCCTTTGAGGGCACAAATGAAAGCATCTTATGTGCAACATTGCAAGAGTTTGCACACAATCATTTTGATGCAATGCAATGACCTCTAAAAAGAATAAACAGGATAAATACACTACCAGTCAAAAGTTTGGACACACCTTCTCCTTTAATGTTTTTTTTTTGTTTTCATCACTGTTTACATAGTAGAGTCTCCCTGAAGGCATCAAAACTATGAATGAACACATATGGAATTATGTAGAAAACTAAAAAGTGTGAAATAAGTCAAAATATGTTTTATATTTTTGATTGTTCAAAATAGCCACTCTTGATCACTCCTTTGCACACTCTTGGCATTCTATCAATGAGTTAGGTGGCGGAGTTATGTGACGATTGGCATTGGTCTGTCCATCTGTTTGTCTGTCTGTCCATTCGCAACATTACTCAAAAACAACGGATTTGGATGAAATTTTCAGGGTCAAAAATGACACAAGGCCTAAGAAAAAAAAAAAAAAAAAAAAAGATTTTGTCAGTGATGCAGCTTATAGTCTGGATCCACAGATTTGTCAAGGATTTCCATATCATTGTGAGATAGCGGCATGGCATCACTGTAACTATGACAACAAGTGAACGCTACTCAGCTGCCTGCTGACAATCACATCATTGCGATCCTACCACAAATCGACTGCTGCAGACTTATCGGGACTTATCCGTCCGAAATAATACAACCACTGAGTAGCATTGGTGGAGTACTGCACTCTCTGAGTGCTTTTCTTGTTTATTTTGAGCCAGTCCACGAACTACAAATTTTTTTAAGATTTCATTCAGCGGAAATAATACAGCGACTGAGCAGCCTTGGCAGAGTACTGTGCTCCCTGAGTGCTTTTCTTGTTCCATATGTGTTCATTCATAATTTTGATGTCTTCAGTGAGAATCCATCCATTATCTATACACCACTTAATCCTCATTAGGTAGATGGAGTCTATCCCAGCTGACTTAGAGTGAAGGCAGGGGACACCCTGGACAGGTCACCAGTCTATCACAGGGCTACATATAGAGACAAACAATCACACTCACATTCACACCTACAGACAGTTTAGAGTTACCAATTAACCTCAGCATGTTTTGGATTGTGAGAGGAAGCCAGAGAACCCAGAGAAAACCAATGCATGCACAGGGAGAACATGGAGAAAAATCCCAGGAAGGCTGGGATATGAACCAGGGATCTTCTAGCTGCAAGGCGAAAGTGCAAACCACCACACCTCTGTGCAGTCCCCTTCAGTGAGAGTCTACAGTGTAAATCCTCTTGAAAATAAAGAAAAACCATCAAATGAGAAGCTGTGTCCAAACCTTTGACTGGTAGTGTATATAAAAGAGAAAACTGTTCTTTAGGTAGGACCAATGCAGAGCAAGATCCTTCGTCTCCTCAAGTAAAACTAAGCCCAATGTTGTAAAGCCTTTCACAGTTTGACAGGCCAGCCTTTTAATCATCGTGTCCCTCTCCAGCCAGTGGAGTAATATATTTAGAGTCTAGAAAACACTGCCAAGAGTCATTCATCAAAGTTTTCCCAAATTTGACAATGATATCTGAGACATGTTTGAGTTATATATTTTGATCTTCAGGAATCAAATTGGTGTATTTAAAAAAAAAAAAAAGTTTAGATAAAAGTGGAAGATGTATGGTCTCTGCAAGTGTCAGACCAGCGGTATGACCAGAAATACCTCATGAGAGATGAATGGACAAACACACAAACAAGACATGCTCAACAGATCATCCCACCAGACAACCAACTTAAATCTGTCTGGACAGTACAGACAGATTTTGTGCACTTCAGGAAAGGCTGGGCTCATAAGTCAAGGACTATTTCACAAAAAAAATATAATTACAGCCCTGTGGTTGTCTGCCTCCACTAGCCAGTCAAGTTGTAGTTTACATCCATGTCTGTCCACGCTCAAATAATACATACAGTCTAGACTCTGAAGTGTGTAAGTTTAGAGAAAAACAAAAAAAGAGTCTCATGTCTTGTTTGTGTTTCAATAATTGGCCAATAACACTAATTCTGATAGAACACAGAGTTCCAGGTTTGGCAGTAGACAATGTTCTGAATATAGATGTTACAGCAAAGAAGTTGCAAATTACAAAATGTGGAAGCTTCACACACGTATTCAACCCAGTAGCAGAGAAGATCCAAAGAATATACAATTACTGCACTTTGTCATGGCATTGATGAATTATCTGACATTTGCAGAAAATAGTCTTATTTAGCATATCAATTCTTGAGTTGTGCTCATGGTGAACGTTGACCTCCAAAATATTTGCAGTTCATTGTGGGTTCAAGAAATCCCTACAAGTCATTCCTAAAATACCATGTTCAAAAGAATGGGACAAATAGATGAATGGATGAACAATAACAAAACAGAAAACCTCCAGCTCTGGCGGCAACATGATACATTTTTCCTCATGCCACCTTTCGCTATGCTGAGGTAAGATGAATGTATCCTTCATCAACAAAGCATGATAGGGGTTTTGATTTTCTTATAACTTGCTACTAAATCAAACAAGCATATTCTCAAAGTGTTCAAATGTCGCTGCTCAGACTCTAACCTGGATTTGATCTGGTCCAGCAAATATCTCTGCAGAGATTAAAGCCTCCAAAACTCATCTCTGCGTATCGAAATTACACAGGTTGTTTCCATGAAAATGATCCCTTCCGGCCTTGAAATGGCTGAGATGAACTCTACACCGCTGCCTCCTTTAGAATGTGCCATCTATGAGGCCTTATTTTCCACCCACCTGACCCCTCTTGCTGCAGCTCAGCACACCAGCTCACCTAAGACTCTGCTCAAAAACTATTACTAGATATTGTCTATTCTGATGTGACTAAGCAGACTAGTTGTCTTCATATTGGTCTGTGATCTAAATCTGACCCTTCTCCAAAACACAATATATATCCAAAGATTAGAGAGAATTTTCAGAACCGATGCTTGCATGTACTGCTGCTCTGTCGGTGTCACTTCTCCTGATATCAATAAACCTTACTCGCAGCCTGTTTCTGTGTCTGCCTCCTCATCCTCTCTCGACATCGCTGGAATTCCACCACACTCTACGCTACACAATGGCAAGGTGTAATGTGAGATATTAATAGTGGAACATGATATATCTAGTAGCATATAAAAAACACCATATGGATATGTTTACAAGGTAAAAAAAACAACTATATTCAGATTTTTACATACGAGACAATTCAGTTAGAGTTATACATGTTCTCTTTCACCTCTAACTATTTCGAGTTAACATGCTTTATATCCATCAGAGTAGTTCCATATATTCACAGCGACGGCCATCAGAGCTAATAGAAACAACAAGGCTTTAATAGAGAACAAGACTCTGGTCTGCCCTCTGACAGAGACATTCCTAATTGACTGTAGTTGGGTTCCCGTCTGACCACCGCCACCCTTCATTTAACAGCAGAACAAACATACAGGCTCTCAGTTTAAAAGACAGCCCTGTGTGTAACTGAGCCTGCCGTGGTCGGACGAGAAATTTCACAGCTTTAAAAACATCTTTGAAACAGGCAGTGTAGAGTTCTCTCCCGCACCTCCCCACTTACCCCCATCCTGTACTATTTGGGATTTTCCATACGCTGATGTGTGTGTGTGTGTGTGTGTGTGTGCGCGTGGACAGTATTTGTGTGCTTGCATGTGTGTGGAGCTGCCCTGTCGCTATTCCAGCGGCCTTGGGGACGACCGAGGGTGCCCGCGGCTGCAGCTGTGTGGCGATCCGGTTACCATCACATGGTGCTGCTTGGCTGCCGAAGGACTACCTCTGCAATATTAGAAACCAAAGCAGACCACAAGACCGCACTTTCTCTCACCTCTCTCTCGCTAGCTGTCTTTGCCTCCAAAGAACATTACAGCGCTGAAGAAATATTGAAACAACAGCCTGCACCGAGCTGGAAATCCAGTCTGACCGTAATGTCAAATTGAAGTCAAAATGACGTCGTTTTTAGCATTTATCAGCACCTTGCTAATGTCAAAGCAAACAATTGCAGCATAATACGTGGATTGATTTCGATGTGGGTGAATGATGGTGCCACCTCCTCCGGGTTGCCCTCTGTTTACCCCTTTATTCTCATTAACATGCTTTCGCAATGCTTCCCTCTAATCAGCACTCATCCTTCCCTTGCCCTCAGTGCAGGGAATGAGGTAGTTTTGCAGATGTAGACACAAAGAAGAAGCTAGGAGGGGATGAGCGCAGTCATTTCTTTCATCAGATATGATTATTTAGCATATAAATACTTTGTAATGCAGGTTATAAATGTCAGCAGTTTCCTCTGAGACGTTAGAAGGCCTCTAGCTGTGATCAGCTCCACACAGCTTTAGTAGAACCTTCACAGCTCTGTTTCCTGGCCTCAGAGAGTTCTCACCTTTATAAGCTAAAACCAGCCCACGCTGGGCAAGTTCAGGAACTTTATAGACCAAGGGTGGCAGCAATAACATCAATGCAAAAACAGCCCAACCATTAAAGCAGTATTTATCCAGCTTGGGTCAGATTTTATTCTATAGAAAATTCTGCAAACCCAAACTTAAACAATCCCACAGACCACATTCTGACTCCCGGTAATCCAATCCACCCCAATGTTATTCATGTCCTGATCCGCACACTCCCTCGTATGCTAACATATTGGCACCCTTTTACAGGTGATTGATTATCTCTGAGGTCTTTAAGGAGAGGACAGTGGAGTTTAATAACATATAAAACTGTGTTTTGATGTTCGATTCACAGACCTTTAAGAATAACAGCTGGCACAAGGCGGCGCACTGGGAGGGAGAGTTCAAGGAAAAGTGTCGGGTTAAGATGCCGTGATAGCAGGAACCCTGTAGCTTGCTGTAACTCATAAGTGTGATACAACCTGCCAAGATCAGCAACATGTTTGAAAGCGTTTTACTTTCCCTTTTAGTCAACTGAGCGTATGCTCAGAGCAAAACCCATCGACCAAGCAAGTGCCAAAACTAAAAGATGAAAAACACAGAAGGAAAAGAGGATGACATACAATTTAGTCTAATAGCTTTTACAATATAAATAGAGTCTGTAAAAAGACGTTATTATCCATCTCAAGTTTCAGGGGAACACGTGTTAAAGCCATTTATGGGGAACAAAGCATCTATTTCAGGTCGGTGTTTTGACTGGTGGTGGAATCACTGCATCTGTCTTCCTGCTCAGCTCTCTCACTATTCGTTATGAAGTGTTTTCTGTTTTGAAATGAAACACTTCTCGTAATTCAGACACGCGTCCTGCTTTTGACAGGCGACCTTGACAGATCCCAATACTATCTCCCTTTGCTCCCTCTGAGCCAAATACGGCACATTTCACAAATTCTCGGAGAGATTTCTCAGGGGAAAACCTTCCTATCATACATTTCCTTTTGCTGTAATGCAACATCATTAAGGGATAGATTGCAGTGTAGATACTACACTATGTTCTGAACATTTTCTGACACCTCACTTGTTTCCCATGTGTTTTAGTGCTAAATTGCCAACATAAATACAATCACTATAGGTATGTTGGAAATTTACACTTTCATGCTGCACTAGACCAGCTTTATTCAATTTATATAACATTATTGCTCCTGAATTCTTTACCAGGGATATAAACTGAGTAAGCACTAAAGGTGAGCTTACTGTGAACTCACTATATATATGGCATATGGTGATGGCTGCTGATAGAAGAGCAGGCAGAGATTTTTCCTTATAGTCTTGACCGCACGGCTGCACTCAACTATATTTTATGGCTATCCAATTTGTATCTCGCTCTGTCTGGTCCAGTGGAGTGCCCACTTTTAATGCACATGATGCTATGAATAAAGAATCTAAGTTTAATGATGCTTCATGAACAGTTCTTCTAAATAGGGTTGAGTTTAAGAAGAAGCAATTCAAAGAAGTAAACAGGTGGAATAGAAGATGCAGAGTGAACAAAGAACCCCCATAAATCTTAACATCTTGGCTGAACATTTAATTAAAAACTCAAAGAAGAGCAAAAATAGGATGTTCCACACTGATAAACAAACAAAAAATAAAGAATCAGGAAGAGGTATAACAAGTAACAGCCCTGTCTCCAAAAAAAAAAAAATTTTCTGCACAACTCGTTCTCTATTATGTTTTGGGATTTTTTTTCTCCTGTAGTATGAAACCTTTCCACTTCCAATGAGTCACAATATCCACATTAGGAGCTTGGATGACTTTCATCCAGGAGACTGGGGTTTGTGTGACCACTATTCTTAGTCTTTAAGTGTCGTTTTTCCACTTTGTCTTTGCTGAGGTTTAGGAAAATATCATGCTTTAGGTTAAAATTCGACCCTTTCACAACATATCTGAAGCTTCTTTCCCATTATTTGTGTTACCAGAATAACAAGTCCCACCCCATCAGATATATGATTGTGTCTGAAAAGAAATGACAACTGAGCAAGCAGTATGTTGATTACAAATGTATTGGGACATCATTTCTGGGATAAAGGATTCCGAGTAATAAATGATTCATTAGTTACAGCTCATTCAGAATGCAGCAGCTTAATGCGCCAACCAAGAATGAAAAGAGAGACCGTTAGAGGTGACCCCAGAAACTATCAGCATTAGAAGATCCCTGCAACAATTCACAATTCATTTGTCCATGTGACAACATGTATTTGTGGTTAACCGATGAGAGAGATGCAGCCTCATGTGTAACCAATGTGTGACAGGTGTAGCGTTGTGGAAAGTGAACAACAATTGTGTGTAAAAAGCAACATTACCAGGATGTAGCTGCAGCTAGGGTGAAGTGCATGATGACAGAAGTGGTTGAGTTATGTTAGACAGCCATCAAAGGTCTAGACAGGCCTTTTGGTGTTAAGGAAATTTTGAAAAGGCCAGTTTATTCAATATTACAACAATGTCACATGGTATGGGGATGAGCCGTGACATGCAATGCTGTGTATTTTTTGGAATGTTTCATTCACTTATGTTTATTAATTTAAATGTTGCTTAAAGTGAAATTTTTAAAAAATGTCAAGGAAAAAGCTTAATTTAAGCAGAAACACAGTCATGGAAAAAATATTAGACCACCCTTGTTTCCTTCAATTCCTTGTTCATTTCAATGTCTGGTACCACTAAATGCATATTACTTGAATAATACAATGAACACGACAAAAAAAAAAATGCAGCTGATTCCATAATACTTTATGTCCTATTTGACATGTAATTGTATTCCCAGTGTATATAAGAGGCCATTTCATGTCATAAGCAGCAGAGGCCTACAGTGGTTTCCTGCTTACATTCAAGCTGTAGCACAACTCAGAAGTTGTCAGCTCTCACATAATGCCTAAAACAAAAGAATTATGTGAAGCCACAAAAGCAGCCATATTGGCACTGCTGGAAATTGGCATGAGTGACAGACAGGTAGTGGAAAAACTGAAGATCTCCAAGATCATTACACCAAGAAAAAACAAGTCGAACATGGTTCTACCAAATTGCTAGCTGGTCGCGACAGGAAACGTCTTTCTACCCCACAAGATAACCATGCACTCATCCATTCCTGTGTCAGGAATCGTCATCAGACCTCCAGGGACCATAAAAATGAGTGGGCACTGTCTAGAAATGTGACTTGTTCAGCAAGGACAGTTGTAAACAGACTTGTTGAAGCTGGTCTGAAGTCACACAGGGCACGGAAGAAGCCCTTTATCAATGAAAGGCAGAGGAAAGCCCAGTTACTCTTTGCTGGGGATCACAAGGATTGGACGGGTGATGATTGGGCTAAAGTTCTCTTCAGTGATGAACCCAATTTTCAGTTGATGCCCACTCCAGCCAACTTACTGGTCAGGAGGAAGCCTGGAGAAGCTACAAACCAGACTGTCTTACCCCTACAGTAAAACATGGGGGTGGATCAGTTACGCTCTGGGGTTGTTTCAGTATGGGTGGAACAGGGCAAATTCAGTTGTGTGAAGGGCAAATGAACCAGGTCATGTACAGGAAGACTCTTGAAAATAGTCTTCTTCCATCAGCTGGAAAACTCTTTCCTGCCTCCCATGACTGGATTTTGCAACAAGACAATGCCCTTTGCCACACAGCAAGGTCAGTTAAAGCCTGGATGGAGAACCAGAACATTGGAACCATGCCTTGGCCTGCTCAATCACCAGATCTAAATCCAATTGAAAACCTGTGGAAAATCATCAATCACAAAATGGAGAACCACAAGCCCAAAAACCAAGCAAATTTGTTTGAATTTGTGCAACAGGAATGGGCTGCTGTGACAGCAGAACAATGTCAGAAGCTGGTGGAGAGCATGTCAAGATGCATGGCTGCAGTCATCAAAAATAATGGTTATGCAATTAAGTACTAACTCCTGTGTGGATCATGTGACTAAAACAGACAGAAAAGAAAACATGGAATCCTAAAAGCTTTTTTTGGCAGTACAATGCCATAGCTATTGATGTAAGAACTTAAGTGAATTTGGTTATTATCAAGAAAACCATGGAAAATGTCTGATATGAGCTCTTAAATTAAACTCTTAAGAGCTATTTTTGTTGTTATCATTATATTTATCCAAACAAGTGTACTTTTAGTGGTGCCAGGCATTAAAATGAACAAGAAACTGAAGAAAACAAAGGGTGGTCTAATAATTTTTTTTCCATGACTGTATATGTGTGCTGCTTGGCTTATTATTATTCTTATTGTTATATTGTTACTGTGTAGTATTAGACACAAAAGCAGACACTGATGCAGGAGTTAGGTGAAAAGGTTTATGAGGGGAATAGGTGAGGTGGCTGTCAGAGAGGAGAGTTTAACTTCAGGAAGGCAAAGATGATGTGGGCTGGAGCACAGTGAGGCTGTCTCTCAAGTCGTAATCCTTCCCCAAACATGTAACACAGGGAAAATGCAAACATAAGTGGACTGATGCTGTTTAGAACAAACCAAATTTTAAGAGAGATGCACGAAAGAATCAGCTGATTTACCAGCAGGTAGAGAAAGCTGACAATTTGGCCAAGGGGAAATGAAAAACTGGTGCTTTATATTGAGGAGTGTGAGTGTGGAACTGTATTTAGACTGAAAGTGTGAATATTTTGACCTGTGCATCTTTAGTGTAACAATACTTTTCTTTTCAATCTGTCTCTTGTAAATCATTCAACTTTTTGGTAGTTCCTCTTTAAATGATCAATTATGAAACAACATTGTGTTGTCTTAAGGTTAAGAAAGATCACTCGGTGCTTGCTCCTGAGGTCTAAAAGCTTTTGGATTTTAAGGTCCCAGTCTGCCAAAGGTTGTGCAGAACTGTTCGATGAAATTCCTTCCTGACAGATTTCTTACTCTCTTTCCAACAAAATCTTAAATCACAGCAGCAAATCAGCACTGCTGTGAAACAAAATGAGGGATATTCACCATGATGGATGGGTGTTTTTTTGGATGCTGCAGCTCCGCTTGTCCAAAACCTCGATGCTCGAAGAAAATGCAGCTGTTTCTCAATCCACTTGAGTGAAATTGCTTCCTGTTTGAGAGAAACAAGATTTTCGAGACGTCGGGGTTGGGGGCGAAGGGGAGCAGCATGCGTAGAGGAGAAATTGTGGATTTCCACAATCACAGTTCAAGTGAAGTGTATTTGAGCATGGATGTATGAGACACCCACAAACACACACACACAGAAAACTATTCACTTAGACAATAATAGGAATGGTGCAGCTTTTTTTTTTCCAGGAAGTCAGCTCCATGTCAATATTACTCTTTCCCCCTCGATGACCACACATGAGTCTACACTATGTCTCTATTTCCTTGTACACACAGCCAGCTCCCAAATCCAACACTCACACAAATGTGGACTCTGTCTTTTTTCATGCTGCCATTAAGCAGAGAGCCTAAATATTCTGAGTGCAACACACACCTGACTGCTACCTTCTCCATCCATTCTGCACTCTGGCCACTGATGGATTTTTTCCCCAAAATATTTTCTCTGTAACACAAGCCAGTCTGTCTTGTGTTTTCACTTCAAACAAAGCTATTAATCACCTTAATCGCCCTCAATTAACCCCCTATACCAGATGCACGCTCTGCACGTCATACCAGTAACCGCTCACTCAGTCGTTCATGCAGTCACCTCTGCCAAACAGGTGATGAATCACTACCACGAGGCGATCTCCGCCACAGGCTAATTCACATAACATCACCGCTTTAGATGACAAAGCATTAGCTGGAGAAAAACAGTGGAAACAGCCACAGGGAGGTCAAAATGCACCAGCAATACAAAAAGTGCAGAAGCATCTGAGCGTGCACAAGTCCTTTGTCTCGGACTGAGGAGTTTAGTATCTGCTCGCTGTAATTCCTGGAGCAAAAAACACAAAATACTCAAGAGTAAAGCACCAAAAATTGAAGAACAATTTCACTTTACAAAATCTTTAAGGTAGTTTAGCTCCCATCTGTACTTTCCCACAAGGACTTTTTCTTTTTCAGCAAAGAAGCAGAAAAACAATAAAAAGGGAACAAAACAAAAGAACAAAATAGAAAAGGTGATATACAAAGTGTCCATTTGTTAAGAAACTCCATTATATATTTTGCCTTCTGAGACCTTTGGATACTAATTTTACCGTATGACAGAATCTATACACCGGAGATAATCAAATATCTCAGTCAACTTGGAGCAACCATTGGTATTGGTATTGTTGCTCCAAGCTATAAGGCAAGTCAAACACTATATCAATAGATATACTTTGGTTTCAAATTTTACCGATAATGTTCGCAATTATCTGATGTGCACAGATATTTTGTCTTTGAAAGTTAAAACTGTTCAAATAGCCCAGGAGAAGACATGCTGCCATGTAGGCAAGATATTAAGGGTTTATTTATGATTTCAGTACTGAAAACACTGCATGTGTGTGATGATAATTTATCAAAGTCCAGCAACTTATGGGATACTAAAATGTATTTCCATCAGGCTATGTGTTGCTGTAGTTAGGTAGCGTAAAGATGAGAAATCACGTTCAAGAGACTGGTGGAAATATCCTACTGTGAAACGAAGAAAAAATTTTTAGAAAAAGACCTGGTATGACAGGAAACTATTTTGACTTTAGTAAATGGATCAGGGTTTTGCAGTAAGATAACATCCAGCTGTGAAGGAGCTCAGGATTCAGCTGTGTAAGTAATGATTTAACTGCTGTTAAGCTGTGACTCTGTGTGTGACAGCGCACTTGTTTGACGCAGAGAAAAGTACACAGTGTCATTTACCATTAGGTCCTGATTGATCCTGTCTCTGTGTGGGAATAATTTATAATTACAGTAATTAATGCAGTTACCGCTGTGGTGTCACACATGCCAACGTGCACAACTCTCTCTCTCTTTGCAGATGCTCACAGGTTGATAGATACACAGACACATTAAAACACTATTTTAATTTGAAATAAAATAAAAAACAGATTTAAGATAACATTAGCGAGAACTCTCACAGTGCAAATTAAAGTTGAGCGTGAAAAGTCTGTCCCTGCGTGAGTGGAGACTTTGTACAGCATCACTGCAGTGGGCAGGAATGACTTTCTGCAGTAGTTCTTACTACAGTGGAGTTGAAGGAGCCTCCAACCGTAAAATCTCTGATAAGTAGCTCCTCCAGAGCATGTGAAGTGTTGTCCATTATGCTGAGTAGTTTGTGCCACATCCTTCTTTCAGCGACCAACTCCACAGGCTCCAGAGCAGTCTCTGGCCTCCTTTATCAGTTTATTCAGTTTCTTGGTGTCACTGGCTCTGACACTGCTGTCCCAAAAGACAGCTGTATAGAATCTAGCAACAACAAGCTGCAACATCTTTCTCCACACATTAAAGGACCCTAGCAACCTCAGAAACAGAGTCTGCTCAGTCCCTTCCTGTAGACTGCCTCAGTGTTCCACTTCCAGTCCAGGAATATTCGGATCTAAATATGAATCCTGCTGCTGTTTGATGCTGCAGGTATTTTAAAAAAACTTAGAGGAAAGACTCCTATAAACAGATGGAAGCAACAGACTCAATTTTAGCTCATGTAAGCACTTTGTTGAAATTTGGATAGATACTATAATCTGACCGGACTCTGACATCATGACGTATTTTTACAGGCATTTCAGTTTGTAATAGATGTGAAATTGTAGGAAGAAGTGAATGGGACTTGAGCTCAGGAAACATAAAAGGGTTTTAAGTAATTTTGGAGAGGTCTATATAAATGTCTTCATCAGCTAAAGGCATGGAAGCCATCTTATGTAATGAATATTACTTCTTACATTTGCTCTCAGACACATTCACCAAAACTTGGACACTGGAATTTAGTGAATGAAGTTGATCTATCAAATCTCAGGACAGTTGACTTTTGTCTCTACGGCACGTTGTTGCTTTGTACAACATCTCCATATATGTGATGAAAAAGGGGAAAAGATGTTTTGTGTTATTGTTCTTAATCTCTACATAAGTTATGACACGCTCCAGAAGCCAACATCATCTTGTAGTACTGCTCAAACAAGCAGTAGCTGTAGTATTATTTACAAAAGAAGTGAGTAGAATCCAAATCACTGTTTTGCTTTAATCAACATTTATGGATCCTGAAATACGACATCAGCTCAAAGACCAGCTTGGCCCATACAGGAGCTCAGGATAACCAGCTTTTTTTAGAGATTAGCAATGTTACCCATGGGGTCAGCTTTTATCCCTGTCCTGCCGATCGCTCATTGGGTTACTCGCGCTGGGTCCGCTGCCAAATGTTTGATATTCAAGATGGAGGTATGTCCCTTTGAACACAGCTTGTGGCACTCTTCCGTTATAGCCTTGCATGAGTCGGATCACAGCAGATGATGCCAACCATGCTTGTTGACAGCAAGCAGGACATGTGCAGATTTTATCAGACACTTTTGTAGCAGTCACTGGGTTATATCTCCATCCAAGGGTGTTGTCTTTCTTTAAGAAACACGAAGGGGAATTAAAGATGGATAGATGAGCGGTTGGGTTTTATTCTGCTGCTCAATTCCAAAATCAGCTGAGGACAAAGAATACCATTAACTGGCATTCAAAGAAAGTGCATCATGCTTTGAAATTGTAACTGTCCATTTAAAATGATAAACTGAAGCAACTTCAGGGATTCTGGTAACATTCAGACATAGATGCCATAAACTGTCGTATAAAGTTTGCAAATGCTTATTTTTGCAATATTTTGAGAGCATTTTTCAAATATCAGTTAGTTTTGACCATAATTTTCTTAATTTTTTATTTCTGTCAGTGATATTAATCATTATTGTAACAAACACTGTAAATAAACAATTTCTTAATTTTGAACATTCTTTATTTAATAATCTTGTATTTTACAGATTTGCATTTTAAATGAAAGATAAAATCTAACAAATTAAGGCAAAAGACATTAACCCACACCTTAAAAAATGGCCAAAACTGTAAATAACATCTAAATCAAAAATCTGTTGTTGATTTGTTTTTTTTTTTAAATTGTTTGAGTATAACATTACATGTGTTTTTAAATTGCCTTTAAACTCCCCAAAACAATGTAATTTCACAGATACTGGCTGTTATTTGAAAGAACAATTAAGTATATTGAGGATTCAAAAATGGTAATAATAAGTTAGTGTTATTTTACAGATTCTGTTTTGTTAAATTGCAGTTAATAACTAGCAAAATCACAGAAAAACTATTAATTTACTGTATAAACAATAAACAGAACGAAACTATAAATAATGACCACTTCAAAAATCTGTTATTTCACAATAAATTTTTTTACACTATGTGACCATAAATTACACAGATTTACTGTATTAAAATTCATAAATTCATAAAATATATCATTATATATTATATATTTTACTGTTTTTTCCTGTTATTTTCGGAGTTTTTACAGTTTACAATGATACAGCATTCCCCTATTTTTACCATTTTTTTTAGCACCTTGCTGTCAGATTTAAGGATTTATTTTTTTTTAAAATGTAAATCTATTTTTGAATTATTTTTAATGATGTCCTATCATGAAAAAATCGGTTAGAAATGTGATGCACTTTCTTCGAATTCCCAGCTAACTGAATGATGGGGAGGATTACAAGAATCCTAATAGAAACTATCAAAGAACATGATAGTGAATGGAACATGATTAAACTATTCTGATGTAGTGATGTCTGTAGCTACCAGGAGCTGCTTCCTGACCACTGACCAAACATTTTAGACCACATCTGACAGCTATACAGCCCAACCAAGCTCAACCTGCCTGAGGAACTGGAATCAAACAGTTTAGTGCCTGGCCAAAGTGAATATTAAACGTCTTTAATAATAGAACATAAAATCTCAAGTACTCTGTTAATAAGTTGAGCATAAACCTGTAAAAATTTCGTGAATAATTCCACACCTGCTCTCTCATAATAAAAATGTTTCAAGATTAGAAGAAGCTTTGAATCCACTCCCACTTATCCCCGATGGGATTTGGACCATCTGTCATCATGAAAACAAAAACTAAAAAAATAAAAAAGATATCTGCAACTAAAAAGAACCTGGAAAAACTATTTATGACAACTTTAAAAAAAAAAAAAGAATTTGATTACCATCCCAGTCTCCACAGGAATTCCTTTCATGCTGGTTGATTGTGTAACACACTATTCAGTGTCGATGCAGTGAACCTCTTCTGTATCAAGCCCCTCTTGGTCATGACGACAATAATTCCCCAGTTTTAATTGAGTGGTTTTACTTCCCTTACCTCAATTATATATGCAAAGATAAAACAGGAATACTTAATGAAAAACTGTCACTGGAAGACATAATCTCAGTGGCACAATTCAGGGTTATGCAGATTCATTTTTCATCAGTATTTTTGCTGGAGAGTGAAATGCAAATCCTGTGACATTTCAATCCAAACCAAACTAATTTGTTGTCAAAATGCTTCAAGGTGCCTGCGTCAACAGAGTTATTTAAATAATTATTCTATTTAAAGATGATTGTATGAGCCTGGTTTTCAGTATACTGACTCTGACAGACAGGACCTCTGAAAATATGTTTATATTTAGTGAGTCCTGCAGTGCTCTGACAGCATGTAATATAATGCAATGTATAGTACAATGGTTATATATGAAAGATGTGAGAAGATGTGAAAGAAGTCAGTCAAGACCAGACTCAGATCTGTCCTGGATTCCTGATTTGTAGTGGTTCTGCTTGTCCATCTAAGACAGGGGTGTCAAACTCATTTTAGTTCAGGGGCCACATTCAGCCCAATCTGATCTCAAGTGCGCCGGAGCAGTAAAACCTATAAATAACCCTTTGTTGTAGTGCAAAAAAGTGCATTCTGAAAATGTTCACATTCAATGAACTATCTTTTTTACAAAACATTATGAACAACCTGAAATTTCCTAAGGTAAATATATATATATTTTTTTAAAAAAAGTCCAGTTTCAACAACATTATGCGTCAGTTGATGATTTACACGTGCATTACAACTTACAGATCATGGTGTGTCTACAAAAGCACAAAACATTTAGTCACAGGTATCTGGAACTGAACAAAATAGTCCATCCATTATCTATACACCGCTTAATCCTCACTAGGGTCATGGGGGGGCTGGAGTCTATCCCAGCTGACTCGGGCGAAGGCAGGGGACACCCTAGACAGGTCGCCAGTCTGTCGCAGGGCTACATACAAAGACAAACAATCACTCTCACATTCACACCTACGGGCAATTTAGAGTAATCAATTAACCTCAGCATATTTTTGGACTGTGGGAGGAAGCCAGAGTTGAACAAAATAGTATTTTATTTAATGATCAAAAGAACTTGTCATGGTCTAGAAATTGTTTAAAACTTGCAGTTAATGTCTCCTCTGTAATATTTACACTTTGCAAAGTCATCCAGTGGGCCGGAGTGGACCCTCTGGCCGGTATGTTTGACACCCCTGATCTAAGAAATGCTTCATAAATCTAGATCTAAAAGAAAAGCAACACTATAGTGGATGCTTGCGAAAGCCCGTAATAGTGATGCAGCAGACTTTTTAAAAAAAAAAAAAAAAAACAGCTGTGGAGGTGCATTCCAAAATGTACAAATGTTCTAGTTTTTGCTTGTCCAAAATGGACTCAGTGTATGTCCAATTGAAACTGATGTAAATTCAAGGTGGCCTAAATTGGCTTGAAATTGCAGTGCACTATTTTCAAACAATCCATCAAACTGATGTGTGCTCCAGAAAAAGCCCCCAAAGTCTAACAGAAAAGCTTCAGTCATCACAGATTAGGAGCATATTCACAGACAGTGGCTACACTGTTACAGGCAAAGGGGAAAGAAACAAAAAAGGATGGAGACACATCAGACTGAGAGACGGAGCAGTGGAAGGATTTAGTCGCGTGTCTCTCCTCGCTACGTAACCGGTTATTACAGCGGGGCAGTGAAGGCTCGGAGGCCCCCTGACTATCATTTATCAATCATCAGAGGAGGAGGGAAAGCCCTTCCTTCCCTCTGTGAGTTTCCACTTGGAGTAGTTATGTTCCCAGCACTAAATCACTGCCCTATAGCGAGCCGCTGACACCTGACTGAGAGTGAATGGCGAATGAATGAACGGCGGGAATTAGGCTGCCGTTAACTCACTGAGCTGAATTACTGACAGACAAATGAGAAAACACAGTAGTGACGGTGCTGACAAATGGAGCTACTTTCCTCTCTGAAAATTAGAGAGTATTATAGTTTGTGGATGGATGAGTGGTAAAAATAGGACTGACATTACTAAGCCCTGTTTAACTTTCAGAGGGTTCAGGAGTCCGGCATCGTGATCGGAGATCAGATTGCATGAAAGTGAATGCCAAGCAAATGTTGTCGCACTTTATCTGCTTTAGAAGTGGTTGTTTTCCTTGCAAGACGGATCGTTTTTCTTTGGACCAACAGGATGTGAAAATGATGTAAACATTTTTACTTTGAGCCATCAAATTTATTACCAAAGAACAGACCAACATTCTGTCTTTAGGTTTCCAGTATCAGTCTGGGCTCCTAGAAGAAGCCGTGAGACACTTAAAGTGAGGCAGCAAACATCACCTCGGTGTGAGTAGAGGCCAGTGTGGGACAAAGATAGAGACACAGGAGGCTGCAGACTGACAGAAGGAGACACCGCAGACAGATAGATAGAATGAAGAGAATGGAGACAGCATGGCTGCTGATTGTCAGACTGCGTGTCAGACTCGACATCTGCACCTCTTAACCTCCTCCTTCCCTGTCATCGCACAATCTGCCCATCACTCCCCAATCTCACACACATCACTGCTTTTTGCTACATACTGCGATTGTGATTTTTCCATAAAGAAAATCGTATGTTCAGTTTGAGAAATATATTTTCTCAGTAAGAAGTGATAACCTCCATAATTGTTTCACCTCTGAGATGAAAGTGTGTTGTCCCTAACTGAGGTTAGCTTGTTAGAAATAACTGGGAACTGATTTAGGGTGACTTACTGTGTCAAAAATATGAAGCCAAAAAGACATGTTTCTGAATGAAAACTCTTTTGATTTTGGTCTGATGCTATCAGATAATCTCAAATCTCTCCTATCCAAAGCAGTGCCTGTTGTTTGTTGCCTGCTACATGATGCTATCCAGCTTCTGTGTTCCAACCTATGCCATATGTTGGTGAGGAACAGACTATTTAAATGGTCAAAATACACCAAAACAATGTTAATTCGTGTATATTACAGCCTGAGAGCAGTGTTTACTACCGAGGAAGCATCTGAGACATGGAATAGGGGAATGTTTTTGAGTCTAATGAGGAAAGACATTTGTCAGAGAAAAACCACACAGACCACTAGCTATTACTCAGCAGTGATGCATGAATGTGAGGTTGTTTGTCGCATGTCTTGCGCGAATGTCCTGCAAAGCCAGTGTACCGTGAGTATATTCAAAAACACAGAAATTCATGGACAGAGACGAATTTACCTCAGTAACTTTTACAGAGTGAAGTGAGTGTTCCACACACACACACACACACACACACACACACACTGTCTGTCCAGCTGTGTCAACAGGTGCACATTTATTTAGTTGTGCTTTGGTATTTGACTTCGAGGCGGCAGTTACACAGGGACTGTGTGTAAATTTGTGCGTAAATGTGTGTTTTGGAGACGATGGGTATAATGACTGTAATTAATGACCCTGCTCCGCTGGCTATGCGTCATGTTTTGTCACCACCTACTGCCATTTAGTCCAAATACAAGCCATATAACTAATCACTTCATCGGCCAGCAAACTCATCAGTATGAGGAGTGTGTGAGAAAATTACAACAATGTTTGTGTCTGAGTTCAGCGTCTCAGTAAGTGTAAACTGTGTTTATGTATTTGTGCAGTGGTGGAAGAAGTGTTCAGAAGATTTACTTGAGTAAAAGTAATACAGTCCTACATGAAACACTTTGAAGGAAAAGTATGTAGGTATTAGCAGTAAAATGCAGTTACAATATTGAGGTAAAACTGCCGATTTGGTCCCTCTGACTGACATACTATTACTCCGCCAAGGAACGCAGTAGAGTTATGTGACGATCAATGTCTGTCTGTTTGTCCGTGCACAACATTACTCAAAAACAGATTTGGATGAAATTTTCAGGGAAGGTCAGAAATGACACAAGAACCACCTCATTAGATTTTGGCAGTGATGCGGCTGATAGTCTGCATCCATGGATTTGTTCAAGATTTCTGTATCATTGCGAGATAACAGCACGGAGTCACTGTAACTATGACGACAAGTGAACACTACATCAGCTGCCTGCTGATGATCACATGATTGTGATCCTACCACAAATCGACCATTGTGGATTTATCAGGACTTATCCATTGGAAATCATACAAGGATTGAGCAGCTTTGGTGGAGCACTGCGCTCTCTGAGTACTTATCTTGTTACATCTGCACTCATTAGATTGTTAAGGGTGAAGCATCAGTGTGTCAGCAGCATGTGACTGTTGAAGTAAACTGGTGCTTCTCTGATTTTCACATGTCCTAAATGCAGAAACAGAAAATATTAAACTTGGTCATTTATTTATTGCGTAAAATGATCCAGTTTTACATATCTGTCCAGTCTCTTTGGACAGATATGTAACATTGGATCATTTTGTTCGAGCCATGAGCCACTTTCACAAACATGTGTTGTGAAGATCAGACTTTGTCAGACCAATGTTCTTCAAAGAAACACCTTCACCTTCAAATTATCTTTAAATCCTAAAGGTTTATAGATTTTTTTCCAGACACAGATGTGTAGCATTAGATCACTTTACTTAAAAAAAATTAACTACCAAATATAACATTTTTGTCTTTTTTTTTTTTTTTGTCTTTATGTAGTTTTTGGACATGTGTGAAAATCTGATTATGTTTTAGATCAGATTTATGCAGAAATAAGGAAACCTCTTAACTTTGCAGCACAACTGTACTTTATATACAGTTTTATATACAGAGACATCAGAGAATGAATGAAAAAAAATAAAGAAGAAAGAATAGTCCAGATCCACAAATTTGTTTTCAGTTTTTGAGTTTTTCTCTCATCTGTGATTTTTGTTGAGATGTTGGATCATTTGAACATTTATTAAAATGAAAACACGTGAAAAGATAAATATCAAAAAACTGAGCCTGGCTACACACTGCTTTATATAAGAGTTCAGAAGTCGAAAAGGTTGAAAACCATTTCTTTAAAATTAACTTTACTATGTGCTGTATTATACATGAGAACGCTTGTTAAATCATCCATTGTGCGAAATCTTAATTTTAAAAGCAACTAAAGCAATTTCATAAATACAGTGGAGTAGAAAATACAATGTTTTATCCTGAAAACAACCTCAAAGCTGTGCTTAAGTATGGCACTTAAAGTAAGTAGAGTAGCAAGTAAGAGTAAAAGTATTTAGTTACTTCCCACCACTCTGTGTGTGAGGGAGAAAGATGAAGAGAAAAAAAGAACGAGAAGAAGACGTAGATCTGGCACTGAGCTCTTGACATCTGTCATTTTGGAGCGTCACAGCAGCCAGAAGGGAATCATGATAATCCATGTGGGATAATTTAGGACATTGAAAAGGGAAGAAAAACAGAATGGAGACAACGGCCACGATGAACATGACGAAGGCGTTTTTTTTGTTGAAGTGTGCCAATGAGCCGTGCTAATAAACAGGTTTTATTTTTCTAATTGGCAGTGCCTGAGAGGTCTTTGGGATTCAATAATGAACATTTATTTTTTGCTGTTCTTCAGGGAGAAATTTGCTTTGGACACTTTACTGCTGCCTGAAATCAATGCAGCCACAAAATAGTACAACACAATGTAAATAATACAATGTAATACGAGCCACATCAGCTGGGACACACATTTTGAAATACGGGTTGTGGCTTTTTGTGGGTAAATTATTTCCCACTGATTTATGTTCCTGTGTGAGATTGCCTTTCACAAGCTGAGTTTTTCAGTCCAAGACAAACGGGAGTTTTGCTCTCGTGTTTTGGTTCGAGGTGTGAAACTCCACCACAACTTTTTACTACTCCATATATTGCCATATATTTGAACTGATTAAGTTGTCTTGCTTGCCGAAAATTTTATTTGTAGTCAAGGTTCACATTGTAACCACATTTTATTCGGGGCCAAATGATGGGTTTGTGATTCTGGTTTTGCAGCCACAAAGAAAATAGATTGATATTAGTTTGAATATGAATGTGGGTCTGGTTGTTTATGTGCACATGGATCCTATATATTTAGCAGTAGCAGTCTTGATAGACTCCAGGGTTTACACCTCTATAAGCACACACAGATCAGAAGGGGCTGTGATGAATGTGACTCTGCTCTCTGGAGAGATTCACACTCAGATATGTTCTCTGAGGACACAGCAAGCTGTCACATAACTGGCTTCAAGCTGTTAGTTGGTAGATAAGAAATTTAAATAAATTATTTGCTGTAATGGAGCTTTGTGAGCTCACAGGCATGGAGTCAGGGTGTCACTAGGCCCTTTTATGTCCCATCGTTTTCTACTCAAGTCCAGCCCACCCACTTAGTGTGCTTTATAACCGAGGCTTTCATTCATACGTCCTGCCTGATCCACGCTGTTACACCAGCCTCTACAGATCTTACTGCTGTGCATCTTCTCATCAGAGATCCCTCGTACAAGTTATAAAACCTAATGTTAGGTGATTTGTTCTTACCTTCTGATCGCGATCATGTCCATGCGGGCCGATCCGTCTTTAAAGTAGACCTCAGTGCTGTCAAAGCGGGCCAACCTTGCAGTTTTTTTATATACGATTTGTCCTAAATCTCGAGCGCCAACCAAAATCCCTTCATCCACCTCACACAGTTTTAAAATCCACTAAGAGCTTGCAGCCAGTCAAATCCAATCTTCAAGCGGCATAAATCATCAAGAACTTTTGATTTGTTTCGGTTACGTCCGTTCATGTCTTCAGATCACATCAGAAAACGTATGGCGTTTAGGCTCTGCAAATTTCGTCCGTCCACCAACTCCAGCTCCTCCGGGAATATAAAGATCTGATCTTCTAAATCCTCCTCCAGCTCTGGAAGGCCTCACATCCGGCATCGGCCTGTCGTGTACCCTCTAGGCCTCCATCAGTGTCTCCTCTAAACACCATAAACTCCAGTTCAAGAACCTAAATCAAATTTCCTCAGCTGCTGTTACCTGTTGTACAACTTCCGGGTTCAAGTCCTCAGTCTCCGCCCACTAGAGTGACGTCACAGCCGAGCTCCTGCAGCTCCTTCTACTGGTGTCTGTAGCCACATCCTGGCAATATCAATTCTGTCAAGTTAAAGTCTGTTTATTTCATCTGAATCAGGCTGTGGAGGAAAAGTCTTGGTTGTTGTGTTGAAATATCTGTCATTCTCAAGATCACGGTTCAAGACTGTCACAAGATATTACAATGACTGCATTTAAGGTAGCTTCAAAGCTTATAACTGAAATTAGTCTGGCATAGTAAAGTTGATCATTGGCTTATCAGCTCTTCTTGACCAGAGGCTTAATGCACCAGCATTCCCACCCAGGGTTCTAGACTGGGACCAAAACTTTTGAGAGCCTGGTGTGTAAAATCAAGCTGTTTAGCTGCTGTGTTCCAAAGATGAAGGCCAGGGGTGGAGAAAGACAGGTTTTTGGTCATCTTGGACAATTCTGACATCAGAATGCACTATATGACTCTTTTCAAAGTAACTTCGGTCACACACCTCTCACAGCACACCACAAATACTAAGCAGCAACTAGCCTTCACGGTGAGGCATTCAGTGAAGATCTATAAATTTGGTGTCTGTTGATAAGCAGATGATCAGCAAATGAGGTGTTCCGCCTCTAAGACGGTGGGAGTGCTCCCAGTGGAAAAAGTTTGTCTGGGGCTCTGTTATATTCCATCTTTTCTTCAGCTATGCATCTGCAGATCATGCCTTGTGCTAAATAGAATAGTTGGGACAGATTGTGGAGTGGTGCAATGGCTAGCACTGTCACCTCACAGCTCAAACTTTCCTCAGGCCTTTGTGTGTGGAGTTTAAGGTCTATCTGTGTGGAGTTTGCATGTTCTCTCTGTGCCTGTGTGGGTTTTACAGAGTGCTTTGGCTTCCTGTTACAGTCCAAAAACATACTGAGGTTAATTGATGATTCTAAATTGTCTGTAGGTGTGAATGTAAGTGTGCTTGGTTGTCTGTCTGTGTGTGGCCCTGTGACTGACTGGTTACGTGTCAAGGGTGTACTTTGCCTTTAACCAGGGTCGGCTTAGATAGGCTCCAGCGCTTTGTGCTCTGTAGGGTTATGCCCTCCGTAACCCTACAGAGGATAAAGCGATGTATAGAAAATGGATGGATGGTACAGATGCTCATTTAAGGAAAGTGGACTTCATAGATGCTTCTGTGAAGGCTTCCACACGTTCCCAGTGTTCTTGGGAAAGGATATTGTTACCTCCTCTTCAGTGACCAAAGAAGTTCATGATAAACATCTAACTATTACACTTTATTGGTGCAAAGTCAGTCTCACTTAAAGTCCCAGTGTTTAATCTAGATACTCTCTTAGAACAGTCCGTCTTGTGGCTTAGGGTGTTTCTTAGTCGTGGGATGTTCATTTCACACTCTGAGAAATTCCATTCCTTGCATGACCTCACTATATCTGTTTTCTCTTCAGATAAGCATGAGCAGTCCATTGACCTTACGCTCTCAAAGCTGATTAGTATTCTTATAGAGGTGCTCTGATCTTCATTGCTAGCGCTCATATGCTTTTTGTTCCCTCTCTTCTATGATTCAGTGCTTGGACTGGTTAATGGAAGCGGAGATGAGCCCCTGTTCAACAAGGACTCTGGAAAAGCCTTGTCCAGGCCTTGGTTAGTTGCTTCCACATCCCATGCCAACACTGTGGTCTCTCACCTAAGCTACACAACCTATTCCTTCCACTCATCATTTACAGTGTATAACCATTTTCAATGCCCGAATGCCATCAAATATGGCTCAAAGGCCATTAATAGATCATATTATTCAATTCAATTCAATTTTATTTACATAGCGCCAATTACAGATCAAATTGTCTCAAGACGCTTTACAGAACTCATACTACATATTAAATAATGTGTGATAACTACATATATTTGCGGCACTATTTCGTGTCGGTTCATGAAGGCCATGCATGCTTGCACAAATTTAAAGGATATGTATCATGTTTGACACCATTCATAGTCCACATCTCACAAAATATATTTCCTTTGTATCAAGTCACCATGATAGCACCTTGCCCCATGTTCATCTGTGTGCATTCAGCATGCCGCTGATCCCCTGCCTCCAGATGTGAAGGTTGTGCATGCTTGCATGAATTCAAAGGGACTGCATCATGCTTAATGCTGCACATAGTCTCATATCTCACATAGTATATTTCCTTTGTATGAAGTCACTCTGATAGTGCCTTGCCAGGTGTTCATCCATGTGCATTCAGCATGGTACTGATTCTGTGCATTCAGATGAAAAGGTCATGCTGCTTGCATGAATTCAAAGGAAATGCAACACGCTTGTCACTACACATACGCTAGTTTCATTAAATTCCATTCCATTTCCAGGTGACTCTGCTAATATGCTTCCTTGGGAGCACAAGTTTGGGGGTTTGTGATTTCAGGGACTGTCTGTGTCATGCTTGCTCAGATTGTTCCAGAGCATCGTTTGAGCAGAGTCATTGCCAAACACAAATGCATGTTATTCCAAAATAAATGGGTAAATCTGACGGGTAAAAATATGTTTGAACTGGGTAAAAATAAAATTAATTATAGAACAAACTTCAAAGTCAATCCAAGAGCCAGACTGTGCTATCAAGCTTTTAAACCTGCTTAGACTAAAAGCACTGAGCAATAATAGCTGATTATAAGAGCCTCTAGGGTGCAGGAACAAACTAGAGAGATGCAGCAGACTTTGTGCTTGTGTGGGAATCATCTGTATTTTTGAAATGAAAAAAAGGTTAAACATGCAAATTTAGTGTCCCTGAGATGAATCAGATAGAAATGTAATAAGACTGATTCTAAAATTACATCCACAAGCCACCCACTCTGAGGAGAAGCTGAATTCATTTTCATCACTTGAAGAACAGAAGTCTTTGATTCACATTAACTCCTACCTTTAAACTTTTTTTCGTTTCTGCTTGAAGGAATCATTTCAAATGTTCAGTATTTGAAATCATTTTATCATTCTATTTCTGTTGTGATGCATGTGAATAAATATAACACTTCAGAGGACAGGATCAAGGTTTGCATCTCGTGTCACTGATGTTTGCAGCTTTAGGCTACAAAAAAAAGACTGTTTTGTGAGCGATTTTGTGGTTGAATATTGAAATTAATTAGCAGAGCAGTAGCCGTGTGTGTGCACATCTGTCAAAACTAAAGGGTGTTATTATTGTTTACTCAAACACAGTATTTATCTGTAAAGTATGAAAATTGTGGACTCCACATATGGCCTTCAACAAGTGCATTACATCACCCAAATGATCCGTTCTTGCTCAGTCCCTCAGCTTTAATTCATTATCCTTCATAAGTCAACCCTGAAGCAATTCTTTTGCAAGTCACACCAGCTACTGTGTCTTGGCAGTCTTCTCTCTGCAGCAGAGTCTCGATCGGTGTGTCCTTGCTGTCTTTAGAGGCCATTCATGGCAGGACACATGCCCAGTCGTTGACATGCCTGGACAAAGGAGACCTCTCCAGCTGAATCCCTGTGTGAAGTGGAGGTCATTAGTGTCGCTTGTAACCAGATCTGCGTGTTTGACTGGTGAGGAGTGACAGACAGCAAGATGACCAGTGATCCCAGAAAAAGAATTCAGGGAGGGTAGAGACTAAGACCTAGGTTTGTACCTGGGGAACACTGCAACTTGAAGAATCAGTACTTCAATGCCATGTAGTTGATTGGAATTTTGCATTGTGGGCTCATATATAAAAAGCAGACAGAAGACCTTGCATGACATAAAGTAATCAAATCAGGAAATAAGACAAATGTCATTATAAAAGGTCTATTCTTTCATAATTGATGAAAAATGCACTCTCCTGACACAATATCACAGAAAATACACTTACATACACAGGAAGCAGCATCATCTTCGTACTACATACATAACTACAACTGGAATTGAATATATAATTTATTTCTTGTTTAAATTATGTAGTTAATTATATATGTTATAAATAGTTAAAGAAGTTGGAGGAAGGCTTGAAGCTAAAAGACACAGAGGTCTCAGAGTTGATGGTTTTTGGGATTATGTAGGTTTTAATGACATGAGTTGGGAGATCCTCAAATCTGCTTCTTCACAACAAAGAGTCAGTGAAGTTCTTATCAGTGCAAACCACACTTATTATTTTCAAGACTGACTCTGATTTTATTCTCCATCTGTTATCTGTAATGCTTCATCTTCTGCAGTTTCATTCAAGTCAGTCACACTAGCGAGATGAGCCTGCACTTGGAAAATCTTGCATTAAAGACCTCAGTATTTTTTTTAAATCCTTGCTTGCTTGTTGCCATTATTGACTAATTACTTAGTTGTTAACTAATTTCAGCATTCCGTTCTCTTCATCTGGCTTTGATGTCAACCTCAACTTTTCTTTTCCTCTCTCTGCATTAAAAGCACCACAATACAAGGGCATATAGAGCAGTAATACATCACTGGCAGCTGCTGCTGTTTGAACAAACGTAATCAGTTAAAGATGAAGCCTATTACAAGACATAATGTGGCTGGAATGAGGCCCTCTGCACATAAACAGCCTTCACTGTTGTTCTGCGTCTCTGTGCATGCAGCTCACTTCGCCAGCACTTTATTTTCTGACACATTACCATATTAGAGACACACATTAAAAACTACACACACACACACACACACACACACACACACACTCACACACACTGGCACATTTTAGCAGGAGAGCTGTAAAAGGATGGACTGTCAAGACACTGCCAGGTGAAAAGTGTGATGATGGGTTGTTGGCAGCAGCTGCTGGCTGAGTACCAGAACCCCATGTAAAGCCATGTAAGCCCTCCAGGTGTGTGTATATAGTTAGTGCACATGTGTGTCTGTGTGTGTGTGCGTGTGTAACTACTGTATATATTGTACAGGTTCACAATCTCCATACCGGAAAATACCAGTCAGCAGTTTAGCCACCGTGGGAGAGCACAAGGGAACGTTTAACCAACATACTTCAGCTCTACCTCTCTTTTCATTAACACACTTACACACACACACACGAGCCCGTCACACTCTACACGATGTTGCCACACACTATATGAAACACCTAGGCAACAAATTTCAGCTAAAGTGTTTCTCTTGTGAAGTTTCTGTTTGAAGGAGCTGAGATCTGGGTGTGGATGAGACAGTTTGTCCTCTCTTTACAGTTGAGCCAGCGTTTCTAAAAGCCGGCAGTCATCAGTGGAAAAGGCCTCTGCATCAATCTGGGAGGGCGTGTGAAGACGATAGAAGTGGAGCGGTGGTCGACCTACGTGTGGAGCTAGCAGAGCTCTTCATCGATTCATCTCCACACTCTCATGGCTCTGAGGTGCAAACACAGCACAGTGTTTTAGAAGTAAAGAAAATCAAAGGCAAGGCAACGTTTCTGGAAATAGAACAGAAATAGTGATTAGAAATGAATGAAAGCAAAAAGCACTACAACTTTCTATGAACAACTATTAACTGTTTACCACAAAAATTGATTCCAGGACCAATTTGAGGGTGGCACAAAACTTATTAACTCTTTGCATTTATTTTTTATTCAAAGCTTGAATAAGAACTCTAACATCTCAGTGAGAAGCTACTGGGGAATGTTTCGCCATTACTGATATAGCAGCATTGACAATGTAAAAACATTTGACAAATACGTCCATTAAAGTCTTCTTTCAAGCACTTTCGCTGACAGATGAAAAACAATTGGGATCTTTTTTCAAATGTCTTTACTTTCTTTATGATGGACAAGCTCGATTTCGATGGGCTCCTACACCACTGACCTGCATGGTGAAAGGCTCCAAACAGTGTAGTTTTAATGAGCTGTCTGTCTAGGAGTCCATTTGGATTTAATAAGCTCATCAATCTTTATCTGCTCTCCTCCAGGCACAGCCAAATCAGAAAACGAATGTGGTTCCCATCTTTCACCTTACAGTCAGACACTCCTATTGATAAATTGTCTAAATGAAGTCCAGAGAAGAAACTGTTTACTTCTCTTTTTTGTATCTTTTCAGCCTTGAGGCTTTCTGGTTGAAATGTTTTTGAGACAGGTAATGTCTGAATGGTGGAATATGAAAGAAATGATGATAGAGTTAGAGGGTGATGATGAGAGATGAAGAGGAGAAAATGGAGAAAATTGCATCACCTCTGCTGGCTGATGCAATGGCTGAAAACTTAAGGCGATGCCACCTTTAATTTCAGTCTATGAACGTCTGCGTGGCCATTTTCTCAGTTAGCAGCAGATAATGAATATTCAAACTGTGTTTGACAGCACCTGTCATTCAAGAATCTCAATGATGGCCTCTGGAAGTACTTTCTGCACACATCCATCCTGTGGTAGCACAACTAAAACTAATTTTCCAAACACAGAAGTGCCAGTGAGGCAAACTTTCCCATTTTGGCTTCACTAGCACTTCTTCATTTCAGCACTTCATTGCCCACACTGTCACTTTGAATTTCTGCTTCATCTCTCAACAAACTTTTACCAACTACTGTAAATTCTCAAATAGTTGCAAGCAGTTTTCAAATATTTACCTCAATGACATTAAGAACCAGGGTTTTATTTGAAGAAGATTGGTATTAGAGACCCTTTTATTCCTAAATGTCCTCAAAGTTTATTAGTTTTCTTGATTGTGCAGTATAAAATATTTCATCAAAAGAGCAACACAAATGCTGTTTTAATTTACTGATAAACAACAGGAATTCCTCGTCAATCTTTGCCTTTTTGCTTTCATGATTAAGTACCCTGAGTACACAACAGCAATGTATCAACCCTCCCCTTACATCTATGATCCTACACATCTGAACTGCATTCTCATTTGAAAAGAAATGTATTTTCCTCCTGAAATGCAAGACTGTGATATAATAAGAAACGCTTCCAGGTTAAAGAACCTCAAAGTCCATATTAAGGAGACTAAGGTCTGTGTCCTTTATGGAACTATTTTTCTTGGATTTAAGTTTTCTTTATTTTGCGTTAAAAGACACTCATAATGAAGCTTCACATATGTCTGGTTGGCTGATAGGGAGAGACAGTAAAGCCACACAATAATAGGCAAATATACACCAGATTGCAACAACATCAAAAGCACTGACAAGTGAAGTGTTTAATATCAATCATCTAGTTACAATGAAGTGTTCTGCTGGGATACCTGGGTCCTGGCACTCATGTGGATGATAATGTGACGTAGACCATCCACTTTCAGACAACATCACCTTGCTACACCACAGAAACTGCTTAGGAACGGCTTGAGGAACACGACAAAGAGCCCATGGCATTGACCTGACCTCAAAGCTCCTCTGATCCTAATCTGATCTAGCATCTGTGGGATGCAGTGGAACTAGCCAGATCCACAGAGACTCCAGAGGATCTGTTGCCAATCTCTGGTACCGGACACCACAGGACTCTCTCAGATGTCTCGAGCCCATGGTCCAGTGGGTCAGAGCTGTTTTGGCAGCACAAGGAGGACATACACAATGTAGGCAGGTGGTGTTAATATTGTGTGATCCGTCATATCTGAAAATATGTTCCCCTGAAACATAACTGCAGTTTAGTTTAGAGGAACATCCTCTTTAGGAGAGATTGCTGACTACATACAAAGGATTTTTATTGAATGGGACCCTATTTTGTGCACAAGAGCATATGGTGTCTCACTAGTGCCACAGAAGAAATAAGTGGTACAAGAAATGTGCGATTGTACCAGAGAAGACAAAGACAAAAGCTGTTAGTTCTCATGAAAGACACGCAGTCCTTTAAAATCTGAGAGAGGAAATCCATTTGTTTGGCCTCAAATATATGTGATTCATTTTGGTAAGAAGCTTAAAAGCATTTCCTTTATTAGTAGTGAGACAAAGATGTTTAAAAAGCAATGATTTACAGACTTTAGACTACATCTGGTTTAATGAGGAAGAGAAAGCTAAAGAAAAACACATTAGTGAGAGCTTTACACTTGAGACTGTCACACCTGGCTAAATGCGTGTTAAGATTAAATACAAATGTTGTACTTGAGTGAAGTATCTTTAACTCCAGAAACCAACTTCTCATGTGTCAAGCCTCTCCTGGCTCCTAGCAAACACAACCGCAGCAGCAACCCGACCCCTCTTTTGTCGCTTAGGGTAAAGTGGTAGCCGTTGACAGATTTGACATTTAGCTGGACAACAGGAGAAAGAGAGGGGAAGGCTGTGGAGCAGCGATTTAGTTCTGATTTCTCAGCCTTCAAAAATGACACTGTTCCAAGTGCAGGTGTGTAGTAATCATTCAAGGAGAGGAAATATTTTTCTTTTCTAAATCTAACACACCCAGCACTTAGCTTGGGATAAAAAATCTGGCAAAAGCTTCAGTGAAGAAGTTTTTCTTTCAGGATATGATGAGGAATCTGACTAAGTTGTGATTAATGGAGATTTGATCTTTTGTTTTGCAACATGCATCTAAAGTGTCTGACACATTTGAAATGTCATGATGTTATAGGTTAGGATTACAGTAACTTGTGAGTCACTTTTTCTTGCAAAAGGTAGCACATAGAAACATGATCTTTAGTGTGACCTTAGCTATCATCACACCTTATTATATATCCGTGCTGATATAGTCAGTGATGGCCAACTACACCTTGAACCTTAAACGAGCTGCCAAGCTATATACGGCCCGTTTAAGGTTTCCTAATTGATGGCTTGACGTATTTACTATCCTCGCATGTCATGGCTGGTTCGAAGTCTTTCACTAAGTCCATGTTGGGAGTGATTAAATAGCCCTCTTCACTTTCAGTGTCTCAGATCACAGGCAGATGAAAATCTCATATCTCCAAGAAGCCAGCTTTCCAGGACTCGTACAAAGCAGATGTTTTCCGATTGATGGCAGAAGGAATCATGTGCTGGGTTATAAATGGATATGAACTGGAAAACAAGCGTGAGACTAGTGAGCTAAATCATGTCAAATTTCAACAGTAATGCAAAAACTGTTTCAGTTACTGTGAAATTGCAATATTTTCACACTGCAGCGAGGCTATCTTTTGAAGTCTTGTTCTGCTGTCTTGAGCTCCCTTCACTCGAGGGGAGTGAATGACTGCCAAGCCGTGACAAAGCCAGATCTTTTTCCCAAACAAAGTGGCCACTTTGGCCAGGAATTTGACATGAGTGATAACCCCATCACTGTCTCCCAACAATCTCCCTATTCAAGAGACCTGAGCCATGGACACTTGGGTTTGTGTTATTAGCCCCACAGCTACACGGAGTTAATGATGCAAACCAGTGAGGCAGTAAACATCACAGAGTGAGATGGAGCTGCTAATCTGGAGGTCAGAGAAACTGCAGGGATATCAGCAACATTTGGTGTCATTTAGGTTTTACCGATTCTGATTTCCATTCTTATTGTTGATTTAAGTTCTGATGGATTGGTGATTTTGTCTAATTACTTCACCAGGAAAATAGCAAAATAGCGTCCCCGATCAGCTCCCCTGTAAATCTACCTGTTTTGTATACAGTATTTAGTATGTACCAGTTCTCCTTCTACTCTTTGCCAGATTGTTTAGTATGTTTGTCCAGCTCTCCAGCTGTGTTTTTTCCTGCTCATTAACCTGTTTGACCACAATCTCTGCTTTGCCCTCTGCTTATTTGCCTGTCACCCTGCCTCTGGGCTTCCTTTTTTTTGTGTTCATCTATAAACCACATTAATACTGTTCCTGCCTTCCATTTTTTGTCTGCATTTTGGTTCTCCTCCCTGCTTTCCTGCCATGACCATAATGACTAAACATTATTTAGTCATTTAGTCTGTGCAGAGTTTTATAATTTGAAGATTGCTGTATTGTTTATGATTTAAAAACTTCCCACTTTGTATCATGAAACTTAATTTTACCACATTATATCAAATGTATCAGTTGTATTTCATATTACCCCTTTTATATGGCTTTAAGTCACTCTCTATATTTATAAGCTATTTTTCCATGAAAATAATCCCTTCTTACTAAAAATGGTGTAGATGTAACTGTATAGCATTGTGTCCTCTAGAATGTGTAGATTTATGAGATCATTACCTCTTTCTTCTCTCACCCCCTCATCACTCGCTGCAGCTCAAGCACACCAACTCAACTCTTTTCAAAAACTGTACAACTACTTGAAGAATAATGATACAGAGAGCTCCACCCTGCAAGTTGACAGTATAAGTTCTTTAAGTTTGATAAATACAACATCCCTGGAATTCTGAATCCATGTTTTGTAAACTGTCATTGGTACACTGCAGTTTCACAGTTTAAATGTTCAATATGGCGTTGACAGCTCAACTCCCGATGTGTTTTCCAGGATGTAAAACACATATGGACGTGTTTGCAAGGTTAAAAAATTGACTTTCACTGGAGGAGATCTTTAATTAATCCAGGGTAAAATATTGATAACGTGCTAAAAGACTCCTGATAGCTCTCCTGCAGCTAATTTGGTTCTTTTATTTGGTTTGTTAATGCTGAATGAAGTTATTCTGTGGTTGCACTTGAAATGACTTCAAAAATGAGTAGAGAGTAGAGAGTTAAAACCATGAGCAGTATGCACTTGAAATACAGAGTACCGAGCACATGGTTGCACTTATGTAAAGTAGGTGTGGGGGGAACCTTCCTAAAATGTACTTGGACATTAAATTTATGGTCTTATTTTATATGTTACTCAATTTCACGTTGTGCTACGGAGTTTCCACATTTTCATCACTGTGAAATTAGATATCATCAGTGAAAGTGGTCAGATTGCAAGTACTGTTGGTGCATTAGACTGGTGACATTCTCCCAACAGACACGCAAAAGACACATATGTGATAGTCATAATAAAACTTTTACTAAAATCAGTTAAAAATAGATTTAAATGCGTCAACAGATGATAATGCACACAGCTGGGAGCACATTCATCTATCTGGGTGCCAGGCTGAAGCATGAATAATACAGAGAAACTGTCACCCACTGTGCTGGCTGATGATAGCTTTAAATGCATAAACAATTTTGAGCAAAATGAGTTCTGCCATTTATCATTAAGTTTTCGAATGATGAATTCCTATTTTAATATCAGATTAAATGCCTTATGTTCTGGCTCCATTGGTCAGAATCTTTGACAGTGCATTGTTTTTATATTATATCAACACATCTCACCCCAAAGCAGCTATTGTAATTAAATCCCAGCAATAGTTCGTGAATAAAGTAAATAGTAACACTTTTCCATCAAACAACAACTGCAATCAAAGTGTTACTGAGGCATTCTTTTAATTCCCAACTTTATATCTTGCCATTTAAAACCTATATTCTGCATGAATAGAGGTTTTAAGCCCATTTGTAGTGTAAATCCAATTTCTGGCAACACTCTGAAGTCCATTAAAGTTGATTTTACTGCCAACTGTCGAGCCCACCAGCAGTTTTTTTAATGATCACAGTCTAGGATTTGATCCTCATTGTCACTCCTCTCCCCTCTATCCCTTTTACCAGCAGCACTGTCTGCTGACATTCCCTTAGATAGAAGCTGGTGTAACTTGGCCTGAATACTGTGAATGTCAAAAGTATCTGAATGGCAAGACACTTAAGCACTGGACTGAAAACCAGTCATTATGGAAATGATTGTCTGAGCAAATGCATGGACTGGGATTCACGGCTCATCTCACTTTCTCAGGCTACATTTACTGATTTTCTTCAAATTATGCACTCATAGGATGTTTAGAAATGAGGACGGGAGGGCCGCCATTAAGACTCTGTGTCATCTGTTATTTCATTGCAACAATGACAATCAGCAAATTATTTTTAAAAAAATTAAATCGACAAACAAAAAAGAAATAAGGACTGCTTCATGTTGTGATAAGGTTTTAGTGAGCTGTCAGACATTGGCGATGCACAGACAAAACCAACATTATATAACCTTGAAATTGTTTTTCATTTTCCTGAGGCGAGTCTCGATATGATTGACTTTGGATGCAGTTTTGCAAGCAAATTAAAAGGTTGGATATGCATGCAAACTCATTTCACCTTGCTGAAATGAGGGTTTTCTCCAGGTACTCTGACTTTCTCTCACAGTCCAAAAATATGCTGAGGTTAACTGATTATTCTAAATTGCCAATAGGTGTGAATGTGAGTGTGATTGTTTGTCTCTATGTGTAGCCCTGCAACAGACTGGTGACTTATCCAGGGTGTCCCCAGCCTTCGCCCCAAGTCAGCTGGGATACAAAGACTCCAGCCCCCCACAACCCTAATGAGGATTAAGCGATGTATAGATAATGGATGGATGGATGGGATTTCAACATATTAATACTAGCACCTGTAAATTTGATGAATCACCTCACTGTTTTCACCTTACGACTTCACCTAACAGTTTCCAAGCTTTTTTTTGTGAAAAGCAGAGTGGAAGTTAAGGGTTTACTACACCAGCAGGGGTTGTTAGAAACAGACCGACAGGGAGTCTTGAAAGTAGCAACAGATAACTGGACCAAAATGTGAAAATCAAGGAGAAAGTCAACTTCCAAACACACATAGGATAGCAGGGAAGCAGGTAATCAGACAGGCAGCAGGATGGTAGCGAAACACAAAACTGATCACAGGCAGGGAGCAGAAAAACACACGCAGCTAATAGAAATGGTTTCAGTGCTCCAACTGCTAGGAAACACAGACAATGTGGCAAACTGGTACTGAAAAGTGAATCAACGGAGGTTGATGAGGGAATAACGCCTCGTATCCACATTACTCTGTGTTTGTATACGAATCTGCTGAAACTCTTCATTTCTATGAGAACCTTTATGATCTTTGATGCACCTGCAAACTCCTCCATGTTTCTTCTTTTGCCTTTTTAGCTGAATGAAACTATTGTTAAAATATTGTTTATATTAAATATTGTGTTTTGTATTATTTCATTTACCAGTGACGATCCTGAAATATAAAACAGCTAATATTACATTTATTGAATGTCTTGTATAAGCTAAATAAATTCAGCCCCATTTGTCCATTTGCTTGTAGTCTTTGATTTTAGATGGCTTTCTGCAGGTTGGGTTATTAAGTCATTTTTCATTTTGGATATATTCTTGGTATAGTGTTCATCTTTTACAGGTTCAGAATTTGTCAGAAATGTATATGTAGGATTACAATAAATGTCTAATGATTAATCATTTTTATAGGAAAATATCCACTGGCTATTCAGCATGCAACAATATCAAGAATATCTACAAGCAAGCACATAACTGAGCATACCGACTATATATATATATATATATATATATATATATATATATATATATATATAAAATCTGACTTTTAATGATGATTTCTGACAACTTTCAAAGTAACTTTGTATTTCCCCAGTTTGCAGAACCAAATTAAATGTCATTTTTCAGAAAAAAATTACACTTAATTGTTTGCAAATTACAGGCCTGTAAAATAAAGAGCTTCATAATACTTTACATGAATAACAATGCCCTTTTTTTCCCCAACTTGTTTTCCTGCATACTTATTTGTAACGAATTCAGGTGTGCCTGCTAACTTGTTGATGAAGTCTCTGATTGTAGTTTGCCACCAGGTGGTGTGTGTAATAAAGCGAACCGTCTGTCGCAGCGTCACACAGATCAGTCATGCTGATTCTGGAGGGGAACCAGCAGAGGACAGTGACAGACAGAGTGTGTTTACCTGGATGTCTCTTGAACATAAGTGAGTCTGAGAGCATGTTTCTACTGAGCACTCACAACCAATTCCCCCATCGGGCATCCCCGCATCACACACCTGCCCACATGTACATGCCACAGATGAATTGTTATGAGTTAGCTAATGTGCAAGTGTTCTCAGTGTGTGTATATGTGTCACACTTTACATGCGTTGTGAACACTGGGCGGGATTGTGTTCACTAGTTGGCCAAACACACACACACACACACACACACACACACACACACACACACACACACACACACACACACACACACACACACACACACACACACACGACTGCAGCAGGTGATAAGTGAGGCACCGGAGCGCAGAGCAGAAACACAATTTCTTCAGCGAATCGATGGAGCGTGAGTCAGAGTGCACAAACCGTCTCTCACGTTCATCTGTTTCATCCCACAGACCCGGGCACTCGGCCTCACTCATGCACAAATAAGCGCATATGTACCCAGAGGTGTCCTGCTTTGCCACCACTTGCCCAGCTTATGTTGAGCTAATCACTAATGGCACAAGCAGAGAAAGCCCATCAATGTGACACGCTCACTCCAGGCCATCACTGCTAATGAAGACAAGCTCCTGCAGTCAGATAGCAAATATGAGGAGAAAAACAGATTATAGGCCCCTCAAATGCAACACAGTGTTGGACACACGTGGGTTTTTGCCTCTTAGTGCTGCCTGTGCATGATGTTATGGTTGTGCATGATATGCCACTAGATGTTTTGAGCTTTATGAAAGGTGCATTTAAAATTTAAAGCTTGGGGTTAATTGATACGCAGATTACTTTTGAAGGTTTTAATCTGTGCGACTTTACCTTGGTGCCAAGATATATAGGTGTCAGCTAAATAAGCAATTCATAAAGATAAGTGTGTAAAATTGCACATGCAACTTAGGTGGGACTGCATTATGATTTCTTCTGTCCTAGTAGTGACGTTGTGTCCATCTGCAGCTTGGTCTATCCTAATCTACACTGCAGTAATCTCTGTGGTGCTCTGTCCTACCTGAGAAAGTTTCCATTGCTGAGACAAAACAGGAGATTATAGACAAGAGCAATGGTGACACGGAGCTGCCATCTGATGGGAAGACAGCTTTCCCACGGCCACGATGTCTCCAGCGAGCCCTAGACACCTACAGGACTTTCAAAACAAACTGGAAAACACAAGTGTGCATGTGTGTGTGCTTATGCATGTATCAGGCTGTGAGATCTGCTATCATCTGTTGATTCCAGAGCGAGGTGGACGGAAAGAACAAGCGCACAGCAGAGGTGGATGTGAGTGTGCTTCAGCGTAAAGGTGCCCTGCTTCTCCAAACACAACTTATTTAAAGGAGAGAAGACTAAAACGCCATAATCAGATAAGTAAACAACCACAGCCCCACTCCTGGGGTTAAAAAAAAAATCAGATAAAAAAGCTGAGATAAATTATTATCACAGTACGTGAGGAGACAATGGGTTGAGATGGGTGCTGTTAGATTAGTGTTCTGCTCGACTGGCAGCCACAGACAGAGCAGACACAGGGGTCCGAAGCCAAACCACAAAACCACTTTCTCACGGTCTTCACTAGAGATCTGGGGTAAGCTTTGTGTGCTCACAGAGAAATTCCTCAAATCTTTATTGTCAGTTGAGAAACTTAAGCTTTAAATCTTAATTTTATTAGTGTGCACAAACCAACACTTCGTTTCCTCATTAGCCCAACAATTTGCTGATTTCTTTTTTGTGCAAAATGTCTTGCCTACAATTCATATCCCTTGAAACTGCCTCACATTTTTTGAGAAAATGCAAACTTCTGTATTATTCCTGATGGCCCTGGCCATTTGTACCATGTTTTAGAGTGTTCTAAAGCTATATAACTTGAGAGAAGCAGATGCAGTAGTTCTCTAATCAGTTCCTGGTCAGATACATGTCATGACTAAAACCAAAGATCTCAGTGTGCTTGCTATAGGGTCTATCATATAGAGAGAGTTGTGAATTGGGAATGCTTACAACACAAGGAAAGACTATAAAGTCGCATCCAAGTGTGACTCGTGGAGCTCTACTCTGTGAAAAATCTCAAAAGGTACGGGAGGAAGCTGAAAGTTACCCCTGAGCTGGCAAAATTGGGAGTGCGAGAGGTCAAGAAGGATCCAGACATTACCATTAAGATCATCTTGACGAATCTGAGCAATTCTGGTACCAACATCTGAAGGTAGGCTCTCCAGCAGACACCAAAAAGGTGGACGCCAAGAAAGAAGACACACAAAATGAATGTAGCATTTGTAAAAGCTCAGGCAACAGAAAGGACAAATATTCATCACCAACACTCTTTCATTCTTTAGGGTGTTTTTCATCTCTACTTAAGCACTTGTGTCATTTTTTGTATATCTACTCTTTATTTGTTATCTTTCTTTCTGCTGGGACCTCTTGCCAGGTCATCATTGTAAATGAGAAATTGTTCTCAACTGATTTTACCTGGTAAAATAAAGAATAAATAAACACCACCATCTTCACGGTCAAATGTGGTGGTGGGAATGTGATGCTTTGAGGGCGTTTTTCAGCCAATGGGGCCCGACAACCTTGTCAAAGAAATTAGTCTGATGAAAAAAAAGACCACAGCATTTAGATTCAGGAAAACATCAGGCTGTTTGCAGAAAAACTTGTCCTTGGACCTTCTAACAAGATCTGAAACATGCAGTCACAGTGTTCAAGAAATGGTTAAAAGATAAGAATATGAATATTTTCGAGCGGCCAGAGTCCAGTCCTGAATTCCTTCAATAATCTCTGAAGGAAATGAAGAACAGAGTGATGGTAAGGAAGCCTCCAACCTGAAAGAGCTGGAGATCATCACAAAAGACAAGTGAAACGAATAAGCGTAGACATGTAGAAAGATTGTGAACAATTATAAGAACCGTTGTACTGTGGGGGAAAATAAAGACTTCTGGTAAATATTGAATAAATATAGGTATGGCATTTGTTAGAAAAAAAAGAAATAGCTAAAATTGGTTATTAAAATCTCTAACACAAATTCTTAACATCCTTTGTCACTTCTTTATGTCTTTTCTAACCAGAAGAACCCTACTGGTCAAACAACAATTCACGATTAATGAAACAAATGAACAAACCTTGTGCTTTTCTTAATTTTGTGGAGTGACCTCATTCCTTCATCGTTTGCTTATCACTGGTTAAACTGGTGCATTTTCAATGAAGGCAGGTCTTTAAGATTCCATTCCAGGCTACATTTGCGCAACAGAAAATCAATTTACATTTTTATTAAGTAGTGCTTGATTGAAAATGGAACAGCTTCCCTTGAATCGCAGTCACTGACACTCCATTGCAAAGGTCAGCAAGCTACCAGGATGGGGGAAAAAAAGAAACTACAGAGGGATTCCATTAAGGTTAAGCACCTCAGCAAACATCACCTCCTCTTATGAAAATATCAGCAGCTTTCATTAGCCATCATGCATACTGTATGTTGGAGAGGACTAAATGCTGTGTGATGGGAGAGAGCATGCACCTCTCATTTGTTTAATGTTAAACCAATGGTGGAGGAAAATGGTTGAATAATACATGACATGGTGTTTTAATTAGCAGCGATGGAGGGCACTTGGTAATTAAACCAGTCTTGTTAGTAAAGGTCAGGGGCAGGTGCTGGGGCACAGAGTACAGCAAATGATCTGCAGGGTGAAAATACTAAACGTATTCACACCTCAGATGAATGCAAGTCTCATTCTGTGCCCTTTTCTTATCATCTCTACTTAGTCTGCATGTGAGATCATATATGGATCATTTGTTCGAGTTTAGATGGAGATTTCTGCTTGAAAGGAGGTTTTGATAGTGCAATCAAAGAGTCTTCATCAACACTAACCTCATTGCTTTTTAAATAGTCTTTCAGTTTCAGGTTGTGCTGTTGTTCAGATCTACTGCCTTCTCATTTCCTCTAAACTACATTGTTATCTCAACAGCCTACACTGAATAGTTCATAAGAAGAAGGAAATATGACTCTGCCGCATTCAAATGCAGCTAAAAACGGCAACGTTTCAGTGAAAATGAAAAAGTCATCTCATGCCTTGACAATGATATAATCATTTTATTTATACCTAATGGATAGAAAGACGTATTCTGCCACGAAGCCTTCATAAGAGCATAAAATATTTTGGAAAGGCCACATAGTACGGTCAAATGTCAGAACGCAGCAAAAGTTGGCACACCGTCAAAGCTGTCAGTGTCTGCAGATTTATTTTAAATGAAAAAGCAGCCTCAAACAGCTTCCTCAGAGCATGAACAGTGCTTAATAACAGGTCGCTTATATATGCAAAACAATCACAACATTAACAGAACTGGCTATATGAGAGGGGCAAACTCTTGAATAGCCAAAATAGGCTATGTAGAAGTTATATATGCACTGCATTAAAAGTGAGTCACTGTTTGAAGTCTCTCTGGAGTGCAATCTCCTCTCTAATCTCCCTATTTACTGCATTTCCTGTCCATACTTACATGTTCTGTATAGCTAAGCCCCAAATTGCTCATACCCATGATAAATTTAGATCTATAGAGACCAACTGATTTCTGCTGGCCGGAAAAAAACATAAAATAACACAAAGACATTGTGTTAAGGATGTTAATATACATTTTAGCTAGTTCTGTATTTTGTTTTTTGTATACATTTTTTTTTAAATGCCATGACCAAAATTATTCTCAATAATCAACAGCAAAGTCTTTATTTGCCACCACAACAAATAACACCAAGCTGTTCTCATATTTCAACAATCGTTCTGCATGTCTCCACTGGGATTTCATTCCTTTCCTCTTCTTGATGATCTCCAGGTCTTTGAGGTTGAAGGCTTCCTTACTAACACTCTGGTCTTCAGTTCATTCCAAAGATTCTTGATGGGATTCAGGTCTGGACTCCAAAATGTTGGCATTGTTTTCTGTTAACCATTCCTTGAACACTGTGACAACATGTTTCAGACCCTTGTCTTGTTGGAAGGTTCAACACTTCTGCAAAGTTTTTCCACGGACTACCTGATCTTTTCCTTCAGAATCCTAATGCAGTCATACGCTTCCATGATGCTGTTTACTTTGACAAGATTGCCTCATCCATTTGCTGAAAAACACCCTCAAAGCTTTGTATTTCCACCATGATTGACTCTCAGGATGATATTGTTGGGGTTGAATGGTTCTCCTGTCTTTTGCCAAATAAAAGTCATGTCCTAATGTCCAAACAACTCCATTTTCTCTTATCCAACTTACCAAAAAATTTTCTTTTTGGCCAGGGGAGCTTTGGCAAAGGCTGGGCAAGCTTTGTGAGCCAATTTCTGGAAGCAAAGAAAGTGAAGTCCTCCTTGATAAGCGTCCATTAAGACCAGGCTCGTGTGGGGATTCTTCCATGAGATGAGGTACCAGTTGCTCAGATTTATCAGGATGGCCTTTGTGGTGATCTTTGGATACTTCTTGGCCTTTTGCATTATGCTCTTACCATCATTTTTGGCTTCCTGCCAAGAGATATTTTAGTATGGAGCTCCGTGTACTTTTTGTTAATGCTTTGCCCTGTGGCCACTGACACTTGAAAACATCTGGAGGCGATATTATAACCTTTCTCCATTGTATGAACAGCCACAATGTGCAACTCTCTCTTGGTGATGGACCTTAATAGCAGCTCACTAAGCTTGGTTTTTGAACATGCTTTGGAATAGACTTGTAAGAGACTGTAAAAACTACAGCATCAGCTAGTCTGAATTTATAGTGTATAAGAATGCTTTAGAACATGGTGAAAATGAGCATGAATTGTCTCAAAAATTGGCAACGATTTCAAAGGGTACTGATGGTATTCTTTAGTAAAATAGTTTTCTTTTGTTTTTTTAGTAGTTGTAGTTCAGTGTCATCACTACCATCTCAAACACAGTCCGTTACCATCTTTTGTAACTCCTTTCAGACAGAAAAATCTACTGGTCAAATTAAAATTCATTAAAAATTCAAACTTGGAATGGGTATGTGAATTAAATAAATACATTTGTTCCAATGTTTTGCCTGTTTGGAATTTTGTAGAACTGCTCTTCAGATGTGTGTGGATGTAAAGTGTAAAAACTTAATTATGATTTTTATGATTTATTAAACATACAAAAATAGCACCAAAAAAAGACACACAAAAAAGAGACAATACAACAGAACAAAACAATTTTAAAGGAGCATCATCCTCCAGAGGCTGCAGAACACAGTTTTCAAAGCCACGAACTGTGCCGCTGAAGTGCTGATAAAATGCTGCGACAAGGAAAATGGCATGCCATTTAATCACAGCTTCAAATCTTTACAGGATAATGCTTTCATTACACTTCACCTCACTTTATTCAGTCATTAATATCTCATCGGAGCCATATTAAATCCAAGCAAAATGCTTCCTTCCTACAGACACTTGGGGGACAAGACAGATTAGATCCTCTTTGTTAACACACATCACTTCGCATTCAAATGGCTTCAACCGCCTCCTCTTTGTTAGAGGAGGAGAAGTGGAAATACTTTGCTGAAACCTTGTCATATTTGATCAACTCACACACCATCTGCAGTACCTTCCTCGCCATGGAGAGTTTGAACAAACTCACAAACTGGCCTTTGACTGTTCTCCGCCTGAGGAACTCAAAAGCAGCTTTGATGGTAACATGGTCCGACACTGTGACAGGAGCCAGGGAACAAAGCTTGACACCACGAGCCCTCCCATCCTCCCGTAATACATATTGCTCACTCTCCCTCGCACACATACACAAACACCACAGGGGACTTGTCACCCGCCCACACTGAAATCTTCCACCCAGCCCATCCAGTGTTTGAGTTATTACCTGTTTCCAGGACCAATAAAGCATGAATCAGGTTATGAGACGGGAACCAAGAGCTGAACATCTCAACCTTTATTAAGCTGTCTGTTACTGTGAGAAGAGGCCCGCATGCGCGCACACACACAAGCATAAAGTTCACACAATCAACGAAGACAGAAACAGGAGAGCGTAAAAACACAATGATTGCTACCGGGAAGAACAGATGGGACAGTGTGAAAGGAGGAGGGCTGGAAGAACAGGGGGGAACGAGGAAGGGGAAACCAAATGAAAAGGAAATGAAATAAGATATTCTTATGTGAGGAGACAAGTGGTAAGAAGTCAGCAGGCTGCAGGATTGCCACTGCAGCCTTGAGTGTGTATCAGTGCATCCGTAGCAACCACCCAACCATAAGTAGTATTTACAAAATGTGAAAGTACTGTTATTTATGACACCACGGAGTGCAGGGGAAGTCAAGTGTGGTCCAAGACAATGTGAAGAAATGCCACTCCGCTATTTTTACACACACCGCACTGTCACAAGGTCACTAGTCTTCTGGGCAGTTCTGTTTGCTTTATTAAAAGTTTATTTTCAGTCAGTGTGAAATCTTCATTGCCATTAAACCTTCACACGCATATGCTGAAATTGTAATCTCATATTCAAAGTGTGCCAACGTGTGTGTTTGTGCAGAATTCATAACTTGTAGCCCTGCTGAGTGAGCTGAGAAAACTGCCCGACCTGTCATCTGTCACCCTAACAGAACGTATGCAAACTGTTCTAGGGACATTTTCACACAATCTGGACATATTCATTCATTCAGGGTTCTTCCACTACATTCTGATGGCTGTTTTTGCTCCAGGCAAACACTTTTAACATGGTAGCGCTGTGAAGGAAGTAAATTGAGATGAACAAATGACTTCTGCAAAGCTCTGACGGACTAAACATGACAATGATTTAGTAGCATCCGTGCAGCCAATCAGAGGAGAGCCGTAATGTAATAAGTTGGCTCAGAGTCATTGGATGTACAAGACTGCAGGCTGAGACCACCGTGTTCTGTGTTCTCTATTAAGACTGGCTCTGACATCGCATATTTTCACCTTTTATTCGGAGCTATTGTACTTTTCAGTGTGCCGGCCTCCAGTCACAGATGTGGCTTATGTGCTGTCACTTACTTGTGACGGTTTTATGATTTGTGGAGGGACATATTGAGTCGTGTTTTCATTTAAAGAGTTGAGTTTGGTTTTCACTCACAGGTAGAATAGTCCCTAACAGTGGGTGTCTAGGTCCTCAGGCCGTGATTTGATCGTCTATCCTCTTCTCTTGCTTTCCTTTTCGGTTGCAGGCCCGACACACATGTACATGGCTGTTCTATAAAGCATAGCTGTTCCTGTGCCTTTTGCTGAGATACAAACATAGCTTTAGGTTAGTGAAAATGGAGCTTTTGGAAATTTCCCTTTAGATTTTCAGAATTTCTGTCTGCCACATTGACAGGTTCTTGGCTTATAACATCAGAATGTGTGCCATTATCTTCTTTATTTACAGTTTTATGCAGTGGTGGATGTGGCCAATCTAGTGGCAGTTCTAACATTACTTTATATATTTACACATACACTGCCATTCAAAAGTCTGGGACACCTATAAATGTCCTTATTTTTGAAATAAATGCATTTTTTTTCAATGAAGATAACATTAAATGAATCAGAAATCCAGTCTAGACATTGTTAATGTGATAAATGACTATTCTAGCTGGAAATGGCTGATTTTTAATGGAATATCTTCATACGGGTATCGAACACATTTCCAGCAACCATCACTCCTGTGCTCTAATGCAACATTTTGTTAGCTAATGATGTTGAAAGGCTCATTGATGATTAGAAAACCCTTGTGCAATTATGTTAGCACATGAATAAAAGCGTTTTCATAGAAAACATGAAATTCTCTGGGTGACACCAAACTTTTGTACGGTTGTGTAAATGTACAGTTACATCTCTTCCACAGCACTGAGGAATAGAGGCTTTAGAATGAATCCATGCATATGATTCCCCACTTCTTGACTGGCAGAATATCAGAACCGGTCAAAATGTTTGCTGTTCAGACTTTTCATTGACTTAAATGGCTGTACTGTGAGATTTATATGACCTGCTGTTGATATGGCACACTTTAAAAGTGCTTCAGTTGTGCCTTTGTGTTTTCACATGGATGGAGATGTTTTCGAGAGCAAAGACTGACAATTTTATTTTGTTGTTTGAATAAATCCCCATGTATGTGTAATCCCACAGTTCCTAGAACAAGCGAAAGCTAAAATTCAATTTTTGCCATATTTCTGGATCTATCTTTATGAATTTATCACTCTAAACCTGAACATATTTGCTACATATAATTTAGTTATATTGCTTTGAGAATAACTTTAAGAGCTGCTGCAATCTCTGAGGGCCAACTAGATGAGCTATTGTAATATAAAATAGACTCATGGCCTTGGCTTATTTATTTCCTGGTTGGACGAGGATATAGTTCAGTACAACATCGATTTTGTAAGAAATTTCTGTTTGAGTTGATTCCATGTCTGCTCTCTGGCAATATTAGAAAAATATCTCTTTTAGAGCAGAAATTGACATTAAATTACAAAATCAGATGGTATTCAGCCTAAACCATACTAAAAAATTTCATGTCTCCTTTAGCATATATTCACACTAAAGGAATACATGCGATCTACACGCCTGGCTGGATTAACCTCCTGGGCCCCTATTGAAGGTCATTACACATGGCAGTTTCATTATTTACCCTGCCACCCAGAGACCACGAGCTGAAAGTAGAGCTGCAGTTATTAGTTTATTGATTGAAGAGACAACAATATAACTAATTAACTCTATGAGCCAATTTTGAGCACATACGCCAAACGTTTTTGTATCAGATAGTCAAATGTAAATAGTACCTTGTTCTGCCTTTTTTTTTTTTAAAAGAGCATACATTTTTTGACTCTGTCCTTTTTTCTGACATTATACATCACACATTGAGCTACCAGCTGATTATTAAAGATAGTAATTGGTTTCAACCTTGCAATGCTGCTGAGTATAACACTACCTCGGCTGAGGTTTTGTGTGTTAATTACTTGACACACTGAAAAGATGAAAATAACTGGATAAAATACTCAACAAAATACTAAACATATGCACAACAAATAGAAGCTAATCTATCTACATTTAAGGTTTCCGAACACCTCAAGGTGGATGACTGAGGGCTCTCAATAGTTGCAATTTTTGGACAAATGTGGGATTAATCAGATAATGTAGGTCAAATAACATGGAGTAGACTTAGATCTAGGGCCCATGTGTACATGGGTGTAGGACACATGAAGCAACAACCAGTTTGTGATGTGCTATGGGCGTTTCTGATGAGGTCAGAAAATGTCATATTTGACCAAAATCATTTTTTAAAAAATGCCCATGCATAATGACTGTCAGTAAAAACATTAGCGCTTTTACCTGTAGCATATTTGCATGCTTTGGTCAGTGCTACAAGTTCTGCAGCTTGAGCAGGGTAGCTAGTGAGTGGTGATGCAATTATCATCTCATGTAAGAGAAAAATGTATTTTTACCATTTATTGGACCTCTTGAGACTGAACTGTTTGCAAGTAGTTCCAGGTTCCTGCACTGACGGGTGTACTTAACATTTAATTTCCAGCATTTAGTTGAATTGTTATGCACTAATCTGTGCCTTCTCTGCATATGTTGTTGCTTCTATGACTAATGTCATGAAGTAGTTTTTTGTTTTAACTCTTAGATGCACAAGTGGGTCAGAAATGACCTGGTGAGGTCATTTTCTTGTAATATCTTTGTAATGAAACATTTTTAACATTTCATATTCCAACTATTCCTCAAAAAAAATGTTTTTGATTTCATTCCATTGAAATTTTTAAGTCATCTTTTATATTTTTAAAGAAATTGTGATATTTGTATTACTATCCCAAGCTCTTTATCACTGATAATATCATACCAGAGGTGATGAAGAGCATACGCTTGAAGGGACAGAGAGTAGCAACAGCTGGAGAAAAATAGTGGGAAAATGGCAACAAAATGGAGGTTAACATTCTTCTATTGCTGTTTTGTGTAATATTCTTCTTTTCCATTTACCAAAATGTTCAAAAATTTGTTATAAAGTGAAAAATAACCATATTTCAAACATGAAATCATTCCTGTGTGGACAGAAATATAATACAAACAAACAATGCTAATTATCATTCTTAACCAAAATGACAAAAATTGTGTAGAAACACACTGATTCTTATACGGGTCATTTTTGATCCACGTATGGAAGGGTGTAGGGTTCAGATACTCATGCATCTAAGGTTTAAAGAAAAGTCCTCTGATTTATTTGTGTTTTTACTGAGTGGGACAAATGCACATGTCGTATATTGAGGGGAGCATGAAATCTAAGCCTGATCCATTAGAATCCGTTACTAGTCTGTTTGATTAAATATTAGAACGTTGGTCAGGCATATGGGTTCTGTAAAGCGTCTCAAGACAATTTGACTGTAATTGGTGCTATATAAATAAAATTGAATTGAAACTTAAAATTGAAATGGTCATTTGGAATATTGTTATTTATTTTACTTGCTGTGTTGACAGCTGAGATTCAGACTGCAGGGACGGTTGAGCTCAGACCTGAGCGCGTGGCTCCATCTGCTGTTGGAGTCACGTTCCTGCAGCTCGCGCGGTGTTTACTGTTGCTAGGTAACATGTATACGCTTCATATTCAACGTCCTTTACGCCCCTGGAGCAGCTGCTGTTTGACCTCAGGATCAGCGGGAGCTTTTAGAGTTTTTTTTTTTTTCTCAACATGGCAGGAAAAGAGAAACTGGATTTGGTCCATCAAAATCAAATTCACGTTGAGACCATAAAGAAAGAACAGAGACTGCAGAAACTCCACACCGAGTTCAGCATCAATCCCTACAGAAAATGTAAGTAAGCTAGTTTTGTTTTCATTCTGTACAGATAAAGGACAAGGACAACTAAAACAGACGATGTGCTCACATGAAAAGCAGTACCACAGACAGGAATTCATCAACAATATCACTGCTGTGTTTCAGTTACTATCACTGCACATCTGGCAGAAACTTAATTGAGTTCAGTTTGTTTTTTTGTTGAGGCTACATTTAAAACATCAGTGTGTCCTTTTAGAAACACATTCAGTTACTGTGGATGATTCACATATTCCACAAATACTGAGCTGTCCCTTAAAGGCACAACATAAACTGAAGAGTGGAAATACAACAATCAGCCCCAACATTAAAACCATCTGCTTCATCGTGTTTAGATTCCCTTTGTGCTGCCAAAACAGCTCTGATTACAGAGGCATGGTCTTCACTAGACCTCTGAACATGCCCTGTGGTGTCTGGAACATCTAGCAGCTGATCCTGGAGGATGTGAGGTGGGCCTCTATGGATCTGACTTGTTTTTCCAACACCTCCCACAGATGCTTAGTCGGATGCCGATCTTGGGAATTTGCAGTTCTTGCAGTTTGACTGAATGCATTATCTGGCTGAAAGAAGCAACTGCCTTCAGGGAATACCAGAAGGGATGTATGTGGAATGTCTCAAAGATACATCTACATGAAGGCCAAGACCTAAGGTTTCCCTGCAGAATATTCCCCAGAGCATTACACCGCCTCTGCTGGCTTACCTTCCGCCCAGAGGGCATCCAGCTGCTATCTCAGCCCCAGATCAACAATGCACTCACACCAGGGTGTCAGGCCACCTTCTTCTGTTGCTCCATGGTCCAGTTCTGATGCTCACATGCCCATTGCAGGTGCTCTCTGCAGTGGACAGAGGTCACCATAAATGCTCTGACTGGTCTGAAGCCACACAGCCTCATATACAGCAAGCTGTGTTACCATTCTCTCATGACCAGCATTAAGGTTTTTCAGCAAATTGTGCTACAGCAGGTCTGCCAAGACTGAGTCACACTAGCTGGCCTGTGCTCTTCGTGCTCATCATTGAGCATTTCCTGCCCTTGACCATGTCTCCAGCTCACTGGCTGTCCTTCCTAGGACCACTTTTGGTAGATATTAACCACTGCAAATCTGGAACATCCCCAAACCTACAGTTCTGCCTATTTTTCTTGCTCCTAGCACAACACAGATGAGATATGTCAGTGTCAGAGACTTCAAGGGTAATGTCCTGATTGACATCAGAGAATACTGGATGAGCCAAGATGGGGAGATGAAGCTGGGGACAAAAGGTATCTCCCTGAGTCTTGAGCAATGGAACCAGCTAAAGGACCAGATTTCAGCAATTGACAATGCCATTAAGAGATGATAAGCATTCCTTTCAGTGGTATCTGTTGAACTAATAGAACATGTTGGGTGATTAGTTTTGTCAACAGAACTGTTCACTGGCTGTAAGGCAGTTGATACGTGTCATTACAACAAAATGATCAATGTTACTCACTTGATCTGTCAGGTAATGCTGCGGTTGATCAGAGTATAAAGACAGATGGGAGTGTGTTGCTTTATCTTACTGGAAAGTTGAACTGAGTACTTTCTGCAGTCTTTTTTAGCAGTGTATCTGTTGTTAAAATAAACTACATTGTATCATATCCTCTTCTTTCACTCACAATGTTTGTGTCTGCTGTCTTTAGTGCACATCCTGCCAGACAAACCCATGTCTAGGAAACCAACCGAAGTTATTGAAGAGAACTGTAAGTAAGAGGAAAAAAAAATTTCCATTGGTTTATTTTATCTTTTCTGGAGGGGAAAAAAGCAGTTGAAGATACTAATCTCACTACTGCTGTCGCCTGTGATGCCTAACAGGATGACACAAATGGACAGAATGAATGTTTGGTGCCTCCATGTTACTGATTGTCTCTTTTTTTCCCCCAGTGGACTTCCTCAAGGCTTTCCACAAGGCCAGGGAGGAGCCCACCAAGAAATATTCAAAGCCCCTCACCGAGAGTCAGGAGATAGGATGGCTGTCGACTCCACTGGTGAGGAAAACTCTCCAGTGTCAGTATATTCAGTAACCAGTTCAGTAACTAGAAACCAAACTACAGGATGCATTATAAACAGAGAGCCTCCATTTTAACTAGTTAACATGCATACACGTTTCTGTTCCTGAACTGTAGAAAAATCACCTCAGTTTTAGGTAGTATGAGCCTAACCGTACCTTAACTTAATGTGTAGAAATAGTAGGGAGTATGTGCTCTTTTAAAAAATCCAGAGCAAGAGCTACACAGAATTAGCTTTGATTTGTTCATTTTCTCTCAGTCTCACTTCACAGGAAAGTTTCTGAATATTTGTGTTTTGAAATAAACTCCAACACTTTAAAGGTTTTGTTTGGCAGTGGATTTAAACTGTGTGGACAGTTTTGAGCATATAAACACACATTTGGTAACAAGAATACATCACAGTAAAAAGCAGTTGTGGCTGGTTATTAAGTTTGTTAGTTTAAGGACCAAAGTTGAAACAAGTGGGACATTTAATGTCTGTAATAAAGCTGTCGTAAATGAGTCATACAGTCAAGTTGAGTGTGACAAGCATGGTGACAGAATAAACTCTAATTCAAAAAAGCAAATAGTATCACCCCTAAAGTGACTTTAGGAAAATTCCTACAATCTTAGCCACTGTCCGATTTTAGTAAAAAAGTAGACCCAACCAAAAAATTCAAAGATTGTGTTCAGTTAGACTGGGTGACATCCTGTGTCCACTTTAAAATTTCACTACATTATTATATGTAAGCAGCATTGTACTTTTAACTATTTTATTTACAGTAACATAGTTAAGTCTAAGGAACTGATGACTGTTTTCAGTGCCAATTAATGTCAATTACTGATCAATTTGCTTGGTCTACAAAAGTCAAAAAAAGATGAAAAATCTGTTTTCCAAATTTAAGATAACATCCTTAAATTCTACAACCCAAAGACATTCAATTTTCTGTCAAAAGGGAGTAAAAAAGTTAATATTCCCATTTAACAATCATACTCAACGCATCAGATGTTTCTTCTTCTTGTTGTAACTGTCCTTTCCAATCACCAATATCTCCAGAGGGCTGTACTACAAAGCAGCTGTTACATAGCCAGACTTTCTTTGTGTTAGCTAGCTTCACAAAACCTAACCTCAAAATCTAAGACGATAGGTATCATGATGGTGGTTAACAAGTTTGTCTGTAGTAAAAAGCACTGCTTCTGCAAGAGATGGGAGAGAAGAATTTCTACAAAGAAATTAATTATATAAGCTAATATATCTGTTTTACCATTCAATATACTCTAAATGCACCTGCTTATTTCGAACGTGACAGATGCACATTAGAGCTCCTCAATTTTAAGCTTCAGTGATTTAAACGTCGTACTGAGAAAGTGCATTTAGGTCTGACGCTGTGCTGTCATTAAACACATGAAAATCATTTTAGTTTTTAGCCAAATGAAAGCAAAATTAATGTTATTGAATATTCTCTGTAATGAATACCAAGAGACTAACCAATTTTCTAATCTGTGTTCAATAAGCTGCAACATTAGCATAGTTGAATAGACTTGGAAGTAAATTGGGATCAAACACAGGCACGTTAATACTTAATCTGCATTACCAACTGAATACATGTAGGCCCTCGTGGCAACGTGACATGTACAGTTTGTATCGGTGTAACTGCATGGCTGTGTTCAGGGGGATTCCTAATGTACAGTTCAACAGGTTTGCAAGTATGATGTATTTCATCAGATAAGAATCAGTAACACTCAGGCAGAATATGATCAGGAGAACTGGTTAAAGTGTGGCTCTTCTTATGGCTGCATTAAATCCCAAACTAAGTAGAACCTCAGCCAGGGCAGATTAGCAGTGCAGCATCAGTTACCGTGTTGATCTAGAAAAGGTTAAAAATGAATGACATTAATAACTCTGGCTTTAGGTTGAACAAACCTTGCTAACCTAATAATTATTGCTACACAGTATGCTTGTCTGTTTATAGTGAAATACCAACTCCTAAATACTAATCGTCCCATTTCTTCTCTCTTAGATCCCACCGAACCGCCATGACACGAGACTCAATTTCTACCGATTCAGCATGGATGTCACCAAACACCAAGAATTTGCCCAGAAAGCATCAAATTAAAGCATGAAAAGCAGCGACAAGCGAGTTCAAATGAATCTGTTTATCATACAAACATACAGGTGTTAGCACAGTCTGCCCTTTCTGTATTACCATCTTAGCAAACTAAGAAAAACACTTGGCAGGGGAAACATTTGCACAGGTCTATACAAAGCACATTCACCCAACACATACTAATCATATTAATGAATAGGAAAGGGCAAAACTGACAGCCGCTCAATATTATAAAATGCCATGCCACATGGGAGAGAATCAATGAGTCAAGGAGCTGAGTTAGAAAAAACAAAACAGAATACACCAAACTTAGAAGAACACACAGTGTCAGATGACAGCAGGGGGGTTGGTGTAGAGACTGAGGTGTAGAAACAGTGTGTGGCTCTAAATCCACCTTAGAGGGACGAGAGTGGCCATAGACAATAAAAACTCATCAATGGTAATTATTTCATCAGCTTCTCTGAGCTTTAGGGAAACTGCATGTAGTAAAATAACTTTGCATCTTGGGTAGTCCTATGCAGTCTGTTCTTGTCTTTCCTGTATTTGTCTGGTCCTTCAAACAGCCTCCTCAGCAGTTAGACAGGACGTCTCTCTGTGTGGCATGAAGCTGGTTTATGTTGTCCTCCACATCAATCCTGACACATTTTATCGAAGGCATACTGTACAAAAAGTTTAGAAGAGCCCGTAGCCCCCTACATGTCTGGCAAATCCCGCCTAGAAGCAGCGTCTAAGTCCAGTCTGTTAACCAGCATGTCAACTTTTTACGAGCGACTCTTCATCTTCTTGCGCACAGACTTGCCCGGACGTTTCTGAAAGCCCAAGTAAAAGAAATTAGGTGTTTTCTTACTAATTATATACTTCCATTTAACAAGCTTTCTACATGTAATAAATCACTCAATTCCTTTTATACGTGTGTGACTCACGTTCTGTTTTCCCCCTTTGCCTTTCTTCCCTCCCTTGGCATGAGCCACTTTGGCACGAAAACCGGAAACATCGTTGAAGCTCTCCTTGGTGTTCCACTTCTTTCCACTCTTTTTGCCTCCAAAGCCAAACTTCTTGTCCTTGTATTTTCTCTTAGCGTTGGGCCTGTCAAAAAATAGTAAAATTTGAGTTTTTCGTACCAAAGCCACAAATGTCAAGGGGAAAAATAAATAACATGCTCAAAATTTATAATTGCAGTGTACAGAGTTGAAAAGTTCATGACTCACCCCTTCTTATTCATTGCTTTCTTTGAGCCATCAGAAGAATCTTTGCCCGTCTTCTGGTCTCCGTCTAAGAAGTCCAGTTTGTCCGTCATTCCTACAAGTGAGGATGATCAGGAATGTTAAAACTTAGCTTGGATTTTGAAAAACACACACAAAGACCACAATACAAGAAATTACTCTGTCACATTTTACTAGACCAGAAAAAAAAATGACAAAAATGTATTCACTTTTGTGTGGTGAGAAAATTATAAACAATATTCAAAACTGCACACATGAAAACCCACCTTTCTGGTATTTCTTTACAGCGGACATCATGGCCTTCTTCTCCTTCTGTCTCTTCTGGATCACTTCTACTTGGACCTGAGATATAATTCAACATTCATGTTACTTTCTTATATGTTAAATGGGTTCATTTGGCTTATTTTAGCCTATGCTACAAAAGTAACAGAAATCTTTAAAAAAAAAAAAAAAAAAACAGGGACCAACCTTTTTGCCAAACTTCCTTTGCTCTCGCAGTTTCTTGGCCTTCTCTGACTTCTCCAGACTCATCTGCTTTGAGATCAGCTTTTTCCTGATCTAAACCGAGAAAGAAAAAAGGATTTTTGTTTGTGATGACATTTGAAATAAAGCCTGATAGACAGAGCAACTGCACAGAGCTCCTGAACCAGAATGTGTAATTAATTATTATATTAATTAAAAATTATTAAACAGTATAAAGCAGTTAGGTAAAAGAGCAAAGACTCTTAGTGCCTCATGATGGAAAACTTTATTCACAGTGGTATTAGAATGTATCTGCTAGATGCGGTATCACAAACATGACACAAAAAGTAAGAAGCAGCTCTAGCTTTGGCTTTGCTCTTGTTGAATGAAATGATACAACTGAGTTTTGAAATGAATTGTAGGCAATTAACTTCTTTTTCTTTAACTACATTTATCACAACACATTGTTACTCGTAATGAAGAACCAGCTCACCTTCTGCATCTGCTGATCTGACTTGGCCATTTCTGCAAAGTAATCATCGGGCCTCTTGGTGGCTATGCCGTGCTTGTTGAGGAGGGGCAGGGCCTCCAGGACTGTAGCTTGAGCTTGACGGTAGCTGAAGTTAAACACGAACAAAAAGAACCTAAGATCTGATCTCTGTAGCAGTGTGAGGATGTTTTCTAGCACATGGGAAAATGTCACTAAATCTAGTAATATGGAAGTGTCGGTGTCATACACATTGTCTTCTGGAGGAAAACCGGCCCTTCACAGCTCAAACAAACAGCATTCTCACTCTGCACTCACTTAAATGCAAAATGGATATTTGACCAAACAAATGTGTGAACAAACTTAATTATCATCAGTCTCTAAGGGGTGCACACACAGGGAGACACTAGCAGAGATGTGGCAACAAGATACCATGGAATGTCAAGGAAATTCAGCGATATGTAACGATGACAGGCAAAACAACTGCTGGCAATGCGAAATAGATGAGCAACGAGATAAAATCATCGCAATTAGCAAGCAAAGAATATGTCATCACTGAGTTCACCAAACATTTACCAAAAGGAAATGATGTTCCTGGTTTTGGTTCCAACACAGCAGCTCATTTTTGTAATTTCCAACAGACCTGAACAACTACAGACAAAACTCATACACCATATCTGATTATTTTTAAGTTAAAAAACGGCTTTGATCTATAAACTACACTACCAGTCAAAAGTTTGGACACGCTACTCATTCAACATTTTTTATTTAATTATTTTCTACACTGTAGATTAATACTGAAGACATCAAAACTATAAAAGAATACATATGGAATTATGTTGTAAACAAAAAAGTGTTAATCTTCAGTTTTAAACTACAATGTAGAAAATAATACAAATAAATAAAAAGCATTGAATGAGTGTGTCCAAACTTTTGACTGGTAGTGCATATTACAATGTAAATAAATTGAAATAAAATGTGGGTGAACTGTCACTGTAGAAAGGTGAAAAATATACCTCAGAGTTACAAATGCAACAAGAGTTTGGAACATTCACTCCTGACCAACTGTCAGCTATAAATCGATGAGTAAATTGTTCTATTTGTGGACGGTGCTTAAATCTTGAGACAAAGTAGAGAAGAAACCCTAAAAAATGTAACTTCAAGCATCTACATATTCATGACAACTGGGCTATTGAATTTTCTTAGAAAGACTGGATGATCCCAGTCTGCAGAACAGAACACATTTACATAAACACAGCACTGAAAACATCAAGCAATGGTCACTTACAAGAACATCTCCCTCTGGAAGTCGTCGTCTGCATTGACTTCTCCATTGGCCAGAGCTGGAACTTTCCCTTCAACTTTGCTGAGAATGTCTTCAGTTGGCAGATTGGTCAGGTCTAGTCTCTCCACCCAGGGAAGATTTTTACGCAAGTCAGCAAGACACTGTTTCATCCCATCCTGCATGTTAACATAGGGTACAATTGTTTTTTAAATAATCTGTATTAGGTATTTCTATTATTAGCATAGTAACAATCTAACAATAGCACAATTATTTATATTATATCACTCATGGCTTTCAGGGTTACGGTTTTCTGTATACCATAACTATCTGCTAATAGAGGTACACCAAGGCTGGTCATACATTTTAAAATTGTAGTGTGTGAGATTTAGTGGCATCTAGTGGTGAAGGTGCAGACTGCAGCCAACTGAATACCCGTTGCCTCCTCCTTCTCTTCTAAAGTACAAGTTATGATTTGCACGTTTCCATGTCCACAAGGGTCTGTGTGGTGTAAATTTTATCACTGGACCAAGTTCTCATGGAGCCTGAAATCTGTGACCTCGTGGATTGTACACACTGCATAGCAAATGTGTGGACCAAAACAAAAAACCCAAAAACAAATGGTGCTCAAATGAAATGCTTGTGAGGAGAGACTTTGATTCTTTGCTATCCGTACTTTTATAATTCATCTTTAGAACTGTCATAATGGAAGTAGTCGCTGAACTTTGGAGGTGCTTTGACTTGCATTCCATCAATAGTAAGAACACACGGTGGGATGTTGTAAATTCTCCAGAACTAGAGAATGGTTAAGAAGACTTAACCTTAACCATGTAGGAGAACCTACAGTGGCCACTAACACATGAAAGCTCTTCTCTAAAACTGTTTGGCTAGTCTATTCTCAGCAATTGTAAAAAGACGGTAACACAACATTTGGACACAGCGGAAGAGGAATCACTCAGTTTTTAGAAATAAAGGGCTCATTCTAATGTAACAAAAACACAGCATGTTTGAGTTCCTATACACTAATCAAAACATAATAGTGAACAATATATTTCACTTCTGCAAACAGATCTCTTTCAATCCTACGCACTGATCTTTTTATAGATGGTTAGTTGGCATAATGGGCATCACTGACGCTAAAAGCATGTTGCCATGGATATTTTTTATCAACATACCGTATGCTGAGTTTAACTTATCTTCATTCTAAAATTGTGTTTCAACATTATCATTGCATAATGATGTGCCATGATGAAAGTTGTGTTTCAGCGCTACAGTTTAGATAATGGGGCTGGCAGCAGTAAAGTCCGACTTAGTTAAATGTAATTCTTCCAAAAACCTTAGAATTTAAGAGTATGGGTTTACTTCAAATTATCACAGAACAAAAAGTGTTTTTTTTTAACATTGTGCACAGCTTAAGAGGACAGCACCACACAGCTACTTAAAGAGAAAACACAGCAGATCTAATTGGCATAAAGGCAACTGATTTGCATTAGATTTTCTCTGTGGTTACATGAAATTGTATTTTAATACACCCAAATTCTCAGTAAAATAGTATTTATTTACATACTTTTCTGTTCTTGTGATCAAGCAAAGGCACAAGATTGAAACAGACTGAAAAATGGCTCATTAAGACCACACGCTAAACAACAATCAACTCCAAGCTGCTGCTCCGCACCGTTCAAATTCAGATTTGAAAATTGCAACGTCGTCAGAGAAACAAAGCATACACAGAAGTAAAAAATTATATCTATACAATTACAAAATTGTAAAATACTACCAAAGTAAGGAGAAAAGGAGTTGCTTTAGCTGCTCTGTGCTTGTACAATATTCACTATTCATGTTGCACTTTGTTTTATATACAGAATTAATATGATCACCTTATTACAGGCTGTAATAGAAACTTGCATTTCTTCTGAAGCTGCACTACTGACCTAAATAATAATTCCTCTTTATATAGTATGATTTTACATGTTGGGAGTTTCCAGTTTAACGCTACAGTTCTGCACTTTGTGCTGTATTATGTTTGTCGAAATAAAATTAACTTAAATCAAATGATCATTTTGCTTTTTGGAAGAAAACGAGCCACTTAATGTCAGCTCTGTCCTCTAACACTACTTTGAGTTACTCACCACATTGTTGACGAACTTCTTGGATTTGTCCACCAGTACGTTCATGCCAGGTTTCAACAACCCTTTTGCGAAGGCTTCTTGAAGCTGAGTAACAGAAATGTGGTTAGGTGTAGTCACTTTAATTTATTCTGAACACACACTGCCAAATGTGGACTGTAAACACACAAGATGCTAAAGCAAAGTTAGACAGTCGTATTAAAAATGAACTACATCTTCCATTATCTCCTCCTCTCCTTCACTTGAGAGTCTTATCCGTCTCGTTTGCAGTCAGAAAACACTTTACAACCAACAATAAGATTTACAAGCCACCATGTTCGAGTCTTTTTAAATAAGAGGTATGACGATGTTTAAACGCTTTTGGTCCAACGGGGTCTGGTTAGCTGCTGTTAGCATATGCTATCGTTTTCGATGTAAACTTACCTCACTGTCTGATAATTCGCTGTATTCGTCCTCTGACTCCTGGCCGAGCTGCGCCTCCTCCTCTGCGGGCTCCATGCTGCTGCTATCGATAACCATAAGATGAAAAATACGGGATGCGGAGGCTTTAAAACGTGAAGTGAACTGCTGCGGCTGAACGTACAGCTGCTCACATGTGCAGAGCGCTTCACGTGGGAAGGTAGTGACGTCGGTGTTCTACCGATACAGTCCGCCGGGTGGAAAACGCGTGAGAGCAAGTGTTCCTACATGAAAAAACTGCACAGGAAAATATTGTGGCGGTAAAAGTTTTACACACATTCAATTGAAAGATGAGCGATTAACTGACTATAATACTGTATGTTTTTTTTTTAAATGCAACAGTTTTATTACTTTTTATTTAATCAAAATGTTGTTGCTTGTTTAAATGTCCCATTACAGCCTACAAACTTGATTAAACGTATATCCATAACATTTTCCTATATATCAAGAAAAGGCTTGGTTTAAATTGCATTATTCTGGCGAAAAGGGAATCCCTGAAAACGCTGTGCTTTCAGTGTATACCGTAGACTGTATATATACAGTCTATGGTGTATTCTTGTCTAAGCTCTGAACTTTAATTTTCAATTAGTCAGTGAATTTGTTGTAAAATATAACATTACAGATTCATCACATTTAAATTAATCAGGTTCATTTGTATGATATATAATACTGCCTAAACTTGAATATTTAAATTCATCAGATTGATTATTAATAATCATTAATATTGCATGATCTTAACGTTAATGTTTAATTTAGTCCCATAAATGTGTATGTTATGTAAAGTTATAGGCCTTTCACTCCAGAATTTAAATTACTCTGGGAAATTTACATAATAAATAATACTATAGGGTCTTGATCTGAATATTTAACTTAGTGTGGTAAATTTATATTTTGTATAAAATTATAGGATTTTAACCATAATATTTATTATTTAAATTTAGTCAGGTACATTTACAGAATAAATAAGACAGAAGGGTTCCATATTTAATAAAGAAACTTAAAGTAAATTTATAACACCAATGTTATTTTTCTACTGACAGCACTTTGGCTCAGTGGCTGTTGCCCAATGGGCTAAATAGGTATGCAGTGATTTAACTTCAATAATAATGACATTTAGCATTTTTGTGTCTGTTGTCTTTTTTGTTTTAACTCTATCTATAATTCTGTATATATTTATGATTTTGCTGGTTTTTGAGTCCTGCTTTAACCTTGCCTGTTAAAGCACTTTGTAAAGCCTTTTAAAAAGTGCTAAATAAATACATCTATTTATTATTGAAATTATTATTATGAATAAATATAACTTTACCTCTACACAGTATGTAATGTTAAGGGAAACCTCTTGGAGGTGCAGTCGTGCACCTCAGCCAATTGTAGCAATACATTCTGTATCTACTGTCATATTCAATAATGTGTGACAACACTCATGGCAATACAGATAATGATAGATAGATAGATAGATAGATAGATAGATAGATAGATAGATAGATAGATAGATAGATAGATAGATAGATAGATAGATAGATAGATAGATAGATAGATAGATAGATAGATAGATAGATAGATAGATAGATAGATAGATAGAGCTAAAGTTTCATGGATCAATCGGAGCAAGGAGTGGCCAAAACCTTCCATCAAACTTGCCAAGATTATTATGCAAATCAAAGTCTCCAATCAATTCTCTCAAAGATTCTGATTTAAATCTTTATGAGTCTGATCTTGTAAATGAGGCCTCATGAGTTTTACTTGCCACCTTATCAAGAAAGAAACTATCGACATTGCTTTTCCATTTCTCAATTCCTGAGTCAATTTCTGTCACTATGACACACCGCAATTGAGAAAAATGTCTGCAGCATTGCTCTAGTGTCACTGGACATTTAGTCTGTGGTGAAGATCAAGACGGGGCGGCCAATAAAATGTGGTTCTTTGACAAAAGTTAATTTCTGCATACATCTACCTGTATTTATTTCATAACAGATACAGTTTTTTTTAAAAAGATGTTTCCTTCTTCATAGGTGCAGATGGACCTTTTTTTTGTTTGTATTCTGTATGTATGTTTGTGTCTGCCAGTTTCCTCCTAGATCTGTGTTCAAGCTTTTCTTCTTTCCTCCACTCATGCTGTGAATCAAACTGACCATTGGGAGGTCAGGTCAGATGTTACAGGACAGTGGCAACCATGTAAACTTTTCCATAAACAGCAGCATCAGTGTAGCGTAGGCTCGTTAGGGCACCTCACACATATTTCAGTGTTTATTTGAGAGAAGTCAAGGGGATGTCTGCAAAGGCCATCAGGCCCAAATGTCCAGAGTTGAAGAGCACTGCGAATGAGAGTCGCAATCATTCACTTTTATGCTGGCTAAAGACAGTTTGTATTCATCTTATGTAGTCACGTAGCAGTCGTGAGTGGAGGGCTTGCAGTTAGAGCCAGAGTGTGCAGCTGCTGAATGCTAATGGTGTGCTTTTGCCGGTGACCATGAAAGTAACTTGATCTTACTCAAAATATCGCTAGAAAGGGATTCATCTCAAGTGGTCAAGTGAGGATCTCAACCCTACCAAGGGCTGACAGGCATTAGAGTGTGCATACTAAACCTACGACTGTGTCCAAGAGATCATTTAACATTCAACGTGGTGAGGGGTGAAGAAGAGCTGCGAGGATGGATCAGTTAATCGATTAGTAGTCAACTGTTTAATTAACCGTCAACCATTTTTAAAAATTGATTGTTTTGAGTTGCTTAAAAAAGGAAGTCTAAAGTATCTGATTCTAGCTTCTTGAATCAGAACATTTTCTGCTTGTTTTCCTCTTCTGTGACAGTAAACTGAATCTCTTCTCGTTGTTGACAAATCATGACATTCGAGGATGCAATTTTAGGCTTTGGGAAACACTGATGGACTTTTTTAAAAACCATTTTCTGATATTTTATAGATCAAACACCTAATAAATTAATCGAGAAAATATTCGAAAGTTAAAAGAACCATGAAAAAAATTATTTGTTGCACTCCTAAAATGAAGCATTTGGGGTTTAACTGAACATTTTTTAACTGGAGAATAAACTAAATGACCACAATGTTATCTGTGTTTCAAATATTGTTCTCCTTTCGGGAAATCTGCTATCTGCTAACTTTTATTTAACGCAATCATAGATAGTTTCGTAGCACTCAAGATCAGTCTTGGTCTTGAAACCAATCACTGCACTGTTCCATATTTTATCGGAAGCGTATCATTTATTATGGGACTTGCACCGGCCTGGTCTGGGTCGTGACTCGGTCTCAGTCTGGGTGGTCGTGACAACAATGCCACAGTTCATGAATAATCAAAATGCTTTTAACCACAAACCACAGGAGAGAGCCACCTGCAGCTGGAATCATAACAATCATTTCCCATTTAGTTTCACTTGTTGTTACTAGTTTCTCTCGGCTGCAGACCACCGAGATAAATTGCTGTTTTTTGAAATTATCCAAAGCATTGTGAAATGCATGTTATTCTGAAAGAAATACAAGAAATGTTTGCAATGTGGTGTGTAATCTACTCCCTTGGGAATAAAAGCTGCATGTTATGTAGGTTTGTAGGACATTACCTGTGTGCCTGCTGGTGTTATTCTACCTTATGTTCTGTGTCTCAGAATTTATAACTGAGCAGAGTACAACATCTACAGTTTTCTGGTGGATTAGCAAGCAAAACAACTTAATAAGATGCTGCATCATGAAAAAAACCTTTATATTGCTATTGTGGGTTATTTTTTCACCTTACATGACAATTTATAGCTCTTATAACTGGCAAGTTAAATTGATCATGTCTTTGTGGTTGTCAGGATCGAAAAGCTGCACTTTGACCAGAAAAAGGGTTCTTCCTAATGGCAGGGTCACTTCTGCAGTAATTGTAGCATTGCAGCACAAAAGAGATTCAAAAGTGTGTGTTAACTATTTTCCCACTACACTAAGCTATACCCACATTATTTAGACTGGTCCATAGCAACATGGCTCAAAATAAACTTGCAGTAATCATCAATTAAACAGTTGTTACTTCTTTATTTAGTTTGTAGACATACAGCGTTCTGTGGGGATACGTTTGCAAAATCCTCTTAAGCTCTTTTCAGCAGGCATTTAGTTTGGTATTACAACTTGCCCATTTCATTTATTATAGAGAAGTTACTTTCCTGCTAATACCAGATAAACACAGGATAGAAGGGAGTCTGGGGACTTCTGTGATGACAACCACTGTTCATGTGAGATGTCATCAGTCTCTTTCAGTGGCTTATCCTCCTCGTCCTCAAAGCAGAAACTGTCTGAGCCCCCTGAGAGTGACATTCTTTCTATTCTGATGGAAATCGATATTTACGATTTGTACTTCACCACCCTTAATGCCTCCCATTCTCTGCATGGTCAGAGCTCTTTTCTGAGACGTCTTCAAAAGGAAAAATACCATAATTTCCATTTCTGTCACTGTATTGGAAAGAGCCAGACAGAAATGCTGTCCATTGAATTCACAGTTCGCTGTCACTCTTCATCTCAGGGCAACAGACGGCTTCCTGACAGCAGATTGAAAATAAGTTGGGTTCCCTCTGTCGAGCTCCTGTCTTAAGAGTTATTCCTGGCTGCTGGAGCTTTGGACAGAAAAAGAATATAGTCGTGAATGTCTGGGCCTAAGTTGGATGAGTGGTTTAGCTCCTATGGCATCAATCAGCCTGAGGAGATCTGGGGATGAGCAAGTAAACAATAGTGTGGATGAATTACTGGGAATACTATTTCAGGTCATTTTGTCCTGATCTATCTTGTCTTGAGTGGATGTTCATTCCCTCTCCCTCCATCAAAACATGCGTGAGATGACTGCTGAGGAGTTAGCCTATGCCCTTGCATTACTCTCACTAGACTTATGCTGTTGTCTGTCTGCCACAAGCAGAGCTATTAAGCATCCAATATCCCCTACCTCCAAGGACTGGGCTAAGTAAGAAGCTCACACAAAGACTGTCACCAGTTGTTCTGGGAATCATTTGAATATTATTTATGCTGGGCTATATTTCAGGATGGTGTGACTGGCATGTTTTGGCACTCTGACTGGGTTTTTGTGCAATGGGACACTCACACACTCAGCAGAGTAAACAAGTCTAGATCTGCAGCCATACTGAAGCCTTTGCAAGGCTACACTTGGGTACTTAGGTGCTGCGAGCTAATTGCTAATATCAGTGTGCTGATATTTAGCACATACAATGTTTACTTTGTTCATGACTAACTTTGTTAGTTTGTGCTTTGTCCTATCACTCCATACACTTTTCTGCATGTATCTCTGGCTCCAAAACTGCATATTTCTGATGTATCGTTACTGTCCTCATCAATCATTTACTCAGCTCTTTTTCTTTATTGTTGTTGAACCATCATTTTTCTTGCTCCCTTAGGCAAAAAACAAAAAAATTAACAATTGTAATTGACTTGTTTTACAGTTAACTTTAGGGGAACATGTAGCTTGTGTCTTCCATTTTTTACACCAGTCCATCCAGTTGATGTTGAGACATTTCAGTCAAAACCCAAAATGTCAAATTCATGGCATTGCTAGACGAAATATTACCGGATCACTAACATCACCAGGGTTTCTCCTCTGTCCATGATTGATATCTATACCAGATTTCACAGCAATTCAATTGATAATTATTAAAATATATCACTAAAGGCCAAAGACCACTCTGAGGCACAAACTGGCTTCATTTCTCAGTGCACACTGATGCGTAGGATTTTACAAGTTATATAAAACAATGGCTTTAGCTCTTTGGGACGATGTATAATTTATCCCCAGTGCCACTATCACAGAGTAAAGAGTGGGCAGGATGTGTGTATTTAGTTAAATCAGCATTCATGAATGGTCTTCTTGGTGGTTTTGATAGTCTTTCTGGGATAGGAGTCCCATAAGAAGAGATGAGCAAAGGAGATCAGAGGGAGATGTTCATGTTCATGTCCTTGTCTCCTGCTATCACAGCTCACCTTCCTCCTTCTGCCCCATGTTTGGTCTGTAATGGGTTACACTGAAAGCACTGCTAAAGGTCACAGACACTTGTGCGTCACATGTAAATGAGAAAGTATAGTCCTTTGGAACTTTTGAGTTCTGTTTGGAAGCTTCTCCTATGACATGAGAAAAGTTTCACAAAGAAATCTAAACTCAGGGCCTCCTTACTATTTTTCTTTCAGAGCTTGAGTAACACCTTATGGCCTTCATCAACAGATGGAGTATTTACTTTCATTTTGAAGATGGTTCAGTTGGTCTGGTCAGTTCTGATGACTCCAATAAGACAGCGGTGTAAGCATATATTGAAATGTGTATATTAATGAATAAGAGCGTGATGCTGCTTCTGAGAGAAGTCTAGTCATTGTGCCTTGTGTGAGGAACTTTTTGTCAGACTGCTTTTTCTGGGAATTGCTCTGACTTTAGACAACACCACCACCACCAACAACAAAAAAAACTATGAATGGAAAATAGTCAATCAAGTCCTCAACAGAAACAATCAGACCAGAAAACCTGACAGGTCTGACATGTTCAACCATCCATTAAGTTAGTTGCCAAGTTTAGTTTGGATTGGAGAAATATCATCCAATCTGTGCAGTCTGTATAGTAACCACATAATATATGCTGGCCAGGTGACAAAGTGTTTTATAATTTAGCCTATAGCTCATCAGGTGCTCATTAAGTGCTTTACAGAAACCCTGGCCTCAAAGCCACCGAGTGCCAAGGTGAGAACAAGTGATCCAGAAATAGTCACTCAATGAGTTACACTCTTAAAACTGTGAATTAAATGCAACCCAGTGTTCAGCCCTCAACCCAGACACATGTTTCGTCCCAGTTTTCTCTGGCCCAGCTTGAGCCTGCTACACAGAACGCAGCTGAATCATGATGAGTGATCATGGCGGAATAGAGATAATAAGCTATGAGCAGGTCTGTTACCTATAAGAAATTCACTGTAGGAAACATGCTGATTTAACCCAAGATATATCAACACTCAGAACTGGGAAGGGGGCAGCGGGGAATAAGTAACAGTCAACACAGACGGAAAAAGTAATTTATGCACGTTTATCCATATGTTATCCAGATGGTCTCTTTTTCCCCCTTTACACAGTTTCTCGGGCTTGAGACCAGTGTGCTCTTTGTAGAAGATTAGTGATCAGGCTACATTTAAATGAGCAGATCCCAAGTATTAGCAACCAGCCGCAAAGAGTTAGAAACAAAATGGTTTCTGGGACACTGCCATCCGCCATACTTCTGGTAGCTCAGTTGCTGTAACCTACTGCCTCTCTGTCACTTTCAGTTGTTCCCCTTTTCAGCTATGGCAAATCAATCCTATGTACAGTCTAGTTCTTAGAGTTTACAGTGACCCCAGGGGGTTATGTGACACAGCATCAGTCATTTTGAGTGGATGGCCTAAATTTTAGGGCGCTTTTAGGGCCTAAAACACCATATAGTGGGTTTACAGTCACAAAACATCACCCTCTTGTGGCAATTGTAATTATGAGTGAATCAAGGGAGGTTGTCAGGTGATATTCTTAGACAGTCTCTGTAGGGTGAAGTTCAGATCAACAAAACATTGGACTTTACCTTCATAACAGTTTATCTGTGACATGTCTCCTCCTGCCAGTGTCCTCCTGTGGGTCACAGCACAGGGTTGGGACAAACAATCTTTATTCTCATTTTTGTTCATGGATTTGTTCAATATCTTAAACTCTTTACTGTGTGATTGATGAAAATTATGCGCAGGAAGTTGTTCTTTTATAAACATGTATTTAAAAAGACTGGACAAGAGAAAGCAAATTTTTTTTAGAAGGAAGTTAGATGTTAATTTGTAACTTTATTGCTCTGCATGTTTTTCTTAACTGCATTATAAACCGACTATGTATAAGCCAACTGATGCCTGGTAGTGTTCAGTATGACAGTCCTGTGTGAAGCTCTAGATGTCTTCTCATTGCATGCACATGGTGTAGTCTTTTTGAAGTTGGGTGTGATAAGAGGTACTTTAAGTCAATAATGGAAATTCAACAAAACAGACAGTGGTGTGAGCTGACCAATACTAGTGAGCTGCATACAACATGTACATACAAAAGATCCACTTGTCCTTCACAAGGAAACCAAACGGTTTTGTGATTTTTTTCAAGACATGTATCCATCAATTATCTACACACTGCTGAATCTGTATTAGGGTCGCAAGGGGGCTGGAGTCTATCCCAGCTGACCTAGCACCCTGGACAGGTCTCCAGTCTATCACAGGGCTACACATAGAGACAAACAATCACACTCACATTCACACCTACTGACAATTTAAAATCACCCATTAACCTCAGCATGTTTTTGGACTGTGAAAAGAAAACCTAGACATACAAACTCCATGCAGAAAGGGACACGAACCAAGGATCTTCTAGCCGCAAGGCACCAGTACTAACTACCGAGCCACCATGTAGCCCTTTTGTCACGACACAAATGTGTAAATTCATAAGCAGCACCGGCTCCTGGTGGCTGAAATGTTTATTACATCCCACAACGCAAACAGTCATTTTGAGGGTTGTTCACTTGTAAGGCCTTACCAGGAGGTGATAAATGTATAACATAGACACACACACCAGTAAATCTGTACAGTGACTGCATATGGGTGCTTCGTCAGGACCCCTAGCTGTCCTATTTGAATGCAATAGACAAATTACATCTCAACAGCAGAATTAGATGTTATCAGGGGTTTGCTTTGTTACATGTACAGGTTGTATTAGCATTAGCTAAACTTGACTAAGAACTTCTTAAACTTAACTAAGTAGTGCTTAACCCAAGCAAAACAGCAAGTTAAAATTTACATAAGCAGTGAGTGAAAATGAAACCAAAGTCACAAATTTAACTAAAACTGTTACCCAGAAGAAGCATACAAAACACATGAATGTTTTTAAAGACAATTTGTTGCTACAGTCCTTTGTAAATAATGAGGGAGGCTTGGGGGGGAATTCTTTGGGCAGTGCAGTGTTTAAGGACTTCACTGGATGGACACGCTCCGGAGAGGAATCCCGAGAGGATGGATAGTTGTCTGGTGGAGGCAGGTTGTTGGTGGCACTGGACATGGTTTGTAGCTTGACTGACTGTACAGAGGTAGCTCAGTGTAGAGATCAATAGCAGTGAACGTGTTTACAGGCTATTGGTTAATTCATAGGTCCGGCGAACTGCCGACTTAGGACACCTGAATCTGAGGCTCAGGGTGGAACTTGGTTTGACTTCAATTTCAGAAAGGAGCAAAGAAGCATTAGTAAGGAGCAGAGGTTGGCAGAGGAAATACTACCACAAGCAGAACTATCCAGCAGAGAATGGAGAGTTGAGTTGGAGTTGAAGTGCTGCTGAGTGTTTTTTGAAGAATGTGTTTCAGGTGAGTCGGGTGATTACAACAGGAGAGAAGAAATCACCACATCCAGGCACACATAAATACACAAATACAGACAGGGAGAGAGAGAACATAGTGAGGGGGGAAACAAGGGAAATGGGGAAAAGGAGCAAGGTAATGTTAGGATCATGACAGAAAACCTAGTGAAAAAAATAATGATCCTACAATGTACACAAGCCTTAGTCTTCTAGGTGAATGTTCCGAGACTTACACCACCAGAAGCCTTCCTAATTAGTCTCTTTCAAAGTGGGAAAACGCTGCATACACCTGTCGCCATTTTGACACAGGTGGCACCGACACCAAAGGACACCTTGGGCTTATCTCTGAGTTGCCAATGATGCTCTGGGAATGATAATGTGCTGGTACCGTTATGTTAGGACCTGTAAATTTCTTCACCCTTTCACCTGCAAAAATGTTTTTGTCCTGAAGTGTAATGTACCTCATGGCAAAAACCACACATTAATTGGCAATATTGCGCCCATATTGCATTCACCCCCCACTAATTGTATTACTTCATATGAGCTGTAACACACCCATATAGAGTGAAAAATAATGGGCTTCACAAGGCTGCCTGGTTGGCTTTCAAGGGAGTGTTTGACTCTCCAGCCAATTAGTGTGCAATTCGCCCATATGGCCAGGTGTTCTATTGCTCAGCCGAGGCATTTTATGTATCAGCACTTCTCTGTGACTTTCTTTACTCACCCCCTCCCATCATCTGCTGTCTCCTTGTCTAAATGAAATGAAAATTGCATACTTGCTGCACAGTATTTTGGTGAATCACTGAATTGGGACTCACACATGGAAAGCTGTGTAAAATAACACCCTCTCCATCTGAATAGTGAGCTTCCTCTTCTTTCCCTGCTCGTGTCCGCCAAGTCCAACAACTAAACTGTCTTTGGTAAAAGGGATACAAACCTCGACTGAGAAAAGTTCACTGATGAAGAGCTTGAGTTTTGGAACATTTGACAGCAAACATCAAATTTCGTTAAAGTGAGTGAACATTCAGATTGAGGATCATCACAGGTGACAAGAGTTTGGTTTATGGCTATAACTATGGCAGATCAGGTTAGGATTATTGTTCAGTATTCATGGGATTGTGCACCATAAATTTGCCTCCCACCATCGGACTGTCAGCACCAAGTTATATTTTAACATTCCGTAGCATCTCAAGGCACAGATGACCTGAACCATGACATGTGCCATCAGGCCAACAAGCATCTCCTCATGGTGCAATAAAATTCCTCCACAGCTGCTTGACTTGCCAGATTTGGTCTCAGTGACTTCTTTCTCTTCCCCCAAAATGAAATTCAAGCTGAACTGTAATTACTTTGACATAGTGTAGTTAGGATCCAGCATGCATTGGGAATGGAGCTTCCTGTGAGTGTTCTAGATGTGCAGGAGCACTGGGAGCAGTGTATCAGTGCAGAGGAGAGTGCTTTGAAGGAGACAGTGGCCAAATTTAAATCACATATGCTTTTTTCTTCTTCTAGGAGAAGCCTGACAACTTTCCTGGACCTGGTATATTATTTATCTATCCCAGTGTTTAATTACTGTATATATTTTAACACCACAAATAATATCAACAAGCAGAACACAATATTTGAAGCTCCCCATTACAATGTTTTATTTGATTGACAAGACCTAAAGAGTATCCTTACTGGAGTAAAACTGTTCGTATGTCTTGTTTAATGCATATTTCTGACATGAGGAAATCTTTATTCATAGAATAGCTACATTAGATACAATGGGATCTTGATAGTTCACCTTCACACATTAGTCTATACACCCAACTGATTTTAATTATCAACTATTATCAGTCAGCTTCGGACCTCTATGCTAAAATTAGTCATGGACCAATTAACCTGATAATAAATGGACTTTATTTTGTTGACAGTGTGTCACAGATAAGATAAGAAACACACATTCAAAACGTGTATCCTTTCAAGATGGAGATATGTCAGGTACAGACTGAGGTGGCTGTTGAAGTGCAGCAGTAGAGGTTATTCATCCCTGTTCATTCATCTGTGTGCTGAGCTTTTGGGATTTGATCTAAAGTGGTCTCCTGGTGGACTCTAATCAAACGTTTAGAGGCACCTTCCTCCCTTATTTCCTTGTTTGCTTTCCTCTTTCCTGGCTTCCTGTCCCTCGTTCCTCCATTTCTGCGTTCTTCCTCTATCCTGACACTGATTGGAAGCGAAGAGACAAATTAATCGGGGAGCACCAGGTTGCCAGCGTTCTCTGACGGAGGACATCCACAGAATTTTTAGGGGAAATGCAACGTCAACTTCCATCAGCACTAAAGGGGCAGGGTGGATGCGTGTGTGTGTGTGTGTGTGTGTGTGTGTGTGTGTGCGTGTGTGCGTGCGTGCGTGCGTGCGTGCGTGCGTGTGTGCGTGCGTGTGTGTGTGTGCGTGCGTGTGTGAGGGAAAGTAAGGGTAGGAACAGTGCACGGCCCATGCATAATCACCTTATTATATCCCTGTGAATGGAATAGTGAATTGATCTGATTAGAGGTTGGATGAGAAGAGAAGGCAGGAGGAGAGGCCTGGCATGCAGAGCAGCCCCAAGTGAAGGATGAGGAAAGAGGAGTGAAGGTAAGGAAGGGAGGAAAGAGAGGAAAGAGCAGGAGGAAGAAAAGGAGGAGCAGTAAATGGAATAACAAGGACAGATGACGGAGGAGATGAGCAGAATAGTGACTAAAAGGTGAAGAGAATAGAAAATACATTAGGTGAATAAGAAGCAAATGAGAGAGGAAGGATGGAAAGAGTAAGGAGTAACATGCTTATGAATCTTAACAACCAAACAGTCTTACCACAAGGTCCATTTAATGTTCTGAAGCTTTTTGTTGAGTCATATGACTTCCTTCAGCCAATGGTTTTATTACTTGTAATGGCACTGTAGATGTTAAAAATTCTGTTTTTATGAGCACTTAAGGAATTTTTGACCATGTTATCTGTTTCCAAGGTGGACAATAGACTTTAAAAAGCACCAGAACCTACATGAAGATTCGTTTTTTCTAAATGCTGCTGGGAACTGAAACAAAAATAGATCCTAAGTCTTTTATCCCCCCATACGTATGTAATTTTCCTTTATCTGTTTAGGCCTTGCTATCAATAGTTGATGTTTGATGACAAACTCTTTGTGACATCATATCCGTGGTTCTCTGTATCAGACACCTTTATCATATCATTTACTGTCACTTTTAAAGAGTGATACTCCAGTTAAATAGGAATTTCACCACTTAGTTTCAGTCATTTAGCACTTTGACTTATGATTCCATCTTTCCTGTCATCAATGCATTTACGCTTACTGTGAAGGAAAAATGACTCCCTTTTCCCTTATTGAGGTATTTTCTTGTGGCTGCTCGCTGACATCATCCTAAATTACCTTCAGCCAGGCAGACGGTGTAGGAGGACGATATGCTAGGATTCTCTGCTGTGGTCAGGGTTAGATGCTGTCTATTTCTGACATGACTAAGCAGACGAGTTCTCTTCATAACAGTCTGTAGTCTAAATCTGACCTTCTCCCAACTATGATAAATACCCAAAGATCAGAGAGAATCCTCAGAACTGATGCCGACGCTTCTCACACGAATGTGCTGCTTTGTTGTATCACTTCTCCTGATGTTAGTAAACCCGATTCTCAACCTAAGTCATCTGAGTCTCCAGTGTCTCTGTGCCTGCCTCAGTCTTCTCTCAACATTGCAGAATTTCCTTAACACTTTTGAGTGCTCATACATGGCATTTCTTCACTTACCCTATGGAGTTTTTGGCAGCTAGTGGTGTCATGAAGCAACATGTTTACATGCTGCTCTATCTTTTGTAGGTTCTCATGTATATGCATACATAAGAAGCAGAGGGCTGTACTACAAAGAAAGTTCTTTGTGAAAGCCAGCACAGAGTTGGTTATTTACTGGGCTGTCCACCATCTGTAACGTTGATGGTTCCTTCCCCTGGCAGCAAATCAGGATCCAACATAAAAGCATATTTATGTCTTTTCAACACGCCACATACAATTTGCGCTATTGCACATCTTCATTCAGTGGGATAACAACTGTACAGCTTAAAGGATTTGCAGATGTAACATATTCTTTCAGCTGAGAAACTGTATTGCTCATAGAGGATCATCAGAAAAAGAAATTGTGAAAGGGAAAAATTTCTTGCGACTGATTTAAATGCGAAACTCTGAAAATAACCACCAGCAGAGCCACCTTTGTAAAACTGAAAAATCCCATTTTAGGCTCAATGTATCCTGCTAACCCATTAGTTTTGCTTTGTAGTACACCCCTAAGGTTTAAGAGACTTGTGGTGTTACAGTACTCTAACAAGCTACACAGTACTACATGCTTACTCCCTGAATAGAAACAGCAAAGACAGAAAAGGAGACTGCCAGCAAGGAGACATGCTGCAAATGACGATGTTTCATAAGCTAAATACAAAGACAAGATCAAATTGGCTTTGGCTTTAGATTAAGCATGTGTGTTAGACCTCAAGGATGCACACAGTATGTTTTATATAACAGCATTCAGACAGAAACCTTTGGCTTTCTAACTCCAGAGAGCACCTTTAACATACAAGGCTCTTCCCATTTGTCTATTTTGTGCCACTTCTTCTCCTCTGTCCTCTATTCTGCTGCCTGTTACCTGGAAATCAATTGCAGCGTGCCATCTTGAAGGACGTCTCAATTCCTAAAATGCATCTCATGGCAAGAGGAGACAAGCTGGAAGAAGCACAGGTGTATCCTTGGCAGAATTCTTTTTTGTGTGACATAAAAGACACACCTGTTGTAATACGTGGCAGAAGCAGCTCTTTATTAATTGTGCAGATAAATTATAAATATCACACAATTTGTATGGTGCTTTCAATGCAATCATTTGTACAGCTTCATACAAAAAATATGTTAAGGCTATATACAGATGGGTGACAAATTAAAGGAAAATCATACGTTTGAACCCTACAGTGAGGGGATCTGGTGCCTTTAATACACTGTGAAGGGCATGTTGCTGCCATGGTTTGGGTCCACTTGTCACCTCAGAGGTAGGAGTTAAAGCAAATGCAGACAAAATTCATCACCTTTACCGTATGATGAAACATTCCTATCCTGATAGAAGCGGTCGCTCTCAGGATGACAGTACCTCCATCCATAGAGTACGAGGGATCAATGATTGGTTTGATGGGTTCAAAAATGATGTAAATCACACACTCTGACCTTAACAATCTATAAATCTTCATGCAATTAAACAGCTATGGGAGATTTTGAACCAACATGTCATCATCAAAATCCCCAATTAGGAAATATCTTCTGAAAGAATGGTGCTCATCCTTCCAGTAGAGTTCCAGAGACCTTACTGAGACACTTCACCACCCGTCTGTATGTGCATGTGTTTGTTAATATAAAAACAAATGTATGACATCCACACATTTGTGCCACACTGTCAGATGGAATGAATTATGAGTAAATTTATACTCTTAAGTTGTTATGAACCCTGTTCTACTCATCTGACAGAGATCATAAAATACAGCCGTAGAAAGCAACAAACAATGGACTGATAATACAGCTGTGACACACTCCCATTTAACAACATGACGGCTCTAGAGCGAGGTTGTTTCATTTTGCTAAATGCCTGTCGCCTCGCGTCTCTTCCTTGTCTCTTCTGCTCTCATCTCTGGTGGGAGGGAATAAGGTGTGAGGAGAGGAGGCGAGCAAAGGAATCAAGGATGTAAACTAAGCAATTGGCCAGTTTAGCAGCTTCAAAGTCAGACAAATACCTTAAAAAACTATCAGCCCACATTGAAAATATTCAATCCTAAGCTTGCTCCAACTCTCTATCAACTCATATGATGTTTACACTGACAGAAATATTGTAAGCCAGGACTCACATCAATTAGAAGTATTGTGTCCTGTATGTTGTTTCCTCAAAAATTCTGACATATTTGGCATTTTTTGGGAACTTTTGGATCTCCACCAGACGTTAAAGAATAAAATTGTGTTTGTTCAAACAATATTTGGCTGCACAGCATGAGTTTGTATAGTTTCACTCAACACTAAAATGCTCAGAATATTCCTCCACAGTTCCAGAGTTACTACAGAGCTGAGAAGATCTTATTCTGTCTAAACCTGGGTTCTTGGAGTTGTTCAGTTGTAGATAATTGTGTGCTTGTAAAATTAACTTACTAACAAAAACAAAACTGCTGTGTGGAACTGGAAAATTGCATCCAATCCAAGCGTCTCTTTGCTCAGACAGACTGCCATATGGCCAATCCATGTCAACACAAACTGTTTCTGTCCCTTGCTCAACACCTTTGCCTGTCCTATTTTCCCTGCGAAAACTCTGGATTCACCACAGAAGAGTGCGCACACACACGCGAGCACAACACACACCACCCAGTCAGCAATTCTCTGGGAGGCACGGCAGTAGATCATAATTAGAACCAATCAAAAAGAAGCGTACAGCCTGTTACTTCCTGCCAGCCAGCCAGTTAGTCCATCTGGCCATACTTAGGCCTTCTGTGCTCTGCTAACTCTCTCACAACAAGCAAATAGATCGCTTTCATTTGTGGGGAATAACTTGAACGCATGTCCTGGCACAAATTTAACACACACTCATGGGCACCGATGCCACGCCTGAGCAATAATTGTAAGGTGTTTGGCCTCTTTTTTTTTTTTTTTTTTAATTTTACTATTTCTTTATTCCTTCCCCTTCATATTCAGTTATTTCTTTTTTTAACCATCTGCATGTATGTGTCTGTGGTGTGTATTTGAACAGAATGAAGTACACGTATATCAGATACTATATGTGGAGCACCGACAGTGTGAATTATGGAAGTTGCTGATGACATTTTCTTAACTGCAGCATCTCTTACCGAATCTTCTTTTTCTTTTTCTCTCTCTTCCTCTGTCCTCCTATCCTTGTCCTCTCTTCTCCTTTCTGTCTCTCCTCCCTTCAAAGTGTTCCTCCCCCTAAATAATTGCCTTCTTCTCTGACTCATTGTCCACTCATTTATCTCCCGTCTCCCTATCTTTCTGATTACCGCTCTGCAAATCAGGTTTCTGCATCCCTTCATGACTCTCAACAACTTATTGGTCTTTCTCAGCTGCTGCTGTTGTTGTTGTTGTTATATGGCCTCCAGGTTTGCAGGTATATTTAGACCCTTTTTGATTTTGAACAAATGATTTGTTGTGATGTTTGATGTGCATAAATGTTACTGTTGACATTGTAATTAACCATACTTATACAGTACATCTGTAGATCTAAATCTGCATGCATTTATTTGATGTCATTGTATCGAACATACAGACTGCTGATATCTTTCAGTACTTCCAGACAATCTTGTGGACCTGCCTTCATTTTCCTGTAACTACCTGCATAGAGTGCATCTTTTATTGATGACAGAGTGTTTTCTCTGTGCGCAACCACATTTTTCATTTATTTAACCTTGATTTAACCAGGTAAATCCCACTGAGGTTAGCAACCTATTTTCCGAGGCCAGCACAGGACAGCAGCATCACAGGTTTCACACAGAACAATACAACAGCATGCACTCCAGGAGAACAATAAGAAAAACCAGGTGACTATGAAATGAGGCCGTATCAACAGCTGTGAAAGTTTTTAGCAGCAAATAGAGTAAGAACTCACAACTCATTTTAGCTACTAGCATAATTTTAAGATATTTACCAACTAAGATTCTCATGAGGACGTCAAAGTCAAAATCAAAGAGGAAAAATGTCAGCGCAAGCTTCTAGATATTCTATCTTACAGTCTCTTCACACAGCTGCTTTCTCGAATATGCCGTCTTTCCTCCCAAATGTAGGGCACATTTTAATAGAATTTCAAAAAAAATGGCAGAAAAAAATGCAAATGAATGGACATTTTCATGCACTACTGTCACATGCATATTAGGAGTTATTTCATTGAACATTTAGCACATATTTTCCAGTCGGGTGCCATTAAACCAGTGCAGGAGAAGAGTGTGAAAAAAGATGAGTTCAAAGAGCACCAGTACAGCCTCATACTCTGACAATGTAGCAAACACAATGGGAAAATGCCATTTATTTTTCATTTTTCCACACAGATCGGATGGTTTTATCTGCCACTGTTTTTTTTTTTTTTGTCTAATTCTGTGGCAAAGACAGTGTTTAAGTCACTTAGTCTATGTACATCTCAACTTATTCACTGAGTCTGTTCCCATTTCACACATTTTGTTTTTAGCAAAATCTTTTACTTTCTGTACTTCCAATGCAAAACACACATGAAACCATGTAGATGGAAACCGACACACCAGGATTCAGAGCAGCATAATTTTGCAGAAATTTCAATTCAATTTCAATTCAATTTCTTGCTGCAGTAAGAGGCTTATTTAATCTATGTGCATGTTCAGCGTAGAGCTGGACTTTGGTGAACTTTGACAGACTAATAGCAACCTGTCCTACAGTGCAGACCTTGGAGGTGACAGAGTTCAAAGCTATCATTAGCTGTGTTGCACCATTCACTTTTCTGTTTGTTCTGCTCTGTAGGATCAAACATACAGTTGTGAGATAGATGTCAGTGGTACAAATACAACAATCAAAAGCAACTGTGACCAGAATCCTCAGGAGAAGGTGAAGACAACAGAGGAGAAGATGAAGAAACAGCAGTTCACCCCAAGAACTCAAGAACTGTTACCAAAGTTCTAGACTGATAACAGGTGGACAAACGAATATCACTTTCTGCTGTAGCTGCTGCCTCACACTGTCACGACTTACCAGGACACAACGGATCAATAGTTCATGAAGCGAATGACACTTGGTGAGAAAACTCTGCTGAGAAAAATACATTTCTGACAGACTGAGTCACACACATTCATTCTTCTTATTGGTTCATGAAATTTGGATACTTGAGCACAACACCACCTGGCGTCAGCATAAACAGAGGTCTAATTAACCAGAAGAGAAAACACCTGGTTGTGTGAGCGAAGCCTTTAAAATGACAGGAGCTGACCTCATTAATACAACATGGACAGGAAAATATGCACAGCATTTGTTCTTAGCAGCATCTTTTGCACATTTAGCCAATTATAGCAGCACTGTAGTAATTAGGTTTTATATCTATTCTGTGAATTTCGGGCTGCGTCTCTAACAGTGTACCAACTTCTGAAAAAGTTGGCACAGTGTTTTAACTGGAAATGAGCTCTCCAGTGACCCACTATTGCTTGACTTGGCAAACAGTTCATTGTTACACTTTTTTTTTGGCAAATTGGTAATAGAAAAATAAATAATAAAAATAAAAAAGAATATTCACTGTCCCATAAGCAGCCTTTGAAATGAGTTTTGTCAATATCATTTTTATGATCATGCATATCACTAGACGTTTTACTGCCAAACAAACAAAGAAAAGTGCATTTCGATTATAAACTGGTTGAGTTTTTTGTATGCAAAGAAGATACTGGAAAAGATGCAACTACAGGAAAAAGAACATCATATTAAAAAGTGCAAACTGTTCAAAGTTTGTTTCATGGTGTTTCAAAGAGGGACATAATTCATGTGTCTTGAATTTGGACCCACAGGATTTAAAGGCTCTATCCCAGCTGACTTGGGGTGAAGTAGAGGACACCCTGGACAGGTCACCAGTCTATCACAGGGCTACATATAGAGACAAACACACTCACATTCACACCTACAGACAATTTAGAGTTATCAATTAACCTCAGCATGTTTTTGGACTGTGGGAGGAAGCTGGAGGTTGAGTGGTATTTGTTTCACCTTTTCCAGTCAAAGAATTGTCAAAATGTGGGATTTGGGGTCAGATGAAGTTGCTTGAGATGCAAGGTTCTATTTTTTAAAAAAAGGAACAATTACCTAATCTCATTGGATCATCTCATCATCAATCACATTTGCACATGGCTTTCTAAATTCTCCATAAAGTTTTCCCCTTGTTTGTGCTCAATGAGCCACAGTCTCATACATCACGGCTGGCAAGGTGACTGAGCTGCAGTCTGGGCCATGAATGATCACACTGAATCAGCACACAAACCCTAAGATTTACAGGCAGAAGTGGAAATGAATGCATGCACAACGTGCCCTATTTTTGGTGCACCTCCCCTGCTTGTTAAGGATTTATTCTAAACTAATTTAAATTCCTCACCTCCTCTTTATCTCCCCAGCTTAGCAGGCCAAAAAAAACTAATGAGAAGCAGTGTAAATACCTAAATAAAGGTGGTCAAAAATATTAGAAAGCTTTATCTTTGGTGCACAAACTGAAGAGAAATCTGACTTGAGGGGTGGGGAACAAGAAAAAGGAGAGAAAGTAAAAAACACTGAAAAGGTTAAAATTGATTCTGGCATCAAGAAGTCCATTTAATCAACCTCTTTAAGCAATGCAACGGTGTTGTGCAGACTCCTTGTTCGATACAGCTCATTAATATTGTCCCAAAACTTTCCCCATTCATCACAGGCTTTGTACCAGTCAGATCCTCTGTAACAAAGCTCACCACTGTCTGCCTTAGCAGTGTGTGTGAGACAGTCTGGCATTTGCCCTCCCTGGAAAGAGCAAGGCCATATTTCATCATCACCATGCTACCGTCCAGCAGATGGACAGACGCCTGTGGTCCCCTTGCGGGTTCTTTTGTAGAGCCCGGAGAGGGAGGCATCGGGGCTGGTCATTGATAAGTTGGTTTTTATGCAAGTGTCACAGATGCTGACTGTGAAAAGATTAGCTCACAGTGAGGCTCAGAATCACAAAACTAATAGGATGAAGAAATGAATGTGACTTTGTGTGTGTGTGCGTGTGTGTGTCTGTGTGTGTGTGTGTGTGTGTGTGTGTGTGTGTACATGCTAGAAACAGAAAGTTTGTACATTTGCAGCTGACTCATGAATAAAGATTTGCTCGGAGTGCAGCAGCTGCTCTTCACATGCTCTGTTGTCAGATTGGTTTGTGGCTGTCTCTAATTATAATCCATTTGAACAACACTGCTTACATTTCAATTGGATATCATTTGATCAAAGAGCTGTGTTGGTGAGACAAAAGCAATATTCACTGTCTTTCATGAAAGCATTTTCTTTGTACACATGATTCCTCATCGTACCGTCTAAACCATTTAAAATAACAAAAAGTGCACTGACGGCACACCACTGAAATAAGAAATGATTATGGCTCATTCCTGCTTACAGGAGAGCTGTGACTATGAGTCATGAAAAAAGGAAAGGAGATGGAATTTTTCAAGGTTTTACTGGAGCACCAGAAGAAGAGAACATGAAAACAGAAAAAGATATGAAAATATGTTGATCCCCATGACAATAACATCAAAGAAAGATGAGACAAAATACATAAAGATTTTTTTTTATTACATCTTTCAGGTACAGTTTAATATTGGACAAGTCATTTTTGGTGAATGCTAACATATTTCCTTAAGCCCTAGTGAAACAGGGTAACTTGCAGTTCATGTTACTGGCTTCATGAACAAACTAAATATTTGCTTAGTTCCACTGAATTGCTGAGCCTGAAAACAAAATGCTCCGTTTCCCATTTTCCCCACCTTCAAACTCCACCTACAGCCATGGATTTTATGTTAAAAAAGAAAGAAAGACAGCTTTCAGATAGAAGCAGGTGCCGTAAGTTTTAGGGAACCATGTCCCATAAAAGCTACACTTCTACACAACAATTTACAGTTACATTGGTGAACCTTGGAGAGAGCAGTGTTCTCAACCAGACTCACCCATTCCTTGAAAAGATCATGATTTTGGTTAAGTCAAGTTTTAAGTCACTCTGGATTTCTGTATCAAAACAGCTCCCAATCTGTCCCTGCATAACCATAAAAACATCGAGTAATGCTGTAGTCATTACAAGAGGATGTAGCAAAATCAGCTTGCGTGGATTTCTCCCTTTAGATTTGAGCTTTGTTGCTACCCCAAGTGAAGTAGTTAATATCTTGGGATCTTGTCCATGATGGATAGGAAAATGGAACAGATGGATTTATACACTGTCAGTCACCGTGGTGAGGAGGGAACTGAGCTGCAAGGGACGGAAATGAGTTTCCTTCATAGGGTGGTTGGATTAGTGTCCCAGTGAGGAGCTCAGACCCAGAGGGAGCTCACAGCAGAGACATTGTCCCTTTGCATCAAAAGAAGCCAGCTGAGGAGCTTCAGACGTTTCGCTATGATGCTTCTTGGGGACCTTCCTTTGAGGGTTGTCTTGGCAAGTCCAACTAGGAGTAGACCCTGGGGCAGATCCAAAACTTGCTAAAGGGATCACATATCTCGTTGGCCTTGGATTCCCATGGACAAGCTGGAAAACATTACTGGGTGAAGGACGTCTGGATTGCTCCACTTAGCCTGCTCCCACCGCAACCTGACTCTGGATAAGTGGACAAAAATGGATAACTTGATGGAAAAATATACACATTCAGTAAGCCAAACACTAATACATTCAGTATCAACATATTTGTGCGTTCCCAGTGTTAACCACTGGGTAATTTACACAAACACACAACCGGTTCCTTTTGATTTGCAAACTTATATTTGAATAGGGGTCCACCAGAAAAGGGGGTTTCACTATTCTGGAAAAGCAGTATATGTACCTTTAAATATGGCAGCTCAGTATTGAACCAAAGCACACAACGTCCCTCCAGACCACCATAACAAAATGTATCAGTTTGCCTCACCTGAAAATGACACCTGAACCCTGATGTTTTCTGACAACCAATGTTTATATTATGTAGGTGACCTTTGAAAGGGCATATTTTAACCCAAACGATTATCATTTCCTAAACCTAACCACATTTTGGGTCCTAAACCTAACAAAACAGGGATTGGAAATGACAAGTTACAAAATGAAAGTAAAATAAAGGAGTCCCACAAAAGATTCAGACCTGAAACTTCAGCTCTACTTTAATGCCACCACCACCCCCCTTCACGTCTAAATAAGGGCTTTTGTTGCTATTTATGTAAACATAATGCATTTTTTATGACACACTATCTTGCAGTGGACCGGTGGGTCTATGATACACTTTGGTGTAATATTTTTTATGGAGGCTCAGAGATCTACAACCAGGTTAGACTAGTAGTCAATTATGGTGGTCTGGACATCTGATGATACCTGATAAAACCACAGAATGTCATAGAAAAACTGTATGTGACATCTGTCCTGTTAACACAAAATAATTAAATGAGGACTTCATTCCTTAGCCTACTGCCACAAACCTAAATGTAAATTGATGGAGTCAGGTTTCCACTTTGTTTGGACTCTTTCAAAAGTATCAGCTGGGGTGATACAACTCTAACAATTCACATGTTAGGGATTCAAACAACAATCTGGATGGCACCGCTGCTTTAATATAAGTTGTTTTTGGGGTTTTTTTGCTTTATCATTGTCCTTAGGTATAGCAGAAGCTTTTTTGGAATCAACCAAATCATCAAGCATAAAATTGCTAATAATTTGCATTCATCTCAAGAATTTCATTCCCTCCAGAAAAAAAGTTAATAGATATTTGGCAACCATCATTCCAATCATTAGACAGGGCAAAACACACTGTTATTGATCAAAGAAGCTCATTTTGCAGCTGTTATTGGGCAAGAAAAGTTTCTGCTCCCCTCATCATTGAGGAGAGTTTGCATTGTCTTGCCAACTTGGGTTATCTTTAATTTAAATGGAAATGAGACACTGGTCTTTATAGATCGACGATCAGGTGCCTGATCAGTGCTTGATCAGCCTCTCCTCTCATTCGGTATGCCTGTGTGTGTGCTGTTGAACTGCTGTCTTTGTGAGATTTAGACCTTGAGGGTGGGGACATGTTAGGAAAGTGAGGACATTTTGGTCATTCCTCTCATCTCCAAGAGCTGTGTGATGGCTACCACTCGATTTTAGGGTTGAATTTAAAATTTGCTTGAGGTTCAAGTTTGTTTAAAGGTTGCAGTGAGATATGTGCTATGTGTATAGTATTTTTAGGCGAATATATGTAGTCTCTGAGAGCAAGGTCAGACACCATATCATCTATTACACTAAAAAAAGTTAGGTTTGGACACAATTTCTTAGAGCAAAATCAATAAAGAGATCAATAAAAAAGACTACAGAAAATAAAATATTACATTTGCATCAGGAGGATATATTTTATGATGCCTGTTTGGTACAAAATGTGTTTCATTTGAAAATGAGAAACGGAGACAGGGGGAGAGTGTAATTATCCATCCATGTGTTATTCAGAAGGTGGTCCAGTTTTGCGTATAGCAGTTATGGCTAATAGTAGATAAAGTCTCCAGGGAATGAATGTAAGTCACTGCAATGTTTGCTTAAGTGGAAGCAAACAGTGTGTATGTCCATTTTCCACAGGCCAAAAATTGCAAAGTGTGTGCAGGTGTGTGGGTGTGAGTGTAGGCCTTGGTGCATCCATGTGTGTGAAGAGTTATTGAAGTGACTGTATTTATTTCTGCCTGCATCACTAACTGCTTCCATATATCAGTGACAATGTCTCAGGTCATCTCCCATTTTCTTCCCTATCCTCCTCTCATTCCTTCTCTACCATCTTATTAGCTAATTGAAGTTAAGATAAACCAAATCACGCTCCAATAAAGGCACCCCCCCACACACACAGATGTCTGAAAGTTCGAGATGTATGTGTGCAACTCTCATTCATGTGTTCTGACACTATTTTTCAGGATGAGCATGTATTTTCCTCCCCGTATTTTAGGAAGAAATGTGCTGTTTTCTTGTGGCGGTGTCACCACTAGTAACAGATTGTAGTACATCTGTTCATGAGAACACTCCCCTTTTCTCCCAGGTGGAGCTCGAGGTATAATAAACACAGATGGAGTTTTCCTGCCACAGGGAGCACCTGGAGAGAAACATGGTGGCTCTAAAGAGGAACACGATGAAAAACAAGTTATTGAGACTCACCGAATGTCAGCCTCTAGGCGGTTAGGCGCTGTGAAGACAACAGTGAAAAGATCCTCTTCTAAGTGCATTTCTACTGGTTTTTGTGGTACAGTTTGTCCTTGTGAGTCCATTTTCATCATCAAAATATTAGTTTAGGTTAGGCCTCTATTCTTAAGTGCTAAGAGGTTATACTCTAAAGAAAGTACTAACCACAATGTGAATGACAGTCTTAGAGGTCGAGAGATTTTCTGTAAGCAAATCAACAGGGACATGCAACAAGGCGTGGACTTGTTGGACTTGTTTTGTACATGGATGTGCCACAACATCAAATCACCTGCCTAATATTGTGTAAGTTCCCCACATGCTGCCAAAATAGCTCTGACTCATCGAGCAAATGACACCAGGCCTCTGGTCCTTGGGCGTTGGTCCTTTTGGTCCTTTTGTTCCTGTGGGTTGTGGGGTGGGACCTCCATAGATCAAGCTGATTCTGGCACATCCCAAGCGTGCTTCATTGGGTAGGTGTGTGGTGAATTTGACAGCCAGCACAATGTTTTGGGCTCTTGGTCAAGTTTCCTAAAGCAATTCCAAAGCAGTTTTTATGGTATGACGGGAAACACCGACCTGCTGGTGGCGTGTGTCTGGATCTGGATCAATGTGTAGGTGGGTGGTACATGTCAAACTAATATCCACAAGAATGTCAGGATTTTAGGTTTCCCAGTAGAACACTGCATTATAATATGGCTAATGCTATTCCCTTCACCTGTCTGTGGTTTTAATGTTGTGGCCGATCGATGTAACATCTGTCAAAAGCGTTTCATAGTAAATGAACTTGACTAAAAATGGGCCTTCTTTCACACTAAATGAACGATTCCTGAATAACAATTACGAGATTCCTTCAACACAGCATTGAGGCAATCAGAGGAACATGCTATAATCAATATAATGTGCCAAAGTGCTGTTGGTTGTGTGGGAAGCCTTTTAACAGAAACTTGACCTTTTAGCAAATTAATCTTACTTTGAATAAAATATGCCACTGTGAGAATACATCAGTAAGTTTTTGTCTCCTACTGTTGTTTCTGCTTCCCTCTGGAGCCATTTGATGGCAGCCACTTAAAATTCAGCCATTGCTGATACTTAGTTTACTGCAGTAGGGGGGCACATAATGCAACCGGGGGAAAAAAAATTAATGAAAATCAGCAAAACAAACAAGAACGCCTAATGTAACCAAATGATAGACTTTCTTTGTTTTTGTTGGTCACCCCCCACCACAGTTCCTCTACCTCCCTGAGTGAGTGTGTTAGCTGGATCGACAACAGCACAGAGCTGCGTCAGAGCGAGGCTACAAAGAATTAATACATCAACAAACAACAGCAGCTGTAGATGCAAACCATGAGCTTATCTACTCCAAGTTCCTTTTTTGAGCAACACGTTTCAAAAAATAGTTAAGGTTTACTTCAACTAAGCAGAAACTCTGCAGGTTTTAAAATAACAGACAAATGACTTTACTGCTAAATCCAAGGAGGAAGCTGTAATTCAAAGGTTCCCCAAAAGCAGACATTCAATAACTACATGTAGTATAAGAGACGGACAGTTAACTGTTCACTTTGACAGAAAACACATTACCAAACAGCAGCAGTCAAAGGGTGAAATGCATGAGAGGCATGACCAGATACCTGATAGTTTTGCTGAAAACATTGTGAACATTTAACAAATATTTGTGTCTAGCTTGTGTCATGAACCAAGAAATGCGGCTCTTACAAATGATTTACTTCACATTTTAAGAGGTAGACATTATAAACAATATCAAAGACTGACAATACCAAATGAGAATAAAAGATGGGAACAAGTAATGGCACTGAACAGATTCAAATTAAAGTGTTGTAACTGTAGCAGATGAAAGACGTTTCTAATAAAAACTGGTCTCTGCGTATCAAAGTTACATAATAAGATATTTTTCTATAAAAACAACCCCTTCTTGCCTTGAAATGCCTTACATGTAACTCTACATTGTTCTGTGATCTACATAACCTCCGCCTCTCTCTACTGAAACTTCTTTATTTGCTGCAGCTCAAGCACACCAGCTCACCAGTGACTCTGCTCAAACACTGTAAAGCTACTATAAGCTACACATTGGAACTGTAATACTGGAGCAACTGAGAAACTAATTCAGAAGAACAATACATAAAGCTCACCCTGCAAGTTAACAGGATTGGATCCTTAAGTTTATAATGTGTGGAAACCTGGAAGTCTGAATCTTTGTGAGACTGTCATCAGTACACTGCAGTTACACGGTGGAAATACTCAGCTCTGACAGTGGCTGTTTATTTCAGTCATGATGTGTCTTCATGCTCATAAAAAACACCATATGGAAATGTTAACATGGTATAATTTTCAGTGGAGGGGTTCTTTAATACATCACAATACGCTGTGCTCATTCCATCTGAGCACAAGGGACAGTGAAGATGGTTGTATCTTGCTCTTCCCGCTCTCATTTTAGGAATTAAACACCTCTAAATCTAACCTCAGAAGTATTTTCCTTTCCACTGGAGCCATAAAATGTTATCTTTGCATTACCTCAATTATGGTGCATCATGAGGCTACAGAGGAGCTAAATGGATATGAGGTACTCTCCTGGCAGAGTCAAATAAAATCAATCAATAACAGCCTTTGTGTCAGAGATGCTATGATCAATGTGTTATGTTGCAGGTAGCCTATTTATTAGAAGGAACGATTGACTGACAAGTCATTTTTATCCAAACAGTTGGAATGGTTTGCATACTGAGTACTGCAATGAGAAATTAGTGTTCAGACATGTGTGATGTACAAATAAGAAGGTAACAGAGTTCTTGCATCCAGCTACACTCCCACATTCACACTCTCACATTCACAATATTGTATCCATCCCACACAACTCCACTAATCGGTTCCTGTGGCTTTGGTCTATAAATAAAACTTCTCTGTCTGCACATGCCATTCTGTGGTAGCACCACAATAAGTAACAGTGAATGAAGTACTTGATCTAATTTTGGATCGTGGCCCTGAAGAGGATGAAAATATCGAACCTGAAGAAGAAGAAGGGCTGGAAGGCTGTGCTGCAAGAAGGAAACCTGCTGAAAGGCTGAACATGATCCAGACTGAATAATCAACAGATGAGAAGGCCTGAGTTGATATAATGCCATAATACGATGTGATGTTAATGAATGCATGCTGTTCACAACCACGCAAACATGCTTATTTTTTGTTTCTTCTGCAGTTTTGTTGAGGTATGAATCACCCATTTACAATGTACAATAAATTTCCAGGATAGCTATCTGAACAGTGGGTAAAGCCAGCCTCAGTTTTTTTGTTTCATTTTGTTGGCATATTCGTGACAAAGGTTTTTACAAACTGGATTTTGGATATCTCTTTATATCCCTCCATCAATCAGAAAATACAGCCAGAAAAAAATCTATGTTTACTATGTTTTAGGAATAAAATGTTCTGTATATCAGGCTGTGAATGATATATTATCAAACCCCTCAGTATAAACCTTCAGAATATAGATACAAAACTATATCTGGAAAGTTTGGTGGATATAATACTGAAGTAAGGATTTCTGGTTCAGACTATGAGGAAAACTCATTTAGAAAAAACAGCCTTTATAGACATGCTTCACACAAAAAGAGACAAAATGTAGTGAAACAAACTTCCAAATATGTATTTTGTTATTTTGCATGCTTTTGTTTTACAAGACGTGTCAAAAAGAATGGTATCCCAAAATGTCAAAATTAGCCAATGCATGAAAAACAATGCTGTCAGTAATGTGTCGCCTTAAACGTTATATTGCAGTGGGGATGAAGCTGATGAGGAAGAATGTACGATATGATCAGAACAGGAATAACAACATTATATTCCTGTAAGTAATAAATGGTCGAGAAACATAAAAGTCTCCACATGTTATGACCAGTTATACATAGGAACATACAGCTATTATAGGAACATGAACAGATGAGGCAGCAGAAGTTAATATAATACCATAATACCACTGGATGTATGTGAATGCATGCAGGTCCAAACCAAACACAAAGACTTTTCATATTTCCTATAGATCTGAATGTGTTTCAGCTTGTGATAGACAGTAAATTGTTCACAGGGGTTTATGTCATCTCTGACAAGAACTAGAAAGTGGATGGAAGGAAAAATTACTATTACTTTAGGGTGTCAGTCAAACCAGTCTTTTGAGTTGCTCTGGAATGTATTTGAATCATGCTTTGGTAAAATGTCAAAAAGTATGATAGATAGATAGATAGATAGATAGATAGATAGATAGATAGATAGATAGATAGATAGATAGATAGATAGATAGATAGATAGATAGATAGATAGATAGATAGATAGATAGATAGATAGATAGATAGATAGATAGATAGATAGATTTAAAACATCTTCTTTAAGTAGGGATGAATTTGAACCTGAACATAAGGGTTGAGAAAACAAAAAATGAAAGATTAACTGATAAGATTCACTTTCACAAATATCACAAATAAAGCTGACAGAACTATGAAACCCAAGACAAACCAATATGACCGACAGAGGCTCAGCTAAAGGGCACTGTAATGACACTGTGTTCCTTTAAGTGATATGTGGCAGAAAAACTTTAAGGTCACCGCATGTTCTGACCCTATTGCTAATCGATGATGACTGTATTGATATTATATCAATCTGTTATTAATGACTGCGGTCGTTATTGATCAGCCTATTGATCAGCTGTGACATTGGACTGGATGGGTTAAACCACTGCTGCTGTCAAAGTAACCACCTCCAGCTCCGATGTCCAGAGAGGCTTTCATTTATCAGATCTCAGATGTGTGTGTGTGTGTGTGTGTGTGTCAGGTGCTGGACTCCCCACGGAGACCCGGGGCGGTGCGGAGGTCGGCTCGCCGCCTCTCTGTCCCCTCCCATCGGCGTCCCCTGCCGCCGTGCTCGGCCACACCTGCATTAAACGGGGGAAGTCCGTCCGGCGGAGCGGCTCAGAGACCGACGGAGCTGCAGAGAGAGCGGAGGCTGCAGGAGGAGCTCATCACTCTGGACCAATCTGATCTAAAACAGAGGGTGAGGGTATGAACCGACACACCGGCCGAGAGACTTTGTGATCGCGGACACAAGCTGGGATTAAGACCGCAAACAGACCGGAGCAGCTCGGTACGGACTGACAGACCTCCAGTGAGCGGCTGAGCGCACAGGTAAGACTGGCTGCTGATAAACACGATCCACAGACTGGAGTTGCTCTATTCCAACTTTTTCATCAGATAGTTCCTATATGTGAACACTTTTAAGTGCTAAATCATCCACGTCCTCTTATTCCCAACCGAAAACAACAACAATATACACACTGATTTATTAAAATCATCAAATTATGGATACCTTTACCTGGTTACCAATAACCCAGTGAATTTATAGACTACCAAACTTTATAGACTATTGTACATGATTTATTATAATAATTATTATCAAATACGCCACCACTTAATATGTATGTTTGTCTTAAATCTCCCTTAAACCCACCTTTCCTTTTTCATTTACCTCCATGTTTTTATCTTTAAACTGTAGCAAAGTGTTTATTTCTTTAATAGGAACCTGTCACACTTGTGATCTAAGTCATCCTAAGTGCTATAATGAAAGGCAGCCTCGGTTGTTTGTACTGCAAAGCTCAGCCACAATAAATATTAATAGATTTTTCAAAGACAAAAGCCATAATTTTTTGCCCATGCGGTGTACCGTCCTAATGTGTAACTGAATATGAAGTCAAAGTGATACGTTAGACTGGCTTCAGAAGCAATAATATCACACAAAGACGTCTATTCATTATGAATTCAACTTGTTAGAGAAAACGACTGTCTATTAATTTCAGTACTGGTGCCTCTTTTTCCACTATTTGTTTATGTGCTCAGGGTTTGCCCCAGGAAGAATGATTTGTCTATTTTGCCTTCATTTAAAACAAGGAAGTGAGACATGTTGACATTGTATCACACCCTAACCTTTGCACCAGCGGGATGTCCTGCAGCCACTGAGTGCAGACAACAGTGAAGGCCTCAGATATTCTGTAGCTCATCAATTCATAGGGTTACTGTCATATACTCAGAGATCAGGGATTTGCTGCAATGTGGAAAATCTATAAACCACATACAAAGGAAGTGTTGTTGGAGCTGGATTCAAGTTATTGCTACTGGAACAGATCAATGCGCTGTTCAGGCGTGACCCCATTGTGCAGCTTTGCTCATACAGATCTGCTGTAACTATAACCTAAAGACCAGAGATTGAATCATGACAGTGCATCTGGAGCAGGCTACATGCTGTCGCTCTCACTGTACCAAAAACACTTCAAGGATCTTTTAGGATGAGGTCTAACACTTAAAAGCAAGTCAGGCTGAAAACAACATGTGATAGACCTCGTTAGGAAAGAGCCTGAAGTCAACACAGAGCGCAGGATGTAAGAGCAGAAGGGGAAAAACAAAGTGAGCCAGTGATTGAATCTGTGGATGACCGTGCAGGCTGCTGGAGTTATGGGAGCTGTGTATAGGTTGTGTGTGTGTGTCTGTCTGTGTGTCTGTGTGTGTGTGTGTGTGTGACATGGACACACAGTGCAGAAGAGAGTAGGCCAGAATCTTAAATACTCTCGACAGGCTTTTTTTTCTGTTTGTTTTTTTCTTTTTCACAGTCAGCAGATGCACACAGTCAAACATGCTGTAAGTCATCAATAGCAGCTGTAATGATCACGTCCTCTTCTGTCCCTGGGCGTAACACACACCCACCCACCCACCAATAAGCATAATCAATTCAGGTCAGTGTGGGGGGAGTTGGGAAAAGATTACATTTACTGTTTGTGCTCAGAAAAAAAGTTTCTCATTTTTTTGTACTCATCTCAAATCACAACTTTAAGTCGCTTTATACAAGATTTTTCATCACAAGACTCACAGGCAATAGCCACGCACTGATGTTAGGTTATATTATGCTACTACTATTTGCTTGGCAAGCAGCACAGCCTCCAGGAAGTTGAACAAGATAATAATGCAATACATGGCAACCTGAAAACGAAAGACGAAATGATATGCCGATCTGTAAATTTTACTAATGCAATGGTATACAGATTTTGCTACCTTTATCTTTAAGAAAAAATAGCCAGTTGCTGGTTCTAGGTTTAAACTTACCATTTAAATATGAGTGTCAGGCTTTTATTCTAGAAAGAAAGCAAATAAACATCAAACTGCTTCTCTAAGGTATCACAAAAATTTTCCTAAGTGGGCATGGATGTCTGCAGCCAACCAAATCTCAAGACAGTCAGTTCAATAAGTAGTTTCAGAGTTGTTTCTAAAGACTATATATATTAGATGGGCTAAGCCTCTGAGCTGAAAGAGTGAAGCCAATGAAGAAATATTCCTTAAACCCGTATTCTCTCTAACAGCCAGCAGGGGGCAACTCCTCTAGTTGCAAAAAAAGGTCAATTGTATAGAAGTTTATGAGAAAATGATCATTTCTGACTTGTTTTACTACCTCAGTAAACATTGTCCTTAAGAGTTTATAGTCTCAATTGCTAGTTTCTTATCCCATGCAATGAAGTATTGTGTTTGTTTTGTTATTTATGGTCCCATTTGGAAAAAACAGACTATAAAGCAGGGTGTGTTTTATTGCGTGGCTACCTTGACAAGTCACTAATGTGTGCACGTACTCTCCTCTAGCTCTCATCAAGATGCAGTGGGCAAATTCCAAAGTCATGGCTTTAAAACTGTAGTCCACAAACCATTGGGTGACATCATGGTGACTACATCCGTCTTTTATATACAGTCTGTGAAGATTGTATATTTGTCTCTATATGTGAAGTAACAAATATCCTGGTGGCACAAGTGGGAAAGTCAGAGGATCGTCGTTTTCATCGTCCTCTGGAAACGTGAATGTCTACAGATACAAAATTTCAAGGCTAGAAAGCTTCAACATAAGATACGATGCTGCTGTAGTATTGAAACATCAGTTAAGTCGCTCAACGAGTGAGACAGAGAGCCAGACACTGAGCCAGCCATCCCATTCATTACAATCATTATCACCAGACAGCCAGTATCAAATTAGAATATGCTGAGCATCACCTCTAAATCCACAAGAGGAGGGGAGCAGGGTTACAAAAACAAAGACAAGAGGAAAAAAGAAAAGGTAGCCTCTTTCCCGTCGTCAGCATGAGTGAAGCAGGAGGAGACCAGCATGTTAATTGGTGATTTGATTAGCGTTTTAATATTGCAGCTGTGCACAACAAGGGAAGGCAAACGGCCGGCCAGAGGTTTTTCCTTTTTTTTTCTTCTTTTTTTTTTTTAAATCAACACTAACTTCTCAACTTCAGGGACCGGCGGCGTTATTACACAGCTTCATCATTATGCATGCCATTCAGTTAATATCCTCCAACTCTGAAAAGAGGGTGTTTCTGCTCTCTTCTTTGCTAATGGAGACAGTTTGACGGAAGCAGAAATATTCAAGCCATTTTGAAATGCGCTCAGCATTTAAGATCCCCATTTGGCTCCTGTTGTACACAAGTGGCTGAATGGAGTCCACAGGCTGTGTAGAGCTGAACTAGGCTGGGCTACATTTTTGTCAGCAGCAGTGTGTGCCACCACTGAGAGGGAGGAAGCTCTATTTAAAAAGAGGGAAATGCCATATGCCCTATTAGATAACAAGTTTGGCCTTTTTTGCAAATGTGTTTGGAATATCTGAGCCGTGACTGTTAACCCGTGTTTGTGTTGGGGATTAACAGTGCTCACGTATTTCGCTGCAGCTGATGAACAGATGCATTTTTAATGTCGGAAATGATGGCAAGTAAATACGAGAAGGAATGAGGAGGGTGATGACAATGGAATTTTGCGGAGAAAGCAATGTGCACACCGCAGCATGAAAGCAGGTGCAGGGTGCTGTGTGTATTGTATGCATTATGCCACGGAGGCTTTGAGTCAGGCAGCCTTTTACCCGGATCCCAACCTCTACCCCATGCACACCTCTCTCTCTCTGCAACACCAAAACACCAGAGCAGACAGCAGACAGAAGAGATAAGAAGTAGCCACATAAAATTGCTCGGGTGGTGAGACAGAGAGGGAGATGAGCAAGGTGGAAGAAAGGAGGAGAGGAGTGGAAAGCTGGCAAGATAAGGAGAGGTAGGAGGGGAAACAGATGGAGATGAGGATGTTTGTGTGTGGAGAAGGTGTCACGGGGGGGGAGGGAAGGTCTTGGCTGGTCGTGCCGGTCAGGATGATATCGTGCCATAAGCTGAGAAATTAGCTCGCTCGGGAAGGGAGGAATTAAACCACCTGAGAGGGCCGACTGAAAGGGGAGGGATGTGTTTGTAGTCTGCAATATCAATAACCCTTAAGAATTAGAGGCTCCAGCCACACTAGCAGCTCAGTGAGGCTGATAAACGGAACATTAGGTTGCTAAGATAGTGATATTGGTAAATATAGCGTTTATAGCTAATTTGCACCGAAGTGCAGCTGGGGCTAATGGGAATTTCATGAATTTACAGGTATTTGGTGATAACTGAAGTAAACCTTTAATCAGAAGTGGATGCTGGATGAAAATTTGAGGAATCACCAAAACTCCTGAGGGGTACGTGAATGCCAGAAGTAAATTTATAGCAATCTATCCAAGAGTTGTTGAGACTTTTCAACAAAAACTGAAAAGTTCCACCCAATTGTAGTGTCAAAACTGAAATTCTAGAAGTAGTAGAAGTAGTAGTCTTGAACCAAGGTTGCCATCAATGTTGACGTCACCTGTGTGGCTAAAAAGAAACCACTAGTTTGTGAGAAAACGTTCATGGCTGCAACGTCTTAATGATCCTGTTGAGGGGCTCATCTGTGCTTCCTCTCCCTTCATAATGTGCAAGTGCCTCATTTTAATTAAGCCTGTAAATCAGGATGATAATCACACATCTCCACTTTAAGCGTCTTTGAGATGTGAACTAAAAGCACTTGCTTTCGGAGAGGATATAAGTAAAATTCGCCTTCAGAGTAGGGGAGGAATAAATATGTAAGCCCTCTAAGGTGAGCCATAGGGGCGAGGTTACAGTACAGTTTGTGCAGCTGATCTGAAAGTCTTTTCTTTCTCTCTTTCTGTCTTAGGTTTTCCCTTGTGATCCCTGACAGAGCGAGGACAGTGACACTGACTCGGCCATTGTCTCCTCTCTGTTTCCGGACAGAGTGAGGCTCCCAGAGTGCCTCGGCTGTCCATTGTGACTGGAGAAGAAAGAAAGATCCAGCTTGTCTGCATAAAGACCTATTCAGCATCATTTCTCTTTGCCAGCTACATTTGCTACACCGAGAGGAACAGTGAATTCTCAGCACTATCCGTAGCCGCGAGCCTTTCCGTCCACCCTCAACCCCTTCTCTTCCCACCCCCTAATCCCTATCCCACATCCCTGAGCCCCTTCCCAGTTCCCAGCCCCGGCTTCAGCCTCAACGCCTGCCCCGTTCCCAGATGACAGCTCGGAAACATCCGTTACCCTCCCACTCCGCACGAGCCTTCTTTCCTCTCCCTCCAGCCCCCGTGGCGCTTGGCACCGATGCCCATCACATAGACAGATGGAGCCAACCCTGACCCCTCTCCTCGCCCGTGGGGACGCCAAGAGAATCAACGCCTGACTAGAGGAGAGGGGGTGGGTGTGAGCGTGAAGGGGGAGACAGGAAGGAGAGTATTGCTTTGTCACTACGGCAACACATCGCCTGAACTCCAATGGACTCCCCTTCAGCCCGACCCGAGGCACTCGAGTAAAAACGCACACAGCAGGAAATTCAGCAACGGGAGCAGAAGGACCTCATGTTTTTTCCCCCTTAAGGGGTGCCTGACATATTTTCGCTTTGATCATTTGGCAGAGATATCTTGTTTCGTTGTTTGTTTGGAACCGAGATGTGAACATTGACAAAGTTCTAAATATTTGAAGGAATCGGGAAATCACAAATTCTGAAGGAAAGCCTCAGTCTAAAGCACTGCTGAAGTTTCATTCTAAGCCCTGTGCATCTTCTTCCCTTTAGCCTCCGAGATCCAAATGGATTAATGACAGCTGCAATTGGCTGGCAAGACTATTCCCTTTTTTACTTTCAAATCCAAGCAGTCCACTTTTTTTTCATTGTGTTTTGCCACCTGAATAAAGCAGAAGAGGAAGTTTTTCTCTGACAGCGAGAAGGAACTACATGTCAAAGCTCCCTTGGATGTACACGTATGACTTTGTCTGCCACAAGCCGCAACATCCGGCATCTCACTTTAGCTAAACACCCAGACATCCACTTTGTGTTGGAGCATTTGCTGTTTCATTCTCCTGACAAAACGTCTCACCTGAGGCCCTGCATTTTTTACAACAAGCAAGATTTTGCCAACTCCTCTTTCCTTGGATGTTGTTGTTGCTGTCTTCAAACCTCCTCTGCTGATCGACATTCTGATTAGCATATAATGCCAGACAACCAATTTTAACAGAACCACGCATCAACAATAAAATGAGGCACTAATGGCCGGTGAAATGAATTCAGCTGGCCAACATAACAGAGGGGGGAATACCGGAGTCCCAAAGCTTCCCAGGTAATTGGAGTGCAGTATACTGTTTTTTACTGTCAAGCACAGCTCCTCTGGTGACCTTGCAGGCTGAAAACTTAGAGCAGGCAGACGCAGCGAAAGAGACAGAGAATGATACTGTCTGTCCGAGGTTTACAATTACAGTGTCTTTGGGATTTTCATCATTACTTTTGGTGCATTAGCATAACAGAGAATGTTTGGACTGTTAGTGTCAGCCCTTCTTCAGTCATTTCAGTTTTTACTGCAGGGCTGAGCGTCCACGACACACTTATTATTCCCGTCACTTAAAAAGAAAGTCATTTAGGATTTTCTTCAGACGTTGTGTCTTCAAATAAATTGCGATAATCATCACAAGTGCAGCTTTCTATAGCTTCTGTGAGCTACCTCAGACAGTGAAATATGCTGATATAATCATCCATTTTTGATGAGTAAGTTAACAGCTCCAGCAACATTCATAGTTCATAGCACAAGTTGGGATCTAAATTAAGAGATAAATGGGATTGTCAGTAACACCGTTTGTTGACTTGTTTGTTTTTGCAGTCAGATACAGTAGTACATCTGATGTATATTTTATGAATATGCACGGTATTGTGGGAGTGTGAAAATTCACAGCTAAAGTGTGAAGATTCATTGTAAGATATAATGTACTGAAGGTTTTAGTGTGCAGGTGTAAAACCACTGAAATGTTTCATTCCCAGCTTTTTAGATATTGGACAACAGCAATCAAGTAATTGTTTTTGCATAATTTTTCTTTTTCACCATCTGTGTCAGAGCGTATCAGGTTCGAGGACCACAATTTTAGTTTAAAGCAAAGACTTCTCCCAGGCTTCTTTTAGGGCTGCATGACATCAACATTTTTTGTTGCTTGATAAATAAAGAAAACTTGCACAGTTCTCATTTTCAAAGCCAGTCTACAGGAGAAGTCTGTCTCATCTTAGATTTTTTTTCTTTATTTACTTTTTTTTTTTTTTTAACATGAATGCTCCACATATGCACAGCTAAACTAATGAGGACCTGGGGAGAGACACTGAATAGAAGGATTTGGTTGGGGAGAAAAACAACACAACACCACTTGTTGGGTTGTACAATGAATTAAATATTAATAACAATCATGATTTTGGCTTCTGACAATTAGATGAACATGTTCGACTGCATTAAAATGCTCCATTCATAGCTCAAAACAGCCTGGGTAGACAAAAGTGTTTTGTTTCAGCTGGGTAAATCTGAGACTGAAACACCTCATTTCACTCTATTTAAAGTGATTTTGAGTCACACACCTGCCTGAGCTGTGTGCTGCAGTAACTGAGTGGAAACTAGAGGCTTTTCTGAGCACACAATGTAGAAATGAAAGCAATGCTCTGTTTATTTAAATGTGGAAGTGAAGCAAATTATTTTGTCTTTACAATCAGTGAATTGTTTTGAAAAGTAATTGTGATCTCAATATTGATCAAAATGGCTGTGATTATCAATTTGGCCATCATCATGTAGCTGTAGTCAGTCGTATGGAAATATTTCAACTACAGAACAATCATGTTGACCAAAAACAGGTATATTTTCAACAGTGACTTGCAGTGACTTAAATCGTCAACACAACTAATTTGTTTGACGATTTAATCAGTGCCACACAGCTCTGCAAAGCCAGATATGAATGAAATCCAAAGCAAAAAAAAAAAAAGTATTTTGGATATCTTCGTCAGTTTTACACCATATGAGAAAGATTCAAAACAGTCGCACTCAAAATCCATCCATCCATTATCTATACACTGCTTAATCCTCATTAGGGTCATGAGGGGCTGGAGTCTATCCCAGCTGACTTAGAGTGAAGGCAGGGGACACCCTGGACAGGTCACCAGTCTATCACAGGGCTACATGTAGAGACAAACAATCACTCTCACATTCACATCTACGGACAAGAGTCTTTACGCTCTTTAGAGTCACCAATTAACCTGAGCATTTTTTTTGGACTGTGGGAGGAAGCCAGAGTACCTGGAGAAACCCACGCATGCACAGGAAGAACATCCATAGAGAAAGATCCCAGGAAGGCGAACCAGGGATCTTCTAGCTGCAAGGTGACAGTGTTAATCACCGAGACGCTTTGCAGCCCCACACTCAAAATATGTCAGTACAATCACAAAATATATCAGATTTTTCTCAACTATTTAGCATTTTATATGCAGACAAACTCATTCAGGAATGATTCATTCTTTCCAGACTGAGTCATCTGGTGATTTTTTTTCCATACATACATGAAAGAAAAGCTTTTTTTTCAGTGAAGACAAAATTAAATTAGTCAAATACAGTCCAGACATTGTTAATGTGGTAAATGACTATTCTAGCTGGAAACAGCTGGTTTTTAATGGAATATCTCCATAGGGGTACAGAGGAACATTTCCAACAACCATCACTCCTGTGTTCTAATGCTACATTGGGTTAACTAATCATGTTGAAAGACTAATTGATGATTAGAAAACCCTTGTGCAATTATGTTAGCACATGAATAAAAGTGTGAGTTTTCATGGAAAACATGAAAATGCCTGGGTGACCCAAAACTTTTGAATGGTAGAGTACATTGCGAAAAAACGAAATAATGCAATGTATTAATTTTTTTTTGTAATTCCATGCAGCCGTGCTTTCTTTGATATTTTTTATTTACTTTTACTTTTTATTTACTTCTGAGCCCTTTGTGACTGTAATTCCAGATGAGCAGAGCACTGTGGTCCTTGGAAAAACTGACTTGTGTTGTGTAAATTGTTTGTGCCTTTGTACCTGCTTTCTATAACTTAAAAGGAGACCAGTGGAGAGTGAAGCAGTGAGTCAGTGCTTTTGTAGAGATATTTATGAGGCCAATATGACACGGCTGATATGACGAGAGTTTAGAGGTCATATAAGTGATAGAAGAGGAAAGGCAGACACAGTCCAGCAGTTCTGTCTCTGTGTGCACGTCTGTGGCTATCAGGCTGGAAGAAACACAACGTGAAGTGAGATATACTCGTGTCGTTAAAGGTTCGATTTCATCTTATGATCTCTGTTGCGTGCCATCGCCTCTCGCTCTATCATCCGGTTGTTTCCCTGCTTCTTGTTACTGGGGGCTATTTAATGAAACAGAAAGTAATGTTCCCTAAACAGAGTGAATCAAAGAGATAGTTTCAAAAACTCAATAACAAAGCTGTGGATGGTGCAGCAGCATCACATGTAATATTTTTGTCACCTTAACACCTTTGGTTCCTCAACCTCAGACACCAAAAATAAAAAACATTCACACACACACACACGCACACACACACGCACACACACACACCTCACTTTCTGTGCTATTTCTGTGGCCCCACCTGTCACCTGTGTGCTCAAACCAACTGGGATTAATTAGAGTCGACAAACATGCATACAAAAACACCTGCGTGCACACACACACACACACTGAAGATGCGCTTTCATCGCTGTGTTTTTGTGTGAAACACACACAGGTACATCATCAGTGAAAACACACGCTAACGGATATGTTTTTTTTTCAGTCTACACCCTTTACCACTCATTTACAACTGTTTACTCGTGCAAAAACGCACACACAGGCGCGCGCACTGTCACAATGCTCCATCAGATACAGGATGTGAAAAGCTTCCAGAGCAGTATGTTGCCAATAAACACCCTCCTCCTCTGCTGTAATTACCTCACTCTTCATTTCACACCTTGTGTATGCACCTCATATCTCCTCGTGTCACCATGTTATTGCTCTGCCTCAGTACAAGACAATACCTGTCCACACTAACAAGAAATGTGATGTTGCATTTAAAGTTTTTTCTATACAGCCGGCACAAAGAAATACATCAGAAATTAGTTTCTGCTGAATGGTTTCCAGTGCAGTAAATAAAAATAAAAAATCTCAAAACTGAATGCGAGATCATGTTTCACCTGCTCAGACTGACATATTTAAAAAAAAAATTTAGGGCCTTGTTTGTGTTAGCAAAAATCCACAGCCAATGAGGACAAGCTGTAACTGCTGTCAGCTTGTGTTGGGGGCGTTTGGGCTTATGCCGTGCACTGCTGACTTTGATAGAAATAAAGCCGCTGACAGGTTTTTAAAGACAAGCTGTCGACAGCCATAACCTTGAGGATGTTTGTTTGTGTGCGTACGTGCGTGTGCATGCTACATGTTTACATGATTGCATTATGGGGATGTGATGAGGTTACAAACTACAGTGCAGAGATCAGATATGCTGAGGTAAGGAAAAGACGTGGGGGAATTGAACACAGTAAGTCACATATAATGAACGTTCACCTGACAAGTGCTAAAACATGTAATGGTACAGTGTAGACAGTACACACACGAGAGAGAAAATCTACTGGACTCAAAGGACTGGGAGGATTCATCGAGTCAGCTAGCGTGGGCGTGTGTTTGGAAGGATAAAAGAAAGAAAATTTACATTTGTGCATTAGCTGTTTGATTTTGTGTGCAACTGTGTGGATGGGAATTGTTTATTCTATCGACAGCTGATGCTTCTTTTATCCAGCCGCCTCTGTAGTGGCAACTCATTACCATAGTGATAACGAGAGAAAGCAAAGGTTGCCGCCGTCAGCACACTAAGTTTTTTACATAGTCAAAACAGCAAGTTTGGTTTGTTCAGAGAAACTGTGTGAGAATGTGTGTGTGCAGCCATCTGTAATTTAGTTGATTTTATCCACCGCATATTGCAAAGTTACACAAACTTGAATTTAATTTAAAAAATCTACTTCACACTAAGTGGAATAGCACTGTCTCACTGACCTGTTTTGGCTGACAGTCTGTTACATCTCAGGTCAAACCCACCTTCAAAGAATAAGGGATCAGAAAAAACCCTCGTCGGTGAATAGCAAGTGTAGAACTTGCTTGAAGAGGGATTTTTAGCTGTTGTGAAGTTATTCTTTAACTCAGCCTGTTCAGCTCAGATCCTTCAAGGTGTACAAAGTAAACAGACATTCAGACTGCACCATTTGTTCAGAGAGCCTGAAAAGCTGAGAACAAAAAGGGTCCACATTTTAGTTCTAGTATAAAACAAGTCTGTTTAACTTGATGTAACTGAGATCAGCAAGACACAGCTGAAACTAGCTAGTTAAACCATGCCTTGCGGGGGAGAGCTGATGTAGGAGACCTGCATCTAGTTCTGTGCTATGATTTAATGTCTGGTAAGGAGCAGAATTTATGTACCAGCAAGTCATACAGTCGTTAACCACAGTCGTCTCTGACCGAGTTGCAGAGACGACACCCAGGAGCAAATAAACCTGCACTAATGAACACGTCTGTCTTATCTTCCAGGTGACTGCAACCACACTGCAAAACCAGACTGGACATTCTGTGGCTGTTTGGATCTTTTATTTTAATGCAGTAAGGACAATTTGGATCCATCTCTGTATTCAGTCATTTCAAGATAGAAGGGTCTGCAATCACAAAGTGCAAGAACCTGAACTGACTTTCTGAAACTGATCTATACAGACCAGTATGGATAAAACTACAACATACTGATCTCAATCAAGTGTTTTGAGACATTTAGTGAATTTCATTTATTTCTTCTGTAGACTTGCCACCAACTCTAGTCCCATTTGAGATTTTCAGGATAACATACTCATCAAATCCCCTAGATTTTCTGTAATCTTCTCCTTGTCCTGACAGACTTGTGGTAGTCATTGAAGAATCAAAGAAGGACTAAGGTTATCAGGTGAACTTTTTCTCCTTGGTGGTGGCGTCCTTATTCAGCAGGCTGGGAGTGTCAACAGGATGCCAGAATTGGACGACGTTCCCCCCTTGAGGGGAACCAGAGGCCATGATCTGGGCCTAAACGGTCCGGCAGACCCTGCTCAGATTCAGCACAGTATCCTGGAGGAGCAAGTGGAGCTGTGGTGGTTCAGAGATCCTGGGAAGTCTCTACTCTGCTATTGTGTCGCCGTGCTTCTGATCCTGGGCTGTGGACTGGGCGGCGTCGGCCTTCTTTCCACTACCACCAGTGTCTCGAGCGAATGGCGGTTGGGTGCAGGAACAGCCTTGTGCCTGCTCGCCCTCGGAGTGCTGCTCAAACAACTGCTCAGCTCAGCTGTGCAGGACATGAACTGTGTTCGAAGTCGACGGCGGATTGACATGTTAAAGAGTGGTGGTTTATCTGACCTACTAGTGGTTCTGATTACCGGACTGTCACTGTTGATCTGTGGAGGGGTTCTGCTTCGCTTGGCCCTGGCGAACCATATGCCTAAGCCTGGCCAAGCTCTCAATGACATGTACATCTCTGGAGTGGTTTTGCTGGCTGGAGGGGGGGCTGCGGTTGTGGGTGTTGGGATCTACTCTGTTGTGGTGGTCCTGCTTGAGAGGACAAGGCATGGACGAAGGTTGGTGGACCGAGTTTTGAATGTCTTCACTGTTTCAGGACACATGGACCGCCAGGCCCGCAGAGAGACTACCTCCAGTCTGGCTAACCTCATATGAGATGCAACCACAAGCTGTGTATTTTGAGCCCTGCCTCGACTAAATTAAAACAGGCTTTATGGCCAAATATTAGAAGAAATATGATTAAAACAAGATTCATAACTTATATGCTTGAGCTTTATCACAAACTGATTAGATTGTGTTTGAGACAAAAAGAGTTGAATCTGTAATATCTGCTCAGTGCAGATACTAGGCGTAGGCAGTCGAATTTCAGAGTAAAGATGTGGAAATTCAAGAGTAACACTTAAGAATTGATTGTTATGTGGCAATGCTCACAATGCAGCTTAAAGTATCTTAATTTATTTGTTTTTCTCCATGTGATTAGCATTTAATGTTCAGTATCTCTTACTCCATTCACATAGGACCAATGCCAAAATTGTGGTGGCAGTTTGCCTGAAGTAGTGTTTGTATACATGGCACCAACACAAAAGCATGGAGAACATACAGATAAGTGTGGCAGTTCAGATAAATGATAAGCACAGATTTTTATCTCGTATTAGTTTAACAGTCTGCAACTCAGTACAATTAAGCTGTAGTGGGAGCAAAGCCTATGCGTCTAAACTGATCAGTCACAACATTAAACCACCTGCCTAATATTGTGTAGTCCCCCTTGTAGTCAATCATGCCATGGACACGGATCCTCTGGGGGCAATGGATCCTGTGTGTTCTGCATGTTGTGGGATCAGGCTTGTTCCGGTTCATACAGTCGATGCTCCATCAGATTGGGATTTGGGGAATTTGGAGGTCAGGTAAACATCTTGGGCTCTCTGCTGTGTTCCTTTAGCTGCTCATGAACAGTTTTTGCAGTGTGCCGGGGTGCACTGTTTACTTGGGGATGCTGCTACATTGCAAAGTGCACGTGATCTGCATCAATAACTTGTCCACTGCAGGATCTTGCAGGCCATTTTAGAGTGGGCTGAACCTTGATAACCTTGTCAAATAACAATGTACTCCTCTGTAACATTGCCATCAATGATGTAAAATTCACCATTTAGGCTGACATAACAATCCATCTGTTGTTCTTTTTCGTACGTGCTCATCGAACATCCAGTAACTAAGGATTGCCTTTGTTTCTATTGAAACATGAATTACGGGGCTGTAAACATTCTCACCACCATGTGCCTGTTGCAGTTCCTGCTGTGGAATAACATCTAATGCTTAGGTATGTGGTACATGTCAAACTAACATCAACATGAATCCCTCAACCCAAGGTTTCTCTTGCGTTGTAGTAACATGATCAAGCTAATTGACTTCACCAGCCAGTGGTTTTAATGTTGTGGCTGGTCGGTGTATTTTTTAAGTAAAGATTACAAGAACTGTAAGCCTACAACATACCAAAACCTGTCTTGTTTTATAAAGGTGACATTATTTTTTTTGTTGGAGGGCAGCACATTCAAGATAATGTACCTGTTATTTACATCTATGATCTATCCTGTCAAAGTGACCTTGGACCACACATCTGACCACTACCTGCTCATTGATTGTAAGTTGTTGGTGATTTGAGCTGCGGCTGAATGGCTACAATGTAAAGGACAGGATACAGAGTGACTGTAGACGGGACAACATAAGTATGTAAGAATGTCCAAGCCGCAGTCCGTCCATGTTTACTAAAATGATATGAACACTCTAAGCTGATGAATTTAAGGGATTCTTTGACTGGTTCAATGATGCTTTCATCAATTTAATAATAATTTAACATACTTCATGCAGTAGAACTATAGTGTTTGTGACAGACTGTCAAAACTTCACTGTAATGTTAGACTGCCTGTACACATGACACACATGATTGTTGGAGAATTATATCACAGCACTTCAGAATGTATGGATAGTGTGTTTTTTTTTTTGTGCATCAACACAGTATTGTCTTAACTGTGAATCTTGCATCGCTTTATTGTTCTTATACCAGTGTTAATCAACATTTTTGATATTGTCACTGCATCAAATTCCTCTGTGTAATGTAAATTGGTCACTCATAGTGTTGGAATGACCACCAGGCTCTGTAGAGCTGTTTGAGTTCATTGTCTTTACTTTATGGTTCCGTCTCATTTTTCTCATTAGCCCCTGTTGGTAGTCAGTTTTATCATTAAAGTTCTGATAAACTCATTGTTCACCACGTACTCGCCACCAACAGATGAACTAACAAGCATCTTTCTGGACATCAAATCAGGAAAATGGCTGTTGGACTTCATCAGCAGCCAAATGCTATATAATTGCAGCAGCAAAGATCCATAACCAATACCATCCACTTTCCTTCCTAGAGCGGTGGATCGACATGCTGTTATATATTTTAAGGTGTTTCCAATGAGTCACAGAGCACAAGCAAGCAGTAAAAAAAGAGTCATAAATAAAAGACAGTGCATTTCTACAAGTGTTAAAAAAGCTAGCCAGCAAGCTAATTAATACCATGGTAAATTCTTGTTTTTTGGGACAGCAGCTGAAGGATCTGGACTACACTTCTGCTTTTTCAATTCAGTGTAGGAGCTTATTTGCAGTCTGTCTATAAGCACAGGGAGGGCCAACAGTTTCAAAGGGAGGGACTCATACCCACTAATACACATACGGCTGAACTGGCTGCCAAAACTTAGAACCAAGTCTTGATTTACAATGCACACAGAAGGTGAGAAGGACACCAGTACTCCACTGTCTTTTTATAATTTTTTCCCCCCTGCTTTATCAATACCATGCTTATGTTCAAAATCGTGTATATTGCACCTTTAACCATGTGGCACAGTTTGTAGTCTCAGCACATTTCATTTCTCAGATGTATTTCTGGTTCAGATACTAAGTCATAATCACTCCTCACAAAGCAGAGGTAGAATAATCTGTGACATCCAATCCATTACATCAACATGGACAGTCATAGAATTTCAATGCACTTGCAAAAGTTTCAAGTGGGTTGTCAATAGGCTTAATCATTTTTCACTGAATTAGGTGAATTCCCGGTATGCTGCTGATACTGCTGCATTGTTATTGTGACATCTCATTTGTTTCCAGAAGTGTTTGAACATTCCTTTCAAAAGCAAAAGCAAAAACTCCATTCTGTTGGAAAAATCGGATCTGACACTATGAAGGTGCAAATGAAAAAACTACGGTGGCAAATGAAGTTCATTCATGTTCGGGAAATGTTACCGAAGCCTTTGAAACTCATTTCTCACATCGCCTTTAAGCACCTCAGAAAAAGCCATGCATTGTGTTACATTTGTGTGTGTGTGTAAGTCAGTCGTGCCTCTTATCTGTCTGCACACACGCATGGACCATTGCCTTGAGACAAAAGGGGTCACACAGTTAAGCATTGTTGGTGTGATGACAGACAGCAAACTGAAGGCACAATGCACAAGGAAGCGATCTGTAGGGGCTGGTATAGGCTAGCACCACTGTCTTTCTCTCAGCACACCCAGAAAAGAGCATTGCTCATGCTGCATTTCTAAAACACATGCAGAAATCCTGTTATTCCAACTTACATAAATCTGTCTTTTGACCTACACTGCACAGTAGCAATGGCAGGCTGTCCATGCATGACAGCCAGAAGAGGTGAGCAGAGCAAACAGGGAGGGAGGGCTGATACTGTAGAGAGAACACTGTGTGGGAGGAGAGGAATCAGAGCTTTTCTGTGAGGCCCAAGAGAGAAAACAGTTGAAAACAAAGAATAGAAATAAGAGAAAATGTATTCTGTTATACAGTGGGTTCACAATGCATTTAGAGACCTTGACTGTCTGCACTCTTCATTGCATCTTTTGATGATATATGAATAAAATTGCCGTTTGCACCACAACGTATCAGCACACTACTCAGTTTACAATTCATGCAGAGACCTTAACTCTATGCAAATGTGGAGCGGGCAACACAACAGCTCAACTATCAAAATGCAACACTACTAGAAATACATTTACTCAACTACTTCAAGTACAGTTTTGAGGTAATTGTACTTGTATCTGAGTAATTCAACGAATCATTTTATTAATTAGATAAATGATATAGACGGCCCAATGGTGCAAGTTGGCCGATTTAGATTTGTAACATATGAAATCTTAGCTGTTTAAATCCCGGTATACTTTCACTGGTACACTGCAGCTTCAAGGCAAAAATGCTCAGCCATGGTGCTGACTGCTTATTTTTTCATGATATGCTACCTAGCATGTAAAAAATGCCATTTGTACATGCTAACAAGGTTAAAAAAATTACTAGATTTTCATCAAAGGTGGGCTTTTTCTAAAATCATACCAGAAGTGCCTCTTGATTGCACTCTAAACATAACTCTGTTTACAAAACCCAAAACTTTCTGGAGATCACATATCTCACCTGACCAGGGACTGCATTGGGATCCCTCAGGAATTAAAAACATTGCAGGGCAGAGAAACATCTGGAAGGTCCTGCTAATCCTGTATATAAGCAGAGGAATAGATGAATAGATGGAAAAAACACCATTTTTATCCAGTGATGTCTACTTTTCTACACACAGAGAAAACGTGTTGTTAGAAATGTTTGCAAATTTATTAAAAATCTAAATCAAAGGTACTCAGATGCTTTCCTGTCATACTCCAAGTTGTGGTCAGGTGCATCATGTTTGCTTAAACTGAGATGAGTCTGACTGGAGGCCCCCTGAGGTAAGTTCATTGTTTAAACCGAGTTCAGAAAGGAAGACACCTGTTTCTATTATAATCCCCCAATCCAAAGTGCATTCCGGTTCCTCAGTCCCTATTTTTAGTGAGTCCTTCACTTATAATGGTTATAGGAATAGGGTGAGAGTTATGTTTCCTTTTGTTCTGCAATTTATATACAAGTCCTATACCAATAATGTCTGATGGATTGATGTCAGGACAAAAAAAGCCATGAGGCCCAGGGAAGTCTCTGTAGACCACCATGATAAAATTGTGGCCAGACATAAATCATGGCAAGGATAAAAAGCCTTGAGTGTTCCCTGGAGCACAGTGGCCTATGAAAGAAATTTGGAACCACCTAGACTCTCAGTTTTAAAATTGAGTAACTGAGCAAGAAGGGCCTTCATTAGATCGGTGACCAAGAAACTAGTGATCATTCAACAGAGTTGCAGAAGTTGTCTGCAGAGATTAGGGAATCCTCCTGACCATTTAAGCAGCACTTTATCAGTCAGGTCTTTATGACAGGGCAGCTAGAGAAAAGCTATTCTTCAGTAAAACATGCCAGCCCACTTGGAAGTTTGCAAAACTACATGTAAAGGACTCTGAATACACTAGCCCACTATGTCTGTTGAACACCAGACACTCAACATCATCTAATACCGCCCCTAAGGTGAAGCATGGTGGTGGCAGCATCATCCTAAGGAGGTTCTTAACAGCAGGAACAGGGAGTCTGGTCAGAACTGAGGGAAGGATGAATGCAGAGGGGTCCTTGAAGAGGCATCTAGCTTTATTTGCCTAAACAAAGTGCAGACTTTACAGCCTATAGAACCTCAATGAAGAGCTCTGAAGATGGCAGCTCACGAGTGCTTTCCATTCAGTCTGATGGGTTTGAGAGGATCTGCAAGGAAGAATAGAATTAACTGCCAAATCCAGGTGCACAAAGCTGGTAGAGATTTACCCAAGAAGAGTGAAGTTACAATTGCTGCTGGACAGGTAATGACAGATCTGAACACTGAACTATACTAAACTTGGTTTGAGCATTAAGACTTTTAATAAATTTGCAAACAATTCAAGGAATCGTGTTCTCACTATGGCACTGAGTGTGGGTTAATGGAGGATACAAATGGCAATTTTATCAATTTCAAGTGGAATCTACAACACAATAAAGTGCAAAAAATAAAGGGGCCTGCAAACTCTCTTAAAATACTGTGACTGCATTTAAATGAGAAACATATTTATTCCCAATTTTAAGTACATTTTTAATATTTGAAGGGTGTTTAATGTGTGTAAAATTTATTCTCCTAATACTGTATGTGTAGTATGATTTAATTGAAGTTTAGTTCCCAATCATGCATTCACCAGGATTGTGAACAAATGAATACTGTTCAAACTGGTAGGCAAATTTCATTACATTGAAGGTGCATCTAATATCAAGACTGAGAGTCAGAGAGCATGATTTAAAAGATTACATCATTCTATCACTGTCTGGGGTTCATTAGTAAGATTTAGAGATGTTGATGGGCAGATTTTAGCACTTTTTAGTAAGCCAGGCTGGCTTGTTTTCCTGTTTTTCTTTATGGCGCCTTATGGATTCAGCTTCATATCTAGCATACAGCATGGTAATGGTATCAATCTTCTCATCGAACTTTCAGCAAGAATGTAAATGAGCATTATTTCCCAAAATGTCAAACAAATCCTCTAAAAGCAGTGCACTCCGATGCATCCAACACCTTCACACCTTTACCTTTTGAATATTTATAGACCTCAAAGCAGATCTGTCTACTTATGTGCCAAATTGTTGATGTTCTGCATTTTAGAGCTGCCGTTCATCACGCTATTTATGTATTATAATTTGATGGTACGCTCTAGTTAAGAACTACATTTGAAACTTCCTCTTACAAACCAAAGAATAATATTCTGAAACAAGATACAAAAAAAAGTTTATTTCCAAATATATCCCTTTGTTTCCTCTGGACAAACAGTAGTGGATAAATTAATGAAAACACATGATGGCACACACTTATTAAAAATCCTCACTGCTGTCTGAGATCGGTCCCCACAGTAGATAAGGGTATGATTGTAATAGAGGGTTTTGACATGTGGTAACAGACAGACTTAGGACTGTGCTGTTAGCAGTGTAGTTGAACTGAAGTGGTGCAATGCATGCACAATAGAGGGAGAGAATTACACCACAAATTGCTCTGAAGACGTACAGAGGCCTGCAGGGGACACATACAAAAAAAAAAAGACTTACGGAAAAACAGTTACTTCAGCATATTGTCAATTTTCTCAGATTCTGCCGAGAAATCTCTTCAGGTTATTTTACCTTTGTCCTACCCCCTACCTTATCCCCTTTTGTTGTCCTTCAAAGCTTTTGTCCACAAGGGACTATCTAGTACAGTATAAACAACAGATAAAAATATTAAAAAAAAATATCTGCACTGTGCTCATTCCTTCAGTCTCTGCCTCAAAGCTGCAAGCTGATTTCAAGCACAAGGACAAGGTTACAGGCCCCATGGGAGTATGTCTACGGTATTATGTTACACTGCCAATGCCTCTGACAATATTGTGCCTTATTAATCATTGATCCGGTCGCTGGTGTTAGTTTCAGTGCACTGGAGATTATGCTCACAGTGCTAATGGTGATGATACATAGGCAGTTTTTTAAGGCAATGAATGCATGATAGAGTGGTTCAAGCAAAAAATATACCTTTGAGACAGATGATAAATGACAACTGAGCTAATGGAATTTGTTTGGTTATTAAAGTTGATATTAAGGACAAATCTTAGGAGGAATAAAAACCCTTATCGCTAAAAATGCTGACCAATTTTGTGAAACAGTGTAAAATGTTCTATTAGCATACATGGCACACTTTCAATTTAAAAAATCAGCCAATCTGCAATATTATGGCCCTCTGAGAAATAAGAACTGACAATAACCCATCACAGTACCTGTATGTCGGCACTATGCAATTAGCTGGATTACATGTTAGACAGTAGAAACCTACAGATCTCAGTGGACAAGTCAGGTACCCAAGATAGATTTCACCACAATATTTTAAAGTTTTCCCTTTCTAAAGAAAGCTAGATTAAAAAAATGTTTGGTTCCATAAACTGTGCCCCAAATGAACCTGGAGGGAAATCACATTAAAAGTGAGGAAATTAGATCTTGCCAGAAGCAGACAGTGTCACAGAGTTATCAGTTCATTATTCACATATTCAAATGTTTGGAGTCCTGAGGAATTCTTTAAAAAAAAAAAAAAAGTATACAGGTCATAGATGATGCAATACCCTTTCCTGTCTACATTAGTTTCAGAGGAAGGGATGATGTCCTGTTTCCTTTCAGAGTGAGAAAAAAATTTCTTATGTCCTCCTGCACTTGTCCTTTGCTGTCCGATGCAGACAGGGAGCCGGAGAAATGGAGAGAAGAGAGACGAAGACAGACAGAGAGAGAAAATATCCATTTGTCTAGCAGCATCTGTGCCCTTTAGTTTGTCCGGAGCTGGTAATCTGCCAAGAAATGTAACAGCAGAGCATTAATGCACAGCTTTCTTCCCCTCATCACCCGCGGACATCACATCACATCACATCACAGCCATTATGTGCATTATTAAATCCCCAAACAAGATCTGAACCAAACCTAGATGTGGTGGCATTCTGAATAATCATATTAATATATACGTATTTACATGAAAGGTTAACTTAGTGACATTTTTTGTTTTTTGCAAAATCAGATTCATCACAATATGTGTGTGTGAAAGTTCAGGAAAAATATACAGTAATAATATATAGGCAGAATTACGTGGGCAACCCACCCACATAAACTGCTGTATCTTTGTTGACACCTATGAACTAGAGACCTTTAGTTAGTTCAGGAAAATAGAATTTAAGGAAAATATTATGGCTACAGCATACAGCAATATTTTAGACAGCCACATGTTAACTAATCCCTTTCAGGTTCAATTCAAGAAGTAAATTCTGCCTTGGAACATTTCCCTCAACAGTTTGTACTGAGGTACAAAAAACCTGTTTCAAAACAGTTCAAACTAATTACTGCACACTGTCTAATACATTCATGACACTTTGATACTAGACCTCATTAGGCAAAGTTTGCCTTTTTTGTGCGTACGCTTAAACACACACATGCATTATGACAGTTCAGCACAACTGTTTTTTCAAAAATACATTTATTCCCAATATTTCCGTACTCGACCTTCACCAGGCAAAACTCCGCATGATGAGGATCCAGCGCTGGAACGGCATATTTTGGGAGTCTAAAATCTTCTGATGTGCTAATCCGTGTCTCATGACATGAATCAGCAAAGAGTTCCTTTGACCTGAAACCTATTTCACAAAAGCCGTAGACCATCATGAATTTAACATAACTATCTCAATAAAACAGACATCTATGCGGGACTCGTGGAGTCATGGCGCGCTCAGATGTGCACAATACCAGCAGAAGAACAGTATTTGGAGTACGTAGTGTGGTTGGTATGCCTTCATGTGCTATCGTGATGTAGCTCTAGAAACACCAGTATGGTTTGGAAGAATTGGACTGGTTTGTAGAGACGCCTGAGTGTAACCCCATGCAGCACCTCTGGGATGAATCAGAACCATTTCAGACCCTTGCGCACAGTCTAACTGGCAAAAATACATTTATTCATGACGTTTCAGGCAAATGTTTGGATACAAATAGAAGTCATCTTGAATAATCCTTAGACATAAGGTCTAAAGCTTATGTGAAAATGCAGTAATAAAACTGATAACAGTTTACATTAAATGGAGCCATGTATAGTTCACCCTGTAGCAATACATTTACACTGTGAAAAACATCAATAAACAAATAACATCATTTTTAATAAAAACAACATGATCCACACCTTCCTATAGCACATAGGGATCACTCATATTTAAGATGGCCTCTCTTTGTGACAAACTACTGACCGAGCACCGAAGCACCAGTTCCAGCACAAAATGTTATGAATAACTGGATTTTTGCAAGTTAGAAAGGATCCAGGAGTCTGTTTGAAACTTTTGGATTTGCTCATCCCTGTTTTGGAACTAGCTGTGAGAGGAGTTCCTTTGTTCTTCAGTGAACTGGAACTGTCAAAGTAACTACTCACCACAGGCCTTGTGGCACAACATCAGTTACAGAATTGTAGCCATGTGGTCAATATTACCCCGTGAAAATGCTATCTCAAAATCACACATTAGAAAACAGCATCCTTACTAAGAGCTAAAACAACAACCAGTATCAGTGATGTTCCACCTTAAACATCCAGCTGGTGTATCTCTATCAGATCATATTCTGATCAGATGTTAGTGATGTCATCACTTACTGCTGTACAGTACAACTAAATACCTGTTCATCAATCATTAATAAGTCAGTACCTTCAGTCTACAGCATCAGGGTATTATTTAATCAGTGTGAGTGTGTCTGCCTGTAGTGTTGAGTGAAATGCGATCACGATTGTCTCCCTCCGTGTTGCTGATGGCAACAATAAGAGAAAGGCGATATCGTTCTCTCCACAGCTTCAGCACTCATCTTTCTCCAACTCGTACTCATCTTTTGTCCTTCTCTTTTCTGTCCCCCTCTCTCCTTTGCTGACGTTAAAGCAAGGCGATAGTAACCTTGGCATTTGCCGAGTGCCACCCTGGGAGCCTCCTGGCACTCAGTGGCATCATTCAACCTCTGACACAGCCAGGTAATGTATATGACTGATGTAAGGGAGTCCGGTTCATTCCTGGGGCGGATGGCAGGTATGAAACTTAAGGATTTCTGGCAGTGGTCCAGCAGAGGTATTGGGCTTCCATCTCCACATCATTTCCATTTGCCTCCCCACTGAAACTAGTGAGCTAGTAAGGACGATTGTGCTGCAGACTCATCAATATGCTGTAGCTTTAATGTGGCAATATGAGATGGTGTGTGATCTGCTCAGGAATCAAGCATGTGTTTAAAGGGAAAGATGTTGCTTTAGATTTCAACGCGTTTCAAAGGTAACATCTCAGGTTAGTCGCATGATACAAGTTCAAAGCTGACAAGCACTTATTGGTCCTTGTCGCCCTTGGTGTCACCCTTGAGTCTGACAGATGCAGGTTCATTCCCAGGGCAGCAACTGAATCTAAAGCTCCCAGGTGCTACCTCTGCTGCACAAATTTACTGCCACTTCTGTTCAAACCCGGACGACAGAGAACCATTTTGCCCAAGCCTGAACAAAGACAGAAGGTTTTGTAAAGTTTCCATCCTTGGCAACCTGCACTGTGTCACCCTGAGCCCCTGTTGCTGTGGCTCATGGTGCTAGAGTCAGGTAATAGATATGATGGATCTTATACAGCTGGGTTCATTCAAGGGGCACACACTGAATACTGATGCAGAAAGACTGATTCTGACACTGATCTCTCTTTGGACATGAGATCACCCTGCCTTTTATGGAACATAAATTTTAAATTTAAAAAGCTAAAAAATGAAAAATTTAAGTTAGGCACAATGTTGAGCGTATTGTTTTGTCTAATTCATATCTTTTATTATGTAACCTTGCAGTTGAAATAAAATTTCCCTTCTCTGGCAGGGATGTCACTGTCAGTCAAATCTGACCAAAACACTCACACAGATGAAGCAGACAAGCTGAGTTTTTGAATAACTCAACCTGTTTTTTTTTTCCTGAATTTGAGCCTTAGTTGACATGTCATTAGTCATAAATGTATACAGTTTTTGAGAACTACTTTTTTGAAGTCAGGTTTTTTAGAGGCTTTAAAAGCAGGGATGCAATCATCCACCAATCTGTTATAGGTAAAAGATGCACATTACATACAGTTTATTTCTCAAAGTTATTAGTAAAATCCCCTCACTGTTCAATAACACCATGCTGCCCCATCGCATCAGCAGGGTCACAGCTTTCCATTTAAATCCAGTCCTAAGTGGGCAATCAGCAACATGTGAGTGTTTTTATGGGTGAGAAGTCATGTAATATTTCAGTGCATTATGTTCTCACCTCCACTTTGTGTGATGTAGCGCACCCACGGCAATGCCTGATAACCACTCTTCTCTATGATCTTTAGGTAGCGCACCTGTGGAGCATAGACATGTTAAAAATAAGTAGTTATTCCACTTACCTTTTACCTTACTTAGTTGTTTAGACATTAGCATTTATTGTACATATTCTGTCTGCTGCAATGTTTTCCTGGCAGCCCACGTACATCAAATCTTGCATCTATGAAGTTGGTAAGTTTGAATTTTTCAGATAAATTGAAGGATTTAAAGGCTCGTTAGATCTGGAAATGTCAGCGGAGAGATGTTTTCTTGCAAAAACTCACATAATGTTGTTTTTCGCAGGACAGTGACAAAGTAACTAGAATGAAAGCCTTGTGTTTGCATGACTGTGGTTTAGATGCACGGCAGTTCAGTCTCTGAAGGATTGTATTAGATGTGCACTCAAGATTGGTGTCGCCATATCAGCATCATATATCATTTCATATGAAATGTGAAATATGGCCAGGATCTTTTCTTCTGTTTCTGACATACGGTTTTGAATATTAACCTGAAAGGTTCTTTTGTTGAACATTATCATGTCACAGCTAAGATAACCTTTAATGTTCTTTATAGAAAACATTACCTCTTCACTGTTTTATCCTGTTAGACATTTGTGTGAAATTTTGTCACAGGGTTCCTACTGCTTTGGGAAGGTTACATCACATTTATGGAATTTTTAACTTTTTTAATGCCAGTTTTATGCAATTTAAGATGAATTTTAATAACTAAAATTGATGGGAAAAAACAGCTTATTAAATGTACCAGGTTAATCTGAACTTGCTGATGCAGGCTGTCTTGTCTGACCACAGACAACCATGTTGGCAATTTCAAAGCTAGGGAACTTGTAGGATAGGTGTGTTGTCACTGCTTTCAGGGTAGATGGGACATCCAGCTGAATATTGTCCAGAGATTTGACTGATTTGATTCCATCATACCAAGTTTGAAACATCTATGAACAAAATAGACTGTGCCGTGTATACATTTCTGGTATAAACATCAGCCATGCAGTGAAATCTTGTTGAAAAGAAGTGTTTTTTTGAATCTGCATTTTCCCACGTTGTCACTAGTTAGCAGACAGGGCGTCGGCTCTGAGCATTCTGGCTGCAAACAAAACAAATGTTGCCGAATCCTCTCTCCTGATCTTATTAAAAGAATAATAATAATTCTTAAGATTTTAGACTGCAGTGTCAGGGGAAAAAAAAAACATTACATAAAATGCTACTTCCAACATCTTTGCATGTTTATGACTTAGAAAGTGATTTATGACATTGAACCCTTTTTTTAGATCAATGAGGTTATTGCCTTTTAAGAGTGATTTAAGGACCCGCATGAACCCTGCGTCACGATGGACGAATGAATTCTGAATTCTCACTTATTACAAAAAATATGTTTTGTAATGTCATAGCAATCTTGATCTTTGACCTCGAGTCCAACTGAACATTTGTGCCAAATTTAAAGAAATTTCCTGCAGGTGTTCAAAAGAGAATACATTCCCAAGTATAGAATGTACATTCACTGGAACAAACACATGGATGTAAACTCTAAAAATATGATGCATCCAGGCAGGGCTGTCACCAGCACGGAGGCATAAAAAGGAAAACTGAATCTATCACATTCAGTTGAAGACTTCTTACGAATCACATGTATGTAAAATGTGTTTAGCTGTCATGATCTTACAGCAGAGTTTCATTGTGTTGAAAGCATTCCACCAAGTTGACAGTGAGCTGTGACGAAGCGTATGAGGGAATTTTAAACAAAAGGAACTTCCCAGCACTGCAAGACGACTTAATAAGTTATCTATTTAGTCTAGTATCAGCAAAGGCCATTTGCATTCTCATTGCAGTGCACCCATGTGTGAATGTCAAGCAGTGTAGCTGAAACTGCAGTTAAACAAGGCAGCAGGACTTAAGACAGACTGTGTAATGGGTGCTAATAAAGTGTCCTACCTGAATCCCAGACACAGTGAAATAGGGTATCTCAAAATTAACTGTGATTGGTCTCTTTGCCTCCAGTTCATCACTCTCCACGCTGGGCAACCCAAAATGTGCCCTCATCACGTACTCCTTACCCCCCTACACATGAAAGCAACAGAGAGAGAAGGACACAAAGCTGTTACCGAATCTGGTAAACCATTAAGTTCAGTGTGATGTTGTCATAAAGCCTTTCAGATAACATAGTTTAGTTTGTTTGAGTTCTATCCCCAGGTGTCTGACTCCAATTAATACAAGGTTACTTTGTCCAAAAACAAAACAGACTTTATATTCATGGCAACACAAAGCAACTCCCTTGTCATATCAAGGTGAACCAGATTATCAGTTTATGGGATTTCGCATCTGCCGAACACATCTCCTCTGTAAACGCATAAAACAGGTTAATCATTCTCCAGAACAGTGATTATGTAACAAATCATCAGAGCAGTGAATTTGTTAGTTTGTACTTTTGCTGGAAACAAGTTGCTATTTTGACTTGAAAGGCTCTGGCACCCTAAAGCATTTCTTCTTTTTTTTTTTTTTTTTAAACACCCAAGTCCTGTGAATGACTGTCAAGTGTTCCCAGTGCACCTCTTCACCCAAAGTCAGCTGGGATTGGCTCCAGCTGCAGGCCCCCTGGGATCATCTAAATCTGGTTTCATATTAATGAAAAACATTCTTAGCATCTGTATGGAAAAAAACGCATCTAATCTGCTTCATCAGGACTGTGCATGTGTGTTTTTGTCAGTGTTGATCAGCAGTAGCCTAGCAACGAAAGAAAAAACCCAAAAGATGTCATTCAGTTTTTCATATTCTGTTGAACGTGACCTCACCCTTGTCTGAGTGAACCTTGCCCACTTTAAACCAGCGAGAAGCTTTCAGGCAGAAAACACAAATGCTTTGAAATAACTATTTTAACTATGCTGGAATATTCATGCAGGACCCCAAGTGTTGTAGTAAGAAGCTGACGAAGGTTTTCAGAATCTTTTACAACCTAGAAAAGCCAACATAACTGACACTTTCAGACAAAAAAATCCAATGTTGAACTGCAGTTAAAATGTTTTTTCTTGCCAAGGAATTTTTCCAGGTTAGAGTTATACATAACTGAATAGAGCTGAAGGCCAGTTGACTGTGGAGGAGTCGTGTTTCTCATCTATCACAACAAACTCCTTCTCCAAACCCCTTCATACATTACAAGTTAACCAAGGCTTCTTGTGAGAATATGTAATTTCACGACGTTCAACGGTGGATAGTGACGGAGTAAAATCTACTGCAGTCACACACGAGCTGGATGACAATATGTCACCAGTAATGGCAATTCTTAACCCTGCTTGACAGGCTAAAGGTGTAATGAATTACCGAGGAGATATCCGAACTTGACAGATAAAAGGAACCTCGGCTGAATTAATGTGCTACAAGTTTTTAAAAACCTGCTAAATTTTCTTTTGAAGAGTCTATAGAGCAGAGACTGACACTGAAACTGGAGGGAAGAGCAGAAAATTGAGAGATAAGATGTGATTGTGTCTTGCTTATGTGTATAGGGAGGTCGTTCATAATGTGATAAATGGCTGCTGTCAAAAGTTTGTCACAATACAACTTCATTTTTTGACACGAAGCCTGTTTCAAGCTTATGTAGATGTATATCGCTGTGATGTTACAGTGGTTTTAAAACATCATATTGAAGAAAAAAGCTAACAGATGACAAATTTTAAAAAAAAACACTGAACCCTTGACCCCCGCAGTGATGGAATCCAGTCTCTTTTTTATGTTGTTTGCTGGCACATTTGGGTCCACTTGTCCCCATAGAGGGAAGAATCCCTTCAAATCAATACAAAGTTGTTCTGAGTGATCACCTTTCTTTTCTTATGGGAGTAGTTTCTTCCAGGGTAACAACGCCCCCATTAACAGGGCCCACTAGTGGGTCACTCGATGGTTTGAAGGTTATGTGAATCATATGTTTTGTCACCAGTCACCAGATCTCAACCCAATTGAAGATCTATAGCAGATTTTGGACCAACATAGGCAGCACTCTCCACCATCATTATCAAAAGACCCAATGAAGAAACATGTTTTGGAAGAATGATGGTCATTAACTTTCAGAGCCCTACACCTGACTATAACACTTTATGCTGATTTTTCCTTCAACTTGTCAGCCATCTGTATGTCTGTAGGAACCACGTTTAAAACAAATGCAGAATTTGCGCCATCTGCTGTGGACTTGCGGTTTCAAAACTGTATAAACATGGGCCTAACACAGTTTGCATAGCAGTATTTGGCAGGCAACTTTCCAAAGAAATGTATCGGCCAACCTCTATTTTACATACATTTGCACAACTGAGACATTATCTTAGCTGATAATACTAACAGTGGAGAAGTACATTTAAAATGCCATCAGATCAAAATGTACAAAGTCCCTGTTTGAATATCAAAGAAAAGAGGGATTGAAGACAAAGATAATTTCAATAATGATGTTTGAAGACTCCTTATCTTATGTCAAGCTGTATCTAATGTTAGTAGGGGCCTTTGCTCATGTGTTCCGAGACTAGATACAGTATTTGCAAAATGTTCAAAAAGAGATGAAGTTGGTTGTTAGGATATTTAGATTAATTCTGAGTTCAGGACTTTTTCTTTTTCTAAGAAATGAAGCCCACTGTTATGGGCCAAGAGTAAAAACGGTTGTCTTTCTCCCACTTTTCCAGTATATTTGATTAATTTCATATTTATTTCTACATGTTGACATAATAATCTTTTCTGTTTGTGAGTTCTTCTGTTGGCTCTTAAAAGTTAGACAGAAAAAAAAAACAATAGTGGTAGAACAAGTTAACAAGGCTGTTCTGTAGCATCTAAATGGATTTAGGTGGTAAACTGAGACATTTTGTTTATATGCCACACTAACAGGGAAAGATTTGATGTTCCACTGCACCACGTTCTTCTCAGGCACCCACTTGGCGCTGCCTGTGCTGGTCTTGAACTTGGGTGAGTCAGCATCACTGGGCACTGGCACCAGAATAGACACATTGTTGGCAGTGGATCGGCTCTTAAACTGACTTCGAGCCTGCGGAAGGTGACACAGGACAGAGTTCAAATGTCATTCAGTATCTGTACAATAAAAAGAGCATGCACATCTAAATTCAAATGAAGGAGGACTTCATAATTATGCAGCGTGTAGCTTGTTACTTTGACTTTGTATGGCCATCATGGCATTAAACAGATGGTAGACAGCAATTCACTTGAGATGCATGTGTCGTAAATACTAAATAAGTGTCAGTGAAGGGACTACTGTACTTGCAGATGAGTTGGGTAAGGACGTGTGGCTTTTAATGTGTGTGTATTTGTGTTTGTGTGTCACTCGTCTTTACCTTCACCTTGATCTCCACACGGCTGTGAGAGAACTTCTCAATCACACTCTCGATCCATATGAGAGGCTTCACCTGTCAGACAGAGATTGCGAGAGAGAGTGGACAAGGTCAGAGCTGGCAGTCGAGTGTATCACTACAGACATCCCTACAGTGACAGAGCGGACGACAGAAACACAGAAAACAAGACATTATGCTTTTACAATAGAGTAAACAATATGTAATAAATCATAATAGCTAATATCTGGAGGAGTCCTTATCCTGATTTTGGCAAATTATCTTAGCAGAGGATATTTTGACACATAAAGTGAACTGTTGAATCAAAGTGCTTTAGAATTAAAAAGCAAAGGATAAAAACATCAAACACAATGACTAAAATTTGAATAAAAGAAGGCAATAAAATAATAAGAACAAAAAATTAGGATATAATAAAAGATGTCAGGGTGTCAAGCTCTACTTGAATTGAATGCCAGTGAGAACAGGGTGGGTCTTCAGCAGTGACTTGAAAATTTCTAAAAGTCTGAAAAGGTTTGAAAAGCTAATCTGTACCAGAGATTTAGGGAGGCCACCACAAATGTCCGATCGTCTATGTTTTTGTGCGTGTACCTTGAAAAAATCTTACCTGGGATTCTGACTATTCTCTGTTCGTACAGAAATTAGTAGCTGAGCAGCTGCAGAAACAACAGATCAGCCGAGACGATCAGAAACCCGATTACCGTGACAATATGAGTAATCAGGTTTCTAATTTCCATGTAAACTTGACATCCTGAATATAGGACTCAAACTTAGAGCAGTGACATAGTGCATATAAATATCACTTGAAAGCTGAAATCATGTATTGACATTTTATTACACAAACCTGAAGCATTTTTGGTTAAGCTCTTTTAGGTCTCAGCACACCAGCTCACCTTCAACTCTGCTCAAACACTGTAAATTCACTCTATGCTAAATAACAGTAAGCTGTAGCACTGCTAATTCAGTCACATATTTTTGAGCAGGAGACCAATTTGATGAAGAATAATGACACGAAAAATCCCACCCTGCAAGTTGATGGGACTGTTTTTTTAAAGTTTGTTGTGTATGAAACCCTGGTTGTCTAAATCTAGGTTTTTGACACAGTCATTGGTACACACTACTTATGACTGCTTATTTCTTCCAGCACATAAAAAACACCGTATGGACAAGTTAACAGGGTGAAAAAGTTAATTTTCGCCAGACGGAGGTTTATAAATGGCTCGAAAAGAGTTGTGACAATATATACGGAGTTTAACAAGGTTAACAATGAATTTTACCATCGCAGATGACAGTAATTTTCAATATTAGAATACAAACAGAAAAGTTCACTGAAAGGGAAGTAGTTCTGTTAAGTTATAGCAGATATATGAAAACAAAATATACAACAAAAACAGGAGCAGAAGTGATGCTTAGTGCATGAAGTGGGATAGAATATTTTATGGTTAAGTATTTTCAGTTTTGAAGTGTCTGTGACTTAGTGTGAGACAAGAACGATTTGTGTCCTCGGTGTCTGTGGTATGCAGGTGGTGTGAGAGTGTACGACTTCTTTAGGAAGAAAGATTTGTCTGTGTGTCCCACTCACCGTAGTGTTGAGGCGGTAGGACATGAGCTCGCTCTCGCCGTCAGGGGGGATGAAAGAGATGGTGCGGTCGTTCTCGAAGCGTGACAGACGGACACACTGATGAAACTTCACATCCTCCAGCTCCACTGTCTTGCTCTTCTCTCCTGACACACACAAACACACGCGCAAAAATACACACAAAAAAAAGATTGAGAGCTTTCCACGCAGCCTTGGAGAAATCAAGGTCAAGGTAATGATGGCTGACAAACATACACTCAATCTCTCTCACACACACACGCACGCACGCACGCACGCACGCACGCACGCACGCACGCACGCACGCACGCACGCACGCACACACACACACACACACACACAAAGTGTACAAGCATTGTGCCACCAAATCTATCTGCCCTCATCTTGTCCCCCACTGAACAATTATTTTGCTTCCACACACAAGCATGCTCACAGTTTGACTTCAGTACCTGCTGCCATCATCTTCTCCCCCACTGAAGCCCATTCAGCAGCCTCACAAACACAGCTGCTCAGACAGCCAAGCAACAAAATAAATAAAAATTTCAAAACTTGCCAAAAAACACACTCATGATGAGAATACATTATAGAAAATATCAGCATGTGTCTGCATTTAAGGAGTGTTTATTGTTGTTTTTCTGCCAGATACAACCATTTGAGTTGTTGTCATAACCTGCTGTTTTATTGTGCAAGGAATTAATTCAGTGACTACATTAATATAATTATGGACATATTTACATTTAGAAGGCCACAGAAAAGTGTTTATGCCAATGCAAGATGGCATGCTGTTTTGCCTACTAATGTGACTGCAAACAACAGGATTAACCGACCAGTTTGGCTGATTATCTGAACCAACGGCATTTTTTCCCCAATTATCTGTATCCTTAGTTTTCCCCCCGGTAATAGTAAAATAATTGGATTAAAAATTCTGCCCCCTTAACTCTGATAACCAACCCCCTCAGACTGTAGTTACACTCTGTGGTATTGAGTAATGTCCTGCCCACAGCATCTGATTGGTTACAAGTCACAAGTTATGGTCAATCAACACTGAAGCATGAACATAAAGTTAAAAATTAAACATAATATACAAACATATATTAAAAAAGATATTTCAACAAAGTTCAGTTTTGGAGTTCAAGTTATTTTAACATCAGTTTATTCATTTTTACTGCAAATGTATAATGGGGAACAGTCTATTGGGTGACTAATAATTGATAACCATACTGACCCTGAAATAACCACATCAATCAACTCTTAACTAACATCCACCAATCATCTGCCAAACAGAAATGGCCTCAGGAGATCTTAAATATTTTAAGTCCTTCAAAAGTGCTCAATAATTATGTGCAACTAACTAGTATTTTCATTACTGACATTTTTGCTGTTTATTTTTTCCAATTAAACAATTTAGTCTTTCAAATGTTAGACAATTGTAAAGAAATAACCCCAAATATATAACTTCTTGTTTTATCTGATCAACCTGAAAGCAGCAAGTCTGCTGGTACACTGGTACATTTTTTCCTGATAAATTAATAAACAAACTGATAATCAATGTTCTGTCAATAACTAAGCAACTCAACACAAACAACACTCCATCTATTATTTACCCTTCATTTTTTCTGCTGCACTGGACTCCAACTGAAGCTGCTTTACACAGAATTAGGCAGACTGTGAATCATTTCTTTTTGTGAACTAACTTCAGCTTTTTCAAAAATTCCTTGCAACAGTGGAGAAAGATAGCATTACTGGCGCAAAGACAGCTATAATGGCGACATCTTTGATGGCGGCATCTGTAGTCTGTTGGAGAACACCCAACGTTCACCTCCGCTGTGGTTAATGGAGGGTGCTGAGTGGTGGAAAACTGCTGTAATGACTGTGGGCCTGTGGGCCTTCAGCTAAATCCCCCATTCAACAGTCAGTCGGAGACAGCTTCACCTGCTCTGAATGCAACCCTGGACCAACACTAAGGCTTGTCGGAGAAAATTTGTGTGTCTACGTGTGTGTGTTTGTGGATGCAGCTTCCTTGTTCATTGTTTTCCCTCTTGAGTGCATGTACGTGCACAGGCTTAGGCATGACTGTGTTTGCAGATGTGGGTAACTGGTTTGTTTCTCTATTGATTTTACCTCTGCGCGTGTTTGCTTGTATGTGTGTGTGTGTGTTATTGTGGCATTTCCTAATGCATAAGAAGAAAATGACTGAGTCCAGGTCTGGAGAGAGTACAACACTCCTGGTCAAGAAAAGCAGGGAAGCCCTTTAAAAATGTTTCTTTCTTTCTGTTTGTTTTAATGTCAGCAACACACACACACACATACACTTTATACACACCAACACTTGCTTGCAGCGTTGACAAGACAAGACAAGAACGAAAGGTCATACGGGACACTTTCTGTCATTGTGTGGACCTCAGGGGCCAGAAGAAGAGACAGGTGTGTGTCTGAACATGTCAGAGGAGGATTGAAGATGCAGCAGTGTCCCCTGTGGTTCACCTTTGCGGCCGTTCTCACCTGTTTCCACGCTTTTAATGCACAGCAGCAGACAGGAGCGACCTAATCTGTTTTCTGTCTACTGTCGCAGAGTAAAACAAGACACAAGAAACCAGTTTATAATGACATTTTGTAAATGTCCAAAGCATCTTACAGTACTTTGGGTGGCCAAAGGGATTATTTAATCCTCTTAAATGTGAAGATTTGTCATTCTCCTTTGTTTTTTTATGACAATAAACAACATATATCTACATTTTGAGTGACATAACAAATAATTAAAAGATGTCACCTTGGGCACTTTTACTTGTCTGTGACATTTTATGGAAAATATGTTTAGCAGAGAAAATGATAAGCACATTGACTGATAAAAATAATTGTTACTTGCAGTCCCAGTAGCCTGCAGCTCATGCTGTCATCATACAAGGTAAGACCTTTTAAAAATTGTATTTTCTGTCATCATTATGCAAAATCAAACAGTCACAAACAAAATGAGAAATCTACTGAGAGGGAAAATTAATATTGGGACATGTGAGCAGCTCTAGACACTCAAGTGTAATAAACAACTAAATATTTCAGATAAAAGACCACAGTGACAGACCTGAAATGTCTTTTTGTTTATATTAATAATGACATATTCTTGATTTCACTGAGTAAATAAAAGAAATGTAACTTGTTTGGCATTTTTTTCTTTTTCCTATAGTGTCAGTTCTGAACTTCTGCCAGAGGAGGGCAGTATTCAATGATTTATACTCTTTCTCACATTTTGGCTGCATCCAGCTGGGATAAGAAGTACACACCATGCGATTATGATAATCATGAACAACTGGGAACTGATATATAAACCAGTGTAACAGCTGAAGATGAGAGTGCAAAATGCATGTTAATGTTACTATTAACATTCACCGTGAGTGTGTGTGTGAGTGTGTGTGTGTGTGTGTGTGTTTGTATCTGTCGGTGTGTTTGCTTGATCATTATTTCTGATCATAATTTCTGGAGATATGTTATTTCCCAGACTGCTAGACACAGCAGGGGTCTGTGGGCTGCACACACCGGATAGCAACAGACCCTCACCTTTCATCTGCAGGGCTGTAGCCCAGGGTGAGGATTAACTCTGAGGCAAAGAGGCTAGACAGTGATGGAGCCTTTCCCCTTCAGTAAGGAACAGTAGGGGGGAGGAAATGTAGGCAAAGGCGAGGAGGAAGAGGGGATAGAGGAGGAGGATGTGCAGGGATAGGCAAGGGAAGACGCAGCAGTGGGAAACATTGATGGAAGAATTCATAGGCAGAGAGGGGGAGGAACAGGAAGGATGAGAGCTATGTATGAGATTTAGACAGAAGGAGGTAAAGTGTGAGGGTGAGTTCAAGGTGAGTGAATAGCAAATAGCTCTACCATCAACCAGCCAACTTTTTTTTTAATCTACAGCTTGTTGTAACTCCTGAAGCACTAAGCTCTGAAACCATCAATACATGTAGCCAATGCATTTACTAAGTGTGCCAAATTGAAAGCATGTTAACTGATTTACACTCAGTTTGCAATTTAAATACACACTGCTTTCCACATTACCACGCTATTTAGCTAAATGCCCTTCCACATATAAAAAACACTTTTAAAAATGAGGTCACCTATCAATGTGAGCTTTAGCACTAAAAATAGGCCACAAATAATCAATGAGTTTGGATAACAATAAAAGTCAATATTGGACACAGAGTAAGGGGGATGGGAACTACTTGTAGAAGTGAATGAGGAGGACGGGGGGAAGGAAGAGGTGAAGCAGGATGAGGGAAAAGGAAAGGAAGAGGAATACAATAACTGACGAAATCAGAGTAACTGTGTTTCACTATGTTTTCGACCACTGGATAGGCATGAGGGAGGACGGACAACAGGTTCAACCAAATCTGTGGTTCTATACACTTGCAGGTATGATTAGGATATTTTAGTTTCAGAAACAGTAAATTCCATGGCTGTAGTCTTACTCATGTTGGACTACGAACTGAACATTTCCAATGAAAAGGATCAGCTATTCACTCCAGGATGGGAGACCCATAATGTAAATGTGGCCAACTGCATCAGATTCAGCAATGCAATGTCACATCAAAATGTGAATGAACTGTTGGTCCACTGTGCAATAAAGTATTTCTTTCACAATAAAGACTGTAACATCATGAGATGCTTTTTGGGAGAACACAGGATGTTCACCGGAGAGACTAAAGTTTGAGTACCATGTTTGACTGTCATCATGTGGCGTTCTCAGTTGCTATTTATTTGAATTTCCCAGTTCTGTTTTTGCGTTTGTATTTGCTATGAAACTACTTCATTAAGTTGAGGCACCAAAATGTTTTGAATTTGTGATGGTTTAGAGTAAAATATCGCTGAGTAAAAACAGTAACACAAAAATTCTGTTGTTTCCTGCAAGTCTTGCCCAAATAATAGTCCTCACAGTTTTAGACCTCCATAGCTATTACACTGTTTTTGTGGAAATGGGCAGGACAATGGCAAGAGAGTCAGAAAGAGTCTCTCTGCACTGACTCGCTTCCTGAAATTCAACAGAATTAGGATATGCAGATTCCCTTTTGAAACAACCTCAGTTCCTATCAAACAATTGAGAAATGAATATGTTCAGGTGAGTTATAATATCCTGTAATTTGGATCTAGCCTTGTATGGTGCCAAGTCATACAAACTGCTCCTTGGTTTTTCATACTCTTCTTGATTGTTTTGTCTCATCTCTTACAGAGAGTTCTGGAGCTCCAAGCAGAGTGAAGGCATTGTGAGGTAATGTATGAGGACGAGGCAGGTTTCGACCTTTCAAAACCGACGTGGCATCATCTACACCACAGGATGACATGGTGGCAAAATAACAACGTGTGCGGCTATTAGTCAAAACGGCATCCTTCACCATCATGCACTCCTAGGCCCATACAACACTGCACAAATTGTCACATTTCTAGACACCTTCCAAAACAGACCAATTCCTAAAGACTAGCGACTAGGCTGCTGTTGTCAGCAATTGGTTCACACATCACCCACTTTTCATTGCACTCAATCTGGCCTCCTACTCACTGTTTTTGTATTGAGAAATACTTCTCAGCCTCAGCAACGGTTAGCCCTTCTACAGGCAAGGCGGCTTGTGAGGATATCGATCAGAGGTCACGCCAGGCTTTCTATGCTGTGCAAGTCAACACTGTATATAATGTGGAGGAGGTTTTATGGTCAGACCCACAAAGAAGACGAGACTTAATCAAAAATGTTTCTGTGGTTGCTTTTTCTAGCACAAATGTGTTTGTTTTCTTCTACTGCACTTTTGTTTTTAGAATGTTAGAACAGTTTGAGAAATTAAACAAAGAACTTTTTCTCCTTACTTGTAATTATGTGTTATGATAAGAATACACACAAATATTTCCCACATTTGGAAACTTATGTGTCGTTACGACATGTATCATGAACACTTTTTTGCAAACTGCTATGGCCTACACGCAGAAAAAGCAAAAGTCACAAGTGCTTTTCATTTATACTGTCAGTGCATAGCTGTTGCTTCGTACACTTATTGAAATGCTGATGCAAAAGCTTTTTTCCTAATTAATTATTTTTTTTACAAGTGATTTAGAATGTTTTGCTGGTTTGCTGTAAGGGTTTGTGGTTAGTGTGTGTGTGTGTGTGTGTGTGTGTGTGTGTGTGTGTGTGTGTGTGTGTGTGTGTGTGTGTGTGTGTGTGTGTGTGTGTGTGTGTGTGTGTGTGTGTGTGTGTGTGTGTGTGTGTGTGTGTATGTGTGAGTTAGTGATGTGCCTCAGCACTCAGGAAAAAGAAAACTATAAATCAAAAGTTGGACAGTTATATTTACCAATAAATATTTTTCATTTATAGTACAATAAAACATCCTGTTGACAGCTTATAAATGTGATAGAAAAGGTGACAAAAATCCTATGATAAACTTGACCCCCTCACTCGATGCCATTTATGCATGCCACTAGGTTTTATAGAAAATTGCTTTTTCATGGTCACATTTTATGTATGTTGCTGCTCATCAAGCAGCAGAATTTTTTGGTCAAACTAAATATGTGCATACTTTTGCAGTGATCCCAAACCAGAGGTAATGTACATTTGACACAGGTGGTTATTCAGCAGGTGCAGTTGGTAAAACAGATCAAAAACTATCATAATAGAGGAGACCAAACCTTAACATCAACAATTCAGGAATAACATTTTGTACAAAAATTCTGTAGAAACATCAAATTTTACATTTTCAAGGAGCTAAATAACATTTAATTTACAAGTAATATAAAATGACAGGTGGCGTACTGGAACAGTGCAAAGCTGTGGGTGGACAGGTTGGGAACCAGTAACCTACTATAAAAAGTCTAACATACACTAATGGCACTTTAAAGTAATAAAAGCAGCATGAGAATACATACAGATAACATTGTTTAAAGATATAATTCTACCTAATATCCAGGCTGACTTAAAATGTTCCTACAGCCATCTTAACTAGATATTGCTATCAGTCACAATAGTGTAGCTGGTGTTGCATTCACCTTGTGAGTCTGTGTGCGTGTGCGTCTATGTCACTGTGGCAGAATTTGATCCTGGAGACACCTACTGTTGTGGGAATTACCACAAAGACAGTTTTGAGCTGTTTATATGTCTGGTTGTAGACAGATTTTGCCAACATGATAGCTTTGCAACTGTGCAAGATGCAGTCACAAAACTCTAGAGCTCTGTGGCGGAGATTGAAATGAAGACTGAGTCTGAAGATGGGTGTGGTCCAAGTACCCACCGAGTACTCTCAGAGGACAGAACATCAACATGTTGATAAGCTTTGCAGCTGCTATAATCCCATTGCAAGCTGGTCTCTAGATAAATTTATTATACCAGTATAAAGCCCTAGATATATTGTGATTCTACTTTTGTGCACCGTTTGTATGAGTCTTGTGCTTTGTAATAAATGGCTGTAGACACATAAATTGGTTGTAGGCACTGAATCTGAATGTTACTTACTGCCTGTGATCTCAAACAGCACTTTGTCATTGAGGCCCAGTCTGAGCTCAGGCATCCCTGACAGGACCACTTTGAGCTTGATGCTGCCCACTATTTCACTGCGCAGGACACTGCCATTGGCACTCACCTACAGATAAAAGACAAAACCACCTCATTTTAGCTTTACAATTGTTTATGCATATTGTCTGTTCACAGTCAAATCTGCCAATTAGGGGTCGAAAAGTGCATCTAAAAGCATACAATCTTTACTGGAAGCAAATACAAAATGCATTTAAGATGCTTCAATTAATTATTCTATACAGACAAATCAGAATCACAAAGAGCCCTGCAAGAAACAAACAAACCAACTAATCAACTACTCAGCAGATACAAACAAACAAATCTGAAAGGCTGTGAGAGTGCAGTGTGAAAAAGGCAAGCAAGGCACTCACTGATGTGAAAGACAAAGTAGAATCTCTGAAAACATTTTTTTAAAAATAGTCACAGTTCACAGAAAAGGAAGTGACAACTGCAGCTCTCTAGCAGTGGTTAAATACATGCTCCTCAGTAGTTTCACCTTGACTCATGAAAACCTGCAGCTGCATGTTGAATTGTCCTTGAAGTGTTGCTTCAAGGAGAAGACGTGAGAGGAGAGACTTCTGTGTTTAAAGACGCGGCATGTTCATGTATCAAATGTGTTTTGCTCCTTTTGTTGCAGGAAACGCTAGACCTTGAAAAAATAATAAGTCTACCTCTAACTGGGTTTGCCATGTAGTGCAGTAACATCACATTATATCACTGATCAGCAGTTGTAAATCTGTGTGAACTGTAACTGTCAATTTAAGCTCAGGGAGAGAGAAATAAGAACTATAATCTAAGAAAACTGTTACTGTCTACAGTTCTTGTTCAAAAATCCATAATAATGTGACAACTAGTCCACCAAATGATTACAATGATAATCTCCATTTAGTTTTCAAACAATTCAGGGGAAGGTTATAACATTTGTCAGCAGTTACAACATTACATAAGAGTAATAGTAGTAATAGTAGTGATGATTAAAAATGTCATATTTACTTGTTGAGAAACATGTATTCTGACTTGCAGAAAAGCATGACGCTTCCTGATGTGCTTGGCTTGTTTTACTGACTAACCTTGGAAATCTACTGTCACTCCTCACTGCACACAATGAAAAAGCAAACAAAATATTTTACTACAGAATGGTGCATTATTGATATTAGAGAACATTTCCTCTGCAATTCAATTCAAGGAAGGAGGAAAACTGTTTGGAGGAGTCAAAACATGGCACCGTTTTAACAAACACACACACACATACACACACAGCCTCAAGGAAACTCTTTGACCAATTATTTTAAACAGCTGAAAATGCAGCAGTTTCAGATGATGGATTAAACAGTAGATGACGGTGAGTAAATTATGTAGGACTGACACTGGAGTAAAAACTAAATTAAATGAAAATGAGCCTGATTATTAAATAATTATTTTCTACTAATGACATCATAACATGGCCCAGTGAAGCTCTGAATCTGTGCTGGCGAGTGGTGATTAATTACTGTACTGCTCGTTTTAGGGTTATGATGCTGACAAAGCAAGCACTGCTCTCACCAGAAGATTCACCGACTCTATGACATCCATGAAAACTTCATTCTTCCTGTACTTGATGCCCTCTGACCGCCAAGACACAGCATTGGTGACAGTAGCAGGAGGTCGAGGAGCCCCAACCTCTAACTTATGGCCCTGCTGTGTGATGTACCTGAAAGAGACAGTGAGAGAGAGAAGGTGTAACATAGCTCAAGCTGTGTCCGAAGGCGGTCTGTTGTCATGCTGAGTGGAACACCTGAAAATCCATAAAGTACATTCATCACACCAGATTGGAAAATAACAATCACAGGATTCATTAACGGGTTTCAGTACATTTTCTGTTCATAATCTCATTGTGGTATCATGACAAACAACTGGAGTGTTAAATTATAAGACTGACATCTGCAAAGAGGAACAAAGTAAGACTCTTAACTCAAAGAAACCTAAATGGAAAATGTGTGTGTACTTTGCAACACGAGCCCAAATTCTCTTGAGGAATGTTTTAACACTTTGCAATAATCACAGCCCATGACTTAAAATAAACGAGTTACTCCAGTGTAAATAAATTTAAGGAGCTTTGCATTCATGCTGTAGGAAGATTATTCATGGATGTAATTGGAAAAAAGACATTTACATAAATCTATTGTTACTGTACCCATGGAGAATAATTTGACACGTGCATTTGTATACATGATACTAAACTATTAAGAACTGCTTGGATAATTAAAACCCAAGCATCAAGTGTCTGAAAATAGTACTGGAGTTTGATGAGCAGCTTTTCTTATTGATTTTTTACCAATTTTCTTTGTTGTTTTTGTGTTTGATGGAAGAAAAGCTTCATTTTTTGTTTGTGTTCCTCTACAATGTTAGAGGCCATTATGTTCTTTAAAAAGCCTTTTAATTTAACAACAGACACCACAAAATTAATGAATATTCTGATGCTGCACAAAGGATGCTTGGGAGCTCTTCTAAATGAACTAAAATTTGTTCTCTTTTTAGTTCTGTCGATTGCCACCCATTCAAGAAAGGAAACATCTGGCTCTTTAGCTGCTACTGTGTTCCCCAGACAGTCACTCACAATGTCAATCTGCAGTCAGCGGTCAACATGCAGAGGGTTCTTAGAGCTTGTTTTTGTGCAAACAGCTGCCTTATACAGGAATACAAGACCAATACGACTGTTGAGACTGAATCAAAACATAAATTTCCCCTCATAAAATCAAACAATAAGCTGAAAATCACTCCACAGCATTCAGTGCAACTGTGGTAACTTTGGGTTCATTACTACCAGCAACATACAATTTTTTATTGGAGCAGCAGTAAAAATGTCAATATGTTAATAATGGTTATAAATGCCCTACAGCCCAATTACATAAGCCTAGCATTCACTGTGACAGAAACAAATCAGCTCACTGTGTTTATTCTGTGCATTACTGATGCCAGGAGGAATATTTGTTCGACTCATTCCACATCCAAGTACTGTTACCTCATCTCATAGTGTGCCCACTGGAGAGCAGGTTTGTTTTAGCTGTCCTGCCTGACTCCAGGGAGACATAATGACTTGTCATGAGAATAAGAGGTAGCTGTGCTCAGATAAACAACATGTGACCAGGCCTGTTTCTACCCAAACACCTGCCCCCCACCACTATTTACTCCTCACTGGCCTCATTTCCACTGCCGTTACTGCTATTCCAGTTTGAGGTAATTCATTTTTTTCACATTTTCAAAATGTAAAAATACTTTTATATATAAAAGTAAATATCTATAAATCATACACAATACATTTATTTAACGTATTTACATATGTTTTTTCAATGTTTGACTAGATTATACTACAAACCGATTATATATTAGTACTTGACAGAGAGGATACCACAATGCAAACAATAAATCTACTGTATTTACTGATAATGGCACTTCATTAAAACAGCATGTCATTATCGTACAAATGACTGATTTGTGCAGCAGCAGACATTTCAAGAAAACAAATGATACTTCAGTCGCTTAAAAACATTGTGAATTGGTGCTGTTGACCTACACTTGAACTTACTGTGGGGAAGCAGCTAATATTCACGAAAAGATTTGACACAGATGTTGTGCAGCCATAAGGCTTCGATCTGCTGAAATTCAACTCTATTAATTTTTTACACAGACATGTGCACTTAAAAAGACAGATTGATCCAAACTGTTCTCTCTGAAGCAGTCTCTTGTCTCCTCCCTGTGTTCACCCCATCTCCTCCCCTTTTCTTCTCTCTTTGCAGTTGTCCCTCACCACTTCTCCTTCCTAGGCCCAATCCTCTTCTCCGGATAAAGTGACATACTACTAACCCAATGTTCCACATGAATTTGGTATCCTCAAGAGACAACACAGCAACATTTCACATCTTAATTCCATCTTTTGTGGGTGTAGCTGCAATTTACATGAAAATAGAGTCACTTGTCTTTAATCTACTCTGTATAATATGTGGTATATTATATCCAACTAATGTACTGAACCTAAACAACAGATTAACAGCAGTTATTCATTTTTGTTTTTGCTTCGGTTCTCTATTTTTCATTTCTGTAAACCTGGAATAGCAGATTTTTTGGCCAATTAGGGGCAGCAAAACCAAGGTATAAACACAAAACTGGCATAAACTGACACATTGAACTTGTTAACTGTTGCTGATTTACACATGCAGCGGTTATGATGCAACATTAGCATTCATTTTCAGGTGTGTTTCTGGCCAACTGGTGAATCTAAGTCAGTATTATTTCTCTTTTAGTTCTGTTGTTAATCTCTACCATCTCCCGCGGGAAATAACTTGCTCTTTACGTGCTAAAAACACCACAATGTTAACCAGCTGGTTGCTATTTAGTCCAGTAATGAAGACCAATACCTTATTATTTGGTAAGATGGCTTGTATGAAATAACAGAAACCACACAATTTACTGTACAAATTAATAGTAAAATAGTTGAGATGCATTGAGCTAAAGCAGTCAGCTGGAATTATGTTTCTTGCCTGTTAGCAAATGTAATTGTGTATATAAATTTTTAACTCTGTTTTGATTTTCACTGACTCTTGAAGGAAACATCTGGTTGGTTGCTCAGTTTTTTTCACTGAAAACAGCTGCTTGCTGCCCAGACAAAGTCACTCTGAGAGGGGTGAGAGCCAAACAAAAGAGTAAAGTTGCAGCCGGACAGCTACACAATGAGTTCAAACTTGTTTTAAAGCCTTTTGAAGCTGAAGATTTGTGTGATAGTTCCGTTGTCTCAGTTGACCTATTGTTATTATTAAAGTATTGATCATAGCTGCTCTAAACTGACTTAACTGCTTGAGCGTGAGCCAAGCTTCACAACACATAAAGCCAATATAATTCTGCTGAATGGACAGAAAACACAAACAGCAATGAATTGTGTCGTTTTCAGTTCATCTGCATATTTCTCATCTAATGTCAAAAACAAAACAAAAAAAGCTAAATAAACAAGTTTTAGATTGATTGACAGATTGAGGCAACACGTTTTCCCTTGTTTTCTGTCCCAGTTCCTCCCACCTAGGGGGTCTTGAATGCTTGCTGACATGTAGGAAAGTCTGTAAGTGCTGAGGGATGAAAGGCGGCAACAAGTGGGCTCGGGGTCGACTTTGGGTTGTTTCCTTGCTTTGCTTTTTGTTCTATTTTGCCCCGATTTTCCTCAGAAATGCAAATGAACAGGCTCTAGAAGTGGGTTTGGCAGCAAACTGACATATTAGCATAACAATAGCAATCATACACACATACACACCTACGCCAGTATTGAGGGTTTACACGAAGATACACACATTCACATGCATAGGGCATCTCTGGAGTCTCACGTGCATCCATCCACCCACACACACACACACACACACACACACACACACACACTTACACTCTCACCAGGCAGGTAGTGTTAAAATGCAAGAGAAAAGAAGTGTTCTTGTGAAGGCTGGGGCATGAAGAGGTCAGAGAACTGGAATAGCCTGCAGACAGACAGTGAATGTGCATGTGTACTGTCTGTAGTGTGTGTTTGTGTGTGAGCGTGTGTGTGTGTGTGCGTACACAAGAGAGAGATGACAATTGTGTGTCTCCTTGGAGAAGAGAAGAGCAGGCCTTTTCTGTCTCAGTGTCTTGAGTGTGACCAGCTGACGATGTCACCGTGTTTGAGTGCCAATAGGAGCCTGGTAATTATCAGCACTATTCAGACACCAAACACAAACACAAACACACACACACACACACACACATTACCACAGCTAAACCTCTGTGCAAATGTAGCACATGAAACTAAATATCAATCATATCTTACCAGAAAAAGTCCAATCACATTATAGGCATGAAAAGGGTAAACGAAATGTTCTGCAACCATTTCAAGCATAAAGTTCACCATTAATTAAAAGCAAAGCGGATGATGTGCACACTAAGCATATGCCATTGAGAGAATGTTGAACCTTATCCTAGAAACACATGACTTTCTGTGGAGCGAAAAGGAGGGTAAACACAAAATAACACTGTGTACACCTAGAACAAAAAGCACTAGAGGACCCAAGAATAGTAGTTGCTTCAGTTCATTTCACTCACTCAATAAATTCATCCATTCATTATAGCTTTAGTCACCAGCTGCACTTTGCTGCATGAAAAAAACAGGCCCACAGCACTTCAAACGAAATCATCATGTGCTCTTATTCCCTCTTTGCTGCTCACGTGCACTATGAAATAACAAGCTGTAGTCTCCCTGAAAAACTCACATTATTCCCCCGATGGATGATACAGGTACCACTTGAGCAAATGTGGTTATATGAAAACCAGACTGGAATGCAGCAATTAGGTGTTTGAAGCTTGAAACTTTAACCTTGTACCCTCATCAGCCTGATTAGAGTTATGTTTACACGTGAGAACACAGTGCCGACACACAAAACTGATCACATGCTTAAAAACAGCAAGTTTTACAATAACTGCTTCACTTTGAAAGTTGTCAAGATCAGCCAGTTGTACGTAAAATGCCGCCTATCCTGCAGTATTATGTTTTTTACACTTGAACATACAGACAAGGCTTTTCTTATTGCTGTAAGGACTGTCACTGGTGGTGTGATATTTTTCTTACTCTTGTAGGATCTTGCTGTCAGTTGTCTGAGGGAACCCAAAGTCCATCACTTCGTCCATCAGCTCGTACACCGTCACAAAGTTGTCACGAATACTCTCTTCCTCAAGCTCCTTAAAGTACTCCTTGAACACCTGCAGACACAAACAGATACAGCTGTTGTCAAATATGACATGCAAGTTATTTGGCTGTACTTGCATGTATTGTGTCTTGGTAAGTAGGGAGAATGCACAGAACGTATGTACATTTACAGGTTAATGATTTCATTTTTGGGGTCTACTACAATATGTTCACTATTTTTTAGCTCTAATCTCTTTAAGGCCCCTCCTGATAAGTCCAGTTTGCTCTGATTGGTCAGCTGGTCAGCAAAGCAAGGGTACAGTGCTAGCAGAAGCAGCTCTACAGAGTAAATCATGGCAGACTGTGTGGAGGCTGCTCATTATTTAAGGGTGTCCCAAACTAGGCGCTTGTTGTATGTGGCTGTAAAAGTGTTCAGGGCTCTAGACTGTGACCAAAATCGCAGCCCCTTTTTTTGAGTGTGGGGCAGTTGAAATGTCAAGTGGTCGCATTGTGCTACTGTATGGTGATCATTAAGTTGTACTGGTGTTGCTGTAACTGGCACAGACAGCTAATGTGTTAACCACAGTGGTGGAAAGCAGTACTCTTATAACTTCAGTGTGCTGTGGTATTTACACTTAAAAACGTGGTCTTCTCATGAAATGCAGAGTGTACCTGCATGTCATGTTTTTTTCCGCTCAGAAAATAGTGCAAGTCGAAAAAAAAAAAAAAAACACTCGGTTGGCAGATCTAACATTAGAATGTCCTAGATTAACCCTTTTCAAAGCAATTTCTGGTCATACCATAGACTGTATAATAAATGTCTTTATTATACAGTCTATGGTCATGAACCTGTCTGAGCACTGCACCTACCAAGCAGCTGCTACTGCCACCTGCAATGTAGGCGTTTAGGGAACATTGGTAAATTGTAGTGTCTATCAAAAGGAAAATGTTCAGCAAATGATGTGTTTTGCCTGAGACAAGGTGGGAGGTTGGTGCTACCAGTTAAACACTTAGTCTGGAAAATGTCTGGAAATGTGATACACGGTTATGTAGATAAGTAACAAAATAAAAGCCTGGACTTTAAACAAGACACTTCAAGTAGGTAAGAAGCAAACCAAGCAAACCAGGATGAAATGCACTCAATACAGAAAAAGCTACACTGCTTTCATTAATTGAATGCGGCTGAGTGGGTTGATAATACAGTTACAGCTGGAGGTACCAATGCAACTTTCCTATGAGTAAAAACTGACTGACTGAAACTGACTGAAACTGAACTATGTTTTCAAAAGTCAGACTCACCTGTACTATTTTATAAAGGAAGGAGTACACAAGAGCAGCATTGGCATTCTTCTTGGTCATCGCCACCACTGAAGAAAGCACTGTTAAGAAACAGCTGTACAAGTGGAGTAGAGAAATTGTCTAAATAAGAAAATAAACAAGATGCAGACATGTTGTGAGCATCCTTTAGATATTGAGAGTAGTTAGAAAATGAATGCAACGCAATAGAAAGTTGCCAGAATGCATCAGATTTGCAAGCAATTGAGAACATGGCCACAGGGAGGTAAAACAGCTCAGTTGTTTAACGCCGCTGTGCACTGGGAATACCAGTTACTCAAAACTGGAATATGATGCTGAATTAATAATGTGTAAGGATGTGTGACTGCCCAATCTCACAGTGCAGGGGGGGTATACTGTGCATAACACTTCACAGTGAATCTGTGTTCAATTTTTCAACTGCTGTGATACATGATGTGATAAAACAGATACTGAGAGGATCAGAAGAAGCCTCCTACAAAGACCTGAAGCACAGAACTTCTTATGGATCTGCTAAGGGAAGATGCAATTAGGTGTATCTATTAGATACTATAGATCATTAACATCCAGATTAATGGGGAGGCTGTCACTTTGAAGTAGAAAGTAAGAATGTCAGTCACTCTTGGAAATTACATTATATGGTGAACTAATGATTTCACATAGATTCTTATAGTGTCTGCCCTGAAGGCTCATTTCCAACGGAGACAGCAAAGAACATCATTTCAGAAATGAACTCTCGTTGGATACAGTAAAGGTTGCTGTGTTTGATCCACAAGAAGTGTGCAGAGCCGTGGCTGACCAGCGGCGACATCTCAGCCTCTTCTTCTCGCTTCATCAGGATGGGCATGAAGTGGTCAATCTGATTCATGTCCATGTTCCCCATGTAGTTACGGCAAATCAGAACCTAAGTGGATAACAAACACAAGCAAAACACAGATTCAGAGGACACCGGTATAGAGAGACTACTCAGCCACTGAATATTTTAAGCTCTTGGTTGAGATACCAAACCTGCACTCAAGCTTAAAGATGCTTTGGGAACCACTGGTCAACTAAAAAAACCCTAACGTCCTGGACAGATATGATCTTTCAAGCTCATCTACCAAAGAAATGTGCAAACTGTGTTCCCAACTTGGACTCCTTCTTTGTAGCTTTAATGGACTGATGGATATCTGATCATGAATGATGAATGACCAACTTCTTGACACGAAAGAAGAATCAGAGCAGACTATAGCAAGGCTCTGAAGCTTCTCAGGGAAGTACAGACATGCAATGTCCCTAAACCCTAGTGGTCTAAAGTGCATAATATTTAATTCCAACATTCCTCGTTCATTTCTGGCCAGAGATGTTTACTCTGTATCATCCCTTTTCTGTACTGTTAAAACATTTGGAAGATATATCAGTGTAATCTGATGTGTCTATGAAGAGAAAAACATAAAATATAGCCCTATGAATACTAGGATATTTCATTTCTTTACAATTTATTTAACTGTCTGTAGTTTCTAATAAAGGCATTGCAACTTTAATTGCCAAAAAAAAAAAAAAAGTTCAGTCAAGCTCCACTTCACGAATTTGTAAATCCATTAACATTACAGTTGAAAGCAGGGGGAGACTGTTTTATTTTGCTGTTTTTGGGAACATTCCACCCTAACCTTTCAGCATATTTGCATTTAAAGTCATCTAAGAATAAATTTAACTTCCTTATGGCTCAATTTTCAGTCTTTAGAAAATGTAGCCTGTAACAGTAGATTGCAGCAAATCACAGGGCTTTGGACCTGGATGTGGTGCAATAGGTTAGACTGAAGACTTGAGCTCAGGAGAGCAGGACTGTGAGGGGAGAGGGAAGAGCTGCAGGAGTGGAGGAGGTGAACTATATATATCAAAATTTTGACATTTTGAGGGGCTTTTTCCAGGTTTCTGCCGAAGGCATCTTTAAATCCTGGATTAGACATGTTGCATGACATATAGTCTAATGTGGGCCTTTGCGACTTGCTGACTGCATTGCTTCAAATTGCAATTTCTATTTTATATAATTAAGGCCAAGTATGTATTACATTTTTTTGGCACTACTATCACCAGTGGATTTATCAGTAAATTGTGGAGTCTAGTAAAGACACTTGCTTTCTTTCAATCTAAGAGGGTCACTCTCCTAACAATGGCTGAACCACTTCTGGAAAAAAAAAAACTGCATTGTAAAAGCAATGAAAATAAACCACAGCATGAAATCGAACAATAGATGACCAAACAACAAAACAGATGACCCAGAAACTCCAGTTACACCGCCAATACTGCTTGTAAGCCGCAGATTTGAAAAGACAACACAGCGTACATGTTTCGACAGAATTAGATCTTTATAATACAGTTTAAAAGTAATTTTGAACATTTTTCGGGTGTGATCCATAACAGGGACGTGGGGTGGAACCGTATCAGAATGTGTTTTGACATTTGTGACCATTCCAACATTTTTAATCAACACCTACAGTGTTGTTCACAGATGTGATAAGATTTGCTTCATTTAGCCCAGAGAAAGCACCACACCTAATTTTAATAGTAATACACACACACACACAGACACACACACACAAAACAAGATGACTCAGCAGTCTTACTCGACTCCGGACACACAAAGTGAAGAAAGAGATCAAAGCTTCTAAGGCTTGAGGGATCTAGATGACACACACACACACACACACACACACACACACACACACACACAGCTTCCCCTTTCTTTAATAGAGGAGTCTGTGTTGCGCACGGGTCATGCAGGGGCAGATGCAACAAAGGCAGGAGGAAATAAGAAATAAAAAAAAGGACATTCCAGCAAAGTAAAGTAATCTGAGGGAGAAAAAAGGATATGAACAGGCCACTGCTCAGGTTCTGTGAGAGGAGACGGAAACCACAGAGCAAAAAGGTCAGAGGTCATTGGAAAGAGAGAATGAGATACAGACAAATCTTTGTCTCAGAAGGAGCTGCAGTACTGAAGGTGTGGAACGGTGTCCAGCGATTCACTTTGTAGTTCTGAACCCAAAACCCTGATAGAAAAACCTAAATGCAAATATACCCTTTAAACAAGCCTGAACTCCAGGTTCTCTCTGCAGCTGTCTTTGTTGTTTTAAGTTATTCCATCAAAAAGTATGTGATAACTAGAGCTGGTTTCAAGTCACAAACAGGACAAGACAAGCAGATGTACTGAAACATTACTGATCAATGCAGCGTACACACAGTACAGACTGAAAACCACAGTGTGTTTCAGGTTATGATGGTGGAAAATTTGACAAATAACTATTTAGACAGTCGACAATTCAGTATTTCCAGTGTGAGGAATAGCTGCTTTTCTCAGTTTTACATTACTGAATATTAAATATCTTTAAGTTATGGAGTATTGGTTGGACAAATAAGGCAATATTACCTTCTGAAATGAGGAACTATGACTAAATAAATTAACCAAATAGAAAATCCATAACATTAAAGACTATTAGGTACAGTTGATGTGAAAATGTGCTACTGATGAAATAAAAGTGGCTCAAAACAACAAAATACTACACCCAAACTGTACTTACCGAGGGCACAAAAAGCATTGCAAAGGGTAAAAATAAATATACTAACACTGCCATTGGCACCACTTATGTAATGTCACCAATACATCAGTTGCAAAGAAGAGGACATTAACACTGCTGGCACATGCTTTAGAGTTGTCAAAATGATTTGTAAAGTACATATTAAACTAAATTTATGTTTGAGTTAATATAGAAATATATTCTTCAGGTAACATGGTCACTGTTTTCCAGTCAGTCCCTGAGATTACATTAAAACACACTTACTGAGTGCTTTATTCCCAATTATTCTGTTTCTAAACCCCATTGTCAGTATAGTTATGCATATGCAGCATTCTTTAACAACAACATTTCAGCCAACCAGTTAGCTGACTATGAATGATCGATTTCCTCATCATCAGCATGACAGTTATGGCCCATCTGTAAGCACAAACAAGATCTAGAGAAGCTTGAGTTTCACCTTAAGCATATTTTAGCATATGTGAGACTCTACACATCATCATGTCACTCTGTTTTGAATACGTGACACATCAAAAAGGAAAACATCTGATAATGTAGTTGAGCGGAGAAGCAAAACATCAAACAGAACACCTCACACAAACAGCATATTTCATGCCCCAAAGCAGAGTACAGCTACTTAATAATCCAGGTCTCATTAAAGTCTACTGTCAATGTGCTGTGCTGCCTGTTAGAAACATATTTTGTTAAATTCTGTTGGCATTTCCGAATACTTCTAAATATTGCAAAAGGAAATAAAAGGAACAAAAACATGAAACATGAACAATGACTGAACGTAAGGCACGCAATAGAGGCAGACACACTTTTATAAAACCACTATTAGGGATGGTAAAAAACAAAAAATAAACTTAGTTGTATTTTAAATGGCACTTTCCTGTGCAATACAAGACACTTTTCTGACTGCATGGATCCACTGCAGTTTAAATCTAGGAGAAAAAAATCACCATTTTAAATGTTTCAATTGACTTTTACCAAAACAGTACAGTATCTCAAACCACTGGTGGCCTTCAAAATCCTTGTGGGTATTTAGTGGTAGTTGGTTACTGGGACACATGAAGCATTCAGAGACTGTTTATGATGTGTGAAATCAATAATAGCCACTCACTGCTGACCTCTAAAGGCAAATGGCAACCAGACAACCCTCAGTGGAGTGTACGAAGGCAAACTGTAGCGCACAAAAAAACACAAACAAGCTGGTAACTATTTGCATCAACCTTTCAACAGTTTGGAAAACAACCACAGAGAAAATCACACTAAGTTTAACATCAGCTGAACAGAAGGATGAATTCTTATTCTAAAACATGAATATCTCATTAAATTCTGCACATGATTCTGATAGTTCAGAGTGATGGAGCTGTTAGAGGTTAATAGTGACTTACTTGTAGAATAAATAATTGTGCATTGAAAAATGCAAAAAGACACCACTGAGTTAGTCCATCAATTGCAACCATTTAACATTTTGCATGCTGACAGTGCCTCTTTTACTGAACACGTAGAGATCCATTGAAGCTCAGCTTTCTTTATCCAACAAGACTACTAGTCTACAGTGACACTAGCTGCTCTGTGAGCCCTGTAAACATGCACACATTATGCTTACATGCTGACATTTACTATAATGTTTATCTTAGTTTAGCTTGCTAGCATGCTAAAATGAGCTAATTGGCAATGAAACCAATGGTACAGCATGATCCTAACAGGAATGTCATTATTTTTTTCAGATACATGAGCTGATGTATATTGTTTTTGAAACTAAATATTTGCACTTGGTGTAAAGTGGATTGCCACTTATTACAATTCATCCTGTGGGAAACATTAATGGCAATCCATCTAGTAGTTGTTAAACCATTTCTCTGAGAAGTCAGCATCACTAAAGTTATGAGGACTCATCATCTGGGGTCCATGAATGTTTGCACCCATGAAAATAGCAATCAGTCCTGAGATATTTAACTCAGGAACAAAGTGACAAACAGAGCAGCTGTCAAACATTTTCACTGCTATTATGGCTAAAATCAACCAATTAAGCTAATTAAAAGTACTCAGGCTTGGATAACTCTCATTTACATTATAATGTTAATGAATGTGCACTGCTCCTCACTGACAAATGGTACAAAACTCAGAGCTCAGCTGTAGCCCCCTCAGCACCCCGTCTGTCTGTCTGTCTATGTTAAACTTAGTCCAGAATCCTTGCGTGATCACATTTCAAGCTTCCAGCTGATGCAACGCGCCGTTACTCATGACAATCCGAAACTTCAGCTTGAGCATGCTCACTCATTAAAAATTCTATTACGCAGCACTGGGAACAAATGATGCCGTGCTGATTTCAATAGTCTGACATTTCAGTCTACGCAGCAGGTCCCAGCAGCCAGTCATGTGCAGCCTAGTGAGCAGGAGGTACGACAGAGAGGAGGGAACCTCGGGGTGGAGGGATAAAGGCCAGAGGTGGAAAGTGGCTTCTGCAGTAGCTGTGTGTTTTCAACTGTGTCCACAAATGTGTACTGGAGTGACCTGCGGATCTGTGCATGACTGCCTGCCATGATTGCCTGTGCGATTATTTTCATGATGGTGTCATTCTGAATGTTTTCACCCTGCTCTGCATTCTAGGTTAACTGCAATCCAATTTGGTCCTTGTGCTGCTGTAATAGAGGATCTCATCTGGTCAGGGCAGGGGGAGGGTGGAACTGAAGGTGAAGAGCTGCTTGACTTGCCTCGGGGCAGAGATAGATAGAAAGATAACACAAGAGAGAAAGAGAAAACCTTTAATCTGTACAATCAGACATCCAGGCAACTAAAGTCTGATCCTTCTCCCTGATGGGTACTGCTGTCAGGCATATAAGCCTTCTTCAGCAATTCCTTTTCTGGCCCTAAAACAAATAACCTCTGAAGAATCTAATAAAGTATGCTTCTGTCATACATTTAAAATAAATAAAAATAATTAATTGTTGTCTCGCCTGTTTGCCGTATGATAAAGAAGACTCAGGGGTAAATGACTTAAAATACTCTTTGAAATGCTCTTAAGTCTTCAAGTGGGGATTTACGGAATTATTGATTAAACTGACTTATTTTTTGATCAAGCATTTGAGCTATAAACGTCAGAAATTGTGAATGCATATAGTAAAAAACATCACATGTTGTGTCCTAAATTGCTTGTTTTATCTAACCCATAGTCCCAAACTAAAGCATATTCAATGTAAAGATAAAAACTATTAGTTGCACAACTGAGTACTTCTACCCGAGAAGAATTTGATAAGCAACATATGATTGTTCTGCAAAAGCAAAACTCACTGTTTTCAGCTTCTTAAATGTGAATATTTGCTGGTTTTCTGGCTTTCTTTTCTATGATTGCAAACCAAACAGTGTTGGGTTTGTGCTTCAATTTTTGACAATTTGTTGCTTGAATGATTCACTGATCAATGAAGAAAAGTGGGAGATAAAAAAGAAATAGTTGCACTTGCAAATGACACGAAACACAGAAAAGCAGCAGTAAATTCTCACATTTAGAAACCACTTTAAAAAAAAAACATTCTGGCTTAAATAAAGATCCAGCTATGATTGATTAATCAGTTAAGCGGCTGATGTTTTCAGTTGCAATTAAAGTGTTTTAGTTGTAGCTTAGTCTCTTGAAATTGCAGTGCTAAGCTTTGCCATCCCCATGTCCACACACACATCCCCCCATTAAATTAAATATAGCTCTGTAACTGTTATGTGATAACTTGTTGGGGCTGCGACGACTAAAGTTTATTTAACTTTGAAATAGGACACATCACACAGAATAAGGGCTGCATCAGTGCACACGAACAAGCCCTCTGTGTGTAATGAAGGCTGGAGGAACGAGTTTGGCAAGTCGAGCTGCTCTTCCTGGCTGCTCTCAGCGAGGTTACAAGTTTAGCTAGCAGCTGTCAGGAAATACTACTATATCTGCCAAATGATGTACAGTCGAAGAGTAAACCGGTAAAAACTGACATATCCTTCACTTGGGTGACATTTCTTGTCTTCCTCATAGCTAACTTACAGCTTCCTAGTAGCAGGTGCTTCGTTGATAATGTCAACTTGCCACCAACAAGTCGTCACCAACAAACTTACCTTCCCCTTCAGGTCGAGGATGAATATCGCCGACGCAGACATGTCGGTGGAGAGAAAACCTCGACAACAGCAAGCAGGCTAGATAAAACGAGTCTCTGCTGTCAGATATGGGTCACTTAAAGGGACTAATGTTCGCTCCCATCATCCTCCGTCCTCCTCTCCTCCACTCTCTTCAGACGCGTCGCTGCAACTCGCTGCTTTTCCTCAGCGAAATGTCAAGTTAGCGGAAGTTACTGAAGAACAACATCCGGTTGTTTGATGCCCGGACTCGGCTTGTTTTGATTTTACACTTAATCTCAGGCAAAGATTAATAATAACTAAGTATAACTACTTAAGAGATGCGCCTTGATTTGCAGCTACTTTAATAGTGTTTTTTTAACCATTTGTTTTATACTGAAATACCGAACTTTAACTCCACAGAAATTATGTCTTACATAGGATCATTTGATTTAAAAAAAAAAATTAGATTAAAATACCTACTATACATCAAATACATGCTATTGAATCAAAAACAATAATTCTCACAATCGACAGCACAGAATATTAATACATTACAATAAATCTTCTGTTAATATTGCTTTTTTTTCTCTTTACAAAATATTCATTTGTAACGTCAAATTAAAAAACATAATTAAAATAATGCTGCTTTTAGGTAAGAAGTAAATAATAATACTTCAGCCGTATTTACGCCACACATTTATTTAAAACCTATCAACCCACAAATAAAATGTTGTAATCCTCTACTTTCACTTTCAGATTAAAGTTTTCATCTAAGGTATATGATGATCTTAGATATTATGCATTATTAAATATTAACCTTGTCCAAACGTGTAAAATTATTTCAACTCAGCTTGCTAAACATCAAGCTGCCAATAATAATCTGCACAATACCATTAAATAAATAATACTTTAATAACTTGGTTAATCTGCGTTATAAGTCCTTTAACTTTGAAACTTTCAATTTCCTCTTGCTTGTAACAGCATATTTTATATTTAAGTGGTAGAAAGAGTGTGAATTTGTTGCACAATTCCTCAAATGCTGAGTAATAGGTTACATCCACATTTACCTGGAACTGGGAAACATACATATGCACAACCTTCTTCCAAGGCCTGATGCAATTCAGTAATTTAACAAAACAACCGTCATCTATATTTTGATTGCTGGATTTCCGTCTGAAACGTGACACGCCCATAACATGTATGCTTTTATTTTGTAGACGCAGCTGTTTCTGTTCCGGCATCACTGTGAGCTTCCCTGTGGGTGTGTGAGTGCTGAGCCTCTCCTGACAGCTTCACACAGACCTGTCAGACTGCTCTCATCAGCTGCAGCTCTGTGGATCCAGAGCACTGCAGGCCTTTGGTCGAGACGCCGTCAGCCTTAATTACTGTTGTTTATACCAGCAGAGTAAAGTTTGAAAAGAAAGGTGAGCGTGGCGACTCCAGCGTGTGTCCAGTGAGCCAAACAGCCAGTAACACCAAACTAAAGTAGTCCTCAGAAGTTGCCTTGGATTAGAAAATAGACTTAACTCACACAGACACACCCAGAGACACTGTTTCACTTACAAAATGAGCTTTATTGAAATCTCACTGCTTGTAATGTGGTGACTAAACCTCTTCATGGCTTTAGTCATCGGAGTAGGTGAAGTACTGAACTCATGCACATTCTATGTCTATTATACCAGGAATATAGCAGCCAAAAGTGGAAAGCAGCTAATTACAAGGGCTGCTCCTGGTATAAATGAGTCGCCCTACATTTTCATGGAGTAGCTTCACTGTAGGTCTATATTTAAAAATCTTTTTATGGCAATGTTGGACTCAGATTATTATTATTTTTTTAAACACACAGAAACACAATGTACAGTGACACTGTAACAGCACATTTTTAAAAAAAAAAAGTACATTTGTCTTCATAGAGTTTTTTTTTGTTGTTGTTGTTGTAAATACTTAATCGGTCAAATTATACAAAAAATCACTTCAGATGTCCTGTATTGTTTTGCTGCTAATTAAAGTACTAAACCATTGCATAGGCTTTAAATAGCAGCACAGATTGGTCCCGAATAATATTATACAGCCACATTTATAAATGAGTGTACCTGTTAACAAAAAAATGCCTGTGCAAAGCAAAATGTTCTCTTGTAGGCAGTCGTGTTCATTATACAGAGTTATTTTTGAAAGGCAGGTTCTATCAGTTAATCAATCGATCAGTTACCACAAACAACAACTATCAATAGATTCACAAGTATATTTTTGTATTCTGATATTATTTACAAATGACACATTGGGTCTTTTCCATGCCCTTAAAAATTTAGATTCCTATGATTACGACTCATAGCTTACAACTGTACATTTTCATTATTGTTGTTGTCAGTCTACTCTCACATGAAACAAGCAGATGATTTAAATTCACTCACATGAAAACTTAAGTATATCCAACAGAAGTTATTTTTGAAACAGTAATCTATGAATAAAGATAGCAGCCCATGTGATGCAAAAGGTAGTCTCCAAGAACCCCAGAATTTCATCCCAGGATCTGCAGGTAACTCTTGAAACTGGTTTCAAAGTGCTTGCTTCTGAAACACACGAATCTCACTTGCACAGGAGGTGTGCGAAAGCCTCAGTTGTTCAAAAAAAAAAAAGAAAAGAAAAGAGCAAAACTGCACTTTGCTAATGGCCATACAAGCAAAGAGCAGTAATATATCACGTGGAATCAAAGATAGAGTTGGTTGTCACAGTAACAGCAGCCACATTTGTTGCTAACCACAGACCGCTTCTCAGGAGAAGAACCTCATACCAGCTGTGAAATGTGATGTTTGGGCTTGTTTCACTGCGTGAAGGACTGGGGAAGGTTGCACAAATTGATTCAACTACAAATCCTGCATCGTGTCAAAGAGTGCTTTATAATATTACATGGCCACCTGTCTGAAAGTTGAAGTTGAACCAGAAGTGGACCTTTCAGCAAATTAATGTGCCCAAGCACACAAAGTAAATCCACCAAGGAGTCGCTCAGAAAGAAGAAATGGAAGGTTATGGAACAACCCAGTCAAAGCCCAGAGCGGAATCCTATTGAAGTGTTGTTGGGGGATTTGAAACAGGCAGTACATGTAAGAAAACCTTCAAACATCATGCAAGTGAAGGAATTTTACATGGGAAGATCAAAAATGTCACCAAACCAATGTCAGAGACTATGGGGGAAATATGCAAAATGCCTACAAGAAGTTATTTCTCCTGAAGGGGGGAATAATAGATTTGATGTCAAGGTTGTACTTACTTTTCCAGGAGAATATTACATCTATTGACATATTTGGTGAATAAATGATTTAAAAAGCTATAGTCAAGCTCTATATGTAGATGTGTATCAAAGAGGGTCAAAAGTTTCCTTGGACAAAAATCTCAAAAGCCAGCGTTTTTACTTATTTTTTCACATGGTTGTACATTTTCCTGAGAATATGCTGAAATTCGCTATCATGCAGACTTGTTGAGTCTTCAGATCCCACACTGAGAACTATTGTCATACTAATGCTCTTTGCATTAAGTTATTCCATATTTCCCAGAAGTGAAGACGTATTTACATGTTTTAGTGCTTGTCCCACACTAAACAAGTGTCCATTTTCTGCCAGGAAACATGAATTTTTAAACACGCAGGAAAGAATGGAGTGGAACTGGTGGCTCAGGGGCCTTTCTGACTCGATCAACAAAAATTGAGTTGAGGGGGTGTAGAGACGCTGCTACTAAGCGATGGTAAATTCAATCTCATCCATCTCCTCCTCTGTGTCCTCGTCTAAGATCTCCGCCGCTCGCTCGGCTCTCGCTCTCTCACTGGCTGGGATGTAGTTGTCCTCAATGAAGCCGTCATCGTCCTCCTCGCTCACAGGAGGGATGCAGTCAGGGTTCATTCCACGTCCCCCGTGCATGGAAAATCCCACCTCCAGGCCTGGAAGCAATAAAAAAAAAAAAAGGGAAACCAACAATCATTGAAAAGGTTCTCTGACAGGGTTTTCAGCTTGTATATGCACTACTGTTCAAAAGTATGGAGTTATCAAGGCAATTTCATGTTTTCCATGAAAACTCACACTTTCATTCATGTGCTAACATAACTGCACAAGGGTTTTCTAATCATCATTTAGCCTTTCAACACCATTAGCTAACACAATGTAGCATTAGAACACAGGAGTGATGGTTGCTGGAAATGTTCCTCTGTACCTCTATGGAGATATTCCATTAACCCTCGCGTTGTCCCGCAGGTCAAAATTGACCCGTTTTAAAGTTTGAAAATATGGGAAAAAATATATATTTTCACAGTGAAACTTCTGATGTCCACTTTTTCAACACTTTTGGGAAATCTTTGGAAATTTGTTGGTGGAAAAAAGAAATGTTAAAAATGTTTCTTAAGAACATTCACTAAAAAATCAACCAAAATCCAGCAAAATTCGCTGTTTGTTTTGGGCTGTCTGTTGATCGGTGCAGGGCAGGAACTCTACAAAGACCTACAACTAAACCTACTGCTCTCTGTATGGGAATCAGGAAAGGTTTTTATGTTGTTGTTGTTGTTATTGTTCTGCATTTTAATACAGACGAGATGACAAATTAAGTTGAGTTTTAGAGAATTTGAGAATTAATGTCAGGGCACGCTGAAGCTGTCCTGCAGCCACATGATAATCCAACACTTTACTTTAGCCCCAATTGGAAATTATTTGTATTTTTTTAATCGAACTGTATATTGATGGTAACACTGTCGATAAGAAAAACCATCACATCTTGCCTAAACAAGAGGAGGAAACTCAGAAAAAGCAATTGAAATTTTAGCTCTAGGACCGATGCTCCCAAATGTTTATGGACAGTGTTTTCAGAACTGAACACAAACTGGTTGTATGCACGGAGCCACGTTTTCCCCAAGATTGTAATGTCAATACACAGTGTTCTCTGCAATGCAATGCATGGAAAACAAACCTGATGGATCACAGTGGCTGACAGTGTCTGCCTCTCGGAGCCGTGTGTGTCTGTAGCTGGCCAGGTAGTGCCGGACCACCTGACATTTAGCCAGAAGGGCCGTGAGGATGGACACAGAGATGGCTGTGACCAGGACAGCCACCAAGAACTCCCAGTTGTGACTGGTGTATTTGCCCGTCAAAGTGCCTACAAAAGAGAAGAATCAACACCCCATCTAGTCAGCCTGTTGTGGTTTTGAGGCTGTGGAAAGCACCTAAATGGCCAAACTCTGGAAAGCACATAAATGCCCAAGCTCAATTTAATACAGACTTTAACCAGGTGGACCATATATTTTGCTTGAGCAAATTTAGAGAAACTGATGACAGGTAGTTTCTATTTGACTTTGCCGAACACTTACCATTGTTTGCTGTCGCCGTTGGTGTGGCTGTCTCATTTGATGGTAGTTCCATCTGGCTGTGCTCTTGTTTGTGCAGTCTCTACTGGGAAGGAGCTTCTCCTGTGCGGCTCAATTTGCTCCTTTTTAAATGGAATCTGCCTCTTGCTTTGGAGTATCACGAACTCTAGCATGAAACTATTGATTGTGGGAGTCCATCACATATATAGCTCACTTCTACAAGATCCAGCAGACTCTTGAGCAACTGGAACTAAAGCTGGAGGTTTTCATTTTTTCGACAAAGCCACAAAGCTGGCTTGTGTTAGATTGTCTTCAGCAGGTGGAGGCTAAATGGGATGTGGAGGAGATGTTGTAGGGCAGGCATCTCCCCTGATGAGGGAGGTAGTCATCTGCTGACCAGAGAGGGGTTGAACCTTCAGAGCTCCACTAGGTGGCAAGGTTGAGTGACAGGAGGCTCCTCGGTTCAATATCAACTGAAAGGTGAAGGCAGCATTTAACAGCATATGTATGAGTCCAAATATGAGCCTTCTGATGTCCTCTTGTTGCATTCAGATGAAGCTCTAGAGAAAGTGGAATAAGAAATTAAAGCAGTGAGAATCTCTATTTTACACGCTTGCCTGCAAACACATCTTGCAAAAGGGGAAAAAATCTTCCTCGGTGAAATAGAATACCAGTAGGCTACAGTGCCACTAAACCCCATGTTGCTTTGAATTTTTTGTGCCATTAAATGCATATTTCATAACTGAGCCACACAGAAAGAACACGAACAATAAAATGACCTAAATATTTCACTAAGTGTCTATGAAGAGTGAATGTGTCATCATGAAAAGGAGATGCTGCCTGGATCCTTGAAATCCAGAAGTCATAATTAAGCCGGAGCTGTCGGGAGCTCGGGAGGATATCACCCACAGCAGGAAAAGTGTGTCGCAAACAGGAAGTCCCACACACTCTAAGACCCTTCCTTCATAGTCGTAGCTGACACAAAACACCAGCAAAGTCACTGATTTGTGTGGGTGACGAGTGTGTGAAGGACTCTGGCTCTGCATGTTTCACAGCTCCCTGCATAAATGAGCTGCACACTGTAGGATTCTCAAAGGACAAGAAAAGAAAGCCTGTCAGATAGTATTTGTTTAGAATAGCATATATATTTTTTTCTTTCTTTTTTCAATGGAATTTCATGCAAAAACAGTGCAGATGACTGATCAAATCTGAAAAAAATCTGCATTTAAGGAACCATCTAGATGACAAAACTCCTTCTACTAGCATCTGTAATGATCACACATTAAAGCTTTATATCAGATTTGGTTTGTTCGATCCACACTGAAACCGTGTGGATCAAACAAACACGATATTATTGAGTTTTCTCATCAGCTGTAGGTTGTAGTTTTGTGTGTACAGAACATACTCTAGTAATTCTATTATAAACCATCAGGTTTGCATGGATTCAAGGAGTCATGCTGCACTTTCACTTGTCATGTTGTGTTTGTACTGACATCACAACCTCTAAATGCAAATATAAACCTGTCATCCACAGCAGCTTGTGCGAGAAGAAGACAGGACCTTTATGTACAGCTATTTGCAAATTTGTCAGATATTTGCATGCATAAATTTACACATGCTAGATGCTCTACAGGCTCTGTATTTACAGTAGCGTTGTGAAAATGGATTTAGTTATTCTTCGTGCCATCTGCTCTGTGCGGTTATGTTTAACATGCCCTTTTTTATGTTCTTGACCTCGATTTTTGATCAATATGATTCCTTAAGGTTAAGGTTTAATATGACAAATAATGACTAATTTGTATCTTTGTTTTCTATACATCTGACACGTCCACTGAAAATTTTAAAATACTTTTGATTTTCTAAAGTCTGATTGTTTTACTAAGTAAACACTTTGTACTGAATCAAACAGCATATAAATTATATCAGTTTTTGGCCCTTGCTTGAGAAAAGTTAGTTTGGTTTAAGTATCATTGGTGCACTACCATGTATGCAACATTTTAATGTTTTGACTGCTGGAAGTGGAGCTAAATTTAAATATTTAAGCTGTATGGGGTTTTATATGCTGTATGTAAAATCTGAATCTGTAAAATAACCACTAACTGTAGCTATCAGGTAAATGTGAGTGAATGAAATTATTCACCTTTGAAATGCAATGAAGCAGAAGCATTAAATATCACTAAATGGAATGATTTAAGTACAGAAAGTACATGAGTCTGTGCACTCAGTAAAAATAAAGGCATGCTAACTGTAATCTGTAGTAATGTCAGGTTTAAAGTTCACTTTCTAAATTTTTTACAAGATACAAGCATTTTGGTTTGCTTTGCACATTTGATGGATGAATTTTTACTCAACAAATAGAACAGTGAAGGGAAGTATTAGAGTAGCTGAGAATATTAAAGTTAGTCACATGATTTTACTCATTCACATTAATTGATTGAAACATCTGTACCTGCTGAATCTGGATTTAAATGGGAAGCGTCGGGCCTGACAAAGAATATTTTTCCGACTGCTAACTGGAAAAGCAGAGAGGTTGTGAGAAAATGTCCCCATGTTTTGACAAACACCATGCTGTTTTTCATTATTACTTGGCTCTTACAGTGGAATAATGTAGCAAATAAAGAAAAGAAAAAGCTTTAAACCAACTGCTTTTGACTTCTGGAGTCAGCATTAACAAGTAATTTACTTTTTTTTTTTGTTTTCTTTCTCCAAAATGTGTTTGTTGTTTTCTTGGGCATGCCAAAGATTTCTGTCTTGCTCACTTCCTTGGCTCTGAGGTGATTTTTCACAGAAGAGGGGTCCGGCTGCTTAGCGCCAGCCATTAGGCCTCTTTCCCCTTCATCTTCTCAAGCTATTCTCTTCAGCAGTGTTGGCTGTAAACACACCAGCCGGGCTGCCTTTATCTCTTCCTGTTCTGTCCTCACACAGGCCGAGCACAACAAAATATACACACCAAGCAGCGCAGGACCAGGAGCTACGGGAGCCAGAAATACGTGTGTCAGATGTTTGTGAGTTTTACTGTGCGCCACTGCTGTACTTTCATCTCTATTTGTTTGTGAACACACATGTGAATAAAGGCTACATCTGCATCTTTGTCTGGATTCATTTGTGCTTGAATATCATTCTCAAAGCGAGAAGTCAGTTTTTCTTAGTCATACTTTGTTTCATTGCCCCAAATTGTGAGTTGAGTGCCAGTTTATAGACACTAATGATGGCCAGAGGGTGTAAAATGTTTTCTCTGTCATCAAACTGAATTAAACATCAGAATTATATTCTGTTCATGGAGCACGATCAGACTCCTTTGAACAGATAAATTAACTGTAAGCAGTTTTATGGCTTCACATCTGATTATGCCACAGAGGTGAGACAGAATCTCATGTTAAACTTCTGTCAACTTATGTAACAAAGAGCTTAAATTACACATAAAAACACAATGCATTTTCGTGATGACTCACTACGTTTTGCTTTATATGACATAATCACAAATCATATGTGACCAGGCAAACACTTCTCTCTGTCCTTGGCTGCAGTAATGATAGATAATTATCCTCTTCAGATAATCACGAGCCGTCCTTTTGTTGACCCTCACCCCAATAGTATGCAGGCCTCCCCCTTTCCCTCTTATCCCGCTGCCAAGTTCTGTATTTGTCTCTTCCTTTGAAATATGTGGAGGAGTCAGGCCGTGCTATTGTTCATCAGGGAAAATAGGCAGAAGTTCTAATTGAGCAGCGAGTTTAAAAAAAATAGCAGCTGGCAGAGACATTGTTTATGTGTGTGATTTTTGAACTCTGTAAGTATTTTAGTAAGTAAACTACGCCCTTGAAAAATCTTTAATGCATTGTGCTTTTGTTGATTAACCGAGGGAAGGACACACTGGCTCAAGTGAAGCGCCTCCAAATGTCACGTTCGGCTTTTGCCTTTTAACCCTCGAATAATAGCAAAAGACAAGCCACAACAACACAATGAGTGCAAGCCAAACTCAGTAGTAGCTGAATATAAGATAATATTTTACCTGCATCATGACCACAGACTGTGATATTTGATATGGAAAAATGAGTTTTAGCACCTGGCTTGTTATGAAATACTGTAAATCTGAATGCACATTTCTTGTAGAGTGCAAAATAATGAGAAAATGCAATGTGAGTAAACTGTTCGCTGTGCACTGTTGTTTAAGGTGAAAACAGCAGGTGACCAACATGTGGGTCAGTATATATCACTAGCAGAGAGATCCAGATTATTTTAAGACTAAACATGCGTACAGAAAATTACATAATTAGACATACTGTACCAATTTGTTCTAATATGATAAGAAATTGCTTTAAAGTTAGTAACAAGAGTGGAAAATGGTTTGACATGAACCTACAAAGATAGAAAACAGTGATTAATGAAGTAGTAAAGATGAGGGGAAAAAGGTTAAAACGTTGCAATGTTATGCATTTTTTGGTTATAATTTTACCCAAACAAATTATTGACATTAAAGCCACACATGCACACGACACCTTCTTCAGTTAATCGTCTACAGTATCAACCAACAAACTGTACCTTCTCGGCTGTCTCATCCATTTAAATTCATTTGTTCAGGAATATTTGGGTAATTACGATTATTATTTGCAATTCACGCATTGTTTGTTTATTTTTCTCCATCATGAACTGATGTAGCTCCTGCTTTGTATAATTATGTGGAGTAACAAACTGAATAAATGCAATTTCACTCCATTAAAAAGGATCTTTTTCAGAGACAAATGCGAAGAAATCACTTACTAAGTTTAACTCTGGTTTAAGCTTCTTTTTTTCTTTCTACATGTGTGTAGCTGTCACTTGAAGTAGCCCTCTGACTTCAGCTGTGCACTTAGCTGTCACAGTGCTGACGAGTCGTACAGTTCACAGATTAGTGAGCCAGAGTGCAGCGACTGCAGCCTGAGCAGCAACACACAGCCCGACTGCAGGAACCACCCAGACAAACTACAGAGACTGCATTCTGGTTTTTACATTTCGCTGTTGCAAATTTAATACAATTCTATGGCACAGTTTACTGCTATAAAGCAAAACAGAATGAGAAAGTTAGATTGATATTATATCTCATTTTTGACCTACTATGTTGCTACAGCGGTTTGTCTTTGTAGGGCAGTGCAGGTCACTGAAATGTAAACACTTTGGTTATGTATTTTTCTGTATTGAGAAAGAATGGCCTTCAGTCGCTACAGCACTGAATAACTGCAACGTAGAAAAAAAAATATATGTGATTTCTGCTGTTATATCAATGGGCTGATGTAGGTCAGTTTTGTAGATCTGTCCAACAACGGCTCCTTTAGACTGTCCTCCTTAAAATAATTAAGCAAATCAATGAGCTTATCTGAGGATTTCCATCCCTCATCAAACACACTGTGCCACTAGTGTGCATTATTCAGAAATATTAAAACTAAATTCTGTCAAACCCCCTGGTGTTCCATTGAAGTCTTACCTGCTCACCTGTCCCTGTAGGTCTCTGTGGTTCCACCTGCTCTCTGTTCAGTCGCACACTTCACATCAGCCTTACCCACATTTTCTTGTGCTTTGTCTATGAAATGGAGAAATGTTGTGCAAAGGTTGACCGAGGTGTGCTGTGTAGCTGCTTCCCAGAAGGACGAGTTAATGGATAACTTTGTAACTAAGGTGTGCTCCCTCCCGCCTCCTGCTGCTCCTCTTTGTCCAATAACACAGCAGACCTGGTCAGACTCAGAGTTGTCACTCAGCGGTGCCAAACCAGGAAGAGGTCAAATATGACTTCTGAACTATATGTCATGTTTCATATTGTAACTGCCTGTGTGCAACCAGTCAAACCTGTTTTCTTGAAAATAGATGTTGTGTTAGCTTTAGTAAAAGATTAAATATTCTTGTTTGATATGTGCTTTATGTGTCTTTTCGTTTTGTGCTCCTTCCTGTAGTGTGTCGAAGTGTTTTTCTACTGAATCTCAGGTGCCACACCTGCTTTGTTAATGTAAAATAAACCTGTTCCTCTGCCCCTATTTGATGAGAGATCAAATCCGAGGAGATACAGTTTGCGGCGACAAGGAGTTTTGTTTATGTGAGATGTACAGCCGGAGCGGAGAGAGCAGACCTCTGGTGGCTCTGAAAGGAAAAGCGAGGTGACCCTGAAAACAATAGAGCCACTTCCTGGCCACTCTGCATCTTCACATTTCCCTCCCTCAGTCTTCCTCCTTCCCTCCCTCCCTCCCTCCCTCCCTTCCTTCATATGTTCCAGGATGCTTCAGCTGAATGTCTTGGAGCAGATGGTGAGGCAGGTTAGGACAGTAAAATGACAACTCAGCATCATCTGTGACAAGCAGAAGGGGTTTCCCACCATATACAGATACTAGGGACAGTTTGATGATACCTCAACTGTCACTGTGGGAAAATCAGATAACTGCAACAGAAGTACAGACTTTTTTAATAATAACAATGAATTTGATTCACACTCAGAAAAATAAAGGTGGTGACTGTAACCAAAAATAGTTCTTCATAGTGATGCCATAGAAGGAAAAACTTGGTTCCAGAGAGAACCTTTTAGGTTCTAGAGTGACTCAACAAACCATCAAAAGTGGTGCTGTTAGCTGCTAACAGTTAGCTTTGATTAGCTGTCGCTTTGATAGGAACACATCCCGTATTTTGGGGTGTGGATTGTCAGTAAAACACAACAACATATTCTAAAATGCTAACTTGGGATATGGGAAACTGTGATGGGTACTTCTCACTGTTTTCTGATACTATTAATCATTAATGAGATCAAATGTTAGTTGAAGCTCTAATTCCCTGCTATTAACTACCACCAAATAACACAAAGTAAATTGAAGAACCATTAGTTCATTAAAGAACTACAACCATCTCCCCACCTGTTGAAGGTTCCTCAACAGGTGGTGGTGTTTTGAAGAACCAGAGTCTTACTATTCAGTTTAAAGAACATTTCAAATACAAAGTTACAAAGTGCTTTACAATAACAACACATAATAGCAGTAGGAACCATAAATAAGACTTTGCCAGAGGATTCTTGTAATATGTTTTTCAGTTCGTGTTTAAAGCCTGGCAGCAGTGTTGTTTCTTTTTCTTTTTATCAGTTGCAGGCTTTGGATGTTTCACCTTCTCGTACCAGGGTAAAGTGCACTGCAGTAGTGAAATCTAGAAAAGATAAACACATGGGTGACCTTCTCTAAGATTGCAAAAGAAAAGAATGACCTGACCTTGGTCAGTTGTCTCAGTTGGACAAAGCAGGACTGTGCTACTTCAGTCACCTGAAAGGACAAATCAGTCACTTAAACCTCGTTACGAACATTATCAGATAAGGCATCCAGACTAGAGGAGAGACTATTAATATTACTAGTGCTGGAGCCACAGGGATAGTTTATTTGCTTCTGATTTAGAGTCATTCAGTTGCAAGACATCCCGTGTCCAGTAGGACAGAGATTTCAGTGAAGGGGCTTAATGAGGAGGATGATGGATGAAAGTCAACATCAGGTTCACCGAGTTCAGTGTTAAAGTGCTGTCTCACCTCCAATGTTTTATTTTTAAAATAACAAGGAAATTCCTCACATTTCTTTGGGGTGGTTTGAGGTGCCTGTCTGGATAAGAGACCGGGAACAGAATTTAGCAATCAGATCAGAAAAGAAGGTGTGCATTACTTCTTTGATAGAGCACTGATAAGCAGACATTCACTCAACTCAGCCTTCTTCCATCACCTCTCCTCAGTTCATCACTCAGCTATGAAAGAGAACATTTTAGCCTTTTTTGTATTTGATTGGAGCTAGAGAATATGAAATGTTTGTGCAAGAAGAATTAGAAAGAACTGACAAGCTCCTCTGCGGTGTGATGATGTAGTTCACTGGTGTTGAAAGATTTGTTTGAGGCAGTAAAGTCCCGACAGGAGTGAGGATGAGAGGGTGGGAGTGAGTCAGTGTTGGGGGTTTGGGGTCAGGAGAGAGGAGTGAAGCCTGGAAGAGCACTGAGTTGTGATCAGAGACAACAAAATCGACCACACTCATAACATCTTCTCAGAAACCATGAAAGAGCAGAAGTTTCAGTGTGTATCTGTTAAGCCCACTTAGGCTCAAATAAGAAGACTCTAAAACTCTGAGAACATCAGAAGTGAATGAGGAGTGAGAGGCGCAACAAACATGGAAAATAAAATCAACAAGAGTATGAGCCCTGTCATACTGTAACATGATGACTGATGAAAGATCTGGACATTCCTGAATAAAACCACAAGTAAGTTGAGAGGGTTGAAGGAACAAAGCACATAAAGTTGATAGTTTATTTGTTAAAATAAAGCTAAGACTCTCAAATATGGAAAGGCAGCCAAGTGTGACCGCAAAACAACTCAAATCATTTCTGTGTATTACTGCAAGGCCACCTCCCCGGACTGTCACTCCTGACTGGTGGAAAAATAAACTATCAAATGGGGAAAGGCTCAATGGGAGGGTGTCTGACTTTGGTATGATAAAAAAAAAGATCTATATTGTTGGTTGTATTAAGACAGAAGACTTATTGGCAAAGAATCTCACATTGAGTAAACACAGTGGAGCAGGTACAATGGCAGCGACTGAAGATGTGGTTTTAACTGAGGTGAACTGTGATACGAACTTGGCCAATAGAGGTGAATGTTTTTAAGTTAAATCTGTATTAACAGGTTTGTTTGGCCATTTGGCAGCAGCAGAAACTGGCAAATCAACTTTTATACTGTCAGCAAAAGTTTATTTACACATCGAGCAGGCAATATTAGCATTGGTTTGAGGCTGTGTTTCTGCTGAATGTAATGCCAGGATTTACTTTGCTTTCAGCTCTGCTTTGGACAACACCAATCACCAGCCCCCCTGCGACCCTAATGAAGAGTGTTGTAACAGATGGATGGATTTGGATGCACTGTTTTAAATGTTATTATGATAATTTCTTGTAATAAAACATTAGCGAATATAGAATTCACAGTGTAATTTGCAACAAATTCTCTCAGAGGATTCAGAAAAATAGGGATAATTTTGGCTGATAATCTGATTTAACATTCTGCAAATTCTATATTAATGGTATCATTATTTTTTAAAGTTTTCCAGTGAATTGATTCTAAAAATTGCTTGACTCTGATTCAGCTGCCTGCTTCTATCTCCAGTCAACACTCTGTGGTCTTGAACAATAGGTTACATGTCACAAGTAACAACCTATGAAGAATTAATGTTTAAAAAACCTTCTCTTGTTGATAAACCATGTATTTCTCTTGTTGGAGTTATTCAAAATTTTAACAGCATGATTTTCATTTAGACTGCAGATGTATATCAGGTTTTCATCTCCTTCAGTAACTGGTATATGATGGAAAACTCTATGGTTCGATAATAAAACAGCTGACCTCTCTTTATTGTATTTATCTGGTCCCCTCTTGTGCCACAACATAGCAACATATCAGATTTCACACTCTGTCAACAGTCTTACATCACAGCTTCAATCTGCATCATAGAAAAGGCCAAATCTATAAATTGAAAAGTGAGACAAGTTATTAATATCAACCTAAACTAGAATGACATAACATTGTGAATAAACTTGTGCGATACTTCTTTACTCAGACAGATATTTCAGTTCAGACTTTTTAAAATAAGCTGTGGATGTAGTGTGTATTTCATGTCAGATGTTTTACGGATAATGTTGTGAGTCCTTCTATTGCACGCAAGCATGAACAAGGTAATGTCATTAGTGGAAGCAGCAGAAGTGATCTCAGACTATAAGGTTTTAGACCAGGGGGGCTTTCCCCACTTTTGCTGCCATGGGATGTTTACTCTTTGTCCATTAAGTGGAGCATTGAGGTCTGAGGTCATGGTCCTTTCTGCTAGGGAAGATGGGAAAGCCTTGCTAGGTCCTTCAAGAGGAGGGAAATAACAACACGTGTCGCACTCTACAAAACAATGGACAGTTGCACTGGAGGAGGAAGAGCTATGTGACAAACAAGTCTGCCATTAGGCATCTAAAAGGGGCAATCCAGAGCTCTCAGGAGGCTGGCTGGAGTGATTGTCGAGTTCTTTCTGTCTTGCCTCACACAAAATTCCCTGCTGGGACCAATCTAAGTGTAAATTTTACAAGGTGAGAGTTGCGCATTGTTCACATTTTTGTGAGTCCATATGTGGACTCCATCTGGAAATATGATAATGTGAGTGAGGCTCTGTACACATCTGCTTCAAATCTATAAATGAAACAGCTGCATTTTAATTTAAAATATGCATTATTCTCGGAGTGCTCTTCTATTCTAATGGCCGATATGTTAAATATGATACTCAGTATCAGAGGTCTAATTTTGCTAATTTGGCCGCATTATAAAATGAGCCTGTGGACACAAAACTAGGCCCTTTTGTCTTTTTCTTCTTATAGATATCCTTCACTCTGTTCCTGTGATGACCCAGTTTTAACGCAGAGGTTGTTTAAGTTTCATCTAATTTAATCTAATATAAGAATTTCCTGACTATATGGGCTCAGTGGTGTAACATTACATACCTCACTGGCACTAGCATGCAGAGTCCAGAGTCTGTATTTGTTTGGCTTGATCTCCTGCCACCCCTTGCAGGTGTAATACTGTACTGTATATATAGAGAGACAGGAAATGGATACTAGTCGTATCAGTCTTCCAGTTTTTCTCTTTAATGTTGATGAAGGTATTTATTTTTCTTCTCTTTCACTCTTCAAGGTGAATGAATATCACCTATTAACACACTTAATGCATGTAAAACATAACGCTGGATACCTGCCAATTTCGAAGTGGCATTCAGCTCTGTGTTTAAAGACCTGAATGCATCCACTTTGAAGAAAGTGATTTACTCAAATGGTGTGTTAATCAGTAAGCGCTATTACTTTACTGTTTGTTTTGGATGTCTGGGTCATGTGAATGTACAACAGACTCTTAACAATATTGCTGACTGATAAACTTGCTGCAGAAAAATGGGCCCAGTAGCAGAGAAAAACACCCTCTGAGAAAGACTGAGATGCACCGAAAACGTCAGTAGTTTCACAGCTCTGCATGGTAGATGTGCAAACTTTGGGAGATTCATGTTGAAGTCAACACATTTCTAATAAGCTCCGACTGTGTTATTCCTAATCCCTCTGTGAATGCTTTCAGCAAATTTATGCAGAAAGTGCAGTAGGACTCAGTAATGGTTCAGCAAGGAATCTGACAGTTAACAACACAGCATGAAACACTAACGGCTAATGTTTTTTTAAAGTTTGGTACACAGAAAAGATCTGTATCTGCAACTGCTTCTGCCTGTGTTCAGCCTGTGTGTACAGAATAGCAATTATTTAAGGGTGCCCACTGTACAGCTTTAAACCAATATACAAGATTTGTTTGTGTTGCCCACTTGTAAAATCACTAGATGGATCTATTCCTATAGATTGTTGGATGGAAGCCACATAAAAGCTTAAAAAACACAGCTGGAACATCTTTGTAATGCAGAACTGTATCCAGCTGCTGGAAATAGTTCAAATACATTGTTCACCACTATAAAAATCTGCAATGTCCTGGTTAATACAATCAGTCATATCAAGAGAGGGTACCCACTATCTGTTTGTGTAGTCATGGTGGATCATGCTGGTAAGAGAGAAAAGAGGAAGAGTAAATTACTTTTTATTTGTACTGTTTTAAAGTAGGATTATATTGATATTCAATCCTGTAATTAAAAAGACAAGGGTATTTTTTGCGCACATTGTAACTCCAGAAAATCTGAGGAGTCAGTGTTTCTGCCTCAAACACATTTAATCAGAGGTGCATAAATAACCAAAAACTGCTTTAAAAAAATCTCTGAAAGGCACATTGAAAACTGCTCCGTTTTTAAATTAAGCAGCAATGCCGATCGAGTGAATAATTTTCGAATGCCTTTGCATACCAAAACCCAGTGAAAGCACGAATACTGCTGCCTTTTTTGGAGCTTGTTGATGCTCATAAAAAGCGACCTTAAAAAGTGGATTTCCTACAATGTGCATATGGCAGCACCTTTGTCTTGACAGCAGTACCGTTGCAGGTAAAATGTAGCAGCTTCCTCAGTAACTGCATGCTTTGGCAGCGGCACACATCCAGCTCTGTCTCTCCTTCTCACTAGCTGATGGGAAAAAGAAACTACATGGGCCCGCAAAGCACTGCGTGTCTGTGTGTGTTTGTCGAACAAGTTGAATCAGACAGGAGCCGACACCCTCCACCTCCGCCCCCGCCATCACCTCCACAGGCCTTTTCCTGCCTGTAGGGTGATTCCTGCCCCTGCCTTCCCTCCACTTCCTTCACACACATATCAGCCTCCAGCAGCAGTACCTCTTCCTGAATCTGCCTCAAGCTGCTGCGGACAACTGTGGACAAGCAACAACAGCTCATCCATCTCTCTCTCTGCTTTCTTAAACTCTCACAATACTCCCAGGCTCATGCTGTCATCTTAGCTTATCGTCTTACATCATTTCCCCAGGTGACACATTGTTGAATTGCGCTTCCAGGGCCTCTTGCAACTATAGTCTCTTTGCACATATGCACCGAATCTTGCTTTTCAGCTCAGCACTCCCAGGGTGTTATTCGACTTCCTCAAAAATGCCTATAATATTCCAGAGACAAGTTGGCTGGGTTCAGTACCACTCCCTTTCCACAATTTCCTTGATACCCATGTTCCAATGGGACTGATATTCTATTTCTGTAATTAGGATTTGTAACCCTAACTCGTATAATAATAGCAATAAAAAAACAACTCTGTATTCAGTATCTGACCATTGCTAACAAAATATATTCAGGAATGAAACCATGCTTGTGTCTTTTGTTCTCAAATTTCTGTTCAGTCATTTGACAGTTTATTCAAACAAATGTGGATTTCAAATTAATCCAATAGGGGCAATTCCAGTGCCAAAACCTGAAGTGCAACCAAAATCAACCAAGTCACAAAGTCCCATTCTTCTGAAGCTGTGTTTGATATGTAAAAAAAAAAAAAAAAAAAAGAAAGTTTAGCTTTTCAGGATTATGTGTGACATTCACCCGCAAAAAAAAGACAGTAATAGCAAAACTATCCCACTTATTCTTCAGAGTAATTACCTCTCCTTTCACTTGTCTGGCTGTGTCTGCTGACTGTCGGAAATCACGTTATCCTGCATGATCCTGTACTGAACCTCTGCGCTTTTTTTTTATCAGTAAACCTGCAGGTCGACTGCATGCTGTTATGATTAGGGTTTCCTTAGTCGGATCCAGAGGCTTTCCATAACACCATTAATGAGGTGTGTGTCTGCGTGTACAGTACATCTACCTGTGCGGGGTCAGCAGGGGCTACAACATCAACATCCATCAACATCCTGACAACATGGACAATTTGTTTGGTGTCAGACTGACGGGTCACTGCGCTCAGCATCTGGTGATGGACCCACATCACCTCGTCTCCATCCCCTGTGCTCCAGCCTCACCCCACGAGGCAGATCGGGAGACTGGGGTTAGCGTTGGGTCACTCGGCCCTAATCCTGGACCGTGTTTTCTTTCCAGTGTGGGAGTAATGAGTGGACAGGAAAACAACATTTATGAACAAGTAGCTTCATCCTAGTCGCACTTGTGTGAGTGCAGATACTGTATGTGTGTCACGTACGAAAACACAATTAGATAAAACTCATGAAATTAACAGGAAACAGACAGAGGTTGCTGTAATTATTAGATGATGTGGCTCTAAAGTAAATAAAATCGATAAATCATTGGTGAAACTGCAAGCTTTAAAGTGCAGTTATTTCACTTGTATTCAATTAGTGGTTCACATTGTCATGCAAGTGAATAATTTATAACATGCTTTGTTCATCCTGAGGTAACATGAATATATTTACTCTTTCACTGAGAAACAGGCTCATTAAAAAATACTGCTTCTGCATGTTTTCAAGGTCGAAGTTCAATGCTTTTCAGTTTAAATTTGTCTATCAACATACTGTGAAGTCAGCACATTGTAAATGTCACAAAATGATCAACTAGCCTTTGGAGCACCAGCAGTATTTTGGTCAGGACAGGTAGGTAAACTTTGGTCATTTTTCTCAGCCTCATTACTCAAATCTTGGGTTGAAACAGTGGCTCAGTGCAGATAGTTTAGTTTCTCAAACAGGAGGCTGCAGGACCATTTTGGCCAAATTTACAAATATTGCATATTGCAGCTTTGAAATCTATTTAAACTTAACGTGTAAGTCAAGGCAAGCGGTCCCTCAGCCCTGTTAGATTTTGTCTGTTAGAGACTGTCATGGGAGCCATTAACTCTGAAGAGTGCCTTACATATTAACTCCTACAGTATGTGAAAGCAGCTCAGAAACCACAGATTGGAAGAGAAGGCAGTCCTGGGAAAGGTACAATGCTGGTTTTGTGTAAATGTGACAGCATTAATTCCTATTTAATACTTTTACTTTTAATACACCAGTCAACAACAACATGAAAATCTTCCATCCATCCATTATCTATACACCACTTAATCCTCATTAGGGTCGCATGGGGCTGGAGTCTATCCCAGCTGACTTAAGGCGAAGGCAAGGGACACCCTGGACAGGTCACCAGTCTATCACAGGGCTACATATACAGACAAACAGTCACACTCACATTCACACCTACGGGCAATTTAGGAATGGTTTGAGGAACACAACCAAGAGCCCAAGGCGCTGACTCGGCTTCCAAACTCCCCAGAAAGCAATCCAGTTGAGCTTCCATGGAAGACTGGAACAATACATGTAGGACCCACCCTGGAACCTAAAAGACCCAAAGGATTCACTTCTACCATCTCAGTGCTAAATGTCTCCTGAGGTCCTGTATCCAAGCCTCGATTGGTCAGAGCTGTTTTATCACCACAAGGGGAACCTGCACAATATTAGACGGGTCATTCTAATAATCTGGTTGTTCTGTGTTATACCAAACAGCTGAGTTGTTTGCCAGGGACACTAACAAAAGCAGTCATATCCACTGTTGCCTCAAACACCACTTCCACATTATATTATTTAATTTAAAGCACTTAATATTTCAAATAGTACTATGATTATTTAGCACACCTACTTTGTAAAGTGGGTAAACTTGAGATCGCTGATTAAAACTACGCCAAAATGAGATATCCTCACTTTTTATACTTCTTTCTTTGAAACCCTGTGTGATCCACTACCAGCAATGCAGTGATCTTTACAGTAATCTGCCTCCCTGATTGATTGAGTGCATCGTTACTCACTTGCATAGGAAGCTGTGAGAGCTGAGCACTTCTCAAATAGCCGGACGCAATGTATATTCTTCCCGTTGTCACTTCTCATTCTCTTTCTTGTTGTGTGCGTCTGTGTAGTAGCATTCTGTTCCCTGGTTACACAGGAATATTTGGAAGATAATATCATCCCTGCTCTCTAATAGTCCGTCTATGCTATGGCTTGAAATTAACCATCAAGTTAATGTCTGTATAAGCAAATTATAATGGTAATGAGATTGCTGGTGGAGCCTGAGGAAATGGGAGGTATGGAAGTGTTGCTGTCATGGGAACTTGAAACCTGACTCATGAGGCCCTAAAACATGTATGTAACTCACTTTGTATTTCCCTGTTGAAGAATAAGATACTGTGTGTATAGTATGTGTGTCATAAAAGAGCATTGTGTAATGAGTGGCTATGCATATCTGTAAGCATCTGTTGCAATACAATAATACACCACGTAGTCAACAGTTCTTAGAACTTAGCAACTTTGCCCATCATGCTCACCCTGTGGCCATGCTGACTTTGTATATTTTTGTCTCCCGTCAATTCATTTCCCATCATTCCATGTGTCGATCCATCTGTCAGAGGTGTTTTCCCCTTAAGGTTACTTAAATGGCAGCTTTGCTTTGTGAGAAAGTATACAGTGGAAAGTGACAGGAAATGTGGGAGAGGAAAGGAAGCGACATGCGACAAAGGCTGGGATCTGAACATACTTCTGTCTTCATGTGCTTTGGACAAGGAGGTGGTAAAATGTCTCCTATCATTATTACAGCTGCACCATTTTGATGTGTTCATGTGAAGGTATTGACAGATCTGAGATTTTGTGCTTCAGTAGGATTTGCACCAACATCTGTCTGGTTTTATGCATGAATGGTATCATGCATGCATGCAAGCGTTGGCTTGTCTGTCTGTCTGTCCATCTGTCTGTCATTCAATCTGTCTGTTAACAACATTACTCAAAAATGGACAAACAGATTTGGATAAAAATTTTCAGGTAAAGTCAGAAATGACACAAGGACCAAGTGATTAGATTTTGGCAGTGATGCAGCTTATAGTCTGGATCCACGGATTTGTTAAAGATTTCTGTATCATTGCGAGATAGTGGCACAGCGTCACAGTAACTATGACTACAAGTGAACACTACGTTAGCAGTCTGATGACGATCACATGATTGCGATCCTTGAAAAATTGACTGCTGCAGACTTATCGGGACTTATCCACTGGAAATGATACAAGGAACAACTGATTAAATTGTGGGGGTGTTTCTGAGTCCCATCAATTCCCGCCACCTGCTACAAATTTAAGTCATGCGATTCGGTATCCGTACATAGCGTACACACGCACAACACACGCCTGTGCTCAGTGCAAGGTCATTTTGTTTGTGACTACATCAGGATTAAATGGCCACATTCTATAGTGCCGTTATTTCTGCCACAATTTTTTTAAAGATTCCAGCCGTTGGAAATGATACAAAGACTGTGCAGCCTTGGTGGAGTACTGCACTCTGTGCTTTTCTTGTTTTACATATATTCTATATTCATGCCCAGATCTGTGAAGGAGAGTGTGTTTGTGTACATGGGAATGTCCATATTTGCAGAATATGAAGACCTGTCAGTTCATTTTTTTTAAATCTGAAGGTTGGACAACGCTCAGTTTCACTAGAACATGAATGGCTTGCTGCCTTTTTTTTCTCAACTGAGTGTGAAATATTGCTGGGATAGTTGTGCGTAAACCTATCAGTTTGTCACCATGTACCGCTAGAAATTGTGTTTTTTTTTTTTTTTAAAACTGTTGACAGATAGACAATATCGGAGCGTAAACACAAGCAGAATGTACATAGAGGTAGTGTTAGAGCGCTATCAGGCTATTACTGCCCTTTATCTTAGGGGAAATCCGACTTGGTAATAGAGGTATTTAAAATCTACTAATAATTTTCACACACTTTCTTTATCTCAATATCTGTCTTTTTGTCTTTCATCATCTCCTTCACTCTATCAGTTACAACATTTTTCTCTCTCACACACACAAACACTCAAGTAATCATGCGTGTGAGCACACATGCTTCACATCTCCCCAAATCTCCATGATCCTTAGAAAGGGCTTCTTTATCACATTGCTCGGAGTACATAAGGATGGAGGTCAAGGGTTTGTAACCGCAGTTGGGGAGGGATCGAGGGGGGTGATTTAAGGGGCCTGAGAGGTGTGAGTGACACCCTTGCTGAGGCTCCCAGGGCCCTGCAGGATCAGTGCGTGTGGAGCCAGGCCAGCTCGCCACACAATGAGGGGAAATGGGAATTTAATACAAACTTTCTCACAAAGTCTCACAGACCTCCCGCCTCTGTTGCCGGTCTCACTTCCAGACACCCCCAGCTAGGCCATCACCACCTCCTTCACGACAACCACAACAAAATGTCAGAAACCACTAAACCATGCCCAGGAGTGTGCTGCTGTAAATTTACTGCTTGACACCATTCAGGGGGTATTTCCCCCCACAATCTGTCAGACGACCACAACTACTTTTCTGAATGGAGTTTGTGAAAATCTAAGCTGGAGAGTGGCAAACTGTTAGATACGATAGAGACAAGAAGAGCTAAACTTGCTAATTAAATTTTGTGGAGGAATGAAAAATGTAAACAGAGACTGCCATATAAAGGAAACGTTACATAGAATGTTGATTAAATTATAAACCCCATTGTTACCACAGTTTCAGTCAAAATTCAGATTGGTTTTTATATAAAGATGTGTTCATTTCTATTAACTTTAATTTAAAAATGCAATAGAGTAATGGTAATTTGCAGGCAACCACAAATCAGAACAATACGAACGGCACATAGACTTCTGAAATCCATAACAATTACGTTCATTTTCGGCATGCCAAAGAAACAGCACATTGTCTTTCTTTCTTTATTTCTTTCTTTCTTTCTTTCTTCTTCAACCAACAAAATTTTCCTTTCAGTGTTTGTTAAACTGTCATTCATTGGGAGGCTATATTGTGCGTTTTGAACTTGGCCAGGAGACACACTGTGCCATGTCTTTGTCTGCTAGTGTCATTAAGTGAGTGGCTGCGATTCTAACAACAAACACAGTTTATAATTGCTGTACAGCAACAAAGACTATTGGACACAATAGCTAATGTCTGAGGAGCACAGATAGACGCCTCCACCCTGCATGTTCAAACAGCCATGATCATTTCCTTCACATTTACACACAAACACACACGTTTGCATGAACACACACTAATAATCTTCTGTGTACACATGCAGTTACATCACACATACATGCTTACAATCTGCTGCTTTCCTTTCTCTCTCCTGTGTGCCATCACATATGGGTACTTTATATATTTATGCACAGACACACACAAAAGTACACATGTCTGTTCTCTGGCTCTTGACAGACTTAATGCAGCCAGAGGCAGAAGCATCTGTGTTGACCCAGCCTTTGGTCTTTTCCCTTTCGGCTTCCTATAGAGACTCCACCATGCTGTGTCTGCAACATGCAACACTTTTCTCTTTTTGCACTTCCGTCTTCGCTGCTCATTTGTCCCTGAAACTAAATTACAATACATTGCATACATAACAATATTGGCAAAATGGTGCAAAACATGCAATAATTATCAGAAAAATTATCAAAAGAGAATGCAAAACCAGTTTGAAAGTACACTTGATTGCATATTCCTATGTTGTAAACCTGCATATTTACTGTAAATTGGATTGTGCTGCAGCCAGAGCTGAGCAGGCAGCAGTGTGTTGAAATGAGAGTTTAGTATCATTGTTCTTACCGGTGAATCCATTCCTGTCAGTGAATATTTTTGAAGCGTGTGCAGAGGAAATAGGAGAGTCTTTTGAAAGATGTTGTTCTGGCGTCTGAGCTACACAGGTCGTACTAACGGGTCAAAAGGACCTGAGCCAACTTGGAGCATCGAGACCCTTTGTTTGCCAAGAGGCAAAATGGAAACACTCATTTTTAGACATAACAATTCTATCGGGGTGTACCCATTTCAAATTTTGGTTTGATTTCTTTTTATGCCTTGAAAAACTGAACCAACAGAACATCTCTTTCCCCTGATTAAGGTTTTTAGTTTTTGATCTCTGCACTGTTTGACATTAAACCAAATACTTTGTCATTATTCCCCTGTTCAGATTGAACATCACTTTCCAAGTCTTAGATTATTTTACTCCTTGTTTTTAGAGAAGCTCACAATAGAACGTGCCTTTCAGGCTAAAGAAATCCATGTGAGCTCCTTAAATTGAAAACAGGAAATCTCAAACAATAAGAACTTGTATCAGCTTCAAGCCAATTGTCTGAAGCTGCAAGGAAACGTAAAGAAAACAGCAAATCAGTCCAGCAGTTTTTGCAGACTTTTTTTTTTGCAAAGTTCCAACTCAGAGTGAGACAGTGCTGCAGTTTTTAAAGACTGAAGCAGAAATAGACACAACAAGCATATTGTTCATCATTTCCTGAGGCTGACTGATTATGAGTGAAGGGGAAACTGACCGTGAAGGCTGCAGGCATTGGAATCTACTCATCAAAGTGAAAGAACAAAGCTGTTGCATTTGGCAAAACTTGATACCAGCTGCTTTATGTGGTTTTCCACAGTATCTTTACAACTTATATCAAGGGCAGAGAGTACAATGTCAGCCTGGGAGGATACATGAGGAGTAGATAGTTTAGGTCTTGGCCACACAAAAATAGATATATGGTATATTTGTATTATTCAGCATACAGTGGGTATATTTTTATAAAATGCATTTGTAAGTTTTCCAACAATGCTAACTTTAAAAATGTCTGTCGTGCAAAAATCCCGCTGCCTCATGTTTGCAAGGTGGAAAAAGTGTGCAATATGTTTTTTGAACAGAGAACAAAACTTCTCCTATTTATGTTTCTTAAGTATTAGATATAATCAGATATAAAGAAAATTGATATATGATAACTATGCTGTCCTCTACAACAGTATGTTTACATGTTTTAGTCAATGCAAAGACAGTTACTAAATGTATAGACAATACAATGCCAGTCACTGCTTGGCACTGTATTGGAACAAAAAGTGACAAAGTTTAAACTCATAAATACATTAGTTGGATCGGGGAGGTCTGGAGCGCCAGCAGTCCTCCGCTGTCTGGTGACGCTCTTCCTTCCTTTCCCACCCAGAGAAAGCTTCTCGCAAGTTTGACTCTGTGCTTAGTGTGACAGTAGTGAGATACCATCTCTTAAAGATACGTTGTTACTGGGGGGATTTTGCACCTGAACAGGAGCTTTGGAGGATTCGCCAAGTTATGCGTAAAAAAAGCGCACCGCCGTGACGCAGCGTCACCGTTTTGGATGTAGAGCTCTACCTGACAAAAAAACCCCGAGCTGGCACTTGATTTATTAACACAACCTTGACGCAATGAGGACTATAAATGGCATGAGGATTTTGTGGGTGTTTGTATTGTGCTTCTTTGATTTTTCAGGTAAGAGGAAACTTATTTTAAGGCTGTTTGGGCAGCTCTTAAACGGAGTAGATGTCGATATTTATTTTCGAGAAATGTGATATTAAGAAAGACCAAACCTACAGTATATAGTTAAATCTGTCCTTTTTAACAATTCGTGTTTTGTTAAAGTTATAAACAGCCTCGCAGTGTAGAGAGTAGATTTCTGAGCCCTTAGGGAAAACGGAGCTCATCCATGTTTCCTCCTATTGTTCTGTGGATCTCTGCCTTAAATACCAGGCAGATGGAATGCTGGAGAAACTGACATTACTCGGTTTGGCACTTTTATTTGAATATCTACATTCTTTGAGGCTTTTCTGTTTAAACCAAAATGTCAATCACTTTCTCGGGTATCAGTATACAAGTCACAGAGTCACTTCTGTTATGAATACATATTAAGATGATGGAAACTGATACTTGTGAAACTCCTTCTTTCATTTGGGACTGTACTTTATGTGTTCACATGGATGAGGTGTATGAAAATGAGTCAACCTGCTTCACTTAATGCAAGGCTGAAATTCTGACATGTGTTGACTCAAGAACATGACACAAAACTGTACTGAAACCAGCTATCTGAAAAACAGCAAGAACATTTCATATAGGTGCTGAGGCTGATGTGATAATGAATCCAATAAACAATATGTATTTTAATGGTTTTACTGAGAATTGCAAAAATCAAGTAACTTGCAATGAAAACAGTTGATCTATACCATCTGTAGACTTTCTATTTTCTGTTCTTGTGTGAATCACTTCACAACAGATTGCATCAGTACACAACAGCCTCGCTTCTTGCTGAAACTATGAGGCAGCCCAAAGTGATCAAACATTTTCTGAAATAGATGTTTTTGTGTCTAATTAAGAGAAACAAATATGTGTGTTTTCATGACCCAACGGATCCATGGCAGGGTCTGTAGTGGTGTGATAACAAATGACCCGTGACCCTGCCTCATCAGTCAGAGAATGACTAATTCTCCGCCCCACAGACGCTGTGATCGACTTGACCATGATCTCCACAGCAGCGGTCACCAACGTCAATCGTTTCACCATCACCTGTATCAGCGGAGAGCGCAGCCCAGCCCAGGTCGAGCTGGACATCAAGAGAGACAACAAAATCCTCCTATTTCCCAAGAAGCCCAATTTTAAAGTGCATAAGCCCAAGAACAAGGAGGCTGTGGCCAGAGACTTCCGTGATTTAGATAATGTTGGTATCTTCTACTGTGAATCCACTCAGGAAGTTCCCCCTCTTGAGACGGTCACGATGATTAACAACTTCGGCAGAGGTGTGTTAAAACTTTATATGACCATTTTTTGTGAGCGAGACAGAAAGTTCTTACATTTTGTTAGGACCAGGCACTATTGATTATTTAAGATGTGCAGTTTCTTATGCAACAAGGTCAATTTATCATCTTTAGAAAATAACTTCTGTGCTTCTTACAGCTAATTTTATTCCAAATTACCTTACACTGACTGCAAACAGAGGAGAGACAGTTCACCTCAGTATGCAGCTCCTCAGCTCCCAAAAGAGAGATGTGACCTGGAAGTACAACGGTAAGGCAGCAAACACAACTCAAGACCACAAAAACAGCCCCTCCACAAATGATGAAAATACCTTCACAGGCTTTTGATGACAGAAATGGACCAAATTACAATAGGGAGTGGAACGAAACCATTAGCATTATCGCATGTTTTGTGCAGGAAACTACTATTACATGACTCACTGGAACGATATGGTCAACCGCACCGCTGTACTGACCATGGAGGATGCAAAATATGCCAATCAAGGCATCTACAGTGCCAGCTATGTTGGAGACAGCCCCCTCCAGGGTGCCTGGATGAGGCTCATTGTCAGAGGTTTGTTGGATCTTGACACATCTTACATGCACAGTGTTAGATTGTATTAAGCATCATTTTTTAGGGCACAGATGTGATTTGCAATTTGCATGTATTTGGCTGATCTTGCAAAATACAGGAGGAGATATGATACAGTGTGACTCACTGCACATTGTGCTAGAATTACTGATGTCTGTGCAGTTCTTCAACTCACAGATACGTTGTAGGTGTGTTATACAATGATGTGGTTGGAAGAGCTTTTGAAATGCAATTCTCATATTCAAGAACTTAATCTTAAATCAGGATTAAGTTCTTGAACATTCCTTTATTAGTAATAAATGAATGAACTTTTAAAAATCAGTGAGTATAAAGTAAGAGTTACAGTTTCCAGCTCCAAGCAAAAAATCATAACCCTGTACTTTTTACAACTCATTGTTTGTCGACATTAAACAAGATACATTATGTTTATTAGCGAAGTTATACTGTTTAGTTGCTGTTGGATGGATTATTCTGTCTACTGGGCAGATCCAGCCAGCTACACATCTGTACATATCTCTACATCTGCATTTTTTGGCAAGTCATGACCAGCACGTGTTTGTTTCATTTCCCGTATCTCAGTGTTCTAAAGGAAAATTAGAGCTTTTACGCTATCTCCACTCTTCACATGATCTGCTTTAAGCTTTTTTAATTTCTTTCCACAAAACACAATTTTCCTGCGTGCATTTCACTGTGATACTATGATTTAGTATGCATTTCACACTAATTTATGTTTTTTTTATTGCTTCTAAAGTATGGTTAATGAACCGTGTCATTGAAATTAGCCACATGTGCCTGAAATCTGTGTACACAGTGAGATAATGGATGATCTAAACAGAGAAATCTGTTTCTCTGTAGACTGTCCTAGTAAGAAGTGGGGTCAAACCTGTGACAGGGATTGTCCAAATTGTCTTAACGGTGGAGTGTGTCATGATGTGGATGGAGACTGTATCTGCCCTCCAGGATTCATGGGAACACGCTGTGAGACAGGTTTGTATAGAACCCAGGGGAATGTCCTCACAAGTACAGTAATATAACTTCGTCTATATGTCTAAGACAGAAATGGACAGACAGAGGTGGACAGTACCAGAGAAATTCTGTGTATTAGGTCAATAAGATATCTGAATAAATTTAATTAAGTAAGGTTTAACAGGAACCCAGCAAAGTTGCGGGAACACAGGAAGGGATTTGTATAATGATACCGGCAGCTGAATTCTGGACCAATGCAAGTTCATGAAGACACTTGAGAGGAAGACTAAAGGATAGGATAGAGGATAGAATTGCAATAGTCAATGCAGGATGCTATTAGATGGAAGCAATGGGTGAAGACAATTGATATTGCATAGATGCAAGTATGCAGACCAAGTAACATTATTGGTATGTGCTTCAAAAGATAAAGTGCCATCCAAGATGACATGCAGAAAGCAGGGAGTATGGAGCTGTCAATATTCAAAGAAAACTATCAGGTTTGACCAAAATAGATTTTGTATCGCTATTAGGTTTTAGAAAATTATACGAGAACCATGATTATTCTCTTGTGAAAAAGGAAAGAGAAGAGTGGAATGAGGCTCAGTGGATAGAACTGGATGTCATTTGCAAAACAATGACAGTGAAAACCTGATTTCCTGAAAACATGGCTAATAATAAATAGGAGGGGAACCGAAAACAGAGTCCTGGGGAGCACCATTAGTAACTAGAAAGGGTTGAGATTTCAACCTTTTAACTCGAGCAAACTGAGTACGACCAGAAAGGTGTGATTTAAACTAGACACAAGAGGTGCCAATATGTGTGGGAGTTAGCCATGTGAGATAACTAAAATTTTTCAATCATTCAAATCAAACTGCTTCTACCACACACGGGATTAGCCTGTTTGTCAAGGTAGTAATTTTCATATGTTGATGAGATACATTTATACAAAAAGTCTATTCAAAACTGTAGTATCACAGAATACTTGCAGAAAAGGATATTGTTGGGACACCTAATATCAACAACATGCCAGTGCAACACTAGGTTAACTTAACCTACGACCTATGGGTGGCAAGTTATTAGGTCACCAAAACATGATTAGTTTAGTTTTAGACACAACAAGCTCAAATTTTACTTGAATATTGTTCCATATTTTTGTGGTACTTTTATTAGTATACATGATGTGTATTTGCCATTAAGCACTGCAAAGGGATACATATTTTATTATCAAAGATGTCAGCAAAGAAAATATTCGGGTAAATACATGAATACTGGATCAAAACAATCAACTGGTTTGGGTTTGATTAGTTGCCCAGTCCTTTTTCACATACTGGGGGAAGAAACCCCACTATTTTCTGAAGTATGTTTTCCTAAATTGGGCCTCTTTTGACCTTGTGAGCTGTAGGTGTGGTCAGCTGTTTTTATAATAAGCACTTAAACAGCTGACATTAGATGAGCATTACTCTCTTCACTGCATTCAGGTGATGAACTGCTAGTTTGTCCATGCTGTAATGTGTTTGTGGCTAGGCCACATTAAATTGTCACTGAACACTGTGCATTGCAACAATCTAAGAAAACGGATTAAAAACTATATCCAGATAATTTAATCAGTATAACTGTGGATCCAAATGAATGGGATCCAGATCAGTACGTTGGCAGATGAGTTACACTGGTGTTTTGCAAGGTACTCTGAGGCATGATACAGCAAAACTTGAGGAATTTAAATAAACACATTTGTAAATTTGTCTTTCTCTGATGGTTTGCAGCCTGCAGAGAAGGAATGTTTGGACGAAACTGCCAGGAGTCCTGTGAGTCCTGCGGCTCCGAGGCAAAGTGTAAAGGGCTTCGTTTCTGCCTACCAGACCCTTATGGCTGCTCCTGTGCCAGCGGCTGGTCCGGGAGCCGCTGTGATAGTCGTAAGTAAAAGAGGACATCACTTAAACGTGTCCCTCTGTTGTTTTCTTATTAAGGTTATTTGCTTGTAGGTTTAATAACATGTTCTAAGGAAGTCTGTTTTTTGTGTTTTATGTTGCCAGCCTGTCATACTGACATGTACGGACCAGACTGCAGGTTGAGCTGTAAATGTCAGAATGGAGGAGTCTGTAACCGTTTCAGTGGATGCCAGTGTCCGACAGGGTGGAGAGGACAGAACTGTGAGAAGTCTGGTAGGTATCATCACAGTTATAGTGTAACAAATAATAATATTGCCATTGGTATAAGTAAGATGTACTTAAATCATTTCATTCCTTTCAAATGAGCATTCCTGCAACTTAATTTTAAGGTACGTCAACTTGAGGTTTCCCATTTATCCAACTGAAGTATTCGCTTTATCTAAACATACAGGGCAAAACGTGATTTGGTCATCAACTTTTCAATCTTTCAATTTTCTTTATTCTGTAATCCTACTAGAAAGAGGAGTTGCTGTAAGAAAAGTTGAATAAAAATATGGTACTCCTGATGTCAGGTATAATGCTAAAGGAGCCATAAACCAAATTTTTGCACTTTTGCTGAAATTTAATAAACAGTCTTGGTGGATGAAGTGTAACTTCCAGTTGCTAGATTCCACAAAGGTAAACTAATATCACCAAAGCAGAAATATAAATGACATGTACTGGAAACAGTGCTTTACTTCAGCTACATCTCAAATACACTTTTTATAGTGTAGTTACACAACTTAAAAATCACTGTTGCACATATTAAAACTAATATTGCTTCAGTAATTGTAGCACAATTACTGAACTAATAATTCATTGGTTTAATTACACAATATATAACCCTTTTGTGCAACCACTTTTTAAATTTTGACTCCTAAAAGACCTTCATGTCTGCAAATCGTCAAGAGTGTGTCCCTCTTGCTTCTTCAACCACAAGTTAAACAAAAACATAATTAATGGTGCATTGGATTGCAAAATCCTACTAGTGTTTTGACTTCAATAAAGGTTTTGAAATGAACTGCTGCTGCTCTGGTGTTCTCTCTCCTCACCACATCATTTTTCTTTCTATCTATCTTGACTTTTCTTATTTGCTGTCCCATGCCTATCTCCCTCTTCAGACCGGGCTCCCCAGATTTTGGACTTGGACAGTAACTTGGAGTGGAATCTGAACTCCAGCCCCAAGATCTTTTGTTCAGCCACAGGCAACCCCCTGCCCAGTCACGACAGCATCGAGCTTCGAAAGCTGGACAGCACTGTGCTTAAGGTAGGAAGACTAGCAGTCTCTGCTGCAGAGATAACTTACAGTAAACCCTAATAAAACCAAGCATAAAACATCAGTTGGATATAATGCGAGTCAAGATTGTCAGACAGACATGAAGTAAGTGGCCACACAGCAAGAAGGTGATGCAGAGCGTCAGAAATAAACCAAAAATATTCTTAAGCTCAGTGGTCTAAACAGTTTCATGTGCCAGCTAAAGGAACTGTTCAACATTAAGAAAAAACAGACTGCTAAAATGTGCTAACTATGAAGCTGGAGCAGGCAAATTATCTCAGGTTGGCATTCATACTGCAAGCGACAAGAGCAGCCACTGGACCATCCTGGACAGGTCACCAGTCCATCACAGGACTACATTTAGAGACGAACAATCACACTCACATTCACACCCATAGACAATTTAGAATTCTCAATTAACCTCTGCGTGTTTTTGGACTGTGGGAGGAAGCTGGAGAACCTAGAGAAAACCAATGCATGCACAGAGAGAACATGCAAACTCCATGCAGAAAGATCCCAGGCCAGGACACGACCTGCGGATCTTCTAGCTGTAAGGCAACAGTGCTAACCACCAAACCACTGTGCAGCCCTCATTTATTTCAGAATACAGATAAAATAAACAAACAAATAAATAAATAAAAGACTCATGCCACTATAATTACAGTCGACAGTGGTAAGCTAGTTGTTTCCATCTATTTCTAGTCTTTAGGCTAAGCTAAGCTAACCATTCTCTGGTTCTCTCCCACACACATGATAGCGACTGAGGTTTTTGTCTAAATACTGATTTTTGCCCAAATGTTTACCTGTCCCTTTAAATGTATTAAAGGTAGGATTAAAAAATAGATATTCTTTAATAAAATAGAACAAATAACGCAGTTTGGGGACCAATTATATAATCAAGTTGAATTACACTATATTTTAAAGTCCTAATTGATGACTATAAGGTTGACTCAGCTCCCAAGGAAGTCCGCAACACTATGGTCTGACCAGATAAGGTTGTATCACTCTACAGTGCAGCAGTTACTGCGCATTGCCTATAAGTGATATGTTCAGGTTCTGTGTTATCGTTTCTATGCTATTTCCTTGATAATAGAAACAATCTGATAAAGAACTGTACCAGCACTTCCCACAGGAACAAAGGAACTTCTCAGAGGGAGGACATTCTTTGGGAAAATTCAAGCAGCAGCTAAAAAAAAAAAAGAAAAAAGGCACAGGATATGGAAATGTGGTCTTCACCAAGTATTGCGTTGCTTCCCTGTGTTACATATTTTACTACAGGCCTCTCTCACTGTCATGGATTCCAATAAGAGCACTGCCCGGTTTGAGATTCCTCGTTTGACAGCTCAACAAGGAGGATTGTGGGAGTGCAGGGTGTCCACCAATGGAGGCCAAGACTCCCGCAAGTTCAACCTCACCATTAAAGGTTTGAGTGTGTGGTTTTTGTTGAGTAACATTTTAAACTATGTACGGAGAGAATATTTTATTATACTGTGACAACCTCGGACAAACCAGTGGGTAAAATAATTTCCTGTGGCTACTCAGAGCCCCCAGTGCCCACTTCTGCTCCCAAACTGCTGGAGAAGAGGAGTAAGCAGCTGCTGGTGATGCCAGTGGACTCCCACAGAGGAGATGGACCTATCGTCTCAACCAGACTCCTCTACAAGCCTGTGGAGAACGGAGACTCCTGGTCCTCGATCATCGGTAAAAAGAAAAAAAAAAAAAGAGTCTAGTGGTCAGCCTTTATCACATTAAGCGGCAGTCTCAGAAGATTGTTTTTGACTTTTACTTCATTGCACAGCAGCAGCTAAAGCATTGCAGTAAGCAGTTTATCACCATTATTTCAACACGCATTGAGTTCAGCCAAAGTTAAAAGCTGAAGCAAAGAGAATCATCAGGGCAATAAGTCATCGCTTGAATTCAAAATAAAACTAGCTCTTAATGGAAAAGCCGACAAAGACGGATCAAAATAAATAAGTCATATTTAGAAAACACGTCAAAAAACAGCATTGCTTTTCTAGCACATTTCCACAAACTAAACAAGTCTTCTCTTCCTCATTACGTAAAGATTTAACAAAGAAATGTATTAATTCTGAATTATGTATCATCTTATTTTCAATCCCTGTGATGATGCACGTTCTACAATCCTACTGTAAATCATAATGATAATCAATCAGCTTATTCTATATTAATTTTCTTTCAGTGTATAGTGACAAAGAGCCCATCACACTGATGAACCTGGAGCCTTCGACACGCTACCGTGTCCGTGTCAAGCTGAGCCGTCCTGGGGAAGGAGGAGAGGGAGCAGAGGGGCCCGAGGCCATCATGGAGACCGACTGTCCCGGTAAGGCCCACAGATAACTGAGCTGTCAGAGAGACCATGCAAACATTGGACATGAGAATATTTATCTGAAAAACTTGCCTGGGAACAAATGTCCATCGTCCGGACCACAGAAGTTGAGCAAGCCCAATTATCTTGAGTCTGGTTAGAGTAAGAGTGAAGTGCTTTTCCCATGTCTAAAGAAGGCCGCTGTCTTTTTCCCAGTGGTGCGTCTGTCCTGATGACTGAGTTTGGGGCAAATATAGAAACATGCCAGTGGACTGAAATGATCTGTGGTTTGCTTCTTAGCTAAAATAGATTGAATACCCTATGGGATTGAAGCCAAAAGAGCGAAAAAAAGAAAATAAACCTCTCTTTGTCATCATCCAGGAATCACAAAACCATTCAAGAATAGTAACAACCTGTGTTCAAATTCAGAGGGATTTATTCCTCAATGACTGTGGTGCAGAGAGAGAGAAACTACAGCAGAGAGTGTGAGAGAAGAAAAGATAATGGACAAAATAAAATAGCGCAGTGGTGCATAGGTCTAGTAATGGACTGACTCTTTGGGAACATGTGGTTAGTTTCATGTGTGAAATGGAACTAATTTTATTTGTTACCAGGGAACACTGGTCTCTTGCATAAGCACAAACTATTTGTAATAGAGTAAATGTGGGAAAAGAGGCATTTAGCAAATTCCCCTTGCTGGAAATGACCTGAGATTGTTGTGTTTATGTGGGAGTGAACCCTGAGAAGGACTGCAGTACAATTTAAGACCAACAAGAGATGAGAAGTAAATGGAAAATAAAAATTTGAATTAAATTCAGCAGCAAAAAGTGCTGTATTCACACCAGTCATATAATCATTTTTAATGAGCTACTTAAACCCATGTAGGGTGTTGAAAGAGGGAAAAAACATGGGCATGAGTCAATTACAAAGCAAAAACCACTATTAGAGGATCCACATGAAAACATGGTGGAAATGGACCCACAGACAAAATTTCAAGTTCTTGAGCTCTTGAGAGCTACCAGTGTAAAGCACTGCTGTGTCATTCACCTCCAATCAAAATATAAGTTAAACAAACCGCCCAGCTTCATTCAAAATGTACAAGGAGCTGGTGATCCTCTCAGCTCATCCTGTTCTCTGTCGCTGCAGAGCCCACAGTCCAACCCGAGATTGACATCAGCTCGGTGGAAGGCCGCAATGTTACCATTCGCTGGCGGCTGCCCCCCAACAATGGCGTTAATGCCGCCACAGCCAGCGGCTTTTTAGTGCAGCTCTTCGGGCCACCACCCTACAGTGAGAAACTACTGGAGGACACCACCCTGCTCAATGTGCTCTCCACCAAGTTCCACAAGCTGGAGTATCAGCAGGACTACACCGTGGTGGTGCACCTCATCAACTGTGGCAGCCAGGGGCCGCCCTCCAAACCCTACCACTTCCGCATCAACAGCCAGGGTAACGAAAACCTCTGCTGCTGGTTAGGGACAAGCTAGAGGGAAGGCTGCTTTTATATGCTGCAGGAAAGCATTTTATAATGAATTTACAGTGGTTTGTGACAAAGCACGAGTTCTAATGCAATCAATAGTAGATTAAAAGCTCATGATGCATAATTCAGCGATTACCTGAAATTGATTAGTATAACCTCAATAGGTAGAAGTTAAATTAATGCTGATAAGAACTTATTTGATTTACTTTAAATGCTCAAAAAAGGAAAGAATATGATTGGTGCTTGCCAGTTTCTTGGTGACTCTCTCTCTGCCCATAAATTTTGTGTGAACTGAGGAAAAAGTTTATCAGCTGATAGTTATGAATTCATAATTTAGCAAAATTAGGAACAGATCCATTTAATGGAATGGCAATTAGATCTTTTATGTTATTTGGTATTAAATGTTTTTTGGTGCAACCAAGCTTTAAGGCTTTAATGGCTAATGTCATCATTTTTAGAAAATAATGTAATAGAATAGCGTCTGCTGATTTAACAACAGTGCTGTTTCTGGGTCTCAGGACCATCATCCCCTCGCAACGTCCAGGCTCTGCCTCTGTCCGTGTCAGCCATCCAGGTGAGGTGGCAGCCCCCCGAGGACCCCAATGGAGGAATCATTAAATACATCATAGAGTACCAGCCAGTTGGCCAAGGGAGCCCTCACCTTTGGGTGGACACAGACGATGGGAACAAGACCACCAAAGATGTCACAGCGCTCAACGGCAGCACGCTTTACCAGTTCAGAGTGAGGGCGTCCTCCAAAGTGCTCGGAGAGTGGAGCAAGTTTGTTCAGGCGATGACACAGGGGGACGGTGAGTGGGAATGTGTTGTTCTATTATCCATTAAAACAGTTTCAAACATTATATAAAAGCTCTAATCTCCATTTGTAGAAATACTGATTTTTTTTAATGTGGATGTTATTTACAGTTATTATTTGTGATTTATAAAAATTAGAAACTGCAAAGTAACAATTGTTTTGTTGTTGTTTTTAAAGTCAGTGTAAAACAGTTAATCTTTAACTTTGTGGGGGTATGTGTTGGTATTTTCTAAGTTTAGACTGACATGAAAATCATATAATCATACCCAATTTGGTACCAGGCATTGTAGTTGTAGTAAGTTCTACATTATTAAAATGAGTTGCCTCTTTAAAGAAATGGACCAAATAGTCCAATATACTTCTATAATCTAAGGGTTTTTTATGGTTCCTTTGATGAAAGATTTATTTTCTTTTCACACTAAAAATAGTTCCCAGTGGAAAATCTCTTTTCAGCTGTATGTGTAGCCAATAATGCTCTTTTCCCAGGTGGAGTTAGGCAGGACCACCCACACTGGGACAGGGATTTACTCATTCTAATAATATGTCTACACTACAACAGTATATTTATCTCTACTGTCTGAAAATCATCTCTATCTCTGTACTTGGCTCTTCTCTCCATCTTGGCCCCCCGTCCTTCTTTCCCATCTCTTCCCCTCTACTTGAAAAGGCCTTCAGAGTTTAACCCCGACCACCCAGGGTGTGACTGGGAGGCCTGCTGTGGACAGTTACCAGCTGCTGGTGGCCGTAGTGGGCTCAGTGACTGTCACCTGTGTGACCATACTGTTGGCACTGCTGGCTCTTTTCTTCATCAGGAAGACGCTGCTCAACCGTCGGCGAACGTTCACCTACCAGTCTGGATCGGTGAGAACCCTCCAATGCTTGCTTAAGATTTCTTAATCAGGATTTTGGAACACTGATGTATTTACTCAGTTGTGGTTGTCCATTGCAATTTACGTAACAACACTCAGATCAGAGAGCCTGGTCTTTGTATCTTTGCTGACTTTAGACTGTTTACATCACCAGGGTGAAGAAACTATTCTGCAGTTTAACTCAGGAACTCTGACTCTGACACGAAGGCCTAAACCCACACCAGAGCCTCTCACCTATCCAATCCTTGAATGGGAGGACATAAAGTTTGAAGATGTCATCGGAGAAGGCAACTTTGGCCAGGTCTTTAGATTCTTAATGCACATTCTAAATATGTTGCATCTTTCTCATGAAGTTGTGGCATGCCAAACATTGGTGCTAACAACAGTTTCATAATCAGGTCATCAAAGCCATGATCAAGAAGGACGGCAACAAAATGAGTGCAGCCATTAAGATGCTGAAAGGTAACTATGGCACACATAAATGTAAAGGTGGAGTATGGAGGTCTAATCCAATACACTTTGTTCAATTCAGTGAATATCTCCTCTTGGTTAGCCAGCTGTAGTATTTAGTATGTTTGCTGAAAAAAATGGTGTTCACACAGCATTGATCAGAGACATAATAAGAGAAAGACTCAACATTTAAAGAATCCTGGATGGAAATAGATCAAGAAAGTCTCCAAAGATGGCAGTGATAAGACCGACGCTTCCATCCAAAAAGCCAATCATCTGCCTTATAACAGCAGAACTGCTAAATATCCAGTCAATCATGCCAAAACATGATGTCATTAAACTGTGTGCACGTGTACGAGAAGAGTATCCTGTTGGAAATAATGCTATAAAAACAATTAGTTTTGGGCAAAGCCACCAAACTCTTAAGTAGTTTTGGTCAGATTCGACTGGTGATTCTATACGTTCAGTTTTGATTTTAAGTTATGATAGTGGCTGAAATAAGAAGGCTGCCCAGTGGCCTGTTCAGCTATGCACTATTCCAATGTATTCTGTGCATATTCATGCTTGTGCAAATTTGTGCTTGTGCACAGGGAAGGGAGAAAGTAAGGGGGAGAGAGGATGTTGAGAGGAGATTAAGAGAAAGGGGCCAGGGGGTGCAAGAGGGATGGTGAATCTGGGGCATGCTAACTATCTAAAAATGCAAACTTGCTAAATATCAATAAACTTTCTCCCCAATCAGAGACTTCACTTTAAAGAGCTGACACACAGTATAGACACGTGTACCACACAGAAGCCCACTGACCCAGAGAGCGCAGCTGAAGATGGTGTAGTGAAGCTCTGACTGATGTGAAAACTTCATTTAAAGATGCCTTGCTTTGCTTGCACTTTGTTTAACGATGCTGTGCATGCTGTTCCTCCTGCAGAGTTCGCCTCAGAGAATGACCACAGAGACTTTGCAGGGGAGCTGGAGGTGCTGTGTAAACTAGGCCAGCATCCCAACATCATCAACCTCATAGGAGCCTGTGAGAACAGAGGTGAGTGAGCGACATCTAGTGGCGGCAATGAGCATCGATTCACTGTCAACCTATGACTTTTAAGTCGCTTTTGTTGGTAGGGACAGTAGTTCACAAGTCACAGTTTAAAGTCAACTCACTATTTTGTTAAACAGCTTTGGTCAGTTGTCATAGAAATAGATAAGTTTGGATTCTTTTGTGATTTTATCCATAGCTTATATAGATGTTGCACTGTCATAATAAAAAAAAACATGCAGAATCTCTCTAAATATTTAAATGTATTTCAAAAGATGTACATAGTGTATATTAGTTCTGAATATACTGTATCCACGATTGAATATCAAAAGCAGATTCCAGTTCTATCTTTCTTTATCTGGCTCATTCTTTCCCAGCATGCAGTCCTGTACTTGAACAGGTTAAATTCTTCTCCATCCATCCCATCTGATTCTCAGTCATCTGCACCTGGAAAGCACCAGATTATGTCCAATCTAAATAGCGTTTGCCTGCCAGAAGCATTTGTGCTATCACGTTTGTTTGATTTGTCCATGCGCCTCACAAACTAAACTGCTGTAGCATGTATTTATATATTTGTACAAGGTTTCCTTGGACCCACTTCTTACCATGAAGGATCAGTTTTCACCAACTACATCCAGTGGTTTCTAAAGTGAATAATTGAATTACTTTTGTTTGATCAAAGAAGGATAGCATGAGAGGGGAAGTCTGGTGTGTGAAGTACATCAGTGAGGACATTACACAACCAAATTGGCCTTGAAAAATAAACATCTGACTAATTCAGTGTGTCTCTCCAGCGGTCTCACTTTCAAGTAGCACTTTACTCTGCAGACCTCCACTCTACAGTGTTTACATCTGTAGGTTAATTCAGGTTTATTCAGCAATATGAGCACAAAACAGGTAGATAGCTACTTACAGCAGCAGAACCCAATGCATGTGATTAGCATATTTTTAAATAATCATATAGATACTTACATATTAACATTAATACAAGTATTTATAGAAAACCTGCATTCTTCATTCAGTGTCATGAAAAGAGCAAAAATAAATGAAGGGCTGAGGACCAAAGAATGATGTAGGGAGGGAGGAAAACAAGCAAGTATAAAAGTTAGAAGAAGAGACAGTAATAAAGGGAGGCGATCAAGAAAGGTACTAAATCCTTCCAGGGAGTAATATTTCTTTCTCATGCAATTTGCACGTGTTCTTCCTGTGCTGCCTCCCATTTTGCTTTGAGTAATCTCTAAGGGAGAAGCTCTTAAAAGGGATTTCATTACAAAATAAAAAGTCAGTGGCTCCAGTGGAAGCACCAGCTGTGATTCAATTGGTGTTTTGGGAATTTGGGGAATTTGTCTACCTCATTTTTTTTCTTTCCAATTTTGGGTTTTTACTCACTTGATCCATTCAGCGTCTGTCTATATTTTTTGGTGAAATGGCTGATATTGTGTAGTTTCTCATTCACTTTCTCATCTTACTGCAATCTGGAACAAATTTACTTTCACTCTCATATCAACATACTGGAGGAATTAGGTGTGTCCTGGAGGAATTCAGCACTGAGCTGCTGAGTGATAATAGAGGAGGAGGGAATGAAGAGGCGAGATATTTGATAGATTCTTAAATGTCAAGAGGAAGATAAATATGCCCGGCATGAAGGAGATGATTTATCACTGTTTCATTTTGAGAAATAGTTTTGGAATGAAGTTGTGGTAGTACACGCAGGATGTCCTTGAAGAACAGAAGTTCTCAATGTTCCTAAGTAACATAACTGCATTAAGTTCCAGCTCTTTGAGCTGTCCATCAGCCCGTTATTGTTTCCTTCCACATACGTTTCTCAGTAATTGTGTTGGCGCTCTCCCTGGTGAAACCCCTCCAACAGCTACAAATGACTCATGACCTGTAGCAACTCTGGCTTTGGCTTTATCAACAAGCTTCAGCCATCTGGTGGAGCTCTGTGAAGATTTTACAAAAGCTCTAGTCTACCTCTGACGTGTCAGAAGCAAACTATTGAAGGCCAAGTCCTTCACCGGCAGGAGCTGGGCCTCCTGCAGGGCTAACGCCAGCAGGACAGCAAGGCCACAGTCACAGTGTTTGAATAAACTAAGGACATCTTTTCATTGTAATAGTCTGGCTGAGCCACTAACAACTTGTACAAAGAGAAGGTGAAATGTTTATTAGCAGGAGTCATGGCCTCTTTTAATGACTGCGCGACTTTACGAGGATTTCAACTAATTAAATAAGAGCTGGAAAAGGCGCCAGCTATCCCAGAACGATCACACAGTGTTGTGTCCCTCTGTTTCTGCAGGTTACCTGTACATAGCTATAGAATATGCTCCCTATGGTAACCTGCTCGACTTCCTGAGGAAGAGCCGTGTGTTGGAGACCGACCCTGCATTTGCAAAAGAACACGGTACTGCTTCCACGCTCACCTCCCAGCAGCTTCTTCAGTTTTCTGTGGACGTGGCGACTGGGATGCATTACCTCAGTGACAAACAGGTAGGAGGAGGAACAATGTGTACATGTGGCTGTGATTGTTTCCATTTTCTAATCCCAAATTCTCCTCAAGTTGCCTTTTGGCAGCTGGTGTTGTGATTACAAAACACTTGATTTAGATACATTTGGAGCATTTAGAAAGACATTTTGTCTTGCTTGAGATATTTCCTGGTGCAGTATTACAGCATCAGGCAATTAAATAGTATATATTACATTTTACAAAGAAAAACAGTCCTATTCAACCCACTGTGTGTTGGTCCATTTGAAAAACATGTTGTAGCATTACATTCAATCAAATATTCAAAAACTGTAATTTCTTTTGAAATACAGTATAATTCCCAGTAATGACTCTGCTTTCCTCCTCCACTCTCCTGGCACTAGTTCATCCACAGGGATCTGGCAGCCAGGAACGTTCTTGTAGGGGACAACCTTGTGGCCAAGATAGCAGACTTCGGTCTGTCCCGCGGAGAGGAAGTTTATGTTAAGAAGACAATGGTGAGTAGTGAGGTCATGTGCAGTTGCGCTGTTTTCAGAAGTTTCAGAGTCTGTTTTGCTTTCAGCCAGCAGAGGAAACTAGTTGTTTGGGGCACAAGTACTTTGGTCTTGCATGAATTTTCACTTTAATAAGAGCGAATTGCGTTGGCTGTCGTAATGCTTCTCACATGCTGCAGAGAGCAACTAAAAGTTTTTATTTGAAATAGCAAAAGATAAATGAGCTGTAAAGACAAACAGTCACAGACATTTACCAGCAGATTGCTGCACATGATGTAACTTTGTGTTAGCAGAGTGCAATATCTTCAGTCTGTCAGGCTAATAAAAAGTCTGTCACTCTCTTATCTGCCACAAAAAGGTTATACAGTCATTAAAATACTAGTCATTAGATAGTTTTTCCATAAAACACCATTCAGATATCAACTGAGTACGACAAGTGAGACGAACTGTAGAGGGCAGTCAGCTGCAGCATAGTGTGTAGTGGTAGGAGAGCAATGTACAACACTGATCTGATAGGCTGTGTGGAACCACATTAAATTTAAAAAATGAAATTTTTAAATGTCTTCTTCCTTTGTTACGTTTTTAACCTTTGAAACCCAAAATCTGCTAGCCGGTTTGAAATGTATTTTATGTTGAAAAAAATCACCGAAATGACACAATTTATCAGAGCCAGACACTGCAAACACTGAAAGAATTGCCAGATTTTTAACTTTCTGATAGTCTTTAACTCATCATCTGTGATATGTGACTCAGTTTGGAAAAATGAACCATATATAAGCATAGATTTATGATATTTAATCAAAATCACTTTATTTTATGTCTCATTTTTAAAAATGCCTATTAAAAAGTACAGCGTGTGTTCTAGTCAGATTTTGTAAAAACTAAAATATTCTGCGCTCCCCTGTGCAACCGTATAATCATTAATGACTCAGCTGCAATCAACGGTCCTGTGACAAAAATTCAGGGATTTTCAGCTGGACTGGGCTGAACTGCAGGCAGGGTTTACACAGAGCATAGAGGAGATAAGTATGGAAACTAATTAAAAATGTAAGTAATAAAATATCTTATAGTATGTGAAGTCACTTTTTTCTCCTAATATTTGTAATACCTGAGGACACTTGGAAAATTGTTGGACACGTTTCATCCTGCTGTTTAAATAGAAATGCAAGAATTTATAGTTAAGTAAAAATTGAGCCTACAGTCACTAAAAATGAGCCAGGAGCACAAAACTGCTTGGGTTTTACAGGGTTAATACTCAGACTCTTCACATGTGTGAACTACATAACATGTCATCATATATATGGCAGTGGGTTTGACATGAATGTGTTGTTTGGTTTTTAGGGGAGGCTGCCGGTTCGCTGGATGGCTATTGAGTCCCTGAACTACAGCGTGTATACAAGCAAGAGTGATGTGTGAGTGACTATATTATCTCAACTAAATACTGACTCAAACTACTGCACTTACTGCATCAGGTAGAGTTTTTCAGGCCAGGCCAAGTTCACATTGTTTTCCGCATAGCAGCTTAAACATTTTGTCTGCATTTAAAGCACATGCTGCCAGTAATACAAGAAGCAGCAGCTTGTAATGATCATAATTCTTACTTTTTATTTTTTCTTCAGTGTCACGGAAAACTCCAGTGAAGTTTAGATGTTGTGTACCACAAAATGCGTTGCCACAGAAAACAACAAATCATACCTCTGTCAGTGGCAGAGTGATAACAGTGTGCTGTGTTACTGATAAGCACAACCAGGAAGCTTTGGGTACAACTTAGCAGAAAGACAGACGTTGGTCTGTCAACTGGAGCCTATTTATACACAGCAGAGAGGGAGCGAGAAGAGAGCAGGACAGCTAACGGAAGAAGAGCGAAGGCTGCCTGTAGAGCCAGAGTTGTAAACATTACACATAGAACAAGATGTGAGATGTGAATAGAGACAAAAGAACAGACTGACAGCTCAAAAAACACGGTCTGCTTATCTGATTAACCACACAGCACTGAGACATGAAACTGGTGCTATTTCTCATCGCTCATCAGATTGCAGGAAAGATGGTGGTTTCATGCTGTTCTTCTTCAGTTTCCGTGTTACTTTTGAAAAAAGTTTGCATTGTTACCATAGGAGATGAAATATTATTATGTTATTTTTGTGCTTATTCATTTATTGATCTGCATTTTCAGTTGGACTCGTGCAAGTTTCGTAAGACATGTATTGTAAAAATGCAAAGTGTTTTTGCAAGGCACCAGATATGATCAACAAAGTCAGCATTTGTGTTCAGGAGCTAATAATGAAACCTTCATCTTCTCTTCTCATCTCTGTTGAACTCTGATCTACTGATCTATGTTACTAAGATTTCTGTGTCATCTTTGTATCTTCTCCCCCAGGTGGTCTTTTGGTGTTCTCCTCTGGGAAATTGTAAGCTTAGGTAAGTAAGAATACAGTGTAGCATGATGGCTTTTAACACAAAAGCTGTACCATCGACCTCTATATTAATTTGTAATACTGAGTACATATCACTGACGGGCTAAAGTTCAGTGTCTTGCACCATGTTTCAGCACCTGCTTAACAACTTAGGGGAAATTCCTATGAATGTGTTTTGAGGGCTTTTGTGGTTAAACTGATGCAGCGATAACGATGATTCCTATCACTGTTTCACTCACATCACCATCACGATCTTATTGTTTTGGGTTTTTTTTTTTTTTTTTGCTATTTTGTTCCCTGTTAGCTGCTATTGGTACTGGGGTCTGAAAATAGCTTAAACAGATATCTGAAACAATATAAATTATTTTACTGAAACTTCTAAAAAAAAAATGTACACTACTGTTCAAAAGTTTGGGGTCACCCAGACAATTTCATGTTTTCCATGAAAACTCACACTTTTATTCATGTGCTAACATAATTGCACAAGGGTTTTCTAATCATCAATTAGCCTTTCAACACCATTAGCTAACACAATGTAGCATTAGAACACAGGAGTGATGGTTGCTGGAAATGTTCCTCTGTACCCCTATGGAGATATTCCATTAAAAATCAGCTGTTTCCAGCTAGAATAGTCATTTACCACATTAACAATGTCTGGACTGTATTTCTGATTCATTTACTGTTATCTTCATTGAAAAAAAATCCTTTTCTTTCAAAAATAGGGACATTTCTAAGTGACCCCAAACTTTTTAACGGCAGTGTATGTATATTATGTACACATATATGTGTGTGAACAGATAAGAATACAAGCAATTACATATGAATCAAGTAATAAGATAAAATAAGATACTGTACGTGTTTGCCTTTATAGTCAGTAGTATAGCAGCGTATGTGCTGCAGTTTGTCTGTAACTATACTGTCTCCAAAACCATATCGAACAATACACTTCACTTTATAGTCATAGATGATTTTATGACTCATTAAAAAACTTCTTAAGCTTTTTTTCTTCAACATTATTCAGGCATTTGTTAATAAATCACGTTAAAGTCAGTGTCCGGTATTTAATGAAACCCCTAAAAACTCATCTCTGTTTATCAAAGTTACATATTTAGAAGTTTTTTTTTTCCATGAAAATAATTCCTTTATGCATTAGTGTGGCTCAGATGTTACTGTACACTGCAACATGCAACACAGCAATGGATTTTGAAGAAGAATAATGATACACAAACTTTCACCCAGCGAGTGGACAGGATTTGTTCCTTATGTTTGCTTTGTATGAAATCCTGGACGTCTGAATCTGTGTTTTTGAGAGTATCACTAAAACGCTGCACTTTCACGATGAAAATGCTCCTCCATGGCATTGACGGGCTATGTCACTCATGATATGTCTTCTAGCATATAAAAAACAAATACTTCTATACAGAAAAGGCCATGTCAAAGCTTTAGTTTTACATTGAGGAAGAGTTGGAGTCACTTGTGTAGCTTTGTAGCACCGTTCATTGCCAGTAAACCTTGAGAAAACACAGCTTTTGCATTTTAGAAGACATGATTCCAAGAGAAATGTTAACAGACTGAACGCCAGCATCTCTTGCACGAGTCACAAAAGAGAAGCATATATTGTCTGCAGCTTCTCATGGTTAGAAACTATGTGCCATAGCTATTTTCTCACCTCCTTACATGTGTCTGTCAGGTGGTACACCGTACTGTGGGATGACGTGTGCTGAGCTTTATGAAAAACTACCGCAAGGCTACAGGATGGAGAAACCCAAAAACTGTGACGATGAGGTGTAAGTATACCGTATTTTGCAGCTAGTGTTTCTCTTCCTGACATCTGTTTTACCACATGTATTTGTGTTTCTCTCTTTGTGCAGCTATGAGCTAATGAAGCAGTGCTGGAGGGATCGACCCTATGAGAGACCCCCCTTCTCCCAAATATCTCTCCAACTCAACAGGATGCAGGAGGCCAGGAAGGTAATGCCTCATCCACACCATGTCAGCAGAAAGAGGAGAATAAAAAGACTTCCTGTTGTTCTCTTTAATCCAATTCAAATGTATTTATGCAGCACAAATCTCAGATAACACGAAGTCATCTCAGGGCTCTTTATATTGTAAAGTCATCTCCTGTATTAGAGAGACAAACCCAAGAATGTCGTATTGAGCAGTACATGGTGGCAGTGGGGAGGAAAAACTCACTTTTATAGGCAGAATCCTCCAGCTGAACCAGGCTCAGGGTGGGTGACTGTCTGTCTCGACTGGTTGGAGCAAGAGGAGCAGGTTGGGGAGGTCAGTCATTTTAACGCCGATCAGAAATATCTGCACAAATGTACAGGGAAAGAAAGGTTAGAAAGAATGAAGCACAAACTACAGAAGAAAGAATACAAAGCTAGTTATATACAGCTATAGCATTTAAGTATATAAAGAGGGAAAGAGAAGAGAAGTGCTCAGGCATCATGGGAGGTACCATAGCAGCCCAGCAGCCTAAGAGATAGTTAAGGTCAGCAGAGTCGGTCCTAAAGATAAGCTCGATCAAGACGGAAAGTTTTAAGCCTAATCTTAAAAGTAGAGAGGATGTCTTCCTCCTGAACCCAAACTGGGAGCTGAATCCACAGCAGACAAGCATGATAGATGAAAGCTCTGCCAGGCATTGTGCTTTTAGGAACTCTAGAAGCCACAAGTAAGCCTGCAGTCTGAGAGCAAAGTGCGCTGGTGGGACATATGCTACTCTTAGGTCTTTAAGATATGATGGAGTTTGGTCATTAAGGGCTTTATATGTGAGGAGAAGGATTTTAAATTCTATTCAGGAGAGCTAATAAAGAGAAGCTAAAACAGGAAAAATATGACCTTTCTTGTTGGTTCCTGTCAGAACTCTCACTTAGCATTTTAGGTCAACTGGAGGCTTTTTAGAGAGAACAACTTCAAAATCAGGCACTACAATGATCCATCCAAGAAGTAACAAATACATGTACTCATTGTCATTCTGTGACAACATGTTCCTGATTCTAATAATATTGTGTAGGTGAAAGAAGGACACCCTGGAGATTTGTTTTATGTGTGAATTCAATGACATGTCCTGATCACAGTTAACTCCAAGGTTCCTCACTGTGTTAGGCCAAGGTAATGCCTTCCAGGGTAACTTAATGGTTAGTGTGTTTCTGAGATGTTTAACACCAAATACAATATCTTTAGTTTTGTTTTAACTTATAATATTACAGGTCATCTAGGCCTTCATTTTTGTCAGTCATGCTTTAAGCTTGACTGACTTTTTTGTCGGGTTTCATAGATACACATAGCTTTGGTGTCATTTATATGGCAACGAAAATGAATGCAGTGTTTTGTAATTTGCCATTTGGGGTTGGTCAGACATTGATCTAGGATGAGATGAAATGGTAATATCTTTGGTAAAATCACAGTGACACCAACTAATTAAAAATCAAGTTACAGTGAGGATTTTACTATTGGAATTACACAGATAGTTTTGATTTTGGTGGGTGGTTAAAAAAAATCCTGTAGGTCTTGAGGTTTAGCAAGAACCAGAATGAATGAGTCACCTACTGAAGTTGAAGTGGATTAGAGCATGTTTTTACAATATGAAAGCAAAGCAGTGCAAGTCTGACATTTGGACAAATTTCTTAGTTGTTACTGACAAACATGGAAAAGCAATGGATTATTTTGCAATAAATGTGCAGGGTATTGATATACTGAAATAAACAGGCACAAACCTGGAACCTCTGAGCTGAGACGTCACATGCTCAGTATTCCCCAGGCAAAGAATGATTTTCTTCAGAGAGAATTTCCTCCTGCATGTGTTTAACAAGATACTATTGAGAAATGTATGAAATACGTTCCCACTGCATGAGAATTACTATAATTGTAGTGTCCTCATGCAGTGTGTTTAAACTCGGACTAAACACCAGGTTAAACTGAAGACAGAGTCATAGCAAGACTGACCATTTACTGTCACACTTCTTCAGTGAAAACAGCAAACAAAACAATACAGATTGTCAGTATCTGTGTTTTAATTTAATATTGCATTGTAAGTGACTTCAAACATGAAATTAACTTACTTTATGCACTTTTGATAACAGTCAGTAAGTAAGTAAATGTCAACAAACTCCATTTTTAATCCTCTTATCCAGTATCATTTTTAACAAAGTATCACTATTTTTATTTTGAAAATCCTGAACATCACATATATGAACTTACGGCATTGCCTCCATGATGAATTTTAGCAGATGACAGCAGAATAAATTCAGAGCATGCTCAAATTGTCTGCCTTGCTCTCTGAAGAACCAGGAAGAGACCTGGAAGTGACCTAACAGGACGTGATGTCATCAGATGACCAGTATCAAAAAAATAAACATCTTTTGCAAACTGTTTTAACCTTCAGCAGTTATTAGCACATTCTTCATCTGAAATTAGTAAAAGTGAATTATTTAAAAGACACAATCTGTAAAAAATGAAACAATGCCTCAGTGGCAGCACAATAATTCTTATAAATTCAACTATAATTTCAGGTTACAACAGCTTAGCACCTCTTTATTAGCCTAACATTAGGCTAAAATTGCATCTTTTTCCCATGGGTTAGAAGAAGATTCAAAATCAATGGAACTCCATATTGTGCCTGAAATTCCCTGATACCCTTTGACGTGAATGTTGTTTTCCATTTTCAGTCTTAAATCTCCAACTTCTGTCCATCTTTTCAGGCTTATGTGAACATGGCTCTCTTTGAGAACTTCACCTATGCTGGGATCGATGCCACAGCCGAGGAGGCCTGACTACCAGCCCCCCCAGACCCTAGCATGCCACGTAGCTCCAAGAGGAAGTCGCGAGGGAAGTCGCCCCGTTACTGCCACCTCCCTGCCACTCAACGCCAAGATAGGAGGAGTAGACGCTCTACCACAACCACCCAGCTATAGGTGGAGGACTGTGAAAGGACACTGTATGGAGGTATCACAGGCATTCGATGTGGAGTATGGCAGGGCCTTCAATGGAGAGATGCGAGTCCTTCAAACTTTTCTGGAAATATGGCCTGCTATCACAACAAAATAAAAGAACTGTCTCAGAAAGAAAGACACAGCATTGTACTTCTTGCATCTACAAAGGTTACAATGGTGGACCTTTTTCTCTGAGCGATAAGGAAAAGTGACAAATACGGAGCTATGTGACTTGCTGAAACACCACAGGGTCTGTGGGGTATCAATGCTGGAATTTTCTCTCCATTGCTCTAAATGGAGAAGAAAATCTTTTCAAAGGACACAGAATGGATCACATTCAAGTTCTCAAACAGTTTGAGAGTGAACCAAGACTTACTTTTGATGTAGCACTTAAAGCAGCCTCATTTGTGACATCTGTGTCTATTACTATTTGCCTATCACTGCCACGTGAATGTAACTACTACTGTATGTATTGTGCCTCATTTTAAAGAACATATAGACGTATCAAAGCCTCCTATTGGAACGTAGTCAGAGTTACAGCCTGATTTAAATGCAACCTAGGTAGATATTCATGTGTTGTATATGCAAAGTTCCACCACAAGCGTAGTTCTTTGGAAAATGAAATGAAAAACTAATAAAGGGCAGAGACACTGCCTGTCTACCAGCTATCATCATTATAGATTACCTTTAACACTATGCAACCTAACATTAACGGTAATATATTCACCGTATGAGAATGTACAGAATGTGTTCATTAACTGGTTTGTTGAATAAAGGTGTTGTGTGGTGACTGGTCTCATCACCACAAGTGGTTCAGCTTCATTTGCAGTTGTAATGAAGTTTTATATGACACTCGTGCTTTTTACATCAATGATTTTGACAATTATTTTGTCGTGTTTGTGTGCTGACCCACTTAACAGTGAAGAACATAGTGAGGAAACTACAGGCCAGGCGACTAGGGACCCATGTGTCCTTGGAGAGCTCAGGAACACTGATCAGCCCGGCTGCACTGAGCTGATCTGTCACTGGGTTTCCTCCACAAACCGACCACAAGCACAGAAGTGTCTGTCAAACACAGTTTCACTGGGCCAGCTTCCTGATGACTCCCATACATGTGTAATACGGGAACTAGAACGCTATTAGATTTATTTTTATCCCATGTAACTCAAAGATCTAAGTTTTGCATGTACGTAGTACTTCAGGTTGACTATAGACCCTTCTGTGACCTCAGCACCCAGCCTCCCTGTGTCAAACACTTGGTTAAAATCTGATCTCTGCCATACAGGAGCAGGTTTCAACTCTTGCATACATGTTTTCCACGGCAGAAACAAGCATTAGTGATGTTCAGTTTGTTTACAGGCTGCTCCGTCCAGTAGCCTCACATGCCAACATCCATAGTTTATCCATCTTAAAGACCACTCTAGTAAAAGAATGAACACTGTTGTTGAGTATTTCTACCTTGGTCTCAGAACACAGATTCAGAGATCAGATTTAATACCTTAAAAAATCTAAGAACCAATCCTGTCAACTTGTAGGGGGATTTTTCTATCATTATTCTTCTTCGGTATTGGTTTCAAGTTCAAATGTTTATGTCTGAATGTTACAACTCATCATTGTGTAGAGAATTTAATAGCGTTTGAGCAGATCTGTAGGTGAGCTGGTGTGTTTGAGTTGCAGTGAGTTGGACAGGTCAGAAACAGTATAGAGTTGCATTTAAACCATTTTACGGCAGGAATAAGGGACCATTTTCATGGGAAAAAAAATTGTCTATACATGCAACTCTGATACACAGATAGGCGCTTTTAGGGTTTTAATCATTTCATAGAGAAACTCTAATTACCGTCCACCAAGAAAGACAGACGGAGTAGCACTGTCTGTGATAATAAGGGACTGAAATTTAGTTTTGTCCTGGAGATACATGTTCCCAAAGTTCGTTAGCTTGAAAGGTGGGTAAATTTGTAGCTAGTTTAGTTACCAATTGTTGTGGAACCTGACAGCTTCCACAGCTAAAGATATAATAAAATCTCAATAAAAAACTCTCAAGTCCATACATGCGCAGTTACCGCTGTTGACGACAATCATCCTGGAAGCACGTAGCCAAATTAATGTCTTGGTATCAACTGATCCATCTTACTTGTTTTTTAAAGCCTCATTGCATGTGCATTAAACCTTTAGATATAAAGCTTTCAGCATTACCAGTTTGAGATTACCAGTGCTCTATATGGGACTACATATCACAATGTAACTGGGACCATTTCAAATGTTTTCATTTGAAGAGACAGAAAACAGCACAATGAAACAATATAAACATTCAACTCCATATTGAATTTCTCTTAATGAAAAGCATTCTTCTGCTGCTGTTAGGAGGCACAACACAGATGATCATGTCATTGTGATGAGAAGACAGTGATGAATGATAGTTCAAGTTTGATTTTTGTTTGCTACTGAGAACTGTTTGGGGGAAATATTTTATAGAGACAATATCCTTTATTGTGTGTTTGCTTTCAGCCCGATAGGTAGCCTAATGCCTACTTAATCTACTTTATCACTGTAGCAGCTAAATGAATCTAGTGCAAGATATAAATGAATGCATATATAGTACATACTACATAACATGTATTATTTCACCCATTTCAAAGTGTTACTCCCTTTTTGTTTCCAAAATCCACCTTTCTGCTGCTACCACTTATAACATTAGGGGTTGCATTCTTAGTTATACCCTGCATGCTCCTTTCTTGTTCCATCTTGTATGAATGATAACCACTGACTTTTTAGAACCTTCAACATTTCTGCAATTTGTCATGTAAGTTGATTAAACTTGGTGATAAACTTCACACTAGTATTAATGACTTTTAACGTTGATTTAATAACCATCTCATAACATTTTTCCAAGAATTCATCACACGGATGTGCATACTTTCTATATTAATTGCAACTCAACAAATGTGTTCATGTATTACAGTCAGTCCAGTCTCATCATGTCATACTGAAATTACACCTGATTTCAATTTGACAACAATCAGTGAATCATTCTTGTTTGTAGTGACATGTGTTGCTGTTTGGTAGGTTAGGCGTATTGTTTTAAGAGTTCCTGAATTTTTAAAATTAGAAGATCATAGAGACTTCTATGAATCTTGAGTACAATTTTCTGCTGTTAAAGATTATATCAGCCTGTGGTTTGTACTCATCTATTGCTAAGTATGTTTTTCTGGTACCAAGGTTCATGCTCACTTGTTTCTTTATTAGTGTGTGCTAATAGCACAAGAACGATCCGATTTTCTGTGTAGCCAGAATCTGCAGTTTTTTTGCTCAGACTGTATTTACTGTATTATGAGCAACTCACAATAAACCTCAGTATCACGCACCAGGTCACTTTGTCCATTCACAGTGCTTTATTTTGTCAAATAAGATGGCTATATCCTCAGTGTTGATGCAGGCAGAAGGACAGCATTACTTAATTCAAAAATTAATTAAGAACTTTTAAATGCTGTTTGTTTGACAGCAGTAAAACCACCTCAAATGCAGCTTTTTAAAGCCTGACATTTGATGACTTCCTAAAACTTAGAGAAACCTTTTTTTTTTTTTTTTTTTTTTTTTTTTTACAAGTGATAAAATTTTTTGTACATTGAGACTGTTCTACATCCATATCTTTTGGATGGGTTTTAGATCTTCCTCTGTTTGACATATCAGGGAGAATGGTAGATTTGGGAAATCTTAAAACTGAAACTGTGTGTTATGCCAAAGTTTTCTCTGGAACAGTCATACCAGAGTTCAATGATGACACTCAGGAGAACTACCTGAATTAATGTGAGTAAGTTTCCACCAAGACAGGCAGTTTCTTGCACTTGAAGTGTCATGGTTTGTCCAGTCTCAAGACAGGAAAAGAGTATCCTATGTGGTTCACATAGGGAATAGAGGTTATAAGGTGCCTTGCTGTCACAACATCAGAATCTGCAAACACAAGCCCTTGCAGTGTTACAAAATAGTCTCAAATCAATCAGAACCCATCAATTCCCAGATCACCAACAGAACTTAAAAGAGGAGTTGGTTGGTCACAAGACCATAATAGTAACAAAAGACCTGCTGTTTCAGTGACTGAGGTTATGGTAGCAATACTCCAAACTGCTCTGAATGTGAAGACTATGGCTTTCCATTAGCGATTATGATTGCTAATTGAAATCATAATTGCTAATGTTGTTACAGAGGGAGCAGGAGAACCCAAGCGCAGGCACACAGAAAACTGGCAGACAGGTGAATAATGGAAAAAGATTTATTCAGTCAAATAACTAACCCAATACAGAAAGGGGAAAACAAACCAGGAGATAAACTAAACCAAAACTAACACTAAAAGATACTACACTAGTAAACCTACAAAAACCACAAAACCAAACAGGAATAAACTGAACCAAACAACACAACAATGTACTTACAAAAACCAGGAGGGGGGGGACACAGAACTAACAGGGCAAGGTAGGCAGACAGAAAGCTGAAGACAGAGGGGACCGACAGTTATCCGGGAATGAGGGTGACAAAAGTCCAGGTGGGGCTATGGCAGGCTGGAGACTGAAACAGGGCAGGTGAGAATCCGGAAGGAGAACTGAGTCCATGTGGGAGAAATCCAGGAGGGGGAGAAACAGAGTCCATGTGGAGATGCGAGTCTATGATCCGACAGGGAGTAAATGACAGAACTGACTTAAATACTGAGAGGTGGAATTGTAAACAGGTGACTGGAGTGAGCTAATTATGACACCTGATTCACATTGCTGCAATCAGACTGTAGGCAGGTGGAACATTCAGGAAGGAGAGACACAGGAGAGACAGAGGGAGCCAGAGATACAAGACAAGGAGAGAGAGAGAGTAAGAATAGGGAGAGACAGATGACAGGAAAAAAGGAGGGAGACAGAAGGGAGAAGGAAGAAAAGAGAAAGAAGGAGAAAGAAGGGCAGGGACTAGAGCAAGAATCATGACAAATGTAACTGTTGAATTAATAATTAAAAATAAAAAATAGCTATGAGGATTTTTCTCATGATGACAGTATTTGATATGGAACCTATCTGATACTGGATTTTTGGACTGGTCAGTATGGGAGAAAAAATATAGATATCAATATGTATTATCTGATATTCTCTCTCTCTCTCTCTACGTATAGATGTACAGTGGTGGAAAAAAGTTTTTGGACACCCTATACATTTGCATGTATATTGGAATATTGCAGGAACAATCACTCTTAGGTGCACTCTTCAAGTGCAGTTTCTTTTAGTACAATCACAGCCATAATACTAAAAAACAATCCTTAAAAAAAGTCATAAAAAACTTAAAATTGAGTTTTTAATGACTCAATTTTGGTTCCATAAAAAAAAGTTTTTTTTCTTATTAAAATAAAAAAAAATAAGAAATTTTGAGCATTTTAGTAGAATTTAGTTTTGTTGACTTATCTGTGATTGGCCAGTATCAACCAACAATATCTGCCAACCCATTAAATGGGCCAGGCTCTCTTTTGATGGCTGTAATAATTACAAATGGCTACATTATGAACCCCACAGTTCCTGTTGCCATTTTCAGTTTCGATAAAACGTATCAACATGACTATGGCTGTTATGTTTCATGAGGTAGGTTTTAATTTAATATAACACAGTGAAGTTAAGATCCATCAATTTGAAATAGCTATGCAGGTCCAAAAATGCTCTCAATAACAGCCAATCATTAGCACAGTCTTAAAGATTTCAGGGGTGCACAGTTCATTTTATCTTCATCAGCTTCATCTTGGATTAACAAAGTAGTTCCTAACTAGCTCATTAGCAAGACCCGAGTTTCTATAAAAACCAAGTTAGCTGGAGGATGACAATTATCATGAATATTATAGTTGAAATCTTTTTGAAGCACAAAGCCATGCTGTTGTATTATGCTGCTGTGCAGTAGATCAGGATGTGGTTAATCAGCACAAGCTGCTGGGGTAAGTTAACTTTTTCAGTTTTCTCACAAGGCATTAGCTCTTGTATGTGCGTCAGCAGGGAGGCAGCATGGAGGCTCTGATGAGCGTAGACACCAACACATCTGAAGGTTGTCAAGCCCTACAAAATCATTTCTACTGAGTCTTCTTCAATCCAAAATTTCCTGAAGTCTACCATGAGCTGATAAAATCTCCATTAGTACGTATTCTGATTCACCAAATCTTCTCTAAAATTGAGAAATTTAATTTAGCAATGTGAAGGAGCTGCAAACCCAGACAGAAGGTGATTTGAAACTTTCATGGGACAGTTTTCATCTCCAGCAGCCATTCGTATTGTGCCTACTTGTTAAATACAAATACGGAAATTTTAAATTTATGTTCAATCAGTCCTCCCAAACTGCCATATTTGGTGCCAGCTTCCACTGTACACAAAGCTTTCTTCCTGTTTTAAGCGCAGCAGTCACAGTGGGCCAACCCCTCACTGCTGCTCACCCCTGATATCCAGCCATGCCCACTGTAAACATGCACAGCCGACAGCACACAATGTACGTACACATGCTGCGTTAGTTTAGGTGCCATGATGGTTTAGAATACACTGTACTTTCACTGACCATGGATAGGAGCTGTGAGTTGGAGATATTCCTTATTTTCTTGTGGATACAAGTTGGCTTTGTGCCTGGAATACATTGCAATAATGGAATTGCCAGTCACCTGTCAAAGGAAGGTAAGACTTTGGAATAGTTTATTTTACAGTTTGTATAAAATTCAGTCCAATTAGGAGAATTTTTATCATTTTATACTAACTTCTAATAGAATAATACATACGTTTTACCATTTGGGAAAAAGCTACTTTGTCAGGACTGCACAGTGGCTTGGTGGTTAGCACTTTCGCCTTGCAGCTAGAAGATCCCCTGTTCAGGTCCCAGCCTTCCCAGGATCTTTCTGCATGGGGTTTGCATGTTCTCCCTGCGCATGTGTGGGTTTTTTCTGGATACTGCGGCTTTCTACCACAGTCCAAAAGCATGCTGAGGTTAACTGGTGACCCTAATAAGGATTAAGCGGTGTATAGCTTATGGATGGATACTTTGTCCATTACATTTTACGCCATTTTTTTTTGCACAACACAAAAATCTTCTAAGACTCACTGTCACATTATATCTTCCTGATATCATTTTTCTATTTTATCACCTTAAAAATACCAGTTATACCCGCTTTTCTCACATATTCTGTTTGTCATTTCTGAATTAGATTTGTTGCTGTTGAAGGATGAGGAGAATCCAAAGTGTTTCACTCAGAGAGCAGAGGATTTCACCTGCTTCTTTGAGACTGCAGACGATGGGATTTATGATTTGTTCTACACATTCGAAGAGTGCGTTACACTAAATAGTACTCTATGTCAGAATGAACTGAATCACACTGTTTAAACATTTTTAATACTTTTGGCATGTTAGTACTGATCTAATGTTTTATAAATGTCTCTTTCAAATTTCCTTTTCCACCCCACATTCTACAGATTCCAGGTCTAGAAGAACCTATAGATCAGATTATTTCTATAATCATTTTTAGCATTATGCTCATTATTTGTTTTATTTTTTTTTTAAATTTCACTTTGATTAATTCAGTTTTAACATTTTTGTTGACACTTTAATACTTAGAATATGTCAACATTTTTATAGCATTTTGAACTGCATTTACCTACATGAACAATGATATACATTACTGAGTGTTTTAGGTGTACCCCAATATCTGTTGTGTCTGTTACTTGTTCTTATCAGCAACCCCTTAAAAAGCTGTAATATGTCGGTCCGGAGAACAGAAGAAGGAACCTTCCTCCACATCTGCTCATTTCCTTACTCAGATGTCATGTTATATGTGGATATATATCTTAAAGTGTTGGAACATGCTACCAAAACCAGCCTCTACAATCGAACCGTCAACATAGAGGACCATTGTAAGACATTTGTTTTTTCATTATTTAATTCAATTCAGTTCAATTCGTCATTAAACAAAGGGATGGAAAGTAATTGCTGGAAAGAAGAAAATTAAACAAAGCCACAAACATTCCAAGCAATTTTTGCTACAGTGACTTCCAGCTTTAATCTCTTTATGATCTTTACCTTTTCCTGTAAGTCATCTGAAAGTCCATCCATCCATCCTTTTCTAGCTGCTGGCTAAACGCTCTCCTCTGTGTTAGTGACCCTGGCTGTCTTGTTTCCTATGTCTTCAAATGAGTATAAGTTGAGTAATTAATGAAGTTTGAAGCCTTTCTGCAAACTTTTCTACTCTTGTGAAAAGCCTGTTGACTTGACCTATTTTGCCAAAGTGTATTATTTAGCAAAAGAAATGGGGTGCAATATTTTATGCTTTAGTCTAGCCTGAAAAAGTAAAATTTTTTGTGCCTGTATCCTTTCACAAACTAGCTACAAGTTTTATTTCAAGCATACAGTCCTCTCTGACCTTCTGCAAAAAGAGAGATGTTTCAGTTTTTTAAGCCATTGCAGAACTACACCAAACAGCCACAACATTAAAACCACAACAGGTGAAGTGAAAAACATTAACATTAACTTGTTACCCCCCATGCACCAACATCTACCCAGGAATGGCTCGAGGAACATGACCAAGAGCACTAAGTGTTGACCAGGCCTCCAAATGAACCAGATCCCCATCCAATCATTACATCAAACATCTGGCATGATGCCCAGCAACAAGCCTGATCACTGGAGGCCCCACCCTGCTACCCACAGAACCCAAAGCAGCACCCAACACCACAGGACACCACAGATGTCCATGTTCTGTTGGGTTTGAGCTGTTTTGGTGGCGCAAGGGAAACCTACATAATATTAGACAGATGGCTTCAATGTTGTGGCTGATTAGTGTATGTTTTACATTCTCAGACATTCTCACACTAACAGATACTGTCTTCCATGGGTTATAAATAGACTGCAGTATACAAGGACTGTCCACTTCATGAATATAATGTTTGCATCCTTGCATCTCTCTCTTGCATCCTGCTTTAAAGAATCTGAAGGCCAAAAGGCACCAATGAATCAGTGAATTCATCATTTAAAGTGTTCTTCCTTTTGTAATATGTCGCCCCCATTTCTTTTTGATTTTCTGTAGTTCTTCTTGATCCCCCCTTTAATGTGACTTTACACCCAAACGGCCAAGTGGGACAGCTACAGGTTTCATGGCGCACAAACAGCTTAAAATACTGGGATACATATGAAGTGTACAGGATTCGATACTCCTCCAGGCATCTTGGACAGAAGACAAAAGAGGTACATACAACTCCCACATAAATCTATTAAATGTTTTTTTCTTAAACTGCTTTGTTCACACATACTGTGAATAAGCATGAAAGCATTTGTATACAAACTAAGTACCGGTTTGCCCATGTAAGTTGTGCCATCATTCTAACCAGCTCAGGGAGGGATGAAACTGAAAAATCTCAATAAAAAACATCATGTATGAAATATTTGAAACAGGTTCCACAAAGTTTAATTCTTAACTCTCAATTGTAGCCACAGCTTGGTAGCTGAAAAGGCTGCTGTTCAGCCACTTTGTAGCCTATAATTTCTGATTTTTGTTCATTGAGCCTTATTCTAACATAACTTCACCTGAAGACTTTCATCATAATCACAGTAGGTAAAAATGCTACACGAAAATCAATGTTGTTTGTGGTTCTATAGGTGAAGAAGGGCGACATACTGAACTTTCTGGTAGCAGGTGAAGAGGTTGAGGTCCAGATCGCTGTCAAATATGCCATGAATTCAGATAGAGGACACTGGAGCAGCTGGTCTCACCTGGTACGAACTGTGGTTCCCCAAAGTGCAGGTGAGTCTAACACACCGACTGAGTGAATGACTTGTGGATGAAGAACCTTCAAATGCAACTCTTTAGTGATTCCATGTTTTTTTCTCTCTTTTCAGATGACATTTCACTAATGTGTTACACCTCTGACCTGCATAAAGTCACCTGTCAGTGGAATGCGAGCAGATACGGTGCAGAGAATGAGTACCAACTTTTCTTCAAAACAGGTCTCAGGTAACACAAAACACACACAGCGTTTCATTACAGATTTAATACAGTTGTCAAATCTTTGTTTAGCTGTGTTTCTATTTACTTAAACATGTTTCACATGCGTGTCTGAGCTAGAAAAGTCATACTGATAGAAGTGAAATGCAACAAAGTGCAAAGGAGACATGTACAATTAGATTCAAAAGTTTACAAGAGAAGAAAGAAGAACCCCTGCAGCAAGTTCCCTTCAAGTTGTGAGATGTTTTGAGAACATGCTGCACACACAGCATGTTTGAGATCTACCTACAGATTTCAATAGCATTCAAATCAGGAGACTGTGAGGGCTATTCCTAAAAGCTTCAGCTTGTGTTTCCTAAAGTCTTTCATGATATATTTTGAGGTATACCTGAATCACTGTCCTGTCAGTCTCATTTTCTTGACTATGTGACATTTGTATTCAGTGGCCTTGAAAAGCTGCACCACCACTGCTGGGTCAGTGAAATCTTCCTGCAGATCCTTTGCAGTCATGTGGGGTTTTCATTTTTCTTAAAATCCCAAATTTTTGCAGGCAACTGTGCTGTAAATGTCACAGCATCTTTCAGAGGAGAAAAGATCTGCTGGTGAAAACCCCAGATCTGTGTGACCTGATGGATAAAGGACAGAAACCTGACCTATGCTAACATAACAGCATGTTTTATATAGTTTAATAGAGCATCTAGTTTTTAAATTACACCATTCCCATTAAACACTTGACACACAGAATCATTGTGAGCAGTAAACTGTTATGGTAGTCATCTCCTTTCTGCTCATCACTTCTTCTTTCTTTCATTCCACACTGTAATGCTTACTAAAACAGCAAACATTATTGGGATCTTATATTTGTGTAATGTGATGATATTACAAACCATTGCAGTGAACCTTTAAACTGGTCGGAGTGGACTGAGTGTCAGGCTGATGGGAACTTTGCTGACCTGTGTTCTTTCTCCGGAGTTGAGTCCAGAAAAGTCAGAGTCCAACTCAACAGCAGTTCATCTCTGACCAGCAGAACCTTTTATTCTGAGGAGTTCACTTTAAAGAACTCAGGTGAGAGATTTTGTTGTCTTTTCTTTGTTCCTTTCACATCTTATGTCTGTTTTTAAAACTTAAATGCCTGTTTTATTCTTCAGTTTCCATTGTACCCTGGAGGATAATATACAGAAAACTCCACATTACGAATCGTTTGGACCATATCTAAACCAACTACATGTGATGAAATTACACCTGTTTAAGTCCATATTGTTTACACTTCTGTCTCCAATAAAATTCTCCAGTGAGCTGTGAACATGGCACATACTTAGGTCAACTCAGTATCTTTTCCAAACAAGTTTAAAGTAAGAAGATAGAAGACGCTGCTTTGTTCTTCAGCTTGCATACGGACCTTGTGTAGACTATATATTTCAGTTACTGTAGTTGTTGAGACCCAGTAGCCCGATTACAGAGCTCCAGCTTTACTGATTAAACCTAACAGAATGTTCCGTGGCTTTATCTTCTGATACATCGCTTTGTTTACAGTGAAAACATCCGCACCAGATCCTCTGAGAGGAGCGCTGAACAAAGACAAGCTGTGTTTGGAGTGGGATGCTCCTCTTCCATCTCTGTCCACTCACCTGCAGTATGAAGTCGACTACAGGATTAACGGTGCTGGAGGATGGAAGGTAAGATGTCATACACAGTGGATGTGCAGTTGTATACTGTTTTCAGTATGTTATGTTTTTCTTTTTAATTGGCATCCTGGAGTTATGTCAGAAAGTATTGTTTTCAGTTGATAGTGATTTGTATTGACTGTTAAAAAAAAGAAAAAAAGCTTGTTTTCCATATTTGTGAAACTATTTCTGTGTTACTTAATACCTGTCAGATTTCATTGCTATTTTTTGTGGACTTAAAATTCTATTTGTTGAATTATTGTATACTATTTGTAGATTTTATGATGAGGGCATTAATGTCTGATTGAAGACAAGTATTAATTAATATTAAATATTTTTATATTTTAGAATTTAGTATTAATTATTTTATTTTTTCATCATCCCCTGTGAACAAATAAAGTTTTCTGAATCTGAATCTGAATTAACTGTGGGCAGACACAATGTTGTTCTTGATCTTACCACCAGATGGTGCCAGAGTGAGACATGTTCAGTTCCATGTTCATACAGTTACAACTGCAGTAGATTATCAGCAAGTTGAGCCATTAATAATGTTCAACACCGTCATGTTGCAACACTGCAAGATGACATGATGCAGTAGTATTTTGGAAATGGCAGACAACTGCATCGAAACACAATCCAACAATGGAACATTGATATATTTCAAGAGAACTGTGAAAGTTATTGAAAGAATGCGCAGGATCATCACGAAGATTATCATTTAACCATCTTCACGCTGAATATCAAACAAATGTTTCTGTCCCCAGATGATAAAGGACTTCGAGACTCATGCATGTATAGAGGTTCAAGCAGGTAGCCAGTACAGCGTTAAAGTCAGAGCTCAACCTACTGGGTCCTTTTACTCAGGCCACTGGAGTGACTGGTCAGATGTGCTCACTGGTGACACCCCCACTGATATAGGTGAGCTCCCAGGAGGACTGGACACACTGTATTATGATGTGTTTATTTTCAAAATAATCCCCATGAGTCAGAACCAAACATTTTTTTAATGTTGCTCTTTCACAGACTAATCTTGGCCTGCTCTTTTCTAACACTTCTGTAGTTCTTTTAACAAGTGTATAAATTGATCGTCATAAATGTACAACATGCAACCCTAATGCATTCAAATGTGATGTTCTGTGCTACGCTAATTAAACTAATGTGTAAAAATAGAGATAGTTATATACACTACCATTCAAAAGTTTGGGGTCACTCAGACAATTTCATGTTTTCTGTGAAAACTCTCACTTTTATTCATGTTCTAAAACAATTGCACAAGGTTTTTCTTTTGAAATCATCAATTAGCCCTTCAACACCATTAGCTAACACAATATGCCATTAGAACACAGGAGTGATGGTTGCTGGAAATGTTCCTCTGAACCCCTAAGTAGATATTCCATTTAAAATTTGTCATTTCTAGCTAGAATATTCATTTACCACATTAACAATGTCTAGACTGTATTTCTGATTAATTTAATGTTATCTCCATTTAAAAAAGCTTTTTTTTTTCAAAAATAAGGATGCTTCTAAGTGACCCCAGACTTCTGAAGACATTCAAATGCTAATGCTGTACAACTAACCTTTTCAGACCTGCTGCTCATGTTGTGTATTCCTACCTCCATGCTGGTAACTGCAGTCATCTTCATCTCCTTGCTTTCCACATACCTCAGGTAATTTGTTCTCCATCTCATTTAGATTGTAATGATCCACATGAAATTGAGACAAAAATGTAAAAAAAATAAAATAAAAATACACTATTTGCCCTATTCTTTTAAAAATGGTTATGCATTGGTTTGGTGCGATCACTACAGCATTGTTTTTCAGTTTTCTGACATCCTATTTCCTTAAAATCCTTTTTAAAAAATTACTATTTAGTAGCCAAAAAGTTTTAACAATTAATTCAGTGCCTTAATCTACATGTTTTAATCTCTAATATTTTGTGCATGTATATTTTTTATAGTAAGCTCAAGCAGTATTTTTGGCCGCCAGTTCCCAACCTTGAAAAAGTCCTGCAAGGCTATCTGATGGAGATCAACAGGCAGAAATGGGTAAATTATTCAACCATGCAATTTAGCATATTGATGCTATGGTGCACAGTCATATTGCATGTAATTACTTACATCACTTACTGTGATTAAAGTGTTTTTCCAGAGGAAAAAAAATGTACATCAATTGTACAAATGCTATAAAATTGATGTAGATGTAGTCTTTTGATCTAGCAAAGATGAATTTTAGTAGTAATAAGGGAATTAATAAACTGAGATTGATACGCAGTTCAAGTCAGTTTTAAATATGTTGGTATTTAAAATATCACACTACAGGATCCTCCAGTCACAGCCAAACAGTGGCCTGAAGAGACCACTTCATCTGTGGTGGAGATCATGTCTGAAGATGAGGTTTCAGGATTGGGGAAGCCAACAGAAGAATCCAGGGAGCTGCTGTCACCTGAGCAGGTGGACGGGAACCCCAGAGCTGAAGTCTTTCCGGACTATGTGACCCTGAATAAAGAAAGTGCCATTCTTTGCCCTCAGAGAAACAGTTACATTTATGATCAGGTTAAAGGAGACCCGGAGGTAGGAGATGAGCTCCTCCAAACACACCGCTGTTCCTGCACTGAGGGTTCAGTCTGTGTCCCACTGTGCTCATGCTCTGACTTTCTGAACGAGTCCTACCTGCCTCTGGCTGAGCCTGCAGACACATTTAGCTGCAAGGTCAAAGCTGTTAGGGCTCCAGGAAACCTCTATACTAACTTCCCCTCCAGCTAAATGTACAGTGGTGCAGGTGTGCTTTGCTTCCAGTGGTGCAGATTTAATGAACGCGACGCACCTTCATATTAACCTACAGACTTACTGTCAATTGATGCAAATTTCAACACATTTAAATCAGCTGTTAAAAAAAAAAAAAAAAAAGACATCAGAAGGAATAAAATGATTGACGTTTAACAAACCTTTTAGCTTAAGCAAAGGAGTGTTATCATGTATTCACTGTATATTAGCTGTATAGTCTCTCATCCTTGGTGACTCCTGAAAATCTTCAGCAATCTTCAGACTGTAGGTTTGAGTGCTGTTCAAGATATTCAGGCGTACTGGAATTCGATATTTAATCTTTAAAACTGCATATTGGGCTTCCTTAACTACATTGCTGACAAGTGATCAACAGTCCTTTTTATCTGCTTTCTGGAACAGTAATTCGCAACGCACTTCGTCAGACTACAGCTCTGTGTTGTATAGTGTTACCAATAAAAAGTAAATTTCTGATTCTGTCCAACATTCACCTACGTGATCACAGATGCAACTGCTTTGGAAGCAGAGTGTCTGTTCCTCAGCAGGCACATTTCTATATTGTTCAGAATTCTTTTGCCAGCATGTTTTTGGGTTTTACAAAATACTGAATACAATATTGAAGAGAGCCACGCCAGTATGCAATGCAGATGGTTTCTGTATCCTGGATAATAAATTAAAAAAGAAGGTATTTGGGATTATTACTATGACACGAGCGCTAGTTTGTACATTCTCTTAAGTTGTATATAAATGTAACTTTCTCATGAATTTTACATCAATTAATTTAGTTTTATTTTCAAAGTGAGCTGCAGGTTTTGCCATTGTTATTGTTGTATACTCTTTTATATTGTACATATCTTTGAGGAACATTATATATTTTACAAGAATCTGAGATGAGAATATTGAAATGGATGTAGGGTGTAACCAAAATGCTTACTCCTGATGCTTTCCTCCTTCCAAATAACATCTGTAACCAGTGTTTTGTTTATCATGCATGCCATTATAATGTCAGAGTTTGTATTTTTGACAATAAATATCAAAAAGCTTCCATTTTCTGTGAAGTCATTGAACCTTTTAGACTTTGCTTGGTAGTCATGAAAGCATAACACCTGAGGTATTTTACATCTCTGTATGCCATATTTGGAAGTTTTTTCGCATGAAAATAATCTCTTCATGCCTGAAATGGCTTAGATGTACACATTTGCTTCCTCTAGAATGTATGGATCTGTGTAGTTCCAGTGCAAGTTGACAGGATTGCTTCTTTAGGTGTGTTACGTTTAAAACCCTCGATATCTAAACCCATATTTTTGATGATGTGTCCTCGAGCATATGAAAAACACTATGTGTACAAGTCAACAGGGTGAACGCTTGCTTTCAACCAAGCATCAGATGTACTGATGCTACATAACATGGTTTTAACACCTCTCGTTTCTGGGTCTTACACTGTTCCTTTCACTAGGTGGTAGCAGAGATCAACAGGCAGAGGTGTGTTGTCATTTTGAGTCCATCAGAGACAACACTAGAGACTCTACATGACTGAAAATAGGCAGATATTTAGATTTAGCTCCAGATTCAGGTTAATATTTTTTCACATTCTCACACACTGAAACCTCATGATCGATACCAACCTCGTCAGTAAAGGTAACATGAGTAAATGTATGGTCAGGAGCTGCTAAACATAGCATGAAGTAAACATTAATAACAGTCATGACAGAAAACAAAAATCCACAACACAGATAAATGCTAGATGTTAATTTATTACACAAAGAAAGGCTCAGTTTAAGATCATTCAAATAATTGTTACTCGTATGAAACCAAGAGACCTGAGATGGACAATCACAACATCATGAAAAAAGTGTTTAGAGGAACATTCAGATTGTTTGATGATTGTTATGGTGTCTAAGAGATGTACAACCAATGAAAGGCTGATGGGTAACGCTGCGAGAGGGGATGACAGATCAAGATAAATTGGCATTACTTGTTCTAAAACAGTTGACAGTGGTGCTAATTAGACAGCGTATGACTGGTCCTGCCTCGTTCTGCCTTCTGGATTTCCAGCGTGAGAATCAGAACTGGCTCTGCAACTACTGTATGTTATCATCCCGCTTTCAGCCAGCCGCCTTCTGTTAAATATATTGCTGTCACACTTTAACGGCAGGCCATCACATCCACAGTGTCCGCCAGACTGTATGATATCATGGCCATAAATTAGCCCAGAATCGTCTATGAGGCAATAGCAGAGGGTGGGAGAAGGCAAGTGCAGAGAGTGAGACCGTCAAGAGAAAGACAGAGAAACTTTTAAAGGGTCGCTGTTTACTGGCGTACAAGCCTCTCCTCCCAACATGAATTCTTTCCATGTTTCATCACTGCCCACTTGCCCATACGCAAACGTCTACGGAGAGAGGCTGAATCACCTCCTGATGTCATATCCTCAACTTTCACTTACAATCACACTGAGAAACAACATGGTTTTAGCTGCGATGGGCTTTAACAAGTACAGTGAAAGGGAGTAGTACACTATACCTGTTTACATACACTGTGTTGTCGTGTTTACAGGCCTCCAACATGAATCAAGCAACAACATATACATAAGGCCACTAAAACAGGTCGACATCCTTCCAACTGCTACTGGAACACGCATGGAAACACATTAAAGAGGGGCTGTTGGCTTGTTCTGCCTGCTGAGTTCAAACCCTCTGCAGTCACATTCGGTGCTATTGGATTTTGTGGAACAGACATCAGTTTCACAGCATGCTCTAAGTCAGTACTGGGGTACAAACTGCCCGAGAGGGAGGGGAAAAAAACAGTGTAATCAACAACACAGGCAGAATCCAGTGGTGTGAGAAAAACTACAGTGTCTTCAGAATCATTCAGCAGGAATTAAGTCATTGATTTTCCACAGAAGTCTTGTATATTTAAAGTAACAGAGGTGCTATGTTGGAGTAAATGAAAGCTTGGTTCATTTTATGATAATGAAAACATACATTTCCTACGTGAACAGGGTTGGCAAAAGGTATCAAGTCATTTTTTAAATAAGTATCAGTCATTCCCCTTTTATTTTTGCTTAAGTTTGCATCTTCATATGAATCTAACGGAGGCTTACTGGAAGGGATATGAAACCGCAGAAACCACCGATGGTCCTTTTACCATCACTTGTCAGTTACTGTTAGCTTTTTTAGCTGGTAGCAGATAGTAAGGATGAGTACATTTAAACAAGTTTAAAAAAACAGCTGCGTTACTGTATGAAAAAGGGCAATGATTAGTAAGCAATAGTCAAAAAATGAACAGTGTCTCAGGTCTCAGTGGCAGAACTTTCAATATCAATCACAAAATCATAACAAATCACACAAAGAAAATCATCATACCAAAAGCTCACGTCTCCAGAAAGCTTTTCAAGAACTGTATTTTCAGATCGACAAATCAAAATAGCCACTATTCTTTCAGTAAATACACAGTGGTGTGTGGGTGAGTTTGAATTCTGTTTTAGCACCAACTGCAAAGAAAAAGCAGCAATTTAACACACAAGTGAAAGTTAAATGCTACAGAGCAACAGTGACATTCAGGTTCTATATAAAAGCGGCAGCAGGACTTCATTGTAAGCCAAAATACAGTTCTTGAAAAATGAGTCACAAATGTCTCAACTGCAAACACAAGCACACACAGAAAAATCGAATCACAGTTAAAATGCTGCTTGTAAACAGTTTGAAACCAACCGTATACTTTTTTATATTCACTGTAGATGTCGGTATTAGCTACGTAATTTGGAAAATAGAAGTGTGGTGTTGGTAAGACTAGTTTACAATGGCATCAAAATCTAGTTTATCATTTAGATCCATCTAGTTTAGTTGGTTCTGATCTGTGTGGTTCTCTTTAAGGGTTGGAATCACTGGAAAGTAGTGAAGGATTGGTCTACACATGAGCGGTAGGCGTTCTGCAGGTTCAGTTATGTGGGGACTCAACACGGCACAAGGTCTACTCATTTTCAGATCTTCAATCATCGGACAAATCTGTTATTAATCAGAGCAATTTATAGACGAGCAAAGAAGCAGGTACTGAAATAACAAGGGATTTGATCAAACCTGCAACCTGTTCTTTTGTGTTTATCACAGAATGTATCAAAATCAAGAACAAATTAAGACTCGTTTTTGATGTAATATCTTGATTCTTACAGACACATAGGTAACCAGAAACTATTGTCTTCTTTTAAAGTTGAATTATTCACACACTTTAAGACCTTTAATGATTGTATTGTAGTGAAAAGTGAGACTACATGATTCCTTTCATTTGATATATTCGCTGAACCTCAGTGGCTTTAAGCTAGATTATTCCTCCTCTAAGTACCAGGAGCGCTTTGTTAAACCTTTAGGATCTGTGGTGATCAGATACAGGCTCCGCTTGGTTACCATGCACTGAGAGACCCCTAGTGAGCGCGCTCAGTTGTTAGCCTTCTTGTTGATGAGCATGGAGCAGCATGTGAGGCCTCCGTCCACCTTGACCTTCTCCAGGTTGGACACAGGAATCAGCATGTGGTCCTTCAACTTCTCAAACACCTGCAGGACACACAGACAAGGGTATGTGTGGAAAAACTTACTTTATAGAGTATTCTAGTTTAAATGCGTTGGTTGTTGTGCAATTATCAGTTGAAATTCAACAGTTTATTGCGGTTTTTACTGAAATATTACAAAAAAACATGGTTCAGGGTGAGTCTGTCGCTTAAAGAAATGCTCAGATAGAAAATTGATATTGTCATGGCAGCAGCTGTCCCCCGCTGCTCCTCATGTACAAGACCTGTGAGCCTCCACTCTAGGAATTCAACAGCTCAATTCATCTACCACACGCCCTTTAGAAAAGACTGAAGTACAAGTGAACAGGCAGCAGTTAAATTGAAGGGAGACCTTATGCAACACTTAAGTTTGTTTACTCTACTTGTCGGCTTGTAATTTTCTTTGATAGAAAAGCCCTGCAGAGAGACACAAAATGTGAAGCAGGAGAACAAGCATTCAAGCTTTCCTGGTCTCCCGGCAAAAACGTACAAAAAAAAAAAAGAGATGGGAGTGAGAACTATTACGACATTCTCAAAAGACCCTTGTAAAGTAGTGTGTCACCCTGTGGACATTTTCCAGAAGAAAACCAGCCTTTTCCTACCGCACTTCCAAACCAGGATATTTTTCTCTTTAAACTCTTACTTCAACCCTGCTGTGATACGGAGAGAGGCCTTGTGGCACAGCCAGAGGGACCAGCTAAACCAAGTTTTATCTCGTGATGCAATATGGCTGACAGAGCCTCTGGTGATCCAGATGCCATGCCTGACATCCAAACACTCCAGCGCCTCATAATTCTTGATTTTTTTTCTGCTCGAGTCATTTCTGCATAATGCTGGTAGAGCTCTCTTTAAATGATTGCAACAATAGCACTCATCATTATCTCCTCTAACACTATTCAACCACTTAAAAATATGATGTTCATGCAGATTTGAATACAATGTCATTTACAATTTACATTACGGCTTTTCTGAGATTGGTAATATGATTCTGAAGAAACCTGGTCCTCCTATCGTGATGGGTCTCCATAAGTTGGCTGCTGAAAACAAGAGTCTACAGACATGTAAGTGGTGATGTGAGCTAAATCTTAACATGCTTACCATGTTCACTGTCTTTGATTATCCTGCTAGCATTTGCAACTTAACACAAAACACAAAGTAGAACACGGCTAACACTAGTATTATGGTCGTTAGTTCAGCAGGAATTTGTTCCAAAGCAAAATACTAATTATAGTGGATGAGTTAGGGATCTCCAAATGCTTTGTGTAAGGCTTTACACTTTTAAGTTTAATTTGCACCATAAAAAGGAACCAAATTTAAAATGGTTTCATTATCCATTTTTTCCAGCTAATTCTTGAATAGAATTTGTAATTGTTCAGGTTTAGTTGTTGCTTCAGAATTAGAGTTTTGTACAAAATAAAAGTAACAATATTGTTATTTCTGTACAGTACCATTACTGCCCGGGGGAGACAGCCAACGATTGATCCAGTAGTGCAGTCGAATTATGTATTATACAGCGCCTCCGACCATGCAATAATTCATCGCCGACTTTATTTGGGGAGGGTTTGGAAACAAATGTGAACATTATTCATAGGCTGGAGCAACAGGCCAACGTATTATTGCTGTTGTTGTTGATATTAAACATACAGTAGCAGTCTTCAAACACCTCTCTGAGTGTGTCTGACCTCCACCACCTCCGTGACTGACCCAGAGATTGTGTTTCAGTGTGTGCAGTGTATCTGTAATGATGCAAATCCTCAAATGTTGCCTATAGGCTAATATATAGACAAATGAATGGCTATGAAAGTAAGAAGAAAATTATATAATAATGTTCTCCACAGTATATGGATCTAGCATTTTATACATAACCCAAACACATAGTGTAGCTGATAAATTATTGAATGTTCAGACGTGCTATAACACATATGGTCCTACAACTGGGCCTGTGGCTGGCTGTTGATTCCCCCAGAAGCTAATGGTACAGTCCAAAGAAAGCACAAAATACAGAGGTGGAAAACTAGATGAGTGATTTTTTTTTTAACTTTTTACAAAAAATCAAAAGTCTGAAGCAACAAACTAAACGTGAAGTTAAAAATTTAACCAAGGGACACTCTTAGATTGGTGGAGAACCTGGAACAGAAAGGATAATGAAAGTCTGAAATCTCATTTAACTAATTTTCAAAGGAACAGCAAAAGCACTACACAGACCACCAGTTCTGTTCAAATGTTGTACTGTGGGAAACATTAATTTGTGTATTGAATGTCATTATAATCAATTCAATAGATGCTTCGACATAACGCCATGATCACAACAGTCAACATCATGGTAGCTGTTGATGAACAGTCAGATTCCAATAGTCACTAGTATGTATTATCCTATGTGGGAACTATGAATAAGTGCTCCAAATTTCAAGGAAATCTATCCACCAAAGTTAGCGTTAGAGGGACATATTTTCTGGTAAACATCAATATTGATTTATATAGTTCAGTCTGGATCAAAGTGGTGGACCAGTGAAGGAACACTGCCCCCAAAGAAATCTTCAGTTTAGACCATATAATCAGAGGAGGTGACTCAGGGATCATCAGTAAATCCTCTGCCATTTATAGTCTCTGTTTTTGATCATTTCCAGCTGAGTTCTCATTACCGCAGTAGTGATTTATATGTTGGGTCAGGGTGACATGGTCCCACACAGTAGGAGCTGCTATGTTTCATTGGTCCTTTTGTCTTTTCAGCTTCTTTATCTCCAAACAGAGCCCTCTAAAGCCGTCGCCACTGCTAACCATTAAAGGTGCCCCATCTCCGCCCCCTCCGACCCCACCAATCCTCTCTCACGACCCCCTGCCTTTGTTAATACGGAACTCTTATGTAACTTCACGAGTAATCTAAAAATAGGCCGGAGATTAGGACAGACAGTGTTTAGAGTTAGAAATCAGCAGACGTCTTGCAGAGTGTCTCAGCGATTGTGCTGACAAATCTCTACATCTCATTGGAGGAACAAGCAACAAGTTCCCTTGGGAAACATTCACCAACTCTACGCCGACTCTGCTAGACATGACAGTTAACTCTGATAACTGCCCCTGCTATTTTACTGCTTGTGTTATGTCTTGTGCTATTAATATTTTTTTCCAGTTTCCTTAAGCTACAATTTCTTAAGCACAGCTTTGGGGCCAAAACTGGGGTTCAGGCCAATTTCTGGAGGGTTTGAACCTCATAAAGGAACCTCGTTCAAACATACATTTTTTGAATACTGCTCCAAATGTTCTGCTAAAAGGCGCTATGAACGCAGGAAGTGAGATATACACAAATAGATTTTATTATCCTCAAGTGAATTCCCTCAGTTAATCTTCCTGGAAAAAACTGAGACTCCACTATGAATGTAAGTCCAAAGACGCATAATTTTGTGAATTCTTCCTTCTAAAAATAGCTGGTGGAGGTTGGGGTTTTAACCACAGAGTACATTTTGAGGTCTGAGCACTGTCTCTGTAGATTGTAGGTTGCCAGGTTCAATCCTGTGAGGATCCTTTTGACTTCTTGTGATGTGGAGTGACCCCAAAGCATCTAAATAACACAGCTCCAGCTCAACCTGTCCAAACCCCAACAGAAAGAGTGAGACAATAACACGTCATTCATGTCAAGCTGCTGCAGAAAACATGTGGGTGAAAGGCACATCTTGCTGGTAGATGTAAGTAGGTCACTGTATGTTTGAGAGCTACCTGAGAAATCTCCTATGAGCTTACAGGCCTGTACTATGATGCAAGATTCGAGGATAGTGAGGTACCCTCAAGTATAACTCTGAATTTTTAGTACTACGATGTTGGTTCACTTCTTACTGGGGTACGTCTCCACGGTAACTTCCGGCAAACATCGTACGTGCTCCGGAGCAAGCTGTGTTTAAGATAACAGATCAACACATATTCAAAACCACCTACCACTAATCAGTTCTCTAGGAAAATAGCATCAACATTACTGGAAGATACCCACAGAGCTCTGGGTGCAGATATATAGAGGGACATATTCATCTTTCAAGGGATTTCAAAACCAAATTTCATTGTTCTAGCTGTCTCTGTAGAGTGATATAATCTTAAAACAGACACTGATTAAAACCCTGAAGCCTTGCACTTGGTGACCTTATAGGATTTGCAGTAAGTCTATTCATTTGTTTGAATGATGTTTTCATATTTGTTCCTGAAACCCTTTAACATGCAGCGGAAAGGAATAAAACTAAAACTTTCTAACGTGTGTGAGTACCAGAAAGGAAACACATCTGTAATTTCATCATACGATCAAGTGACGCATGATGATATAAAACTGAATAAGAAAACCTACATCTAAGCAACATACACATAAAGGGACAGTGATATTGATAAGCATATAAATTATGCATTCACACAGTCTGCAGTTGTTGCCAGCTTTCCTTCCTGACTTTGGCTGCAACCGCTTTGTTGCTTTTAGCCTGTATTATATTTAGAACTTCTCATTTTGGCTTAGGATCATTGTTTGTTCTTCCTGAGAGAAACATGCAGCTCTAGATCTGTCGACACTTGTGATTGGTCATCTGCTGCCAAAACCATCCCTTTAATGTGAACACAATCATGGCTAGATTCAGAAACTGGGTTGACTTGCTGGGTTTATAACTAGCTTTGTGACCGTGACGGCTTAGCGTGTCTGTGGTTGTTAGGTTTAGTGAAGCCAGATAACAAAAACATATTCAGGGTATGTTGAACCTGCTTTGTAGGACAGGCCTCTGATGTCTCTTCAGGTAAATGTGTGGTTCTAAAGTTGCTAAGTGTTCTGCGATGTCAACAAGCTGGATACTAGCTTTTTGCTTGTATGCTGTTTGGTGCTGGGCAAAAACACTAGATTTGTTGTCAGACTGAACCAAAACACTTAAACTAAATAATGTGAAACCAAAACACTGCTAAAAGAAACTAAAACACTATTATTATACTCAGATGACCTGCAATAATGTTATGATTCTTTGTAGGTTCACATTAACAAGCCTCCTGTTTCACATACAAGTATACTGAACATTTATGAAAAACAATTTGTCATGGGAGCTTTATGAGCTATTTTGAACAACTCTACTGCTGATTAACTCAAGTTCTGAAAAAAAAAGCACCTAAGATGTTTGTTCTCACGATTTTAGTGTCTCTGGCTCCGAGTCTGCGGTCAGAGTCATGTCCACAAAAGGTCACTTCACATCAAACTGCAGGTTCCTTTGTTAAAACACAACCCCGGCTGTGGTCAGCCTGAAGCGGTCTGTGTAAAACAACCACATAGCTTACGTAGGGGCTCCCTTTCCAACCAGTTGTTTTTCTCAGAGGTCGGAGCAGGATGAAGTGCAACAAAGGCAACAGGTCTTTAAATTTGAGCCACTGAACCACTCTGGTTGCCCTGACGGTGGTCCTTCCTCCCGAAGATCGGACCACAGGACTGTGGATGAATGTGTGACTGTGCAAGTGAGACAAAGTAACCTAGTGTGGATGAGAAATGAGCTGAGAATCACCTTTACGCTCTCTGGATACTGCTCAGGTGTGCAGTGCATAAGCACATGTCCCTTGTTGGGCAGGTTCATGTAGACGCAGTTGGCAGCGAGGTCATCGGGCACCGTCAGTTTGTCATAGCGATGGTCGCTCATTTGCTGCATGATCTAAACAGTCAGAAAAAAGAGACAGAGAGGATTTAGACATTGAGGTAAATGCACAAGCTGTGAGACTCGACATGCTGTTCAGAAACACAGACACTAAACAGTTATTCAGACTATCAGACATTTTGAGTCAGAAGGCCACAATACCGAAGGCAGCACCACATCCTTCTCTGGCCAAACCACTCTGGGCGCCTGGGGGGGCTTAATGGAGAACACAGGAGCAGACAGACATTCTTTCTCAGCAGATGTCATGTTATTTATGTAATCTGAAGGAGCTGAAGGTGGGACAGGAGGTGGAGGGAGAGAGCAGCAAAGACGCCCGTGTTGCCAAGTGGATGTCGGAGAGGGGAGGGTGAGGATGTTATGACCAGAAAGAGAGGCAGGTGCCTCTTAATGTTTATGAGCAGAACATCTGCGGACGGATACCTCAGAGACGAGGAGCGGAGGGGAGGGTGGAAAGCTAGTAAGAAAAAAATCCAAAGTGTCAACATTGAGAAAAGGTATTTTGAGAAGTGAGATTTTCCCCAGACGTAGACACCATGATTGTCAGTCTGCTACTTTCTATCTTTAACTTCCCTTTACTCTGTGCTTTTCATTACTCTTTGTCTTCTCTCTGCATCTTTAATGATGAGGAGGATGAGTTGGTTGTCTGCTTGTGATTAGCAGTCAAAACGTCAGCATTAAAAGCTGAAAGTAGGAAAAGTTGTTTTAGTTAAATGCCACCTACACAGCATCCAAAAAGTGTGACGCCTGCTTGACGTACATATAGGTTTGGAGGAGTGGCTGTGAGCGAATATGATGACACACAACTGCAAATGTAGGAGGAAAATGGGTGGTTTGTGAGCACAATGGGCTTTGTGGCTGAAAATGTTTTCATTTCACTTCCCACTGACGGGGTTAACTGCAATAGGGAAGACCAGGGCGTTAACACAGACGGGAAAGGTCAGATCCAGCGAGGCTTATATACAAACATGCATTGCATTGCATTATGTTACTGGCATTGTCAGTTGAACATACACAATTCCACAGAAAAATGAGCTACTTCAATGCAATCACCTATTATGAAATGAGCCAATCAACTGAAAACATGTGCTGTCCTTAGTATATTGTAAGGGCTTTCCTGGGAAAATCTATTCAATACACAAGAAGTGACAAATCTTCTGTATCTGGCAGCAGCATCAGCACTTAGTTGGAATAAATAGAAGAACAATTGTGTGGTTAGCGTGGTCAGCAAATCCATCATTAAACAGAATTCTTAAAGAAAACATTGTCACAGGCCTGGACTGGTTGTGAAGTGGATAAAGGATCTCTGGGAAGTGCCGTGCAAGACAAACACAGTAATGAACCTTTAGCACCAGCAGTGTTAAAAGCAAACAACTAGAAGGTTATGCATTTTAACAGCACATTAAACTTAAAGCGGCTAATATTTTCTTACATCTAACATCCAGAGCTTATTTTTTCATTTCCAAATGATAAATGAAACGACCGTGTAGATGACTGACAACGCAGAAGTCAATTAAATTTACTTTATAGGAGCTGAAAGTGCTGTTTGGAAGTGTAGGGCTTCAGGCTGGAGTACAGGCAGTTTGTGTGCACGTCTGCATATGTGCAGCCAGACACATTCCCAGGTCACTTGTGGGCGTGTTCCGTGATTGCAGCGGCCCTAAATGAAAACACTCCGTTCCATGTGCGTGACCGCCAACACTGTCTCTCACACACAGGGGGATTAAGAGTGGTAGAGGGGAGAACAAACGTTGACTCCACCAAAGATCACAGTTGTTCCTGCTTCACTCCTCGTTTTCTCAGTAAAAGTAAAATGGGAAAAGTTTTTGGGGTAAAAGGAAAATGGCCTTCAGCAAGATTTCATCATGCTTCATGAGAGGTTCTGATCCCTGAAATTCAATTAAGTCTTTACACAGTTCACCTGACTCATGGAACAGTTGGTTTTCTGTTCATTGTCAAAAGGTGAAGCCGGTCAATACAAGGCCAGACCACTTCAGCCTTGTATTTTCAAGCTAGAATTCCTTTTAACTTATTCAAATCTTCAGTCTGAAGGAGTAATATATCAATGAAAATTTACTTTGGTTTTTAAGGTAACTTTTTAAACAGCTCTGTTTTGCTACCGTCTGTTCAATATGTCTCAGATTTGTGAATCACCTTCAAGCAAAAGAAAATCTGTAGAGCCAGGGCTTTTACATAGTCATCCTGGCTCTCGACCAAGTATTAATCTACGACAAATCAACAGCGACTTACTCCTGGACAATGGCCGAGGTCCAGTTAATACACAGAGTGGTAACTGGGCAGCAAAATGTGCTCCGTCAGAGCTGCTAAAACTAAATATTTACTGGAAGGTAATAAAATCCTCCCTGGGCAATGACAATCTTGACCAGTTAACAAAAAAACGGACAGTTTACTGGACCCGAGACCTCTCACCGTGGTAATCAGCATAATCTGTATTTTGGCTCCAGGTATGAATATTTATAATGCTCACATTAGCAGTCATTCCCAGGAAGCCTTTAAAAGTTTTACAATACTTCTTTTCACTACAACAGCAGGATGTACAAGACAAATCCTACCAAAGGCTGCTTCCAAACCAAAGAGAGGAAATTGAAATTGCTTCTTGTTGATGTACAAGAAATGTTTGCTATTGCTTCTTGACAGACATTTCACTCTGGAATAATTGGTCTGTATGGAGTGTTTATTGCTGCACCCAAAGGTGTCCAGTGAACGATGACGTTAGCTGGGGGCAGAAAGGACAGGGGAGAATATATAACATATCAGTTAATACTGAGAAAAGAATTACTCGGAATAGTGCCCTGAATACCACTTATCTTGTGTTTATCCTTATTATCTTACACATTGAGGATGCTGCTGTCTGACTCTGAAGCTGATTCATGGACACAACGGGAACATCATAGAAACCTAGAAAAAAAAACTGTAGAACTAATCCATTTTTGTAGCATCACTAGCTCTAGATGGTAATATTGGTTGGTCCATTTGTCCAGACTAAAATATCTCAAAAATGATCAGATGCACAGATATTTGTGGTTCCCCGGCAAAGACATATTCTGATTCTGGTGGTTTTCTGACTTCTACTCGAGCTCCATCACCACGTGAAGTTTTATTTTGTCACATACTCACTTGATCCTGTTGGCATGAACAACCCTGCCCGTCTGATTCAGAGCAGACCCCATTCCTTACGGTTTGATGGCTGCTTTCCACTGTAAATGTAATAACATTCACATCAGGCTTGGCTGTACTTTAGTGCTAATTAGTAAATCTCAGGCTAAACTAAGAACACGGCAAACCTGTTCAACATCAACATGTTAACGCTGTCATTATGAGTATATTAGTAGGAAAATCCAAGGGTTAAAATTTTAAAGTCGCTCTCTGGCCATTGACTAAAGTTTTTCCCCTCAAAATATTTACCTCCTATTTCAAAATGACTAAGATTTAACTCTACCATGCTGACTTCTTTAGAATGTGCAGCGCGATGAAGTCCCAGCCTTGCTCTTCATCCAAACCTCCCCAATGACAGTTCAAGCAAATCAGCTCACCTATAACTCTGTAAAACTGCTCTACAACACACAACGGTAAGTTGTAATTCAGCCGTACATGTTTGAACTGGGGCTGCACAGTGGCGTAGTGGTTAGCACTTTCGCCTTGCAGCAAGAAGGTCCCTGGTTCGCGTCCCGCCTTTCCCGGGATCTTTCTGCATGGAGTTTGCATGTTCTCCCTGTGCATGCGTGGGTTTTCTACGGGTACTCCGGCTTCCTCCCACAGTCCAAAAATATGCTGAGGTTAATTGATTATTCTAAATTGCCCGTAGGTGTGAATGTGAGAGTGCTTGTTTGTCTATATATGTAGCCCTGCGACAGACTGGTGACCTGTCTAGGGTGTCCCCTGCCTTCGCCTGAGTCAGCTGGGATAGGCTCCAGCCCCCCCCGCGACCCTAGTGAGGATTAAGCGGTGTATAGATAATGGATGGATGGATGTTTGAACTGGAAACATATTCTGAGGAACAACAATGATACAGAAAGCCCTCTAAGTTGACATGGTTGGTTCTTCAGGTTTGTTACACTGAAAACCCTGAGAGTTGAATCGGTGTTTTTGAGATGGTCATCAGTACACTGCAGTTTCAAGGTGGAAATAGCCAGTGTTGACAATTAATCACCTTAATGATGCTTCTTTCGGCATATAAAAACACCATATGGACATGTTAGCAAAAAAAAAATATTTTCGCAGGAGCAGCTTTAAAGAATTCTTACAAAAAATCTTACAAAAATGCAACTTTTTAAAATTTGATTGACCAACACTCATTATATCATTTTGTGTTTGTATAAAATGGCAATTCTAACACTTTGACTACATTTCTGAATTCAGACTAACTAGCTAGAGTACATTTTGGCAATCAAAATGTACAAAGTATTGTAATAATTAAGTATGGGTTAGGGTTTGGTGTCTTGGGAAGAAGACTTGGGACTCAATGAATGACAGCTTTGAATGTGAAGTATTTTGCTCATTTCTAGTTCTGTATGTTTGTTCTGAGACTCCACTAAAATAGCTTCACATGATTTGCAGTTATTACACTTGCTACACTGCTGGGTTCTTTGTATCCCTTCGGTCTCTTAAAGTCCACAGTTTTTGCCTGTGAGCACCTCATTCTCTTACTGGTATGGAAGTTACCAAAGCAAACTATAAATCTATTAGGTTACATAATTTCTTGTATTTAATCAGAAATGGCAATTTCTACAAAGCATTCCACGACTTGTTTGAGCTAGAATTTGATATAGCACATGAGAGTAGATGGTATAAACATCTGCAGCAACAAAGATAACAGCAGGGCTTGTGGACATGTTGTGATTGAATGATGTCCGTATAAAGAAATATACGACGCGATGACTTCGGGTTGGCAAAAAGTAGAAAAGACATCTGAAGCCTGAGCTTTTCTCTCACAGAGCTTTTTCATATGTTTATCTCATTATTTAAAAGCCTAGTCACGTTTAATACGAACATCCGACATTATATATGTCACAGAAAACAAGGAAAAGCACATTAAGTTCCATGTCACATTATAGGTAAAGAAATCTTCTCCTGAAAGCCATGTGCTATTTGAAAACCAAATCAAATTAGTTCTTAAACGCCAAATTTCAATATAAATGCAGAATCTGTTGCTGTTGTTCTTTCTCACTCGTGTATATGTTTAGGATCAGGATGTGGTCATTAAAGATGAATCCCCCTGAATACGACCTTCACTGTGTTGCCACCTCATCTATAAAACTGAAGCATCTAAGCATCCTTGAGGTGAAGATCAAAGCCTGACCAGCAATGAGTAATGACCTCATGAATCAAACCGGGCTAAGTAAAGGGATGACTGGTGATCTAAAGCCTGCTGGGCAGTCCGCTACAGGGAGGGAATAGTGTGTGAGCGTACAGGGACTGGGTGCTGCAGCCTCTGACAGAGGCTGTATTTCGGGATGATGACTTCATGAGTGAAGCTTGGCAGCGACAGCAGCAGATGGATGACGAAATCCATCCGGTCAACGTGCATTCTTTTCCCTGGGAGAGCCAAACACAGACACATGTACAGTGTATATTTTGAGCGCTGAGCCTTCCTGAGCAGAGATAAAGCCAAGAAGCAAAAAAAAGAAAGTCTCATTAATCAGATATCAGTGAGATATACTCCACATCTTCTACTCTCTTTTTTGAATTAAAATGAACCATTAGTTATTAAACCCTTTAATAAAATAAGGTCAGGTCTTCCTCTCTTGCCAGTAAATATCCTATAGCAGCAAAAATGTAGCTCCCTAAAGACTAAATGAATTAGCGTGGCTCCAACTTTAATTTGAACAGTGTCTTTGTTCCAAGGGTACACAGACAAGGAGCCTCATTGCCATAGGAGCCGCATCTACATCCAAAACAAGCAGTCTGAATTCATTAAAACTGCATTCATAAGATCTCACTCCCCCCACAAAGAGAACATTACCTAATTACAAATCTGGGGCTGTTAAAAGTCCTTTAAAACAGGAGCTAATTGCTGCAAGAGAGGGTGACGTAAGCCGTAATTAGAAAGCGAGCAGCCTGTCATTAAGTCTCGCTAACGGCCACTCCTCGTTCCAGTAGCTAATTACTGGGGTGATCAAACAGGCAGGAATCTTAATGAGTCGATGCTGGAGTATAAAATTAATTAGCTTATGTGCTTCTGCATAGATTCTTGGCTTCTTGTGTACACTCCAGCAACGTAAACATGCTTACAAAACCAACAAGTCTGACCTTTTGCTATTCTCAAGGACTTTAGCTTCATTAGAGCGTGCTGTCTGACGATCTCGTTTTAATTGCCCTGGAGACATAGGAAGTGACTTTTGCTTGACTTAAAATAACCCTGTTTAGCGCTGGGCCAGTAGGGGGAGATATCACACTAGGAGGCAAGTGAGGAGAGCTGCCAGAGAGGATCTGTCAGGGCCAAGTGTGTATGTAGTCATGTGTAAGTCTTCCTACTTATGTAATTACATATTAATTGTGCTGTGTAAATACATATTCTAATTGCACTTTAGTCATGCGTGCCATTAAACGGTTCATATCCTGGGTCACATGTTGATGTCTGGGAATTTGAGGGATAATTCCATCACAGGGATGGGCTGCGATTTATTACTCTCTTGGTGTAAATGAGCGATCGGTCTCTGTCAGGGTGTAAACAGTCCCCTCTTTATGCTGAGGGTTTCTATTGTTACAATGGAGCCTGATCGATGCAGAAGCCGTTTATGCAGTAATGAGCTCAAGCTGTTTAATGGAAGGACAATACCTTCGTAATTGAAGCTGGAGTGTGAGCGCCAGGGGCAATCCCCTCAGATTAGCTGAGAATATGAATTAATGAGGAAGGATTAAGGTGACAGGTGGTTTCAATGTGCCTGCAGTGGGAAGCCGCCATCGAGCTGTAAGTAAGGGAGTCTGCTCTGAATCAACACGTGCGATGTCCTGTCTTGTAGTGTTATTCTTGCTGAATACTTTGCAGAGCAGCTGAAAACAAAAAGGACGGGGCTGTTCGTACCAACAGGATCAAGCTAAGAGTCAAAATGAATCCGCTGCGTCAATGTGCGTCATAGTAATGAAAACAATGCCAATATATTGATTCGACGGTTTCCATGACTACAGCCAGGGGAGCATAGCCATGGTGTACATTCGCCACATGCACACACTAGCGCCATACTTTGAGGGTTTTCTGTGCTGGTTCACTGGAGCCGATGACAATGAGGCCGGGTCCTCCCATGCTGCAGAAGGTCTTCAGGTGCAGCCCTTCCAGCACAGGCACAGTAGAAACAGCATAGTCCTGTAAAACACAATCCAATCGCAAAAATTCAGCATGATAAGCTTCGTGAAGATAGAACAGACCGGGGTAATAAAACGTTTCCACTCATTGTCACCTCTCTCAGGGTCAAACTGTTGAGCGGTGAGATGAATCACACTGAGATTGTGGTTTCAACATTTAAGAGTCTGGCTCTTCAGCTGCTGACACACTGTTCCCTCACAAATGTAATTCTCCAGAAGCAGCTCTCTTGTGAGAACATAGTGCTTCCTCTTTAAACCAAATGTGAAATGACTCAGTGCAAATCATCTTTTGTGAGTGACAATATTTCACAATCCCTTCAAGCTCCAAACATGTTCCACAGCTTTATTCGGTGATATATTGCTCTCTAAAAAACAAAGATTCAAGGAGCACTGCAGTGATCTGTGTGGTATCATTAGATAGGGTATAAAGTGGCATTTAAATAAAGTACTGGACAGCTCTGGGGCGGAAACAGCAGGAGTGTGTGATAGATGATGTCACTGAGCTCAGAGCTCATGGGGAGATTACAGAGCAACTGGTAAGAGGCTGATTGGAGACGCTTTCTCTGGCTGCAGGGTGTCTGCATACCAAAAGTTGTCATTAGAAGCTTTATAAACACAGGTTATACAGTCCAATCTCGCACAGCCAGATTCATCTCTGCAGTTTGTTTGGCTGCGCATCAGTATCATTGTGCTATAGAACGATAAATACTGCGGCTTGTTTGTGTTTCTTTAAAGCCATCACAATCATGACGGGCAGCACTAAGCCGAGAATACAGCAACGATATGAATACAAATTGTGTTGGAGGTATTGTTTTGGTGGAACACTGTCATTAAAATGGCTAATTCACCAAAACAGCCAAGCCAGGCCTGCCTTACTGCACATCTGATGCATCTTCAGCAAAACTCAGTTTTCTGCATGCAGGTTGCTGCTTGAAGGCAGTTTCTCTTAATGAAGGAGACTTCTAAAAGGGTTACATAGAGCTAGAGGAATCAGAGAAGGAACCCTCTTGAAAAGTGTGGAAGAAAAGGCAGCCTTATCTGTAATCTGCATGCAGTGAGTCAGACTATACAGTATTGAACAACTGCCAGTGATAACAATTTTCTGAACACCTGAGCTTGCCTCCTGATTAGGTTTCAGATAGCCCCTGGAAATCTGGAAATCATAATTAGCTCACTATAATGTTACATAAGCATCATTTCAAAAAAAGAAGGTGCCAAACATCCTTAATTACTATTTCTTGACATTAAAAACTCAGAAAATTGGCTTCTTCTTGACTGTGTGGGATTGGTTTGATCAGAATCATAACAACACAGGTCAAAAAACATAACAACTGAAATCACATTTTGCTTGAAATGTTGTTAAGCTCTGATCGGTGTATGAAAATAAATAATATGACAATCCATTCACTTCAAATTTGTGAGAAAGTCAGCGACAGAAATACAAATCTCATGAAGTGACTGAAGCTGTTAAAGCCATAGGAGAGAATTTAGTGTTCATGTAACTACCTATCATTCATAGTATGAGGCCACCTGAGAAAATACCTTTTTTTAATGGCCTTTAAATCTCTGAACCTGAGGATAAACAGTGTTCAACTAGCAAACTGCATCCAAACTGGCAGATATATGGCTCTGTTATGTAGAACAGGATCATATGTACAGCACTGTATAGGGGCATATAGTGTTATATTTACCTTAAGCCCTCAACAGTTGATTTTGGACTGACCCCTTCATTAAAACATCAGTTAAAGGCTGCGTTCTTTGCAAGAATTAAAGCCATATTTGAAGAACTACAGCATACCCTGTCGAAACAACATTATTCTACCACCAACTTTATTTTGATTTTGACTTACTGCTTTAACCAACTGGAGGAATTTCCTACTTCAAAGTTGATTGATTGAGCAGTTGATGCACACTTTGTGACAGCTAGACATACTGTAAGTCTTCTGAGAATCGCTACAGCCAGAGTCACGTCCTACTGAGATTTGTAAACCTTGAAGTGATACCGAGCTGCAATTTGAATTATGATAGGATATGAGACTTTGAGGTTATTTTCCAAGACCTTTCCTTCCTGAATCTATGTGAATACATTTTGATGACCATATAAATTCTGTTTTGCGCCTAAGAAAATAACTCTTGCAACTGACATCCATGTGTTTTCTTAATCACATAATATGTTTTAAATGGGTTTTTATAGCTTTTAGCTTCATAAAAGTCATGAAGAATTGTGTACATTTTCCATTGCTACACTCCATGGTGACATTTTCCATTTGGGTATATGTTAACACTTTTCAGCTCAATATTTGCCCTGCATCATTAGCTCAATTTAAGTGCTATGATTCACTCAGATAGCTATTGTGACGGAATAACAGAAACGCATTTGGCGGTCTATCATGCAAAAAACTTAAATTACCCTGTCCTGGATGTTTTCCTGAACTCTTTTCTCGGCGCTTGTTTAGATCCAGCAGGGTCAACTGGGAATTATTTAATCTGAGCTTTCTTCATTCCTTATCTATAAACAGGAAGTTTCTGTGTATAATTAGAAACTCATACTTTTCTCCTTATCAAGACAGACCCTTAAGGGAATGAAGTGGGAGAGACTTGCTTTTCATCTGCACTAACATGTTGATACACTTCCATGGTGTGACCTGAAAAGACTCTATTGACAAACCCAGAGGAAAAGCCGACTGAACTTCACTGTTTAGTTGACTGTGGTTGCATCTTATTAGTAGAAATTAGGAGTCAATACTTCTTAGCAGGAACGGAAAACAAGTACTTTAACCCCTATATTACTTCCTGAATGGACTGATTCCATCAATAACACCAATTGTTCTGACCTCTGCAAGGACCGTGAAGCAAAGACCTTCAACATCTGCACGCAGTTGTTGAGTACTAAACAAACCTGGCAGCAAAATGATCCTTAATTTGATAATGAAAGGAAAAAACAACAGTGACAGGAGGAATCAATCTGATAAAAAGCGGAAAAAACAATAATTGACGCTCAAGCGATTTTTCCTAGTGTCATTTGCCAGAGACGCATCATTAAGTCCCATCTTATCAACGATAACAGAAAACACAGAGGAATCTATAATGAGGAATTCAAACCAGATACAGATGGGAAGATGGAAGCACTACAATAAGGCCATTCAGGTTACTGTAACGCACTGAACTCTTGACGTTATGACCCACCTCTGAACTTGTGTGTCGGCCAACTTTTCAGTTTTGTCATGGCGGCTCAGAGTGAATCCAAGAATGATACACATAAGTCTGCAGAATGAAAATTCTTAATTTTACAATAACAGCAAACAAAACAGAGAAGATCAGTCTGTGTGACCCACACTATGGCCCTGTTTGCAGGCTGCATGTCTAACTCCTCTCTCAAACGAATCTGTTGTTTCAGGGATACTTGGGATATTCTTTTGAATATTCTCTTTGGATGTAGGAGTGGACATTGGCAAGCTTGGCTGTGGATATCAAGGTCAAACCACAGCGAAGGGAAATTAGTCAGAAAGGAAAACATGGTAAAACTGATAAAAAAAAAAAAAAAAAAAGAGATGCCAACACTGACATTAACAAGGACTGAAAAAAGGAAGGCCAGGATTACTCACTGAAGAGTCAAAACATATGACCAGCGCTGCCTCAAATAGTGTTGGTCCTCTGTGTGCTGTCAAAACAGCTTTGACCAATTGGGGCAAGAGACTCAGCAAGACCTCTAAAGGAGCCCTGTGATCTGCCACCACAGCATAGGTCTTGCATTTCTGAGATACTTTGACCTAGTTGTCTGTCCATAACAACTTGGCTCTATCAGTTGTACTCGGGTCTTTACAGCTATTCATATGACCCACATCTAACAAGGTGATTTTTAACATCTACTGCATCCCAAACCAGGGCTCCAGATGAACTTTTCTAGTGGCAGCACCATGATTTGGTCGCACAACCAACACAATTTACTGATGTAATGCAGGATGTGGTACACGCTGCCAGATGGCTGCAGTGCACTCAGACATGTGTGTGATATGAAAAATTGTTTGAAAATGGTAAAATAAGGTGTCCCAATGTCCAATTTACCCAAGTTGAAAATGAATGATTTTATCTACAAACGGTGTTTTCAATGAGTGGAGCGCATTATAAATGCCAATAATGCAGTTGATCAAGTTTATTGAATTGTGAGAATTCAATATCACAATTGTTGCCTTTAATTTTGCAGCTCCAGCACACCTTTAAGCATTATATTGGATTTGCTGGACAATAACTGCTTCTAGATAATAAGCACAATCTTTCTGTTAAATAAACTGCTAATATTTAAAGCTTAATCAAGCAACAGATCTATCTATCTGTCTATCTGTCTATCTATCTATCTATCTATCTATCTATCTATCTATCTATCTATCTATCTATCTATCTATCTATCTATCTATCTATCTATCCATCCATCCATCCATCCATCCATCCATCCATCCATCCATCCATCCATCCATCCATCCATCCATCCATCCATCCATCCATCCATCAATCTATAGACGTTATATAGATAAATGGCTTTGCGGTACAAAAAAGTCAAAAGTCCATCAAAACATCAGCCATGACTGGACAGGTTGATATAAATAATTAATAATGACATAGGAAGAAAATAGTCCATGAAATAATTGAAGAGAAATAGGTTTACTCTCCCAAATCACCTTTCTAATCTGTGTGTTCAACGGTTGTTTAACAGAGGTGATGGAGGTTTGCATCAATAGTTGATTAAAAATGCCTCAAGGCCAGCTGAGGCCTGGACTCGGGGACCAACAACTAATTGCCACTGGGACTATTTACATCTGTGTGAATCAATAATCTCACACTTCTCTGCTCGAGTGGTGCTGAATAACAAACCAGAAATTCTTTTTAATTGTACTTCGCACAAGGATTTATATAGCTGGCTACTCCCAATTTTAAGTGAGCAGATGTAGCCTTAAATACTTACTCCAGAGTATTTGTGTACTGATCTTAAAAAAAAAAAAAAAAAAGACCTTTTAAGCTCATCAGAAAGACCAGCTTTCTCCTAAAAAGCTATTTCCCCCCAAAACAGTCCCAGTGCCCTTCATTTTTTGTCATCACTCAGCTCCTGAGTACAGCCAACAAACAGGATGTCTTGAAGGGTTTCTACATCTCCTAGCAACAGTTCATATGTTTTTATGTACCGTGTGTAGCCTACAAAGAGAGTGTGGCCTTGATGCAGACTGGTAGTTGAACATTCACAGAGAGAAGAGCAAATGAATGTGGTGACAGACGATGTGGAGGGAGAGGTGGACGGGCTGAGGTCAGATATAATGGACCAGAAGGAGGGAGTGTAGGGAGGCAGTGATGGATGTGGAAAGAAATGGAATTAGAGAAAAGGGGAGGTAGAGCAAAGATGAAAAAAGCAAGATAAGTGGAGTGATGATACTATTACCTTGCTGGCCTAAAGCTTTTATGATTGATAACACATTTATCTATTCCTTCCTTGTTTGCAATATGTGATTGCTTCTAGAAGGCTCACAGTTAGTGATGATTCAGACGAATATGAAGAAAGGCAGGGTTGTGTATTTAAAGAAGTATATTTCTGTCAAACAGTTTAATCTCTGTCCTATAGAACAAGAGGATAAATTTCATCCATTTAAAAATCTTGATAATGATTAACCAAGTGAATATTGCTTGTTTGAGGCAAAAGTTACTTTATTTCAATGGATGTATTGATAGTGATGATTATGGTATATCCGTAACTTACATTTATGGACAGGAATTAAGTAAGTTTTATGAATTTTATCTCTCTTTACTGAAATTTGCACAACTTATATGCTTTAAATAAATTAATTTGAGATACTTTAGACTTTTTTCAGACTTATATAGCTCTGTTATGGTAACTTTACTTTGTGTTTAGTTTTCCAGGACCGTATCTTTACATTACCTTAAAGTTGGACTAACGAATGCTTTCATATTGACACTGGATAAAATGTAACACAAGAGTTATCACTTGTACTGCCCATGCGGCAACTTCCAGGGAGGAAAAAAAAGTTCCTAGAATGTACACTTGAGGTTGACTCCAAAAGCAAGTCAGTCCTAATAGACCATCATGTTGAAATGTCCAACTTTACAGCAGGAAAACTATGTTTACAACCCGGTAAAAAAATGGTTTTGGTCTCTATAGCTAATTTCCCACACAGGGGAGAATTTTATAACACATCTGTTTCAATTATGTTAAGGCTTAAAGTTTTGCATACCCCTGCATACTCTTTGCTCATTTATTGTTTAGCTGGCAGTTAGGAGGAGTCACTGGTAACAGGATGGTGATGGCTGGTGTCACCACACTGAGGTTCTAAATGTCCTTTCAGGAACCCTAGAGTTGATGTTGCGGAGGGTTCTTCTATCTTTATTTAAACAGACAAAGGCACTGACAGACCAACTAAGTCTAGTATTATTTCCCTCAGTTTGAGATTTGGTTCACTCTCAGCAACCTTGTTTCAAGCTGCAGCAGCATTTTTCAGAGGAAAAGCAGCATTGTTCTACCCTTGACAAACAAAATTAGTGACTAGTTAGTCAGCATAGTTGAACATTACGTAATATTTCTCCCAGGAACTGGTGGAAACCAAAATACAGTTGAAGTGAGAGTAAATATTGGATGGCAAGAGGTGTAAATTGCAACGGTTTACTTGGACATTCATCATGTCAGCAGCACACGGACAGTGTTACACTTTCTCCATCTGTGGGTGTCCGCATGATGTCAGGTTCGTCATCTTCCTAATTAGAGACTGCAAGGAGTCCAAAATTTGTATCCATATGGCAACAATGCAACAAAGGCAGTAGTGTACATGTGCAGAACAGAGACCTCCAAGCAGACTAGAAAGTCATATGATAACAACAATACATCTGTAGTGTCCACAGCTGTCCATGTGTACATCTACAAGGGAGCATAATCAAGACTCAAGATCACTCAAGGTGATGATATCTCAGTTTTATGTGTACATCTTGCTGTGCTGCACTCAATTATATTGACATGTGTATAAGTTATGTAAGATATCCTCATTTTCCCCACAAATGTTAACATTTTTTATACCACTTGAACTCACCTTAAATGCATCTGCTAGGATCTCTGCTCCTCTCTGATTGGTCCTTTTGGAAAGTCCCACAAAGAACTCTCGACCTGTCGAAAAAATAATAATTTGATTTGTGTAATGAATATGACGCCTAGAATTCTGAATGTGTTAAATCCACAGTGATAAAGTCTCATGATCTGTCACACCAGCACTACAATGAGCATGTGGAGCTACAGCAGCTGAACATTGCAGCCACGACAGTGTGTACTTTCTGCATGCCTATGAGGGAGGCCAACTGTGGTCAGTATGGTGGGACACAAACAGACGCTCCTGAATGCCTGGCGAGGCTACAGCAGCACACTGAGCTCAGGGATGGGCTCCTAATGTTGCTGCTGAGCCTTTACAATATGAGCCATTAGCCGGGGCCCTGCCAACAGGAAATGTTTCTAGCCCTGCCATGTGAAACCCATTTCAGCTGGAAGCAACGGCAGCACAGAGCCAGTGTCTAGAAACCCAATTAAGTGTACTATGCTTTTTCCTAGCAGCCTGTGCAGTGTAGAAGACACCGACCCACATTTTAACTCACCACACGACTGTAACAGAATGTACAGAAAATCTAATAAAGACCACCCTGTTCTTGACTGTCTGCCTTCATCAATTTTATTACCTGATGCCAGAGGAATATGGCAGCCATGGCGGGTCTCGCAGGATGGTTCACAACAGTTGGGCTACAGATTATTTGACCGGGGAAATTCTGCGGGGTGCTCTGAGACACAAGGTCACCGAGGTCACACAGAGGAATGTTTGTGCAGAGGATCTCAAAACACAGATGCATACTTACACGCACTCGTCTGCTTACTTAGTCAACTGTCTACGAGCTGTAGAGGTTCTGCTGTTTCACTGTTCTCTGCTGTTTCCTGTTTACAACTACATCCTGGTATTTGTACAAGACTAACAGGTACAGCAGTCCTAACGTGAAGTGAACGCAGTAAATCTCTAAGTTACATGTGGTTTGTCAGTTACACAATCTGTCTCTGACCCTTTACTATAGCTCTAACCAAGAGAGATACATATACAGCACAAGAAAAGCACCTCAGAGAGCGCAGTACTCCGCCAAGGCTGTCCATTCCCCTATATGGCGTTGGCAGAAATGCAGCATATTTTTCTAGAAATGAAGCATTTTTTTTTAATAGTTATTGATTATCAGAAATCACGGCAAGATAGAATTTGGCCATTTAATATAGATGTTTCGTTAACCCACAAACAAAGGGACCTTGCGCTGAGCACAGGCGTGTGTTATGCATGTGTACGTTATGTGCGGATACCGAATCACGTGACCTAAATATGTAGTGGCCGGCGGGAATTGATGGGACTTGGAAACACTTCCACAATTTAATCAATTGTTCCTTGTATCATTTCCGATGGATAAATCTTGATAAATCCACAGCGGTCGATTTGTATTAGGATCACAATCGTGTGATCGTCAGCAGGCAGCTGACGTAGTGTTCATTTGTTGTCATAGTTGCAGTGAAGTTATGCCATTATCTCACAATAATGCAGAAATCCTGAACAAATCCGTGGATGCAGACCATAAGCCGCATCACTGCCAAAATCTAATGAGGTAGTCCTTGTGTAATTTATGATCTTCCCTGAAAATTTCATCCAAATCTGTTGGTCTGTTTTTGAGTAATGTTGTGCATAGAAGGAAAGACAGATTCACAGAAGGACAAACGTACGCCGATTGTCACATAACGCCGCCACAGTCCTTGGCGGAGTAAAACTATAAGAGCAAAATGCAACAAGAACAAGCAGATGAGTGTCAAATTAAAGGAAAATCTTAAACCTGTGACTACTACAGTGAAAATGTCGTGGCTCTGTTATACTGTGGGGGCAGTTCTCTGGCATGGTTTGGTTCCACTTGTGACCTTAGAGGGAAAAGTCACTGAAAATCAATACAAATTACTTCTGAGTGATCGCCTTCATCCTATAATGAAACATTTCTGTGCTGATGCAAGTGGTCTCTTCCAGGATGACAATGCCCCCATCCACAATGCACAATGGGTCACTGAATGGTTTGATGAGTATAAAAATGATGTGAATGATAATCTGTGGCCTTTACACTCAAAAGACCTTAATCCATTTCAACACCTGTGGGACACTGTGGACCAAGGGATTAGATAGCACTATCGCCATCATCAAAACACCAAATGAGGGAATATCTTTTGAAGGAATGGTGTTCATCTCGCTAGTAGAGCTCTAGGAGAATCAGGTGATTTGAAGCTGTTTTGGTGGTGCATGCTGGCCCAAACATCTAAAGGAAGACTTCCAAGCATCCAACTTTCAAGGTAGAACACAGACTTCCAGTAACATTTTTATTTAGTTGCTCACAGAAACCACAAACTTACCATACAGGCTTAAGGAAAAAAAGGTTACTTTAACAAACTGTTGAATGTCTTAAAAGCATGCTCTGCTGGAAATCATACTAAAAGCATCACAGCTCATCTTATCATTTAATCCAGTAGATTTTATTTATATAGCACTTTCCATACAAACAGAAAGTAACACAAAATGCTTCATGGAACAAAAAGAAAAAAAAAATAAAAGCCTGTCATAGTAATATTTATTCCTGTTGACAACATGAGAAGCATGGTCCTTAAAGACCACATAACCTCTAACAGGCTTTGCTCACAGCTCAAACTTTACAGTTTACTGGCTTTTAGAATAGCTAAATCATGAGTAGGTGGGTTGAACCATCCAGTGCTTAATTACTGAGGGGTATCATGAACACTGAAGTCTGCTTTAGGCTTTAAATTCTTGTTAGGAACCAAATGTGAATCTTTTCTCCTTTACTGTCGATACTAATTTAGCGCAAGAGTACAAGCTATAAAGCATTGTGTCTGCCTTTTTTTTTTTCATTGTTAGCACAGTGATTATAGTTTTCACTGTCAAAATTAAATCATAAAACATTTTGGACTGTGGTAAATTATACTAAGAGTGATTTACAAAGTATGAGGCAGAAACAAACCACAAGAAACATAACTCTGTCTGTAGTTCCTCAGTTTTCGTTTTAAACTCAAATTGTATTTGAGACTTTATCTTGCAGTTCAGTGTAAGAGGTAACACTTGAAGAGGAATTTAACAACACAAGATCCCTATAATGTTTAATTCTAGTAGGATATTTCTGCATTTCCAGATATAGACCACACGGTGCTCTTTCAATCCTCAGCAGTTGCAAAACCCAAAGTTCTCACCTTCATGATTTCATCTATATGTTCCATTACAGCAAAACAGAAATTAAGTACCCTGGAGTGTTTGTAAAATGTTTTTTATTTTACGATGGCCCTTGGCCCTCCCTCTCTCATGAGCTCACCCCAGTAAAACTGTTTAGATATATTAGGATCTTGATTGTATTGGATCTATTGAATGCTTTAATACCTTTTTAAAACATAATGTGACTTGATGAGCTCATATTTAAGCCCAAAACTCACTAATGATTGCCCTGCAGTGGGACTAATAAACATATGAGGAAGGCTTGGGGCTGCTATTTTGACTGGCAGGATCATGCAAAAGTTAAAGGTTGAGTCAGCGATTTTGATTCAGTACACACATTGACAAATTCAGTGAGTATCCCTTCACAGTCCGCTAGCTGTCTGTTCTGTGTGGGCTCTAAACGGGAAACAAAGGGGCCCGATACACACAGCACTATGCCAGTGTCCGGTACACGTTCATAGTCATGAACAGGACAAGGACAAAAGGGAGAGAAAAGACAGATCGGGTAAAAGAGGGCATTGGGAGCGAGCGTGATGGTCAACCCGGTCATCTAAATAATGCTGCCTAACTAAATATTAATCCTTCTCCAGAATTGCGAACTCCAACTGTAATGAGTGAGTCATATAACAGAGTGACAGAGGGGGCAGAACAACCTACCAGTAAAAAGGACATCTCCTCCATCCAGCGTTGCATTCTCATCAGTCATCTCCACAATGTTCAGATTCAAATCCTTCAGAGCCCCTTTCATTGCCTCCGTCTGGAACAAACACAAGGACACAAGCAGAGACACACTTAAAACATCTGCTGGCATCGAACAAAAGGCTGGACTGTGATGACGTACACTCGGCTACTTCAGGATTTCCTATCTTGAGGAATATGACGATATGGTCCACTTCTAATCAAACATGTGTAAACAAGATGATGAAAATCAGTTTGGGGATCTTCACTGGATTTGTGTGAGGCATGGTCTTTAAGAGAACCCAGGTTCCTGAGATCGAGCGCAATGAAACAAAAGCTTTTCTCTCCAAATGTTGCGATGACATCATTTCAATGAGCCATGAAATGATGTCATTTTGTAGGAAATATGTTAAAACTTTTACAAGGCCGTGGCTGTGGAAAATAGGTACGCTGAAGGACCAACACAAACTCTGCAAATATATCTTCCTGTCCTCCTGTTCTGGGTCATCTGTCTTTCATATATTTATAGGAAGTACACGCAGGGATGACTGCAACCCGGATATTTCCAGCATATATTATGAAACACATCCCCTTATGGAAGACTATGGGAAATCTACATTTCACATGCTTGTCCTCTCCGCTGAACTGGAAACCTGAGGAAAGAGCAGGTCTTTTTTTGGCCCGACTTGGGCTGGTCTGCTCTCCTGTCTGGCTGCCCAGTGTGATTTTACTGTCCTGTTTTTTGGGGTTCCTGCAGGAGTAGTTTCCAAGGCCAGTCATGTAAGCGAGTGCATCAGTGTTTCCAGAAGCTCTATCTCACCATGACCTCAGCCTGCTCGGTGTGCTTTTTGGCGAACATAATGCTTCTGCTTCTCCTCATCTATGCAAGGCTGAACCATGAGGTCATCCAGGTAGACGCACCACCAGATAGCACAGTGGAGGCCTGCACAGGTGCACATGAAGGTACACATGTACTTTCCTCTCATCTGTACAAACATATTTACGAGCAAATACATACACAGTAGGCCTTTAAATAAGTAACTCTTTAGTATTTCTCACCATTATTTAGAGAACTGCTTCTTTAAATGGCCTTGGTTCACAATGGTTCACAACCAGAATGGCATCTTTCTAATCTATTTACTTCCAAGAAACAAGACAGTGGAGTCTCACAAAATAATAATCAAACTTTCCTCTTCTATGTTTCGTCTTCACTGTAGGCGTTCTGCTCATCTTTCTGCTCCAGTAAACCAGGAAGAACACAGCGTCCTTCCAAGAAACTGGGTTCACGATTCTAAGTGGTTTCTTGAAAGCTTTGACAGCAACAGCGTGCAGCATATTAAGTATAGGTAGCAGTTAATCCCGCTCATTTTTTCTTTGTGCATCGCCAAGCCACACTCTGCTTTTTATTTACTTAGGTTTGTCGATATGTTGGGTGGGAAACAAAAGGTTGAGTCAGGTTCTGAGGGACGGGCCAGATGGGTGAGAGAGAATTTACGCTTCTGATGTTTGTTCAAGTCACGTGTTAAGATTTCTTTGTGTGTCACTGCAGTGGAATCTTAGCTGGTCCCAGGAAAATTATTCCTGAGCCATCACTGACTCATCACACGCCATGAAAGTAAATGAGTCAAATCGGACATTTTATTTTAAAAATCCTGAGTGCATGTCTGTATTAGTGGAGCCAGGTCTGCACAACAAAGGTAGAAAGCTGCAATTATTCATTTTGGTTTTGGTGATATTTGTGAGTCGGCAGACTTTCACCCTCTGGGCCTCACACATCAGCCAATGTTTCCTCCTTTTTCTTTAACTTGTCTCTGGCGCACTAGAGTCTTCAGTATCATGATGGTCATCTCCCCTGGAATTTGCTAAATTATATGAGGCAGCTCTTTACCTCAGCACTCTGGCATTTCCTCTGACATCACTGGAGGTGGTGTGACCCAAAGGGTGTTGAGGCTCCCCACAGCCACCACATGAAACGTAGCAACCCCCACGCAGAGCCAGCAGTATGGTATCTGCTCTGTCTGCTGTGTGGTACATTACTTCAGCTGTCTGACCTAAAAACGGCAGCTCATGAGTTTGAATGAGAAATTTAGCACAAATGGAAAATGAGACTTAAAAAAGGAATGGATGCTTGTGGAGTAAAACCTACAGTTAAAAAATATACTGAATTAGTTCTGCACCATCACATTTTATTGTATGCTATGGATAAGATGTAGTGTAGGACAGTTTATACAGTTTATGAACAGTCACTTGCAATCAGATCACAAATTATAGACACAATGTTGTTTAACACTTAAGAGTACCAATATGAAGCTTCCCCAGTTGATTACTTCCAATACAGCAAGGACCGTTTATAGGACGAGTTTTCTGAAATGTTATGTCTAAACATAAAGATGACGTATTATAGACATGAATGCCTTAATGTGCATAAGGTTCCAGCTCAAAACTACAGCCAGCTTTAAAATGTTTGTTTCACGTTGTCATGTTAGAGTCAAAGGTTGTTAATGAAAATTCTTTCAATAGCCACCATGTTTTTATGGACAAATGTTCTACAAATCAGGTTATGAATGACATGAACAAATCCCTTGGTAGAAACCCTCATAATATAGATACGAATAAAAGTGGACAGTTTGATGTATGTAAGTGCTACTGAAGTACATCTAATCATCAGTTAGCCTTTCAACACCATTAGCTAACACAATGTAGCATAAGAACACAGGAGTGATGGTTGCTGGAAATGTTCCTCTGTACCCCTATGTAGATATTCCATTAAAAATCAGTCATTTCCAGCTAGAATAGTCATTTACCACATTAACAATGTCTAGACTGTATTTCTGATTCAGTTAATATTGTCTTCATTGAAAAAAAATTATTTTCTTCAAAAACAAGGACATTTCTAAGCGACCCCAAACTTTTGAACAGTAGTGTATGTATTGTAAAATTCTACATATTTCTATTGCCTATTAGTAAAATTTTTAATTAATAGATTTATGAGAATTATTATTTGTATTTTGAGTTTTCTGAAATTTTGCTTAAATATATAAATGAGGTATTATGGCCAGCAGACAAAACACAGTAAAACAAAGACCCTAATATTTATTCTGGATATACATTTTTTTTTCTTTTCTAAAAAGAAGACATGTTATGGAAGCAAAACATCTCAAAACTGACTCGTGCATAAAAGGATGTTCAGCCCATGGTGTGTAAAGCTGAGCTACGTCTGATTTATCCCTTAAACCTGCATATGACTGTAGTAGCCCAAAATATCTTGACTCTTTTCTGGCTGTCTGTGAAATTAGAAGTAACGCTAAACATATGGCTGTTTTATTGGTGTAGTCTTGTGCAGTGAATTCACTGAGGATCAGCTTCACTAAGTGGCACCCCGGCTTTGGAACTGTGTGCCTAAATATTGGACAGGTAAGCATGAGCTCTGCTGGATATAATTCCTGGGTAGTGGCAGTATTTCATCTTAAAGGAATTGCTGCAAATTCCTTTTAAAGCACACTAAAATCCAAAGCATGCTCAAAGTCTCAAACAATCCAACAGGGACTCAGTAGCATCACTCAGGTGCTGCATGGAGGAGGCCCAAAACATGTTGTTGCATGTCATCCCAAATGATATCTGGGTGCCAAATGCAGTCCTTGGACTCTCCCGGTCCATTGGAGCAAATCTTGTTTATGCTACATGCATCCGTTTAAAAGAAAGACTAGAGTAGCCATAAACCGATGCACCTGTTTAGCTACAAGCTCTCTCAAGGCTGTGGTGTCTAAACACTTCTCTGTTGGCAGCGAAAGGTCTCACATGAGCCAAAAAAAACCTCTTGACAACACCACACCTCTACCTGTTTACATTCTTTGTCCTGTTTATGGCATGTTTTGAGAGTTGCCATCAACATGCTGCAACAGATTCATTTGGGTAAATAACCTTTACTTGTGCAGAGGCAGGAGTGTAACATGACTTGTTTTTGTCCGGCTGTCACACATCCACTTCTAGGTCGGATGAGGTTTTTGTTCTGGCATGCAAATTTTTTGTCCACAAGACTGCAGGCGAATGTACGATGCTCCAAGAGAATTGACCAGGTGTCAGAACTAAGATCACACATCTTGCACAATGTAACATGACATCAAGCCATCAAAAAGTACCTTGGCCTCTTAACCCTGTTTGTTTGCGACACTGCACTGAAGTCACAGCCGAGTTATTCACTGTCAGTCAAAGAGATGATCCGAGGTGGTGTGCTTTAATTATTAACCACCCAGTGAAAATAACTGACATTTAATTCTCTTTTCTTATTCTTTCTACCACCGTCAACATTATCGGTCTAATTAAATGAAAACTTGTTTATGAGGTTTGCTCTAGTTTGTGGCAGAATGATGAAGAGCTAGCAGCGCTGTAATCATGATTGACAAAGCCCTGCTAGCTGCCGCATAGTCAGAAAACAATTAGCATACCGCTGCAGGTCCTAAACTGCTCCCCACAGAAACACTGCCAATAAACATCAACTTAGTGTTTTATTTCTTTGTTGATATGTCTTTACTGGTTTGTGGAAGTTGTGGTGTTCATTACTACACAAGACGGCGCACAACAGAGGTCCATACAGTTCACTGTCAGGCCAGGGGTACTTTTCTGCAGTAACACTAAGTTAGCATTAATAGAAAACTGGCAGCCATCAAAGGAACACTATACATTTTGTGATATCTGTTTATTTACTTTATTGTCAAGACTCAGTCAGAAAGATACTACAGTATCTGTATTATTTTCAAGTTGAACAGTAAGGTTTGTGCTCTTATATACAGAACCTTTTTTCAGCTGCTCTTTGCATGAGGAGTTGTTTTGCTTTATCTTTCTTGTTAAACTACCTCAAAGGTTTTCTATTGGATTTAAATCAGGTGACATACTTGGCCAGACCATAGTTTTCACTTTTCTTGAGAAACTCTTGTGTGATTTTGGCAGTGTCCTTTGGATCATTATTTTATTGGAACATTCCTCTTCTGCCAAGCGTCTGCAGACTGGGAGTCATCTTGTCAGCTAGTATTTTGGTATGGTCACTGACTTGAACAGTGGCATCTATAAATGCCATCTCCTCAACACCTTTAGTATCACGCAGCCGCATATCATCACAAACCCATCACTGCGCTTCACTGTCAGGACTATGCAGTCACTCCCTCAAGAGTCAGACACTGTCGCTCTGGCTTGTGCTATACCTCCTGATTACTATTCTAACTGTATTTTGACAGATTTTTCTTTAGTCACTGATCTTCCCACGTCCTTTCCCATTATCGTGAAGTCTCGTAATCAGCTTTTTCAATTAAAAATGGCCCATAGGTTTAACATTGAGAAAGTTCTGGTGTTCACAGGTCATTTTATAATTGTGTTCATGCAAATAGGCCAACTGGAAATCATGGACGTACAACTTTATTTTTTCAGCAAAGTGATGACAGGTTTTATGATGTGTGTCAGTGATCACATGTGTATTCACTTTTGTTGCATTGCATTTCCACTCGGGGACCTGTTTGTAACAGGAAACACTTTCACTAATCTTTGAAATAATGCAACTAGTGTACTCACTTCTGTTGTGGACTGTATTTTCATATTGACTTGATAAACAGCTACCCCGGCTCTCGGTTCAAAAGGTGAACATTTCCCCAGTACTCCAAATGTGGCTCACTCATTACCTTCTTATGTCGGTTTCTTGTAAATAAAAATGCCATGTATAAAATCAACAGGTTTTGTTTTTCATGAGATGATCAAGAAACAGTCAGACATAATGTTGTGTAAAGTCATAAGGAAATGCAACCTAATGTGTAAATGAATAAACTCTAAAAGTGCTGATAGAGGGTTTTTGCTGCTATACATGCCATCTAACTTCTGGCAAAAAAGCAAAAAAACACTTTTGCCAAAATGTTGGACTATTTCATGAACAAGTACGAACACTTAAAGCAGCACATGATGACTTCTGTGTAAATCTGAGACTCTGTTTACACCCTTGTTCGACTACCTTTAAGTCTCCTCTCCAACCTTTTTTTTCTTATCCTCACCTCCTTCACTCTCTCTTTCGTTCTTTGTCTCTCACATTCCCTCTATTCTCTTTAGACTCTCGTGGCAGGGTCAAGAATGCTCCTACAGCGACTTCTCATGCAGAGTGGCCTATTATCTCTCACTGTGAGGGACATCCAATACCCAACCCTGCGTAGGTGCCAACTCACTTTGCCAGTCCTCTTCCTCTCCCTCTCTCCAGCCATCCAGTGCTCCTTCTTCTCTCCTCTCTCCTCTTTTTCCCCTGAGTGCTTGGCCAGGCGACATGCTGTTAGCCAGCACCCTGCTTTGAATGAAAAAGGCCTTTTAAAATTCATTAGAGTCTGAAGGCTCTGAGGGCCAGTCGGTCTGCCTGCCACATTCCTGCCGTTCCAGCACAGGACAGGGGAGACGGAGCAGAGAGAACAACCTTTTATTTGGGGCTTTTTATGGACCAACTCTCCCTTCTCTCGCCCCTGGTACCCGTGGATATCGCATTCTGCTAAAAGGACCATCAGTCTGATAGAGCACGGTGCATTTGGAAAGGGAGAATAGAGTGCACAACAATGGCATTCCTGAGGGTCATCCTAGCCTCCCTAGACCAGGCAACAGAGTCCCACGCTCCGGTATAATGGGGATACAGCATTCCTCTGAGCCTCACACACAAGGAGGTTAACCGCTTTGAATGACAGTTAACTGCCATGGTTTGTCAAATTACAAAAGGACATGAAAAAAGTGCCACATAATGCCAGATAGTTTGTGGTTTGGCAGCAAATTACTTGTCTTCTAACATCTAAGCTCAGCTGAATTTGTCAGGTTTTACAGATTAATTTAAGCAGTTTAAAATTGGACAAAATGTGCAATGGGCAAAAGCAGTGCACTGAAAAGCATTTTTGGCAACTTGCAAATGCTACACAGACTTATTTTTAATTTCAAAAATTTGACATGGCAAATGTAGAAGCTGCAAGCAACATCCTCTGGGGCCAAAAACTGTCATTCCTCAAATGGCCACTTGAGGCAGAGTTGAAAAGCTAGAGAATCCTCATAGATACCCATAATAAAATGATCTACTTTACAGCAGAAATAAACATATTCACAGTCGGGTACGAAACATAATTTTCTGCTTTATAGCTAGTTTAACCAATATTGACAACTGTAGAGGGGTGATTTTTATTTTTTTTTGTATAAGTCAACCATTTAGATTGCATTTGATCTTAAAGTGGCAACCCTGAGTGACAGGTGGGAGCCTTTATAGGACCAGTATGACTCAGAGATGTTTGTATGACTAAAAATTAATAAACATAAAGGAATGAGCTCAGCTTAATACATATAAAATAAAGAAAAAAAAAAAAAAAAAACTTGGAGGATGACCAGGGTGAAGCTGCTATTAAGGTTCAGAGTGGGTGGCCAGGACCTGGTATCACCAGACTGGGAACCCTCACAGGCCATGGTGTTTGTTAGTCCTCAGTTTTGAGGTGTTTTTTGGCTTTAAAACCTGCAAGGGCAACCACTGTCCAACCACAGCTTTAACCAGGGGAGGTCTGTGTGGGCAGACAGGGGTGACGAGAGGTCCAGGCAGTGACAGACTAGCACACCTCGGGAGACCTTTGTGAAATGGATGGAGAGAGCGACGGAGGACAAACAGACTCCATTATCAAGTGATAATGGAGTCTGTTTGGCTGTTACGAGTCAGGGAGCAATCTTGGGGCTTGTTCATGTAATCAAACTTTGCATATTCTGTGTTCATGTCATGTTCATATATGTGGCAGCTTGCATCTAATGCACTAAAAAAAACTGTCAAACATGTATCTTTCAACAGTGCATATCTCTATCCTTGTATTGGCAAGGCCAAAATATTTATTTAGATTTATTTTTTAGCTCTGTTTTTGTCTCCACAGCCTCCTGCAGGAAATATCTGGGTGTTTAATAGGCAAGTGCCCCAGCTCTACTGAAAACAGCTGCCTGCTGGAAAGTGGGCTAATGAGAGCGGTAAGTAGACCAAAAAGAAAAAGTTGTGTTACATAAACAAAGAGCCTAAAGACACTAAATGTTCCATAGAGTTGTGAGAATCTGCAGAGTCAGATGATCACAAAGTAATTTGATCCACAACATAAACAAAATGACTAGTGCAGCTTTAAGGTTTCTTTTAGAACCAGGAAGAACTTAATTAAAAGCATAATAAACAAGCAGTCAAAAGTTGCAGTCTCTGAATCAAAGAACAGTGTGCAAAAACAAAGAAAAAGAAAAAAGTGACTTGCTTGTGTTGACATATGGACACAAGTCTGAACAGTGAGCCTTGTGCATCAGAGCTGAAGCTTTGGCTGGACATCCGGGACACAGATGATGATCGAAACAGATAGCAGAGGCCTAATGCAGAGGAACAAAAGTTCAAAGACCAATGGTGTACGAAATGGGAATAATGACTGCATTTCAGGGCAATCTACCAAGTGGAATTCAAAATGAATGCACAGATCTCATTAGTTACGCAACAGCTAAATGGATAAGGCTATCTGAACCTCTCAGGTATTAAGTTTCTGACGTCACGTAAGAAACAGAAAGATGATTCCCTTTGTTTGCTGAGAGGACTAAGTGTGATTAAATAGCTCCATTATAGATTTGCGGTTTCACTCAATGCCTCTTCAGAAGGAGCAGCTGAAGGTTTGAACAAATGGCTGCCATTAGGAAGAACATCTACAGAAGCTGTAACGTGGGTCGTACAAGGCTATTGTTAAGATCCATACACTCCACTGCACACACACATATGAACAGACAGGCACACGCACTTAACGCACTATTAAGTGTGTGTGCATGTAGACGCATGTCAAAAAATATTGATATGACATGAAAGTGTGAAGTTCTGGCATCGCAAATCCGATTTTAATGGCTTTTTTCTTCCAGCCTCTGTCGTGGAAAAAGTCCAATCACAAAGGACACACAAAGCACTCATACATGAGTTACACAGGTTGTTGCGTACATGGAAAGAATGGCCCAGTTTGATGCTGTCATGGTGGTCAAATGGTACATTCCTAAAGGCTGCTAAGACCGAGAGTTTGCACCGTCACAGCCTAGAACGATAGCAAGAAATGACAACAACTCATTTAGCAGCAGTCAAGAGAAAACAAACCCTCCGTGGCCTGTCCCTGTGTTATCCAAACAAATCCTCGGTGTATGTTGGAACATACCTGTGGTTCACCAAGTCATGACATCCTCCCCCTTCCCTTTTGCAATCCCCCCCATCAGCTTTAGGATTACATAAATGTTGAGAAGTAGGTCAATGTGAAGGCGTGCACAGTTAACAGTAGCAGATCTGGAGACCCATGTACCACATCAACCACAGGGATCTGGCAGCCTGCCTCGGTAAAAGAGCTGTTTCAGCCAAACCTACTGTACTGTCAGACCGCTTTCACTTGGGGCTCCCAGGATATCAGGGCTCCAAGGAGGAAAATGCCACACTGAAGTCCTGCACGGACACATTTACAAGCTTCTGAATGGTGGGAGATAGAAGCAAGGCCAGGATTACACAAATCATTTGAAAGGAGAGCGAGTAAAAGTGCAGGGAATTATGTCCGATTGTTAAATGGGGTGTCTTCAGCTTTGTAGAAGCATGTGTTGTATGTGAAAAATAATTACATTTCAGAGAGCTGAGAGAGGCTGCTGTAGTCCTCATATAATTACACATAAAAGGAGGAATAACTGCCTGACAAGAGACTCATTCAGCAGAAATAAAGGCTTCTCTGTAATTAGTTTTCTATCAATGCTCTTCATTATCTACTCTATTTATTATTTTTAGATAGAAAACCGAAGTTGAAAAAGAATACTAAAATTACATCTCATTTTGAACTTTTCAATGCCTCAATTAGGGTCCTTCTGATTATATTAAGTAGTATCTTCCCAGAAACAGAAGTACTTAATCACATTTGTAAGAAGCTTTAACTGAAGGTTATTATTAAAAACAATCCCTCTATCTGCTTTTTTGAGACTTAAGGTTTAAGGATCTTTTCTTCCAGATGAATTGTGAAGCAAAGAAAACCGTAAAATCTCTTACACATCCTCAAAGATGTATGCTGTGTTACTGACAAGTATTGTAACTCCAGACGTTTCTGGAAATGATTACAGATTAAGGAGTTCCTCTGTTGAATAAAGCTTGTAGAATCACTCTTAGATAACACTCTTAACCCCAGAGATTATCTGTTATCAGGAAAAGGGGGGAATATACTGCACATTTCTGGGCGAGACAGAAAATACACCAGAGGAATTAGATGTCTGTCAAATATGTAGTTCAAGAAAAGTAAAATGTGAAAAGGAAATGTTGAGAAACTTCATCCACAAAGGAGGATTGACTTAATTAACATTTTGTACCGTGACACCTTGCTGGTTACAGCGCACGCTCGCATAGATAGGAGGCCGAGGCAGAGCTGAGTACTACAAAAATAAACAGAAATATGAGTCTGTTTGACAAGTCCAGTGTCTTTCCCAGAGCAAATAAAGTGCTCGGTCCAATCAGCAGGGCTGCAAAGAATGTGTCTGCTGCCTACCTCTCACTGTGACGGCTCCACAAATACAGGAGAGCTGCAGGCTAGGAACTGCTGGAAAGCAGAAAGACGGAGGCTGTTGGTTACGAACAGACGTGAGCCTCCATCGTGGGGAAAAACAGGGGGGTGGGTGGCGGGCTTCAGTAAATACATCTCCACTTGGCACAGAGTCCTCCATGTTTATTGGGTTTGACCCCCACAGATTGGACCTCTATACCCAAACAAGGGGGAAAAGCCAATAAACACACCTACCTCACGGAGCAATACGTTTCACCCTTGCCTGTATGGCTACACTGCACTGATGAAACAGTATCTTATCAAAAAAAATCGCAGCACTACACAGAAATGTAGCTACCACAGAGGGGAAGATTTATTACACATCACATTCACAACCAGAAAGTTCACGCTGAATTGCTGTTTTTGGAAGAAATAATCTGGCAACTTGTGCAAGCGCAGCTGGAACACAGGCTGGTCAGACGTCAGCAATGGCTGTTTGTACTCAGGAGGAACAGCATGCGTGCCCTCCAGGTCACTCTGCACTATACCACAGACAAGCTCGCCAATAAACTGCTTTTTACAACCAAGATTTCCTGTGCTGAATGACATCAATTGGAAAATGGTGAAATATGTAAAGATAGGAGGTGTAACGTAAGCACTGTGAGCGGTAAAGGTCGTTCCACTCCCTTGCAACATTTTAAGCAGGACTATAAAGCTCCTCTGCTTTCCTCTGATAAAGTGAGATTTACTCTTAAGCAGTAACACCCAATACCAATCAGTGAAAATATTTCAACATTATAGCGTTGCAGGGTAACTCAAAGCTGAGAATGTACAGAGAACAGAAGGCGTATGGCCTTCCTTCCTCTTTCCTTTTTTTTTTTTCCTCAAGGGAAACCCGAGTGAGAAACCCTACTCTCTGTCACCTTTGGCCTACCTGGACTGACAGACACGGGACCACCCACATCACCAGTAAAGTGGGAGTTCAAGGTGAGCACATTGTGTCAATTCCTCCGTGTGCTACAGTGTGACTATAAACTCTGTGTGTGTGCACAGGGCCATATAAGTCAGCAGTGGCCATACGACTTAAAGGACAACTCTGGAGGCCTTGTACGTTTGAGCACATTTACCACAGATCACTTACAGCATACTCTACAACTACATCACCACTAATGCTAAATACTATGCAAACCATGTTGAATGTACTTCACTGCCATTCAAACTATCCACTGGTTTTGATTCATTTCTTCATTATATGGGAACAAATTAGCAGAAAGGGACATATTCTGTAATCCGTCACACTAAGCACCATGTTCATCTTTGTTTTTGTTCAAATAATATCATAATTATCTGGTAAAGTCGGATAAATAGTGGATTTCGGGGTATTATGCCATTTGCTCCACTAGACTTTTAGAAAGAAAAAAATTCGATCAATATATCAGTCGATATACATGCAGTATATATGCATACAGCATGGTAGAGTTACATGGGAAAGGGAAAATTATGGGGGCAATAATAACTTCCAGGAATGTATTTCACAGACTAATTAATGACTTACTGTGAAGACACTGCACGACTCCACACCAGTGTCTGCTCAACTACATACGTACTCTGCTACATGTGCTGCAGATGCTTGTAAACAATGGAGTCAGTGCTGCTCTGCTGGACAAACTATGTAATGACACCATTTCAGAATCACCCTCAGCATCTTTCTCTGCATCATGTTTGGTAGAAAAAAGTTTTCATTTTTGCACATCAAACATGATATGCACAGATACAGATATTCCTGAACTGGCTGATAACATCGGCTGACTGATATGTCTGTTGGGCTCTTCTATTATGTAATGAGTTTCAGCATTTTCAATCAAACACTAGTCAATAGACTTTTAAGTTGTACATAAATGAATGGAAAACAAAGGAAGTCTGGAAGGAAAGTAAAACACATTAAACGCGGTATAAATGGGAAGCAAAATGTAGAGTATACATGATTTGTAGCTTGAGGATGTTTTTGTCCAATCCAGTAGCATTTGTGGTGAAAAGCAACATTTCTCTCCAGAAACACCACCTCCGTTACTGCAGATCGCCCATAGAACTCACTGTTATTATTGGTTTATTTTTTTTTAAAGAAGTAGCTCCTGTGAAAGCTGTCGACATGTTCATAGGATTATCCCGGGCAAAGGGGACACATCTGTGGAAAAACAAGCTGCTGCTGCATTTTTCAAATGTCATTTTATAATATTGTGGAGCCCACAAGCAAATTCCATTCTCGTCTCTATTGTATTAGAGTGGCGACATAAACCTCAGACGGGGATACCAGACCAGAGAAAATAAAACCATAACTATCTAAATGACTTAAATCCACTACAGTCAGTTTCAATTATATAGCCCAAAATCACTAAATTGCTATACAGGGCTTTACAATCTGTACAACAACATCCTCTCGAATAGGATAAGGCATTGCTCCAGAGGGGAAAGCGAGAAAATATGCACAGAGTTTGGCTGAAGCAAAACATTAAGGAGCAAAAACTTGCAGACATAGTGGTATGAAAGTTTTTGCTCTGTGCTGTCTGAGATTTGCAGAAGCTCTTGTTGAACATTTAAATCAGACAGTCCTCAATGACATTTGGAAACAATGAACTGATGTGTTATGGTAATGTGCTTCAGTAGACATGTGCAATGGAGGTTTAGTGGAAGTACATATGGTCGAGGACCAAAAGCTGAATGGAAATTGGAATGTCTGACAACTGTCACCAAAAGTCATTTCCCATAACCTGTCAGGCTTTCCGAGCGCTGCGGTTAACCGACGCTTATTACCCTTACAGAATAAAAACTTGGCGTCCGTCTCACGTGTACCGAAGATGATTCAATTGAGATGATTTGAGTCGGAATCCCCATTGTGTTTGTTTTAGTTCCATGGGTTGAGGCTGCTGGAAAGCTAAAGTAAAAATACCCAGAGCCCCCACATATTTAAGCTGTTTCAACATTTGTGAGGCCCAAGGTGTGCCACCGCACGGAATGTCCAACCAAACAAACTCCGCAAAGGTTTGTCTGGATTTATGTGGCCCGGAGCCTGACCTACCATGGCCTTTCCTTAGCGGAGGAAAAATATTTTGGGTGCTTTGGGAGCTACAAGACGGGTGGAGAAAAGAGGCGGAGAGTCTGGGTGAGTCCTGTTGAGATGAAGTTCTTGTTGAAGGCTTCCCCCTCTCTCTCGTCCTCCCACACAGGGAGTCCTCTTAGTGTATGGTGCTGACTAGCTGAGACAGAGAAGAAGCCCTTGCTAAAAGGTCAGGAAAGCCTCAGAAGTAAGGAGGGAGGATGAGGAGAGTCAAAGAATTTGAACCTCACTGGATATGGGGAGTACGAGAGACAACCGCCATTCCCTCTAAATTCCCACCCACCATGTGCTCTGATACTGTTAGTTTTTGTTAATGATATCGATGTTCCACATACCTGCAAAAGAGAAAACCAGAATTTGGCTGTGAGCTTATACAACTACAGTATCTGACCACATTTTGAAGCCACACATGCTGTCTAGATTGTAGGAAAATCTGTTGATGTCTTTTCATATCTGCATTCTTTTCATTGTTGAGGTGTTCCAGCGGTTGTTCCTCTTTGCTCTGTCCAGGATACTAAAAAGTGCCTGGAAACACAGTGCGTTCTGCCGAAAGAAAACACCATCATACCACATGGTTACACCCACACTTTCCAAAGAATGCAATGGATGTGATCCCGAAGGGGAAAAAAAAACTACAGTTTGCCAGGCAAAGTATAGACTAACTGCCCATTATGAGGGATTTCCCAAAACAGCCATGTGAAGTTAGATGTATGGGAGGGGCTGGTATGGAAAAATGAGGAAAAGGAGTATGTGTTTTAATCTTGAAAGGGAAAAAACAAGATGGGCCTAAAGGTTTCCCATAAATGTTAATGAAGGGCTTTCCCAGAAAGATTTTTTTTCCTCCTTGCAGCATGAAACAAGAGGTCAGGTGCTAATGTTAACCAGCAGGGCTGGATCCAGAGATCTGCCTTTCAAGTATAATAGAAGAGAACCATGTGGAACTAACCACACTGGAGGGATTTAGCAGTGAGGTAGCTAACTATACATGATGATGTGTGCCAAGAGGGCTGAAATCATTTTTTACTTTTAGAAATAGCATCATTTGCACACAGGTACACTCAGTAATATCTTGGGTATGTTTTCCATGTGGTTGCACTGCAGCTGTACACTAAATGTTAACAAGGACAATATGCTGGTTTGTTGCTAATTAGCTAACATGTTCTTTGATGGCACAACGCATGGTAGCCAGGATTTGCTGGTATCTTTACTGTTCCTGGCTTGCTCATACAAATTGATTTCTGCTGTCAAAAACAACTTTTCCTGTAGGAGAGAACTGCTGAGTCAATTCTGGTTCAGTTTTTGAGCTTAGAGTCAATACCTACTTTAGAAGTTACTTTAGAGGCAATTAAGCACAACACAAGTGCAGGCCCAGTGAAGAGAGAGCAACTTGAGCTGTCTCTGCTGTGAAGAGAAAGGTACCGCAGATGACTATTTTCTGAAATTAGAGCCACAGGCAAAATCCAACAAACCAACTGTATAGTGAGAAACCTGTGAAATTACCTCAGTGTGTCTGCACTCACACATCTGATCTGGTATGACTGTGGGGCTGTACTTGTCTGATGGTTTTCAAATTCATGAAGGCAAAATCTAAGGGTGTTCATCTCCAGTCATCTCATTTTGCAAAGTAACAAGTGTGACTAAGAGTGTTACTAAGGAGTAAGAAGAAAGTAGGAACTAAATCAGAAACTGGACTACTTGTTATTGGCAAAAATGAAAACCATTGTCTTAAAACTGGTTATTTTTACAACATACAATCACAATGCAGCAAAAAAACAGAACCACCCCCTAAAAGATAGACTGATAGAGTTCTGCTCTTTGTTGTAACTAACGCGCCACTTCTCTGCCGTGCTCTGTTTGGTTACAGAACACTGAGCAGTTGTGAGCTTATGATCCATATCAGACAATGAAACCATAGAAATTACTCTGGTAATGTTGTTTGGTTTGATTATCAGTTGTCTCCTGTTGAAATCTGCGTCAGCAGTACTCAAGCTTAACCCACAAAGGACATTCTGTGCTGCATGAGCAGTTTAGCACTTAGCAATTGTGCACAGCTTTTATTTTGTTGATAGACTGATAATTGACAAGATCTTCACTTCACTGCTGTGACACGCTAGGAATTATATTAAAAGCAAGTGCCAATGGTGGGATTTAATAGTAGGACTGTTGTCTCCAGGTTGATAGGTTGGTCAATATGCTCTCTTCAAACCAAACTGTCATTGGTGGGACAAAAGATGGTGTGACCTCTATGAAGAAAAAAGCACTACATCAACAGGTTTCAGGAATAATCTATTATTTTTGGTGAGAGGTGGAACAGACTACCTGTTAACGCCACCATGATTTCCTAACTACAACTTCACCCAGCCTAATGGAGACTACTTGGTTATTAACTGCATTTATTTGAAGTCTATCTATCCGGCACCATGTAAGAGAAGTTGATGGTGAGGCTCAACACCCAACTTGACATATCATAAAAAACAGTAAGCTGACTTGTCTGTCTTATATTCCTCAGTAGTTGTGATCAGAGTGGGTGCAAGCTAGTCTTCACAGAGTCTGTTATCATTTAAGTATAGGACAACTCTGGTAAAATGATTTAATGTGGTGCAATTACTAGCTTTTACATGTTTATTCATATTTCATTTCATTGATTTCATCTAATAAGAATGACAGGGAGAGTGACCTCAATGCACTGTGATGATTTAGTTCTTCTGGAGATAATGTGCAGATTAGTTTTTCACTGCACGGACTGATTTGATTGGTTAAAGAGAAGGGATGATTTCAGTCAGCCAAGACATTTCTTTGGTATCTCCCAACCAACTGCACTCATTAAAGTGTTTCTGTTTGATGTGAGCTATTAGGTCATTTGAAAAACATTTCATAACTGTACCCTCAGTCAATAAAGTAGCAAGTGATATAACAATGACGGTGTATGCTTACTGTCCAGACAGTTTTATAACAGCTGATATTTTGCATGACTAAAAACTCTGAATAACTGCATCATTATATTTTTATGGTATGATACGCCGCGCGTCCATCTCCATTGGTCCAGCTTATTAAATCTTACAACTGATGACATCATACAGGCTACAGCTGTTTGAAGATGACTAAGCTGATAAACTGCTGAGCAAAAATGTCTGAGATTTTCTTTTGGGTCGTGTTCAGAAGTCCTTGTGAACTTTCAAACTGAAAAGGAAAACTTGAAATGCACAAAATGCACAGGAACTTGAAGGCTCATGGTGCACTCGCTGGGTCACGTAGCACACCTGCCCGCTACCTTGTCAGTACGTTCCAGATCTTGCTGACCAGTAATCCTGCTATTCCTCCACAGAGCCAGCACAATCATCCAGCTAACTAGTTTGAACCCAGTTCCTGGCAGCCTCCTTCTGCCTTCCTTGTCAGTGATAACCTGCTGCCAGCAGTCAGACCGACAAGCTATGTCTTTGAAGCTCCACATGTAACCCATGTGTGGAGGGGCCACAGCCACCACCCCCCCACCTTGCACTGCTGAGGCCGTTGCTAGCGGGGCCACAGGGCTCGCCTCGTACCCCCAGGCCTCCACGCAAAAACATCGCCACCGCTGCAGCGAAACGAGACAGACTGTAATGGAAACGGCACACTTTCCAGACACTTGAGGGAATAGCAAGCATCTCCGCCTGAGCCCTGTCAAAAAAACCCCAAAAACATACAGACTACCAGCCCTGACCCCCTCCGAACCACCCACCCACCACCTCTGCTCGTCTGGACAACAGAACATCTCATCTTTCAGGAAATAACTGGGCTGGGTTCATAAAGATTAGAATGCATTATAGATAATAAACCCTCTAGTCTGGGGACTTTTTAAACATAACAAAACTGGCGAAAAAGGCAACTTCATCAGAACAATTCAAAAGCAAGCAGAGGATTACAATGAGGTTTCATTTTGTTGGTATGTACTTGTACTTGATGCGAAGTTGTGCTGTTTTGCACATTTTACTTAGGAGGTGCAGACATTCCTCAGACGCACATTTCAGCGGTCTGCGTTGCATACTGATCGTTGTGGGATTCAACAGATGACAGAAAGATGTCGAAACTTCCCAAAGGGTCACAGGACAGTTGAAATACTGTGAAAAAATTACATAAATTCTGATAAGAATATCCCACATTCAGACATCAGACCTGCTAATAATCTACTCAGCATGTGTTTGATCCTCGTCGGACCATTTATGAGACAGCTGTCACCCTGATTCACGTTATTAACAGAGACTCCAGTTTTGCTCCACCGCTCACTCGGTTGAGAGACATTTAAACGTCAGCATCGATCAATCATTCTTTCTTGCGATGCAGGTCACCAGAGTCGAGCAGAGTGAGGCACACGTCCAACACTGGTCACAAGGAGGGTCGTGCAGGAGGATAGGCTGTGTTGACCCACATAGAAGGAACCCTGATATGAGTTTAACTCGGGTCACAGTGGGCAGCTCCTACAGTGTCTCTTGTGTAACTGATTGGGAGGGCACTGTGACGAATCAATCATTTCTATATTCCTCATGGTCTTGCAGACTTAATATCAATTGACATCTGCATGCTGCGTGGTGGGAGCCAAACAATTGGTTACAGAAAATGTATTAGTCAACATTGTTTTATATCAGTTCATTGTTTAAATTATTTCTCTTGGGTCTCTTGTTCGAACGTCTCAAAAATGAGGGTCTACTGCTTTCTCTTATATGATTGCAAATATCTTTAAGTATAGCACCCTGTTCTGATTTTGTAGACCAAACAATTAACCCTCTGAACCCCAAGCAGTTCTGGGTGTTTTGTTTTTTTTACCCACAGAACACATTTTACTCTCATTGACCTCATTTCTGATGGCAACTGCTCTGTGTAAAAACAACCTGCAGTTTAGCCCAGATTAGCTGAAGAGTCCTTGAATTTTTGTTACGTGACCATTCCTCACTGTTGAGTCTCTAACGGCTGAGACAAAGAGTGCAGAATTTTGTGCTTTTTACAGAATCTGGTTAACCCAAACAGTTAATTGTTGAAATTTGATCTTTTAAATGAAACATATAGAATAAACTGAATTTGATGAAATATTATGATTTTAAATGTAGAGTTAGCGAGGTTTTCTGCTGGGATGACAAGTTGCGGATGAGTAGTTCAAGGACAGGATAAATGTTGGATAATGTTTTGGTGATTTTTGAAAGATAACATGCCTTTTAAACTTGTTGGGAGGTTTCGGGATTCATATGATTACTATGCTAATGAAGAAAACAATAACAGACTGATGCATGATGAAAAGAACTGTGTTATTGCAGCCACATTGCATGGTGCACCACAAACAGAAGGACTGCTTGTGCACAGAAAAACAAGGACTTATTGGCTAAGACTGGCTCTAACTACAACTTCAAAGAACTGATTAACTTGTATAGAATTTGACCGAATTAGTCCAAATGCGTGTGGATTTGTGTCAAATTAGTTCACTTGGGGTGCAGCTTTGAACTCATATAAGTAATCCAGTCTGATTTACAACTGATTTAAGTAGTAAAATAGGACATCCCCTTCACGTAACCTGGAACTGATTCAGAGTACACTGATTCAGAGTGCTATCCTAACTCCTGCTTTTGGGATACTGTAATAATGTCAAGAAGCCCACATCAGATTAAAAAGAAAAAAAAACAATGTAAATGAAGCAGTGTTGAAGTGAAGTACTGGCATCTGCTATAGGCAGACTGCAGATTAGAGAAGCAGCTATGAGGTGAAGAAGCGTGTCACTCCCTCCTTCCTCCTTCATTTCACCGTTACAGAAGTGGATCACATTTCGACCCCCCCGCCTCTCAATCAGCCCCCTTCCATCTGATAACGTATAGTGCTGTTCAGATGCTCTTAAACCTTGCCATTCTTCACATTCTCAGGATTCTGGATGGTGTGACCTCATTGGATGAGCGAAGCTGGTAGGAAAATAGCCCCCGGCCGAGCCTTTGCTTCAACATGGAAACTTAAGATAACAAAGAATGCATGACTATGTGCAAACTTGACTGTAGCTGCACTTGTGAGTGAAAACAACATGTTTTCCTATGTGAGCATGTTTTCACTTCAATGTGCATTCTGTCATTGTGGTGAAAATGCCAAATGCAAGTGTGAGCATTTCTATGTGTCAAAATGAGCCCGTTTCAGTTCATAATATCGACTACATGGACACGCATACAACACTGACACATGCACATTGACACTTCAGCTCTCTGTGCCTTGTAAGAACTAAAGCCCCATTCGGACTGGATTCATTTCTCCATCGATCCTGTGTGGAAATTACCTACAACCCGGTAATAATTACAGCTGCAATTACCTACAATTTCTCTGTGAACCAGCTGCTCCTCCTGCAATTTAAATCCTCTCTCGAGCGAAACTCTTTATATTTCAAATTGGATCTCTGAGTCGTTTTCGTAGGGGCAGCTGCTTGTCCTTCCACTTTTTCGAATCAGCTCAGTGTGAAATTTGACTTTTATGTGGAAATGGCGGGAGTGAAAAATGTCTTTGCTAATCTGAAAGATGGAAGCATGCCAATATTTACAAGTATGCCTATTTGGAATCAAATATAAAACGCCATCAGAGAAGCAAGATCTGTAAAAGCTCCACAAATGTGCTGTTGTAATGCCAGCAACATTTAGGCACTGATGCTCCATTTTAAGCTCGGTTTTTAGGCTATATTTGTTTACATTTTGGTGAACTGATAAAAATATGATGAATTAGCTATTAACAGATCCTCTTTGCAGCGCTCTCACTGATGTGCAGACAACTATCACTGAACTGCTTTGATCTTGACAAAAAGTCTAAAACTTTCAAGTTCTGAAGCATCTGAGCTGCAGAGTCGAACATTAATTCTGTGATTTGATACAAGCTGCCCCTTTGACAGTACCTGCAATCAATGGATTCAATTACAGCATTAAATGCATCACATTGAACCGGTTTACATGGCATCTGAGATCCAAACGAAAAAAAAGACATCGATGAAAAGGAGCAGAATGAGGTAGAAGGTGCAGGTGGATGCAGAAGAAGATGAGATGGAGGAGGATGAACAGGAGGTGGTAACAGTTGTGCTGTAATGCATGTTGCAGTTCTGATGCTAGAAAGCAATTATATGGCTCTCTGCTTTATGGAATGCTCTTGAAATACAGAGCACGGTGATCCATTAGGTTTGCTAATCAAGCTGAGTGTGTGTTCCTGCGTGCAAGTGTGTGTGTTTGTGCATGCGTGTGGTGAGTTGCATGCCTCTCACTGGAGCACATAATTACTAGCTGGTGATAAAAAGAGGAGAAGGGGGCATTGTGGGATAGCTGTGGTGTGAGTCGCCATTTCTACCAAGATTTATTGAATGACCGTCGGTGGACACGATTAACTACACAGCTGGGAGCTCAGGTATGCACTGACACACGTATCGAGACACGCACACCGACACATGTCCTCGCACATGTCTGAAAAGTTCGCGAAAATCTCTGAATGTTCTTAGAAAGTGTGCAAAAGCAAATGTCACGTCGCCTAAAATGTGCAGCGTACACACACAGAACAAACCGCAAATTTTGGAGCGATCGGCGAGTTGGGCCAGAAAAGAAAAATGGAACGATGTTTATACTCCTTAACCAGGCTCTGAAAACGTTCATTTAGTCAGGCTCTGCTGAATCATTTACCAAAAGTGAGGTGGAAAAAAATATATAAGCACGAAGTCTGGCTTTTACGTAATGCCAGCAGCCAGTCAGTCAGAACCACAGGATGCATACAGGGAAGCAGAGAAAACAAACACTGAAGGATGTCCTTTCTGCATACTTGATGCTTTTCCCAGCCGCAAATACCTAAGTTAGCCCAGGACGCTGCAAAACAGATTCACTCTAAACCGACCTGCGATTTTACCTTATAAGGGTTAGAATGCTTTGAGGCCTTAGGTTGTGTGTATATGTGTATACGTGTCTATCTGTCTGTCTGTGTGTGGGCGGGCTGCAGGAGCTAGGCTAGGTTTTGGGGGGAATGTTTTGCACAGCTGGTGAGTCTTTGTTATCATCTAGAGATGGCGCTTCTGGCAGCATCAGTGGTGGTTTGGGAAAGCTTAAAGCAGATGAAGAAAAAAATTCCACGGTTACCACTTGATCTAACATCCTTTCATTCCACCGGCCGATGCCAGCAACACACACACACACACACACACACACACACACACACACACTGAAACAAAAACACAAACACAGAACCTCCTGGTGGTAGGTCTGAAATGGAACATTGTTGAAATTCTAGCAGCCTCCGATCCAAAGCCTCTTTTCCTCTGTAGTTCTTGAAGGTTCTGCACCATTAAGTCTAATATATACTGCTGTCTGCTCCACCCCCGCTGGAGGAAAACTGTTTAGCACTCCTCACAGGCAATGTACCTTAACTGTCCCTCCCATCTTTCTAAAAATATAATACTGTTTTCCTGCTACATCTGTGAATATCTAAGCATACAGGTGATTAAGAATGAAATGATGCTCAAAGCCTTCTACAAATGGGGTCGTCTGGTTTGAGGCTTAGAGCTCTGGACACATACAGTCACTGCAATGTCCACAGTTGTGTTTCTTCTGTTCTTACCCGTGACTTTGTTAACAATACTCATTACAAATTTGCAGGAGGGGCAAACTAAACTGGCCAAACCTACTACCACAGCAAGCCAGCAGTGTGCTTGAGATGTAACGTGACTCATACTGATATAAATATGTGACTTACTGTTCCCAAGCTTTGTGTAAGAGGAGTTCACAGAAAAAAAGCCTATTTTTAGACTCTTAAAAACACTTTGCTTCCTTTTTTACACAGGAGCTGTCAGAAAATTGATGTCATATCCTTGGTGCTGCAAAAAGAAGCAGAACAAAGGGAACCTACAGAATGTGGGATCTAATCTTGGTCGTTCACACATAGCTGCATGTCTGAAATGCAACACTGATTAGTCACTCAGACCCCTGAATAAACTTGACACATAACAAGCTACCTAAAGTGTCCTCATTATGGCAAACATTCAGGGGGAAAGCCTGCCTAGAGTCCAGCCTTACAGGGGCAAGGCCACAAAGTTCAACCTCGAGGTCACACATAGAGCGAACACATGCAGCAGCTCACACAGACATGCATGAATAGAATCAGTGGTGCCCAACTGTCCACTCTACAGCTGCCAAGTGCACATTCAAGTGTGTTGACTTCATGCCAATGATAAGAGTAATTCCTCACTTGGGAGTCACAGGTCACGGCTGCACATGATGACAAATACCTTTGTGAGTGCCGAACAAAGGCTGTTCGTTTAGGGTCCCGGCTATGTTTAGCCCCCTGCTCAGAGCATGCAGTCATTGGTCTAAAGCATCTCCATGCATGGTGTAAAGCACTTGACACACTTTTTGTGCCCTCTCACCTGCAATGACACCAAGTGACAAAGTGACTCGCAGTGTCCCATTTCAAACAGAGTGACAAAGAGGAGTGCTGCAACAGATGGTACAAGTCTGAAGCATAACAGGACGGGACAGGAGTGTAAGTGACTAACAACATTTAGTAAGGAGACTCTGATGAAGGGAAATGTGCTCTGTTTTTGTTTCCCTAGGAAACCTAATGTCGCTTTAATTCCTCTTTTTTGTTATTAATTGCAAAATGAATTGTTAAGGAAGAAAGGCAACTTTCAGAGTTTGACACAATGGATCTTCACTATTTACAGGGATATTATTGTACAGAGTTAAGCATTTCCAAACATACTAAACTGTAGGTTAAAGCTGCAACAATAATCAATGAATCCATAAGTTAGTGGTGATTAAATTTGTCATAAAAAAAGAACATTTTCTGATTTTTTTATTGTTTGTGAACACAGTAAGACCTTTTTAAGACGTCATGTTGGGCTTTGGGAAACACTAATTGACTTTTTATTTTTTTTATTTTATCACTTTCATAGACCAAACAGCTAATCCATTAACTGACAATAATCAACAGATTCATTTACAATGAAAATAATCTTATTTGCAGCCCAGCAACAATAGTCATTCATTGCACAAAAGACAGCTAGTCTGAAACTTGGTTTCAACCTAAAATAAAGTCAGTACCAATAAAAGCACATGTGATTGGTGATTCACTAAACTACTACAAATACAAAGAAAGAGCCAAAGTACCTTCACCTCTGATATGTAACTCTGGTTATGATTATTGCTGAACCCAAAGCAGAGGGGAATTTATAAAATAAAGAGCAACTGTAAGAAATGCGTACAAAATTCTAAATTAAAGTTGACATGCTCGACAATCAATACAAGCTTCCAAGGTTAATACATTTCTCAGAGATGGCTATCCCCAACAATCACTGTTCAATAAGACATCCAAGAAAGCACATTTTCCTGACATCAGGCCCGGTACCACTAATGTAGATGATATTTTCAAACTTCTCCCATTATGACAAGCTTAAGACTTTATAGTTGAGTCTTGAATATTTGCAACTTGCAGGGACAGTGGTCAGGAGGAACACAATGACATTAAAAGAAAAATACAACAATCATGAACTCAAAGGAAAGGTCTCAGGCCAGTGTGTGTGTGTGTGTAAGAAATACCTGTGTGTTGTTGTTGCCCTATCCTCTCCATCTTTAATTTATCATTCTTCTGCGGTTAAGCTCTCAGTTCAGATGGCTGAAATGATGAGTTCAGACCGTGGCTGATCTCTGTGACTAATCGTGACCCTGCTGGTTCAGTTCCACTTATTCCATCATTGTCTCCAAAGACACCAAAAACCCCCGCTGGATAGCCTGAAGAATCTGCTGAGCAGTTGCATAATACAGCAGATTACAAAATGAAAATGTGAAACTTAATCGCATGATGTAAACGGACAATTTAACTATTTGTAGGGAAAGATTTAAATTTCATACGATTTAAACAAAATTAAATGATGACCACAAATGAACAAAAGCAAATTCAGTGGAAACATTCTGCAGTGTCTGCGACTCAATGGGTAACTCTGGAGGGTGTTCTCCGTTAACAAAAGGACCCCAAATGAACTTCTGTTCTCAGTTAATGAACCAAACATGAGCGGCTCTATTCTTTTGCTATAAGCTTTGGAAACCAGGAATAAATGCTCTCATGCACAGAGTTACCACAAAGGAAAAAGATCTGACAGCAACAATCTACCCGTACATCACTGGAAAACCTTTCCAAATCCTTTAAACTTTGTTATGATTTGATCTGTTTAGGAGTTTCCCCAGGAAGCCGCTGACTCTCATGTTGTTATCAACCAGTGATGTCATGGACTCAATCTGAGAGGATTACGCAGATGGTGGAGGAGATGAACTGTGTTTTAGCCCAAGGAAAATATGGATTTCTCTAACAAACTATGGGAAGAATGACAAGGAATTTGGGTTCACATTAATCTCTTCCTTCTTACGGGGAAAGGTTGGATGGACACCAAATCGTTCCATTGTAAATGCTCAGCCTTGTGGTTGTATTTCCTATCACAAAAGTACATTCTTCCTGAAGGCGTCAGGAAATAAACAAAAAGAGCGAGTCTGAGACAATGGAAGCGGGCGCATACAAAATGCCATTCTGAGTCAGAACAATCAATGCGAGGCACTCGCTTTCTTGTGTTCCATTAGTCATTGTCCTTGAATGGGAACTACAATTGAGGTGGAAGAACAGAGCAGTCTCATTATTGCAATTCCACTTCCATTATGCATCAGCTTCGATAAACAACTAATTAAAAGCACAAAACATTTCCCAAGGACAAAAGTACAGCGATGATCAAATATGTTATTGGATGGCAAATACCAAGAATGACATCTTTGCGAGTTGTAAAACACACATATTTTACATTCAATATGTCATTTCAGCCGTCACAAAATAGCTGGTAAATAAGTCATTCAATCCACTTCCTCTGCTGAGTCTGTAGTGTGTCTCACTCCATAAATGGTCCAACAGTTTGTTCTCTGTTCTTCTATGGATGTCATAATGGATGTGCAAGGGTTCAAATCTAATTCTTAGTCATCAGAATGACATACTAACAGAAAATTTAAATAATCAGACTTCAGCCTGCTACCATTCCAGATGATGTGATGTGTGATATATGAAGTTAATCTAGTCTTGGTCTAGCTTGAGTTTGAGAGTACAGAAAAGAGGATTTTTTTCACAGTGGGAAATAGCTAATGATTTGCTTAATGTAATGGAGACTAAAAATATTAAACTATTAATATTAAACTGTTAAACAGTTGACTAACCATTTAACAGCTGTTCTGGAGCTTATGGAGTCACAGGCCTTCATTCCTTATTAATGTTATTTTATCACTATAAGACCATGACAACATAGCAAACTCCATCAGGAGAAAGTGACAATCTGAGAAACAATAATCACTGTTCAGACAGCCTGTGTTGAGGAGCTACAAGAACACACAGCTGTAAGGAGCACTCCTTTTAAGGAGCCACAAGGCGAAAAGGTCCGGAAACACGGATCTAAAAAGATCAAAGGAAAAACAGGTGTCGTCTTCATCCATTCTTAATCTGTGAGTGTGCACAATGAAGCCACAGATATAACACTGAGTCATGTCTCATACTGGCACCAGAGCCTTACATGGCCAGTCTGTCGGTTTCTGTGTTTACCAGTCATACTGACTTGTGCCAAGCAGGTGAAGGCAGAAAGCTCCGAGACATTCCTGAGGAGACCCTGATGCCACGCCGCCATGACGAGAACATTCCAGCGGGCTGGTTGCATGACTCTCCCTCTGTTTGCAGGTTTATCTGTAATGTGGCCTGTGTGTTGACAATCATGATGTAACTGCAGAAATCGGGTGATGGGCGGAGGGATCTCAAGACTCGAATATATTGCAAGCACAGATGATCCGACGTGAACAAATCTGAGGCATGAAGCGAAGATAATCCTTTTCTAATCATATCTGAAAGCCAAGTATAAATGTATCTGATGCAATTTTGAGCTTGTAATTTATACTAATTAAGAAGTCAGTTCAAACTGAGTTTACAATTCACTTTTTGTGCACACTTTGGGTGTTTGCATGGCAGCAGTTAGGAGACGAACTGTGAACTTCACTGACTGGAGCACACCAAAGCCATTATAGTCTACTGACATTAATACAACATGTTAATTCTTTATTTTCAAAAATAACTCATAGAGATGGTTGTGTGCACTTAGTGACTTCAGCCATCTGTCCCTGATTGTTCTGGTTATTTTGCATTTCACTCAGAAAATTAAAGTTATTTAGCCTACGTTGCCATTTTTAGCAACGACTGCCATTCTTCATCATCGCTACGTCATTCAACCCCTGGCAGCTCCTGTACACTCAGTGTTATGTGGGTCACACATTGAACGAAGTTTAGCAATAGTACTCTTCCTTCATAGTTCTAGATGTGGTGATATCAAATGACCAGAATTCACAAGAATAAGCAGTCGTTTAATCTGAGAGTTCCAAATATTGCAGTTTGATTCCAATCAAGATACATTAAACTAACAGACTGAATCAGATGGGCATGAAGAGTGCTCAAATTATAGATGGGATTCAAGACTTTCTCCAGTAAATCACATCTTAACTTGTTAATTTATCCATTTGAAGTTTTTTATATGCTAGAGGACATGTCATGATTTTAAAAAAAGAAGCCAGTACCATTGCTGAGAGTTCCCACCTTGAAACTGCAGTGTCGTTATGCAGTGTTTGAGAAGAGCTGTAAATGAGCTGGTGTGCTCAAGTTGCCATGAGCAGAGAGGTGTGAGTGGATTTGCACATTCTATAGGAGTTACATCTCTGACATTTTAAGGTTTTAAGGATACAGAAATAGTTTTAGGGGTTTAATCAACGACCAAAGACGGACTTTCAGCAAACACTGTTAAACACTGAGATAACTGCTTACAGGGCCATCCTCAAATTAGCCAAAATGTTGGTATCAACATTCATGATCCTTTGATATAACTAATTCAGGAGGCATGCTCATTAGAGAAAAAAAACGTTATGCCAGGAGGTACGTACATGTACAGGAAACACCAAAGATACATAGTGATTTTTTTTTGCAAGAATAAATTTAACTGGCAGTTTGACCTTGTTACATCTAGTGATGAAAATTCATCACTGAACAACTGAATATTGAAGTAGGTGGGGAGAGTTATGTTCCATATGAGAGCACCAGCTTGAAAATGAGTCTGAAATCAGAGAGAGATGAGGCAGAAATCTTAACTTATAGCAAAAACAATCATCAGCTCTTTGCAATGAACTGAATTTATATCTGTGTAGATGCAAGTGTGTAGTTTTTCCCACCATGTCATTATGTAATGCAATTCTGACTTGCAATATGCACTAAAAGAGTCAAAAGCAATTGAGCTGGAGTCTATAATGTGAAATGGCGCATTTAATTGCAGTGTATGATTACTATGCCTTCTCCAATTTTCCGTTCAGGCCGCATATGATTTCTATGCGTGGCCTAATGAAATGCCACAAAATGTCGCAGAGGACATAAAACTATCTTTAAAAAATTAATAACAAAAGGGATCAATGGAAATGCAGCGACGCAGCCTCAGACTGATCTGCCTGGTCGGCTGTGAAACAGTAACAACCATTTGAAAAATGATCAGGATTTTTCCAAACGGCGAAGACGTCAAACAAAACAAACAACTCTTTCAAACTGAAGGTGTCATTTATTTTTTTGTAAACCTTGAATATGATCATATAAAAGCAGACATGCTGTCACAGGATTGGAATGTGAAATGGAGCACAGTGGGAATGTCTCTCGGCTGCTGTGTGTGTGTGTGTGTGTGTGTGTGTGTCTGTGTATAACTCCTCAGGTCTGGCACGAGACAGGTGTGCTTCTTGGGATACAACAGTCCCTGTTATTGCCCAGCCAGCCTTTTATTACCGCCTCACGCTCAGCCAGTCGCATCCACACACTGGTAAACAGGTAGGAGAGAACAACCATCAATCACTCTGCGCGCTGAGATCTGACTCCTGCCAGTTACATGCACACACAAAAAAAGATTAAATAAAAAAAAAAAAAAAAAAAAAAAAAAAAAAAAGAAACAGACCAGCAACACAAAGAGCAGAGTGTATTTTTGGAGCACAATCCTATTTTTCCAGGCATGTTTCTGTCATTATCATTCCTGGAGTAGCTCATGTTTGAAGTCAGCGGGCCGTAGAACAGCACAGCGTTCACTCTGCACCGAGTGGGATGGTTACGAAGGGATGATGGGGAAAGCAGGTGCTATGATTGGGGCTGCTGTAGTGCCAGAGAGTGAGAGAAGAGACGGGAAGAAATGGAGAGGAGGGGGCAGCATCGACAACAGTGACAGCTTTCTGACCTTATTTCCCTGACTGAACCCCAACTCTGTCTGATTAGTTTTCATTTCCACTTCCCTTTGCTGTCTGATCACGGTTTAGTCTATCATGCCCCTGGCCTGTATATCCATCTGTCTGCTGAGCTGTTCAGCAGAGAAGAGCAGCGACGTTAAGCTGTTTTCCAACAGAAAGAGCAATAATGTCAAAACCTCAGAGTCAGACTTTTCACACAGCACAGTTCTAATTATTTGAACTTTGACCTTGTTTGTCTTAAAAGCATGTCCAATAAGTACAACTGACCAAGCTCCATAAAGAAAAATCTTTTATATAGTTATGATATAGCTGCTCTCACCAACATTAGCAGCAACATCTGGAAACATCAAGACATCTACTACGAAGTGGGACAGGGAAAGAAATACACTATGAGGATCAGTTACAGTGAAAAACACGGTCCGCAAATTGTGATGGATGATTAAAAAGAACAATTTGGGTGATGGTTTTGCCAAATACAAGAATCCCCAACTTACGTTGGCGTTCCATTCCTACGGCCTGACGTAAGTCGATTTTCGCCGTAAGTTGGAAGTCTGGCGGAAATGTAAACAAAGCCGTTAGGTGTATCACAAGTGTCACACTCTATCAATCAGTTCTTCGGAAGTCATGGACACCAATGACTTTGATGCATGCATGGGTTAGGCGAGCATTTTATTACATCTAACTTCAGTTCCATAGAGGTGGCTTTCCTTTTATTCGAAGCACTGCCATCAGAAAAGTCTGATTTATGCTAGGGAGCCATAAAGAAGGGCAAAAATTTAGCAAATGTAGCACAATCCAAGGTGGCGTACAACTGGCGAATGTAAACAAAGCCATCTGATAGCACCATGTGACGACATATTCGTCTGCTCCACTCGCCAACTACTTCCACGTAACCAGTTCCGATGTAACGATGAAACGCTGCAGGTCAAGGTCTTCATAAACCGAGGACACCCTGTATGTTTGGCTAACCTGGGGTTCACTTAAAACCTGTCTGATGTCTGATGGTGCTTTTTGTCTTTTTGCAACTTGAACACCTCGAGCGAAAATCAAGTTTTTTACCTTGTTAACATGTTCGTATGATGTTTGTTCATACTAGAAGATATATCATAAGCAAAATACTCAGTCAACACCATGGCCAAGCATTTCTACCAGCAATCTGCAGTGCACCAGTGACCATCTCAGAAACATGGATTTAGACAGTGGGTGAACACAGCACAGGATTTCTGGAGATTTTAGAACTCCCCACTGTGTTTGGGTGTTGTTGATAGAAGGCATGCACAAATCAAAGCACCTCCCTTTTCAATGAAGGTGTGGATGATGGAGAATCTCTTCACAGATTCTTCTGGCACATCAGTACAGTTGCAGTGCAGCCACATGTTGGCTAAACATAGACATTTGAGAGGGGTCCATGCAACCTTCACAGAGTTTAGTGGATGACAGAATTTACATCATGTGGATCCTCATGGACTCTTGTCAACATGCAAATGTGGAAATCATAAACTGCTTTCAGGAACCAATCCTGTCTACAAGCAGGGCAGGTTTTCTGTATCAGTATTCTTCTACAGAATTAGTTTCAATCTTGAACATGTACAGCTGAGTTCCAACTTGTCATTGTGTCGCATAGAGCGGTGTTACAGTGTTTGAACAGAGCTGGAGGTGAGCTGGTGTGCGTGACATGCAGCAAGTGGCAGAGGGAAAAGTGAAGATAAAGGCAGTGGCTTCGACTGCACATTTTAAAAGAAAGAGTCATATCAAAGTCCTTTTCAGGGATGGAGGATTTATTTCCACTGAGCAAAAGTTAATAAATATGTAATATTGATACAGAAAGATAATTTTTTAGGGGTTTAATTAATAACCAGAGAAAGACTTTAAATTTAGCTTATCATGTTTTCAGATCTCAGCTAAGGATAAGCTTGAGCACAAAGCTAATTACTTATTATTATCATAAAGGCGGACAGTGCGTGCATCTAATAAACCAATCTGGGTAAAGGTGAGGACAAAAGCAGCGCACAAAGGAAACGGAGAGAATAAGCAGCACGCTGAATATTACAAGCTCAAAAAATGCTCTAAAGTTGCAATGCTTGGATCCTTTAACTGCAAACATGTTTGCTGGATGAAGACTCAGCGTTAATTATGATGTCTACAAACCAAACAAACAAAAGACTAATTGTATTTGACTGTAGTTATCTTTTATATATAGAAAAAGCATGACTAAGTTTTGGCACACATATATGAATGAAAAATACATTGTATAGTAGTTTCGATTCAGCTGCAAATGTAGGAGACAAGCTGAGCTCACTGACTGGTAATCATGTGTAGGCACAGCTGTGGAGGAGACTAGCAGGAGGAGGAGGAGGAGAATGGGGATATTTGGCCTGAGCTGTGTGCAGCAGAAGTGTCTTCCAGCAGATATGGAACTGATGTCATCTTCCTCATAGTCAGTAGGCTGGAGAAACAATCAATGTGTGAGTCAAGGTAAAGTCAAAGAGGAATGGAGGACGGAGGAAAAGAGGGTGATGTCAGGGGTTTGGTGGTTGCAGAGTTCATAGGGCAAAGAATGATGTTACTTTACCGACGACCTCCACTAAATATACATGCCAGAGGAGGCGCTATTTAAAGTGGATGACAGCATGAAGAAAACAAGCTGTTTGAACATGTGTGTACGTGGGAGAAAGCATGCGAATGAGTGTCAGGGGCTGATGTAATGCCTGCTCTTAGTTCAAAGCTCAGATAAGCATATTAAAGAAGGACCTTCCTGTTTGCATACAACAATTCATTAATTTTCAGGCCAAACTGGTATCAGCAACAAATTCATCGAGCTGATAATTCAATTAAGAGCAAATGAAGTGAATATACATCACCTTATGACAAACGCTACTGTGTGATGAACTTAAAAGTTCAGATGAATCACTGTGCTGAAAAGGACATAATCATTGTCTTCTATCTCACTAATTCACAGCAGGCAGCGAGGGTCACATCTATTAACATCTCAGTAAATAAGAGGATCGTTTACAATCCCTGAGTGCTACACTCTCAATTACAAAAAAAAAAACTGTCAGAACAAGACACAAAACATCGCTGGTTCTCATTTAGTATTCATTAATGCAAAGCCTTCAGTGGCACCAAAGCTATGCAGTTTATACATTTTGCTCTCCTCGCTATTCATAGCAGATTCGCCAAGTGAATACTGAATGATGGGGCAAAGTCACATTGGGGGTTTTAATCATGTCCTGTTGAAAGGAAAGCTGGCACGACAACTCCTCAGAGGCCTGAAGCAGGAAGAGCGGAGCTGCAACCGGGGTTTGGTACCTGGTCTCCTTTAATAACATACACTCAGGCATGGATGTGATTGTCAGTTCTCTAACGTCTCCCATAGTCTTTCAGGATTGTACCGGCAAAGCATGAAGATTTATTGTGAAAAACGTGGCAAGAAACCTGGATCAAATGAAAACACCAACACGAAGCAGGTGACACATGCATAGACATCTAGTGTAAGTAGCGCTGAGGCTGATCAAGTATCCTGTCGTGCAGTGTACTTCTATCTGGATCAAAGCAACAGACTACTGCACTAACCTACCAACACTGCAGAGGGCCACACACTGTCACTCATGCGTTGTGTAAACCTGGAGTGTACCCAAGGTCACTTTATTATATGTGTCGTAATAGAAACCACAGTGAAGTGCACTCACACACTCAGCTGAAACTTAAGTATGGTTCCAAAATAGTCATACACACACTGCAGAGTCTGTTCAAACAAACAGGCAAAGGCCACTTCCTGTTCTCTGCAGTGTTACTGCAGAGGTAGGCATTATGATTCTCTGAAGATACACTCTGCAGGGCCACAAAGAGAAGCGTGTTACTGGTGACAACAAATCACAGAAGCTAGCAGGAAAGCCACAGCAAACATCTCCTAAATCCCTACAACACATCATGTACCCTAAGTGTCACAGCACCCGTGCATGTTCACCTAAATGCATCCTGGAGAGGCATGTTCCAGCCTCGACACAGTAAACTCAGCGTAATGTAAATTTCCATGCCATTAATTCCATTAGTAGCACAACATTGGCATGCCATAGATCGACTTTTCATTAACATCAAACAGGAACATTATAACGTTGTAAATTGGAAATAAAGTACAGTCCCCAATAGTGTAAAAGAAAAAGGTACTGAAATACAGAAAGATGCTTCAATCTTTCAGTTTTACTTCAAAGAAGTCCATCAACTAGAGTTTGATTTCTTAGATACAACTGACAGTGCAATGTTTGGTGTTTTTGTGATATGCAGTGCATTAAGACAAAATACAAGAATTCTCACCAGATAACTTGAATCTATGTATTTGTAAAGAATTCATCTTCCCAGGAAGGGGTGACTTTCTAGGGGAGTGCATCTGCATTAAAAAATAAAAAAGCAATTGAACTTTTTTTTTCTTTGAAAAGGCCATTTAAAACATTTTTCATATGGTGTGACACTGGAAACAGCATCCTGAATAGTTGTTTTTGCGTTGGATGACATTCAGGTCTGACATTTCAGTCGGTGAGCAGAGATTTGTGGTGCCGATGTAAATAACCTGGCAGATTGATTGTGTTCTCTTGTGCAACGGCAACAATTACAAGATACTGCCACAGAATAACCGTTTTTTATTGGTATCATGCTTTCTGAAGCTGAAATATTTCCACACCAGTGATGTTACGTTTATTTTTGCAATTAAATCTTAATTCTCATGGTTTCTCTCCTGATTTTCCCTCATTTTGTTACGCACATGTGGAGAAGGCAAGTAAACAAACACAGTGTTGTCTTCTGAACAAAGTAAAAAAAACCACTGTGTATCCAAGAACTTAAATTGGAGTAAACGATGTTCTATTAGACAGACTTGTCTTGTAGTTTAGTCATGGAAATTGAAATCTGTGCTAGTTTTCTTTTGTATTGAGCAGCAAAAAAAGTTGTAGAATGATGTGTTTAATTTGTCTTACTTCACTTCACACCCTCTGAGATGTCACGACTGTCCATGCACAAATCACGATGTTGACGCTGAAACAATACATTGTGCAGCTCTGTGTACTCTTTCGGGACACAAAAATCATCCATCCATCCATTATCTCTAATGCTTAATCCTCATTAGGGTCGCAGGAGGGTGGGGGGTGGTGGGGGATGGAGTCTATCCCAGCTGACTTAGGGTGAATGCATGGGACACCCTGGACCGGTCACCAGTCTATCACAGGACTAGACATACAGACAAACAATCACACTCACATTCACACCTACACACAATTTTGAGTTACAGATTAACCTCAGCATGTTTTTGGACTGTGGGAAGAAGCCGGAGTACCTGGAGAAAACCCACGCATACACAGGGAGAACATGCAATCTCCATGCAGAAAGATGCCACGGTTCTGTGACCACTTTGTGTTCATTTACATTATATAAAGCAGTCCAATACTGTAGCTGCTGTTGTTACGTAGCCAGAGCTAATGAGGCGGATGAATTAGGCAGCAGAGGATCAGCGCTGCTGACGCCTTGGGGCAGATCTGTGGAAATCTCAGTGCCAGTGATCAGATGAACCACTAGTCAGGTTAACAGTGTAGTAGCGTGTAAAACACATACACGCATTCGTGCACAAAGCAGCTGACCTGGCATGCCTGGTTAAAAAAGGTCAATCAATAGTGTCCCAGAGCAGGGCAGTGACAAGAAGAAAGTGTGCGGTCTGTTATGGCTGGACAATGAATGCAGCTTTCACTCAAAAGGAAACACACCGCTCGCAGCTGCATGGTGGGACATACCGACCAGTGTGAGTCTGGAAGGGATGTCTGTGTATACTCATTTGTATTTCAGGTGAAAGGAACAAGCTTCGTGGTGCTGTCCTTGGATTTTTGCTTTCCAGACTCATTTCTTATCTGATGTTGTGCATGTGTCTGTCTGCTTCTGGGTGTATTTGTCTGTCTGCTTCTCTGAGTGGGTCTGGGTGGGTTTGGGGGACTAAGACCTCATCCAATACATGAAGAAGAGTGGAGACTGGAGCTGAGCACATTTATAATACTTCCTTCCAGACTGCTTACATCAGGATTGTTTGTGTAGTCTATACCAGGGGTCTTCAAAGTCTGACACTGAGGCATCCCCTCAGATAAAATCGAGACAAATGCGTTCTCCACCCAACCCCAGCCTCCGATTTTGACACAGGAATCTTTATTTGAATAGATAAGGGAGGGCGTCAGTGTTGCAGGAATATAAGAACCATGTGGCTGTGAGACTTCAAATACCAGATGATGCAACATGAAAACAGTTAAAATTGATGTACTCTGATAATCCATTTATTTTTCTTTCTCATCCTTCTATCTGAGGGACAATCGAGGTTGAGGTTTGGAAATACAGTTCCTATCATTTGAAGACTTTAGGGGATTGAAACGAGCAATCTCATCGAGTTCATGTCATATATCAGTATAACTTCTATAGTCAGTAAAAACCTAAAACATCACAAAAACGAATGAGCTAATCGGTGGCAGAATGAGCATTTTTTGTGTGTGTTTAAATTAATTTAAAAAGAAAACATATCGACAATGTAAATGCAAGGCAGTGCAGGATGTAAAAAAGAAAAGGAGTGAATTTTTGCACTGCTGTGCGCTCATACATTTTTAAATAAAACCAGAACTGGAGAAACGCTTCATTAGGATCAGCTCTTTACAAATTCACGTCTCTTCACCTTCACATCACTCTGCTGCTTATAAAAGGATAAATAATTGCAGGGAGAAGTGCGGCAGCGCTTTAGATAACACTTGAATCACCCACTTTCACTCTTAGTGTGGGAATTTAGCCGATCCTTTATACGTGATGTTGGCGATGTGTCTTATGTAAAAATTAATATTAGCAGTGAGAGTGGATATGTTTGCCACAATGGTAGGTTAGCTGAAAAGAAAATTAAACACTGCTCCATCGTGGTAAATGGTCTGCAGTTATACAGCGCTTGGCGATACTCAAAGCGCTTAGCAATGTGTTTCTCATTCGTCCATTCACACAACAATGGTGACGGCCATCGTGGGCAACTTCAGGTTTAGTGTCTTGCCCAAGGACTATTCAAGAGAGTGGAGGGACAGGAGATTGAACCATCAACCTTGGGATTATCACATTTGCTATGAATCCTTCGAACAAGTGGGTGCATCTTTTGGTAAAACATCTTTTACAGACGGGCATTATGGAATCAGTGGCTGTAAGCAGAATAATGTCGTATTTTGCTTTGTGCTTCTACTTAGTGGACAATCCACTGATACTGTGCCTCTCATTGTGTCACCATGAAAGCTGCAGTGTGCTCATGAGAGAATCAAACATGGTCAGCATGGCCACTATGCCTGCAAAGAGTGGAAGCAGAGTCGACTCACACTGCCTAAATGTAACAAACTGATGCAACTCACAAGAAATACAGCTTTTATTAAAACACTGTAATTCTTTAACTACTGATACTAATGAAATGAGGTATAGTATAGTAACTAATGGCAGAGTATTGTGATTCTTTTCTAGTATCAGCGTAGCATGTAACACTACCCTAAAGTCACCTCTTCACAATAACTTGAGCCATGTTTTGGCAAACTAAAAGTTTTTAATCTATGCCAAATTAGCGATGAGAAATTCCTGTTTACAAAATATCTCTGGATGTGTGGATCTTGACTTAATTTCTCTGACATTGAAGAAATGTGATCACCAAGCAGCATCTTTATTTAATGCCTCTGAAGTGGTTTTAAGGATGTTTATTCATGATCAATAATGGCGATAACAGTGTCCTCGTTAGGAGTGTCACACTGAGTTTTAAAATATGTAGATCATGTATGCGTTTTCATATTTGACTGAGAGAAACAGCACTTTGCTTCTTAACATAAAATGCAGCGATCTTGTGATATGGGTTTTAAAGTACTTTAATTGCGTACATGAGCTCTGTGTCACTGCTACTGATGCAGCTCCAGCTTTAAGTGGGTCGCATCAGGCCAAACTGAAGGAACTAACTTCCAGGTGTTTTCAGAACACCAGTATGCATCTGTATTTTTTTTAGCTCAACCACGATCTCTGCCTCACGTCTCCCTCCATGCCTCCCTTTCAGGGTTTGAAAACATCAGCATAGGTCTGATATATAATTTTGAGCTGCACTGCAATCTCCTCTGCTAAGACAAGCAGTCTGAATGAGCACTGGAATAGATTTACCCTCGCTATATTGAGTTATTGTTCTATTTTTGTAGCTCCTACTGCTGAGCAAACCTCTTACTGTGGTTTGTTCACATTATCTCTGGCAAACAAGACCCAAAACATGACCTGCACGCTCCTCTCCATCACATGTTGTTCTCCCTCGGAACATGTTTCACTGCAAAGCGTGATAGATGACTTGAGACAACCGTTTGTGAGCAGATTTCTCAATGTTCCATCCTAAATAAATTGATTTGGTAGCAGAGCAAAACTTTCATCCACAGGACTGACTGCAACAGATGCCATGATTGTCGAAAATGCCTCGTCTTAAGCGGCGTCTGACGCGGCCGTTTATGGACGATTATTGCCATGCATGTGCCAGTGTTATGTAATTATCTTAGAGCTGTCACGTAGACTTTGCTTGAGGATTCGGACTATTTCCACCGAGTGACAACAGTGTAATTTCAAATTTATTCGACCCAATGCTTGCCATGTGCTGCAACCTTAGTAGCAGAGTGTGCTAAAAGGGAAATGGAGCTATTACGACTGCAGAAAGGATGGCAGAATCTTCCTAATAGCCCTGCTGTAATGACCCTGGCATCTGCAAGACATTGTACCATCTCCAAAACATTACTGGAGCTACTTGGCCATCACTCAGTCTTGCCAGGCCTCTGCTGAGAATTGTCAACGCTCTGATAAGGCGACCTCCGTGCTTAAAGGATCACAAGCCTAATTTAGTCCTTCCAGAGCTGATCTGGCTTCAGGCTTTCTGAGTCATCACTACCTTTCAAGTCATTAACAAAACCTCCTGAGTCATGCCAGTCTTTTCACCTCCAACAGTGACTGAGAGTGATATGGCTCCGTATCTCTTTCAACCACAGTAGAGACCCTGCCCTTTTAATTATTTAGCATGTCACTGGGCCAAACCATGCAACAACAACACATTCTAAAGCAATTATGTAGAGTGATTTATTAATTCATCCATAGCCAGCATTTTAATCAGCAATTTTGACAACTGACTAACTGATTCATTGCTTCTGTGTGATTTTTCAAGCAAAACCGAAAAGCAGGAGGTCCAGGTTTTTAAATCACTGCTGTTCCCTGTTTTCTGCATGGAACTGAATACCTCCGCGTTTTGGATGTTTCATCAGACCAGCAGGACATTTTTGTAGAGATCAACTCTGGCTCTGGAAAGTTGTGATGTGCACTTCTCTGAAATTGAAGAGTGTACGCAATTAATCGGTTAATAACGAGTTAGTAAGTTCCAGTACCCAACACATTTCAGAGTAATTACACAGAAAGCTGCTGCCAGCTTCAAAATCACCACTTGTGTTCCACTCAGTGCTAAAATGATTTGCTGATTATTCAATTTGTTGAGAGGAAATGAATGATGATTTTTATCATCTAAATTATTTGCAATCAGGAAAAAAATATCAAAAACACAGTTTGGTTCTAAGTTTTTAAATTAGTTTTTAAAAATGATTTTCTCTGTTTTAGAGCAAAAACTGTGATTCCTTTTACCTCTAATGTGCATTTTCAAATGAGTGGTGCTTAAAGACAGCTGAGTAGAAAGATCACATCCATGTCTGTCCAGACCTGACCTTTGACCAATTGGATATAATTTGTCAACATGTCATATTTTTTCTCCTTACTAAACTAAACACACTATAAAAAAAATCAGTTTACACTCAAGACCAAGAAGAACTTTCCTTCAAATCTGAAAAAATCCCTTCCATGGGCTTGAAGAGTCACCACATTCACAGGAATGGGATGGACATGTGTACGTATGACAGATGGATGGGCAGATAATTGCTGTTTCCAGATATAACTCTCACTGCCATGGTCACATAAAAACTAAATGCAACAGAGTGCAACTGAAACCAGCTTTTATATAATCATGAAAAAATCATGACACCCACAAACATTTGAATTCAAAGTAACTAGTGAGTGAAACATGAAGAAAATTAACGGCACTCCAATGCATCACATACTGTATGCTCTGAGCTCCTAATATTCACATCTCAGTAGTGGATAGAAACAAACATTAATCTGCTTTTTCATCTGGTGACTCTTTTGGTTTAAATTTGTGCTACATTTAGTCAGAAATTTGACAACTGTAAGTTAGATATCTCTGGGTTGTGGACAAAACAAGCACACTGAAGATGTCACTTTTGGCTCTGGGACATCTCAGGACTCAACAATCATAATTAACTCCATTCTTTTATCTTCTACAAGTCACTACAAATACAGGAAGGACAAACACCAGTTAGCTAACCCTACACAGCCACTCAGTTATTGTTGCTGATATAACTGCATGACCTTTAAATCTGATAGTGGCAATCAAGCTTCCTGGAGTGTTAATGTGCTGATCCAGTCTGCTAACCAGCTGATAGAAACATCCTCCACTGGCCAACAGGTTTCCAGTTCACCAGTCTGCGTCCTGACCCTGCAGCCCCTGACCTGTGATCACCTGCCAAGACTGTTTCCAGTGAAGCTGGACTAAGTGAGAGACTGGCCAGACTGGTGTGATTTCTCCCCCGCAGTGTTTTTATTATTAACCTGATCTTATGACAAAGACGCAATGGCACGAATGCACATGCACTTGCAGAAAGACACACACACGTTCCTTTGCTCTGTGCTATTAAACATCTGCCAAGGGGACGGCATGCACAGAATCAACCAACAGCAGGTGTGGGTGTATCTGTGTGCAAGTAGTTGCAAAAGGAAGGAGTTAGATTCTGTTAAAGATAAACTCACAGGCTCACTGAGTGTGTGTGTGTGTGTGTGTGCACACGTGGGAGCTTTTTTCTACTCTTTCCAATTTTCCGGAAGTTTGCTGGAGCCTCCCACTGCTCTGGGCCCCAGCGGATGAGTTCTTATTGTGGGTTTGGAGCCCCAGAGCAATTAGATGAGTTTATGGTAAGCGCTAAGAAGCGGAGAACCTTGTCATTCTGTCAGAGACGATTTCCCCTTCGCTCCAAACGCCGACCCCTCTGGGTTGCCAAGGGTGGACGCGGGCCACAGCAGTGTTTTTGACAGAAAAAAGAAAAAGATTTGAGGGAAGTGGAATGTTTCTGAATCCTGCAGTGATTCAGTTTTTACTTCCTGTAACTACTTTGTGTTGCTAAGTGATTTGAGCCAAAACATGCCTGCAGGAGGCAATTGTATTTGATGCCTGGCAACATAAGGAATTTACTTCCAATAAATGGAGGACTTGCAGATTTGAGATACTAATTCATAGACAAATGAACCCACATTGCTTAAATGAAACAAGTTGCCTTATAGCTTCTGCTCTAATCAAACAACTCCTAATCTAGCATTTTATTGGTTGTTTTGAATGGAACTGTGCCTGTTACAATGAATAATCCCCAACTCAGAGCCTCCTGCCATATCTACTGCATCTATTATCACAGCGTCTATCACCACATGATCAAAGTGCTGTGGAGGCTGTAGGTGCTCACATGTTGCAGAGGGAGTCTGTACAAACATACAGCACTTTCAAAAGATACCAACACAGGCAATATAGGATCAAACAATGGCGAGGTATTTACCACAGACTGACAGAGAAATGAAGCTCAAAAGTTCTTTCTACAATGAAAACAGAAACTTTACACACAGTAAAGGCACTAGCATAGCATTCACTACATGAATGAAAAAAAGAATCTATGTTGCACCTCCCCATGCGGTCCCCAGAGCATTTCCCAACACTGTTGATGTCTTTTTTCCAAGTGCAGTGCCAACAAAATACTTCATCTGCTCCACCTCTGAGGCCTGTGTATCCTCCTGAGCCTCTCTACGAGATTCACCTCTTTACCAAAGTATTTGCTGGAAAACTAAATAAACACAGTTACACAATGGAAAGGGGGTCTTACGTAACTAACACCAGCCATGCCGTGGCCCAAATGTAACAATTTTCACGGCCCTGAACTTGAATACCCCCCCGTCCGCACACGCATACGTACACACACACACATACAGTATGTGCAGAATCAACATGCTATGTAATATGCAGTGTTTTCTCTTTCTATCAGCGGGGATTACTGAGTGATCCCTAGAAAAATAACAGTAGGTGGGCAGACCTCTCTGAGCTGACAGTCAGCAAATGTTGCGGATAACAACGTAAAGGACAGTGAGGTGCAGAGAGCCTCCTAAAAACACCCATGTGATCAGTGTTTAGTGGACTAAAATAATTAAAATTCAATGCATCTTGGTGTTATGGTAAAGCTTTAATGACAAAATCAGCTGTTTATTGACTACTTTTAATTGTGGAAAATGTTGCTTGCTCAATCCAATACTTCTATACATTCTTAATGTAGCAGTAAAGCAGCATTTTTTTGGCAGTGATAGATAGCTGAGCATATTTCTGAGTATGTCTAATGGAATCAATATAGGTGACAAAGCTGATAGAAAAACAACAAAAGAAACAACAGCTGTGGTCAGACTGTAGGTTCAAGAGAGCTTCAAGGTACACAAATATAAATGTATTATATATATGACATATCTATGGTTTAGTCATTTATATTGTCCATTCTGAATGTTAATAACATGCTTTTTTCATTGTGTACATTTTTACTGTACATCTATGCACTGCAAGGCCACAACTAGTGTTTTATTATTTTCTCCATAATTTAATCAAGCGTTTAATCTACAGAATTTTAATCAAAATGGTGACATTACAGATAACCATGACAATTTCAATTTATCATCTTAAGTATGCTCATCTTGTCCAAACTTCAAAGACATTCAGTTTACAATTATCTTAATCAGAGTAAAGACGCGAATCTTCACATTTCAACTAATTGGTCGATCAGTCGTTTCAGCGCTGATGCACGTCTGCTGCCTCTGCGGGAGCTCTGTGCGTGACTGAAGAGAACGGTTAGCAGAGAAGGAGTGTGTGTTTTCAGTATGATCCTTGGCGTGAGAACAGACTGAGAGCGGACATCACACCACACTGTGACAGCCGAGGGCAGACAGGGGAGGCAACACACACCTCCCTGCCCAGCCCTGATACCTGCACTGCCCCTCTCACACATGCACGCACACACAAACTCTCACCATCATACACATGTGAATACATACAGACACACACATACAGTCATTTTCACTGCTCCATCTAAAAACACCGGATAAACCTGCACAATTCACACAAGATTTAAAGTATCAGCAATTCATGGTGGTGTAAAATGTATGTAATTTTGTGCTTCTAAGTAGTTTTCATCAGGTTGGACTGTAGTTATTAATGGTCCTGCAACTATTTTTTAGTTAGTCTATTGCACAATAGGAGAATGCAGAATTTTGACAGGCAAAAACCTCTAACAGTCTGTGAACATGTCCAAAGCTGCCAAATAAAAGGATTATGAAATTGTCGTCAGATGTATCAAACACGTCTGAAAATATATGGGTAACAACTGACACGTGGCTTCTTTGGCTTAGAAAGCTTCTTCAAGTCTGTGCACTGCTTTTCAATTAGATAAATACAGGATGATGACAGAGGTGTTGGCAATATTGGCAGACGCATTTAATATGATTGTGAACCACTAAATGTGAAGGACACATATAAATAACAACATGTAATTTCCACATGTAGCCCCAAGCTGAAGACGCACCAAGAAACTGAGGAAACCGACTGCCTAATATTGTGGAGGACCTCAAAACATAACATCCCAGACCCACTGGGGAATGATATGGGACCTCTGGTGTGGGGCACCAGGATTTTGGCAGCGGATCTCTGCGCTCTGTGGGTTGAGGTTGGGCTTGTTCTGGCATACTACAAATACTCAGTTAGATTGGGATCTGGGCAGTTTTGAGGCTGAGTCTACGCTTTGGTCTCTTTGTCGTGTTCCTCTAACAGTTGGTGAGCAGCTTTTGCGGTGTGGTAGGATGCAACGTCCTGCTGAGGGAGACTGCTGCTATTAGGAAGTGTTGATGCTGTGTGTGCCCGGTCTGAAACAATGTTTTAGTAGGTCGTATGTGTCAAAGTAGTATCCACACGAATGCTGGTTTCCCAGAAGAATGTGCAATTCTTCTGGGAAGAAGAATAGTTTTATTTATGTGGCAGATCCGAATATATTGCACAACAATGTGATAAAATATTAGTGGGTTGAACAGCACCACTTTAAAATGGTGAGATAAATTGTGTTCTCCAAGTATGAGATTACTTTTTATTGGAATTATTTCTTATGCAGAAAATAATTACAATAAAAACTGTTGACCGCAAGGTCGTTAAAGAGCCCACAATATGCACATTTACAGGTTTTACATTTAATTTTGGGGTCTACTAGAATATGTTGGCAGGCTTTAATGTTCAAAAACCACATGATCTTTCTCATACTGTTCACTCCTGTAGCACATCTGCGGTTTAGTTTTAGCCACTGCCTCTTTAAGCCTCTGGCCCTTAGCAGCCCAGTCTGCTCTGATTGGTCAGCCGGCCTGATGACAGCGAGCCAACGTTGTTTAACCCCAGATCTATGAGTATAGGCAGACAGCCCTACCACAAGCTTCTTTGTTTGAAGGCATGCCAAACCGGCCGCTGGACAGGTGTTATGAAAATGTGTTACACAGTGACCTAAATAAGTCATGGAAGAAAAGCCTGGTGTTCAAATTAGATCTTTTAAGCAGGTAAGGAGCAGGGCTTTGCAGCTTTGGAGACCTCTTACACGCACAAAAACCTACAAAACACTACAATTAAAATAAACCCAAAAAGCACAATATCGACTCTAAGTTTTTGTAATGTAATTTTCCCAAAAATTTGAATAACAGACAAAACTCCAATTACCCCTGATCTAACAGAGTCAGCAAAAGTCCATGAAATACTATAGAGCTCAAAATGTGCACAGTTAAACCAAAACTTTGCAGCTTAATACCTTCAGATTAGAGGTATTTTTGTGTTTGTTTTATGTCAACAGCACAACGAACAGACGCAACTGTGACACACTGCTGTACGCATGCAAAAATTACACGTAGGTGCGAGAGATGCAACAGACGATCACTCTCCTCGCGGCCTCCAGCCTCCTCCTGACGCTCCGAGAACATTTTGGCACCCAGTCGACACATACTGTCTCCTGACTCACCCTCATGTGGAAAGTAGACACCTGAGTCTCACTTCCTGTGTCTGAGAATGAATGGACTCACATGCACGCTCAGTGATCATGTTTGTGTGAATAAAGTCGTGCGTTTACATTACTATATGCAGGTCAGCTAGCAGTAAGCATTTACTGCCAAAATGTAAGCTTCAGTATTGCAGAAAATGATGGTAAATTACACTGATTTTATACATCAGTCATAACAGCCTGTTTATTAGTCTATTACAGGTACAGGATGAGAATACAGAAATGGTCAAACTATCAGTTAAATCGTTCTAGTATCAGAGTATCGACATCATCTTATGTCTGATTCCAGCTCAGGACCAAGTGGAACATCTGAGCTTAAAAAATGAAAGCAACATTTAAGTGCCAAAAACTGCGATTCCTTGAATGCCCATTTGCAGCTAGCTTCAAAAGTGAGTCAATCCCCATAGATCTCCATCCAGCACACAGAACAGACGTAACTGTGACACACTACTGTACGCACGCACAAATTACATGTAGGTGCAAGAGATGCAGCAGATGATCACTCTCCTCGCGGCCTCCAGCCTCCTCCTGACACTTTACATCAGACATAAAGACGTTTAAAAGCCTGATTTCTATAGTTAATTTCCCCATTAATGATACATGTTCTGAGGTTCATTTTATCTATATTTCACTTCACTTTCACTTTACATTGTACTGAGTCTTGAAATTCTGTATTATTAGGAGCTTGGATGCTTTGATTGACAGGCGGCTGCCCTCCTGAGACAGCCCGTGTCCCAAACATGATCGATCTCAGCTCACACACTGCTAAAAGGTGAAGGCTGGAGCCATCACACCCAGCTTCCAAACTGCTCTTCAGAAAACCTAACATCTGTCACAGAGGTTCATCTATCTTTATGTACATTCAATGCTCAGGACTCATAAAAAGGCAAACAGAATACTCCTCACTTCAGCCACAGGTACTTCTGTAAAGAAAGCATTCAGTGAAAGCTGTCTTTCCAAATTTTCTGAATCACTGGATCATTAGCCTGGCTTCTGTTAATCCCACTTATTTCAAATTGCTCAGTGATTCAGGAGTCTGACGTAATTCCTCATATGGGAATAAGAATTACAGCGGCATTGCATCGCCCTGCTCAGAAACATGAAAATAAAACCCACGAGTACAACAGAACCGCACACATTGTTCAACAGCTGAGATTCTCTCATTACTTTGGCCAAGGTTCACTCACTGTTGAATTCAATTTGAGAGTGCCTTGTACTGTGGCATAATTAAAAACTACTCTGCAAACAGCATTAGTCAGACTGAATAATGGAGCAAAGAAAAATGCTAACTCAGAGAGGGCGGTCCCGGAGCAAAAACCACGCCTGAGATATATAATTTTCATCAAAGACCGATGAGTCGGCCTTTCCAGGCAGAGAACAGAAGAAGTTCATAAAGGAGCAGGAACATCTGCTTCACGCTGTGATGGATTGGCCAAAAATTAAGAGAAGACATGAAGGTTGCATCAGTTACACGGTGATGATGAATGGCCATCAGTTTGTGATTAGTGGATAAGATACATTCTGTCTCGGTGTCAGGTCAACCTGTATAAATCTGCAGCACCAACACATGTTTATTGTGGAAAAAGAAAAAAGTAAATTTCACTAGCCAGAAATAAGAAGACAACTACAGAGATATGATGACAGGAATGAAGTGTCAACTGGAAAGTTCTGCAGGAACAAATCACTTCACGTTCCAGTCAGAGAGATAATTTTGAAACAATATTGGCTGTGTGCTGAGAACGAAGCAGATGTCAAAACAGTGTTTTTGCCTGGGCAGTGCTCTGGAGGCTTTGCATATTCAACAGACACCACTACAATGATGTAGAGAATAGGACTGATCCTTGCTTTAGCTTGTACTCCCAGGACTCCATCCAACAATGAGACACAAAATTGGCATGATTAAGTGTGTGCCTGCTTTTGCTGCAAGCGATAAAAGATAGATGGGGATAGGGGTTGATATGCAGATATGTCTGCAGGTGAAAGTGCTTGTCTATGTGTGGAATTGAACACACATTCATATGTACCACTATGGGTTAGGCCTGTGTGACTGTCTCTTTTTCCTTTCCCATGCTTTGCACAGAGATTAGTTGAATGACTACAAGTGTGCGAAGGCCAGTCTATTTTAAGGTTGGTGTTGAAGCGGATGTTGTGTGTCTTTTGTCAGGGGTCTGGTTCATCACTGACTTAATCTTGACGTGTAAATACAAAAAACAGACCCTCCGAGTAACGTGAGGCGAAGGGGTAAAGAGTTTATAATTTGTTCTGTGTCTACAGGGTAGTGGATTCAGAAACGACCCAAGTGGAATTGACATCAGGGGGCTTAAAGTTACAGTAGCAACTTCATGATGGAAAACTTGTGGAAATCCTGATAGTTAATTTTCAACTTGTGCCTCATTTCCCCTTTTTTAACCATTGTGATATAATTGGTTATGTTCAATATTTCATCACTTACTTCACTCTTGATGTCGCTCCAAGTCGCCAGGAGCACTGCACTGTCTCACACAGAAACAGAGCGCCAAAACCAAAACAGTTTCAACCATGTTCTTTCAACACAGCACCGAGCCTGGCCTTTACAACATTCTGCATACTGATCGTCTGCAGAATCAGATTATTTTACCTCGCATGAGCTCATCGGAAAAGCCATTTAAGTAAGTAGTCGGATGGAGTGTTTCTTTGATGTTCTGTTAATTTAAACTGCTAAATGGGGAAAAACACAATCACGTCAACCCCCGGTGGTAATTACAAGAAGGATATGAGAAGCATTTTGACAGGCTGACACCTGTAGAACCACTGTGGAGGCACAACAACACACTGCAGCTTTTCAGTTTACAGACACAGTCGTCATTTCGAAGCAACAATTATTGCTGCAACCATTAATTATTTTCCATTATCAGCCAATTTGTTGTCTAAAAGTGACTTTTAAATACATTTATTCTGGCTGATCAATACTGGGAAAAAAAACAGTGTGTTACTTACAATGAAATTATGCAGATTAAAGCAACATTTCTGCATAGTGAGAAGCTGTAAGCTGCACATGTTGGTCATTTCTAGACATGCTAACTGCTTTGCTCTGTGTATAGCATGGATGTTCTCTCACTATGTGGGTATTGTTGTCTTAAGCCTTTTCCCTAACCCTGGCTCTACTTGAGGTTTCTTATTGTTAATGGGGAGTGTATTCCCACTCCTTGAATTTGTTGCGTTTCTCTCTTTGATATAACATTGTACTGACGTATGACAGCCTCGAAACATAATGCCTCCGGATGTGGTCTTCACTGATGTGGGAGCATAAAAATGAATGTTCTATGACAGCAAAAAGACATAGTGATTGCAGTATTTCAGAAACAGTGGGCCACCTGGAGTTCTTGCTCACAGGGACCAAGACAGATGCAATAAACAAACACTGTTTGACCGGTGATTTCTGTGGGGTTTAGTACAGATACATAGAGTACACAATGTTCATTACAGCTGGATATCATCAACAAATTTTTGTACTTTAATGCGAGGTATGGCCGGTTGGTGCACTACCTCCTCAGACAGAGATATATTCAATTTTTATCACCAGAGGTGGTAGCCAAATCCCAGCAACAGGCCTCTAGATAACCTGTAGGCTGTAAAGAGTGTTGTTGTTCAGTGGCAGCAGAAAAAATGGGATAAAAAACAGCTTTCATCTGGACTGACAGGAAAGACTGATGGCTGTAGCCTGCAAGATGTACGATATTTCAGTTCACGCTGTATCTCCAGCAATCAATGAGGTTGATGTTGATGGCTTGTATCTCTCAGGGAGTGTGTTGTTTTTAATGAGTGAGAACAAAAGGGAGGGGGTGAAAGTGAGAAGTCAAAGAGTGACAGAGAGAGAGAAAGTAGAGAGGAAGATTATAAAAGCTTACAGAGATTTATCTCAATTAGTCTGGACTGATTTCTGCTGTGTTTATAGAGTGCAGCATGATGTGGCAGAAGCAATCATGGTATTACAAGTGAAGTATTTATTTGGTTAAGTGAGGGCCACTACAAATTACACAAATACAAAACTACTTAATCCACAGACTTCTCAGCATCAGAAATGTTTGTTGCATAACCTGTCATCAAACAACATCTGTGCGTTCTGCTGAAGTTAAACAAGTCCAACATGGTCAAAGCATGAAACCAGTTACAAACTAAACACACCTGACTATTTAAGAACTCATGACACCATAACATTTTTAATATTAATAAAAGTCTCAAAGTGAAAATTCAAAACAGGCACGATTTCTTCAGCTATCCTCTCAGTTAAGTTTCATCAACGCTGTTACAAGTAAAGCTCATTGAGTCCCCTCTTTAAATCTGACAAAACAATAGCACTCAAACTAGTTTTTACACAAGACTGACAGGAATCATTTCCAATCCCATTTGAAACATTACCAAGCAATCTGCTCATCCAAGCAAGGGCAAGAATATGTAAATGCAAACAGCCCTGAAAAATCCCTTGCTTTTTTGTTTTTGTCTTGACAAAAATATCTGAAAATCCAAGAACACTTATCAACATCCTCTCAGGTAACTTCACTCGGTATTTGGCCTTTGGGGACTCTGACTCAGTAGAGAAAACCTACATATCAATGCAAACTGTCAGAAAAGTATGTCATTTCTGTGAAATAAATGACACTCAACCCCCCAAACTTCAAGTGAACAAAGAGCTTTTGTCTCAAGTTCTGCTGTACCCTCTCTGACCTTAGCGAGACTTTTCTCAACTCCACCATGCCTGGCCCACTTCCTGTGTCTTCCACCGCTCTGTCTCACATACCAAAGCAGACATTCACACACCCACGGTGATGGCTGAGCGTGACCGGGTCATCCTGTGAGGCTGAGAGCAGTTCCTGTTCGCGAGTCTCCTGCAGCTGTCTCACAGGCGGTTGCACTGTGCCGGCGTCTTGGAGGGCTTTGGTGGGTGAACCAGGGGCCAAAAGGGGGCCGGGTCCGAGGTGAAGGCAGGATGGGGGCAGAGCTGTCTGGTTTGTTCATGCGATTCTGACTTTACACAAGACACATGAGCGGAGAAGCTCTGGCACGTGTTGGCCAACCCGTACAGAACACACTGTGATGATGCTATAATAGGAACAAAGCGGGTGGATCAGCTATTCCTGAGTGCATAATTTAAGTACACAATTTCAGACTTGTGACTTACGAAACTGCATCAAACTTGCACTAAAGTTTGATAAGCATTTAGTACTGTGGAATCAGCAGCTAGAAAACATCTGTAGCATCATCGAGTCTACCACAACTGTAAACAATATCTGCCAAAAATAACTGTTTCTGTTTCTTTCTTAGTTCTTAGTTGTTGCTCGGCCATAATTTTGCTTCCTTTGTCCTTTTTTGCCCTTTAATATCTTATTTTCTAAGTCTTTATTTAATGTCTACTGTTGCACAAAGAGAGAGTAACGAAATTTCGATTCTTGGTATGTCATGCACATATTGAAATAAAGCTGACTTTGACTTCTGGAAGCAAATACTACAGTTACATAAACTTAACTTCTTACCCTTCATGTATTACTTATTACTATATATATATATATATATATATATATATATATATATATATATATATATATATATATATATATATATATATATATATATATATATATATATATATATATATATACACATGTCCTCGCTCAAAACAGCCTCACATATCCTTCATAATGGAGCCTTTTTGGCCTTTGTCACTTTCTCTGTTGGATTTCTGTGCTGTTCTCTCAGGGTGCACGAGTCTGCAACTGTCTGATCCTCACTTCACCCCCATCTGAGCCCACAGGTCTCCCCTGGTAAAGTTTTAGGCTGGCAGGGACATGTGGTCACGACACTGTGTCTGAAACCACCTCCATCAAGTGACACAGTCCCGGTGGCTGCTCCGAGGTTTGACGGATCTGACATCGGTGAGTTCAGAGGCTGGTGTGGAGTCTTTGTCTGGTGATACCCAGTTCTGGCATCCACTCATTAAACTCGGTGCAGTTACGCCATAATCATCATCAGTGCAGTTTTACTTGCTTTCTTTATTAAGTATGTATGAAAGTGTCATTTACTTATCATTACTCGTCTGTAAATCTGTTTATTCGGGTCTATTTTCATTGTGGTGTTGACATTAAAATATTACAATTAGAACCTGTGTACGTTGATAAACAAGCTGAAATATGCCATTAAAATAATAAATAATTTTTGATTTCAATGAAACAGGTGACCATCTCATCATCAGCTTTGAACATTCCATTGTTAATGCTGTTATTTACTCTATTTTAGGTATGTGAAAGTTAAGATGGTACAAGTAGCTCCTGCTTGACGTATGAGAAGGCAGGGTTACTAGGCGTCTGCCTCACTGCCAGACTGTTTATTGTGGAATGCATTTCCATCCCACTGCTGGTTCTCAATGTGTTTTCAATGTGAGTACATTTTCATGCCAACAGAAGACATTGCAGCGGCATGGTAATTTACTATCACTATTATCCTATTACAGGAAATATAATTTATTTTTCCTGTACTGAAAAGTAGGTTAACCTATATTGCTCAGTCAAAGAGGGATTCAGTGTGTTTCACTGGCAGAACACCTTGACTATTAAGTGGGTGATTCATGGCAGCAGTGATCCTGAACGTATACGTATAAATGTATCTATTTAATCTGAGTTGGACCCTATGCTTTGATAATATCCTCTGTAAGACAATGAATGAGAGCGAGAGGATGGGAGAGGCGGCGGGGCCGAGATGATACAAATGAATGAGCCAGACGAGGAACCAGACACACAAACAGCAATAGGAAGGGCAGGTTAAACGTGGTAGGAATGTGACAGACAGTTGGGGAAGGCAGGCTGACCCCATCCCACATGCTACTGCCGGGTTCCAGGTGTCTCGACCTCCTCCCACGTTCACACTCGGATGTCAAGTTTCCCTGAAGGAAACCAGGTTGGTTCCGTTAGGGAAGTCATATAAGAGCGGGAAGGGAGGCGAGGAATCAGCATCTGCAGGCCGTCTAGTCAAAACAGGACTTCTGAGCTGTCTCTCGTTAGTTTGGGGGTGGCTACGTGAGGCATGACCGGAAAGGGGCCCACATGGACACATAAACTGCGAGGACTGAACCTAAATATTACGTCTATAAAAACATGACCTAAATATTGTGTCTGCAGAGGAGAATTTTCCATCCTGTCTCCAGACCTAAAGACACCTAAGCGTTTTACACTTGCTATGACAGATTTCAGCACTTTTTAATGACCATTATTTTCCAGGCTCCGTAAGCTGAACTTACAGTAAATGCCTACAGCAGTATAGCATTATGAGATACAGTAAGTATCCAGTGGCCCTTCCAGAACAGTTAACGACTACACTTTAAGTCATCCCGACGTCTGAGCAGAACGAGTAAAACAGTCAAGTTTATTAATCACCTCATGCAGGATTTAAACTGTAGTTGATTCAGTAGATAAAACTAAGCCACATATCAGCTTCCTGTTCATTTGTTGGGAGTTCAAGTCTTTTTTGCTTCAGTAAAAAGAATGACAGGGAAGCAAAAAGTGAGAGCAGAGGATCAGAGAGAAATTCTCTTTCTAGGCAATTAAGTTTGACTTCACTGTCATGCTGAGAGGCTGCCAGCACAACCTGATGTTCTGGGTATAAATGCAGAGAAAAAGCCACCCAACTGCAGCTACTGGGAGACAGCTAAAATTATATGAAGCAGTTTAAGAGTTCAGCTAAATCACTGCTTGTCATGGATGCTGGACTGAGTCTGTTTTTAACCAAAAGTACTGCGAAAACACTACTGCAAAATGTAAAAGTGCTGCCAGCTTGGCTAATAAAAATTCTTGTTAATCTCAATATCAGATGGGAGCTACTCACCTGGGTGAAAAGGTTAAAAGGTTTGAACCGGCAAACATGAGGAAGAATCTCATGTATTTGTAAAGAGGCACTGAAAATGTCATCAATCCACAAGGTTATTTGAATGCAAATATTATTCAGTGAAGAGACAGCATTAGATGGAAATTGGTGCTGCCATTACAACCTGCACCAGCTGATTACCTTGTCATTTTCCCCTATTCAAGAGCATCTCGAGCAACGGTAAGAGATAGCGGTTCCGTCCCGAGACACTTAAATACATCCTACGCTGACTCTGAAACAGTAACTATCGATCAACTCCACATTGTGGTTCTTAAAATACTAAAACCTCATGTCTCCTCAAGCAAGACTATCACAAATGGCTAATTCTGAGGCAAAGGTTCTCACCAGAAGTTATCTCTTATCTGTCTTTAGGCTCTAATATCATGCAAGGCTGGCTGCAGCTACAATGCCATTTCCCTCACAAGTCCAATTTCTGTGCTTGTCCTTGCCTGGTAATTTCAAAGCTCTAAACAACCTGTTCGTCTGACGGTGGGCAAAATGGCAAAGCTCAGGTTGTGTTTGAGCAGATTAGAGGACACAGTGTAATTTTGGAACTTCTCTGGCATGAAATTGCACTCCCACTTCATACAGCAAGAAGAAGCAAAAAGTACAATTTGACTGCACCGTGGTCTCCAAAACAGGATCATTATTGCATCTTGCACTTTGGCGTCTGCGTTGCCAGACACTAGATCACCGGGGGCGAGGAGACATCTTTTGTGATTTACGTGAACTGGCAATTTAGCTGCGTGGTTTGAATGTGAGGAGTAGCAGATTGACTATGATTAGTCAGCTCTTCAGTCTGTCACAGAGAATGAACTGAGATATCCTGTGGGGAAGACTCATTTTGTTCACTTGTGTCCAACGCCTGTCTGTTTCAGTCTCTACCACAAAGCCGCAACCACAGAGAGAAGACAAAAGCATGTCGTGCTATGGCTCAGATCACGTGCAGAAAAATGTACAGGATTTCTGTAATGTTCCTTTAGACATACCGACCTCCAAATTCTGCACAAATGTCCAACATAAAGCAGGATGCTAGTATTGGAGACAGGCCAGGCGTGACCGATGATTGATTCGTCTATCAATCATTTATATGGGACCAAACTAGACTGAGTGCTACTTGTGCCTAAAACTTTAACTTCAACTAAACTGGTATCATTAATTAGAGATCAGACTTTTGGTCTGGTCAATTATGGGATCTGACATTTAGTATTTTTCCAATTATCGGTATAGTATGTTCTTAGCCAAATTAATAAAATTGCAAATGTAATCTACTTACTCCACCATTTGATTCTCTCCACTTAAGAGACAGGAAACTAGTTCTCCAAAAGTGCCCACAGCATTATCTGACTGGTTACTTGTCATGAGCAATAACCAATCAGTCCTCTCTTTATTGAAAATATGCAAAACAAATAAGCAAAGACATTTCAATTAAGATTTGACTGGAGTTTGTTATTGTAAATTTGGACATCAGGATTTTAATTTTTACTGCAAATGTGCACCATCGCTAATTGTGTCAAAACAAAACAAAAACTTAATCAAAAAGTAATATTTCAACCAAATGTTTCACCCTTTTCATCAATGAATAGCAACTAAATAATAATGCACAAATGAACTAATCGTTGTTTTAATGAAAAGTGTTTTTTAATGAGGTGCAGCATCTGTGGAATCACGCACTGCAGTTTATGATCTAAGTTTCCTCTGCAACCCATAATTTCTTTTGTTCAGTAGATTTGTCAGCTTGACCTGTTGTACTGCTGTTAATTTAAAAGCTCCTTATGGGAGGGATGCAATGTGTCAGTCAGTAATGTTTTCTGGTGGTTATTTAAAGTAAATGGACTTGACTGATCTGCAAATATTACGAGTAGCATCAACAAAGTAGCTGAGATAAATTACAAAGAAGAAGGCAGCAGCTGACATTAAGAAAAAGGTCAGCTAATGATAATCTGATGCTAATGTAACACAGGTGATGTGGACGTAGCATTAATGTTACTTTCAGTCGAATATCATTTATGTGTCTGTCAGAGTTAGTTCTAGGATTAATGATGCTTCACCATCTAAAGCTTCCTCTGGATGTTCACTGGAGATATAATGTGCATTCATCTGTCCAACCATTAAGCATCTTTTTTTCAGACTAGACTTTAATGAATACTCTTTTGAATGAGCTGCTGCTCTTCAGTGAAAGGAGCATGTAGTTGTGTTAAAGCTAACACTAATGGTAGGCGAGGACTGACAGAGAGAGAGAGGTTTGGAATTTCGAAATGATAACTGGATTTCCTGAGACGACTGTCTGTTCTATTCCTGCTGGTCATGCATAACCAGACCATTCTGTCCTACAGAATGCACCTCATCATCATTCTGCTTTAGGTTGAAAAACGCTCTGGGGCTTGTTTGTGTTTCTAGTATTGTGCTGGACGGAGCTGATCTGAGGATGCAGAGGCTGTGTTCCTGCAAAATAGTGATGGGGAATTGTTTTGATGCAACATCTGCATGCAATGAGGCGAGCACTGTCATTAAAATGGTTTATTCAAGAACAGCAACAACAACAAAAAATGGTAGTGCTGCATGACTGCACCATCTACACTACAAGTTTGGGGTCACTTAGAAATGTCCCTATTTTTGAAAGAAAAGCATTTTTTCAATGAAGATGGCATTAAATTAATCAGAAATACAGTCTAGACATTGTTAATGTGGTAAATGACTATTCTAGCTGGAAACGGCTGATTTTTAATGGAATATCTACATAGAGGTACAGAGGAACATTTCCAGCAACCATCACTCCTGTGTTCTAATGCTACATTGTGTTAGCTAATGGTGTTGAAAGGCTAATTGATGATTAGAAAACCCTTGTGCAGTTATGTTAGCACACGAATTAAAGTGTGAGTTTAGGGTTTGGTCTATGGGTTAGGGCTAACCCTAACCCATAGACCAAAAGAACACATGCAGCCATGGTGACAGATGGCAACAGCTATGGCTTTAAGGTGCTTTAATGATACAAAAATTAATAATGAGATTAAAATGTTTCAACTGTAATTACTTCAGGAGTTTAGTTTTTACTTACTACAACTAATAACAATCAAGTGATTAAATTCTAAGAGATAAGAGTCCGTAGACTAAAAATGTAACTAAAATTAAAACCAATTCAAAGTCAGGTGCTAAAACCATCCCTAGGTTCCAAATACTGGTTATCAGTCTACTTGACTACAAATAATGAGAGTTGGTCCAAAATAAATACATTGGTCGACTCGTACTTTAAACTCTCTAAATCATCGACTGTTGCTAAAATCCTTCTATACATAAAGATGAACTCCTTCACCTGAACTGATGCTGAGAAAATATCTGTAAAATATGCACGCAAGCAAAAACATGTAAGTTTTGATTGGCACGAGGAGTGCCAGCAGTTCAAACCTGTGTTACACCTTCTACCGAGAGAAGTGACAACATTCTGCAAAACAGTCTCTAACAAGTGCAACAATAAAATGGTCGGTATATGTCTCCACACCACATCTACAGCTCACTGCCTCCTTTGCTGCCAAACATAAATACTTGAGGATCTTTTTAATTAGGACATTTAGAGGCTGCTGGTTTCACTCTTCTTTGAATTTATAGACAAGTCATTTAAAGTTTAAATCAAGGTCAGAGGAAGTAAATATTTGAAAACATCTGCTGCTTTAATGCATAAAGTCAAGAGGCTTGACAGAAAAACTGAAATGCAGTCAGCAGGTCAGAGGTATTTTCTTTTTGTTTATTTATTGTCAGTCATTCTGTGAAGAACATAGTGTGCTGAATTCATCCCAATGAGACTCATTTATGTGGCTCAGTTGCCAGTTTTTTTTTTTTCTGAGAGTCTTCAGTGCACAAGGAATCAACACCTATCACCAGTTGTGGGTGGCTGCACTGAGAATGTTTCTCACACTGAGGTGGCACGATGTCTCATTAATTTGTTGTTTCAACAAATCACAGTAGGCCAGCAAGACAGACACTCTTGTCATTTGCTTTTGCAGGCAGACTGCCGCCAAGCAGAAGCACATAAGAGCTCATATACAGTGTAATAAGCCTTTTTATGTGACCGTCAATTGATTAAAACCTGGAACAGGTGCTTCTGTCCTTCTTTTTTAATTGCTGATAAAGCCCCTAAAGTAATTACAGTTGACATATAACAAGATAAGTACACAAAAGACACTTGTGTCCCGAGTGTTCAGCTCAGGACAACCACCTAGTTGAGACATCACACTGTGTCCATCCAGCCTGTAATTTCTTTTGTACCACTTGTTTTTCAGAGCCTTTTAAAGTATGTTTTCAAGACTACAAGTGTTTTAAAAATTATAAATTAAACACACACGTGAAATCATTTACAAACACAGCATTTATATCTAATATAAAAAGAGATGCATGTTTATACCGTCTATACATTTTTCAATGGCAATAACATACACTTTTTGAGTTGCTACAAAATCTGTGTAAATATTTTCTGGTTGGTCAGAACTACTTGGTGGTATGTGGTTGAATGGGGGGTGGTTGTCATGTTAAAATGCATCTGTATGAGAACAGCAGTTTTGCCAGAACATAGTAGCTACTGGGTGTAACTCCAGTTGTGTGAGCACATGGAGCCCTCCAACAAGCTTCACCATGGGTTTGGTGACTGTGGCTACACGAGGCCAAGGTCACCCTTCAGCTCTGTCGCTGCCTATCATCACAGGTCGAGAACGCTGGGGTGGGAAAAGACGTCACACGCAACAGCTGTGGTAAACAACTGCATCCGAGAAACAGCAAGGATGCTGGACAAGAGACTTAAGAAATACAAGAAAGAGACAAATGGTGCTTGTGTGAATTCCAGATAAATGTGTAAGTTATAAAGTCGACTGTATTATCAGTCTAAAAACGCCACATATATACATAAAGCTGACTGTTTGTACCTCCGCCTGTAATCACCCTGAACAAGGTGCAGTAAGAAAGGCAGCAGACTATTGTACGCTGTCAAATCAAACACTTGGAATCCCAATGAAGTGCTTTTAAAGCTCAAAACAGTATTTTAGAAATGTGTTCTTGTCAATCTGAAGAAACTATTTCTATCTACATTTCGAAAATGTTTGACATAATGGAAATAATTTGCTATCTCAACTTATCACAAAGTAAATAAGCATAAAATAACAGTGACATTTTTTATTACAAGTCTTGAAGGAATTCATAATAAGTGAAAAACTAAAGGTTACATGACATTCTACAGCTCTGCATTCAGCTTATCAGACTTATGTTTAGTATTAAGGAAAAATGAAGTTTGGCTCTTTGTTGGAGTGTTTCAGACAATGCTCCAGTGTGCAGTACACAATAATGTAATCCATTTAGACAAGCATTTCCCCTAATAATAAAGCTTTTAAGGCACAGCCTAATGGATAAGATCCCTGCTACCTTCAGGAAATGTTTAATAACTTATTCCTTTCCCTGTTGTCTTATGGAGTTGAATAATATAAAAAAATCTATAATGCATATCTTCAATTACAAAAAGTGAAGGTCTCATCTTTTAAAGGCCGAGAGCGAAATATCAAATAGCAAAAACCAACTCGTTAACCTCCCCTCCAGTGGCTTTACAAGATGATTAGAGGGACCGAAGCAAAGGGACCTGGAAGCAGATCTGATGTAGGAGGCCGATAGACTAAAAAAATCCCAGAGCATTCAACAGACGAAAGCGACAAACAGCAACACAAGAAGTGATTTCTCTAAACTTAGATAAGCACACCTCTGAATTCCCACATCAATTCTCCTGCTGCACTGCGTACCTGCTCTCTATGGCGTCTTATCAAAAGATTTTTTGCACAAGTTCTGACCTAAGGCGTTTTTTTTCCCCTTTGACAGTCCAAACAGTCTGTACAAAGTCCAGTTTTTCAATGGAAGCACCTGTAACTTACCGGTTAATGATAAAGTAAACTATAACAATGTGTGCTGCTGCAAGATCAAGATTAGAAACTCACTTACTTGCACCTGCTGCACATTAATTTCTATGTGGCTTCACACTGACACTTTAACAGTGCAGGTAAATCACAAGCAGTGACAGGCCCTTTTTCTCCCAGCTGCATACGCAGAATCTTGCATCACGCAGTAAATTGTTATAATATTTGCACCAAGAAAGGCCGTAAAAGCTATAAAACCCGAGATGAATGAGTACTTCAGTGATCCTGACAGTGTTTAAATGCACCTTCTATCTCCCGCATTTCCAGGCACAGGGACCAGCAACTTAAATTTTATTGCTGTAACGCAAACTATGAGATTATGATGCTTTATACTGCATTCATTATGAGAAAGAGTGTGTGTTTACCGCCACTGTTTTCCAGCTGCACATACAAACAAGCCAGAGACTCAACTGTGATTCTTTTCTCTGCGCTAATGTATCATCTCTCATCACTCGCAGCCAAACTGCCTCATAACCTCAACTGTGGGACAAAAGCTTTTCTGCTCACTTTAACGTGAAAAGTCATTTGTCCGTTTCCCACAGCCACCAACAGCGCTTTACCTCGCACAATGATACTGAAATGTCATTTGCACAGAAAATTAAATCTCATCATCAAACTGTGCAGTTCGGCTCGGTTGTTTGCAATTCTGCACGAGATGATTCACTGGGATTTTTTTACAAGCCTGTATTTGGTAAACATATTATTTATGCCAATTTTTCATTCATCATACTGACATCTCCCATGAGCAGAATAGAAGCGAGAAACCAAAGCACTGCTGTCTGTGTGTGAAATATGAAAAATTCCACAATTTGAAGGTGATGAAGGGGCTCGGCAGAGTGCTGATGGCGTGCACACATGTGCATGCAAATCTGACGTGCAGCGCATTCGGCATAAACGAAATGTGGTGGCTGAAGGTAGCAGCGGCGAGCTTTTCAATCAATATCCCTGCCGCCAGTGAGGCTGGGGACCATTAGCACTAGTGAGCCAAGTAAAGTGAGCGTGATGTGAAATGACAGGGGCTTTCACAGAAACCGTCCTACCGTTTCCCTCATTGTCATTCAAACACACACAAATGGCCTACAGTGCAGCTGCCCTCACTAGGCAACCAAAGTGCACTCATACTGTTGTGTTGTTTTGCAGAAATAATGCCTTGATTCATTAGTTGCTGTAGTGGTTCGGTCTTTTAGTTCCTGAACTCTAGACAGGATCCTAATCAGCCAATAACTGTGTCAGTTATGAAGTAGAACCTTGAGGATGCTTTGACAAGTAAATAGACAACTGATGATAAATTGCATAAAAATATGATGAAAAGTGAAGAAACATGCAAAAAAAAAATCAATCTTTTTCAAACTGTCACCCCTCTAAGGTGCAGCACTCATTGTTTAAAAGCATTGTTTCTCTAATGGGCGTTTCCTTATACTAGTAATCACCATATCCATCTGTACAGGCTGCTGCACAGAGAACACGGTTAATGTGTGGATACGCAAAGCTTTCAAAAAAAATGCAGGTCTTCTTCTGGGAAATCCTCACAAATCCTATACATTTTTGCACCAGATTTAATTTGGCACTACAGTTGGAGAGAGCCTTAAGTTAATTAGGAAAACTGAGTCACATTTCGAGGGGAAATCATAATTTTACTAGAACAACACTTTTGTATTTATGTTTCAGATGAGTCTAATAGGCTCTAATATACAGTGTGACATGCATTAGGCAGCCTAACATCCAGCATGCTGCCCATCCCTGCAGCTTATTAATTGCATGCCAAGTGAGCACAACAGTCCAACGAGGGGGGAAGGACGCCTTCCTCTCCACTGTCACATCAAAACTTTTTTTTTTCTTTTTTTAATTTATTTTTTATTTTGGCCGTACTGAATCATGCTGACACTTCCCTACCTCTCTCCTCCTGCTCTCTGCCCCGGGTCTGGTGATGAGCGCCGTGTCACCGCACACCACGGCCGCGTCCTCCACGAACACGCAGTCCGGGAGCGACTCGTCCGCGGGGAGCTCGACCACCTCCAGCCCGAGCCTCGTCCTCAGAACCTCGACGTACGCGTCGTGCTCCCTCCGCGCCTTGGCCACGTCCACCTCCGCCTGGCAGCTCCGGAGCGCTTCTTTGGCCAGGGACGAGGGGATCCCCCGGACGACGGCGTGGGTGTAATGACCGAAACCTGCCATCAAACCAGCCATGTTTTGCTTTCCCCCTTTTACTTGGCACGCTCAAATCTGGAACAAAAAAAAAAAAGAAAAAAGAAAAAGAAGTGAAAAACACCCTCAGAGACAACTCGGCGAATGAATGAGAAAAACTACTATCAGCTGACCCGATGCTGCCCGGCTTGCTTATTTGTTGCCTGTTAGTTTGTTGGTTTTTTTTATTCTTTATTTACAGTAGCCTGCTGCACAGTGTCAGTCAGCCCTGCTCCAGTCTCCAGGCGAGCGACAGCGCTTCGGTGACGCGCACCGACCATCACGTGTAGCCGACGAGTCTGTCAGAGAGGCGTTCAGCCCAACAAGTGACAGTCAGACCCACACTGAGCTGTGGATCCGGCAGCTGCACACTGGATCAGCACAGCAGATCCTTGAGGTTCAACTCATACTTGAGTACTACTATAGATATTCCATAATATTGTCTGTAGTTATTTATAAGTGCACAAAACTGAGTGGAACTGTTTTTTTCCCAAACTAAAAAATCCTAAACACCACCTTGTTCCAGCTCATCGGTTGCAAAATGCTGTTTTTCTTCATCTTAGGTGATTATAAATTAAGTTTTGCTCCATTGATTGGACCAAACAAGCCATCTGAAAACTCCTTGAGCTTTTTGCCGTCATTTTCTTTAATCAGTTAGTCAATCAATCAATCAAAAATATTAACTTGCAGGTCTGGAATCAACACTGACATTAGTGTTTCTGTCCACATAGTGACAGCTGCACTTGGATCAATCATAATATCCCTGCAGGAAATGTTGCTGCATACTATTTAGGTATACGATTCCTTCTAGAAATAGGTGGAGTTGCTGAAATCTGCAACAAACTCAGTGACACCAATAAGAAAAGAAACATATTTGCAGAGAATATGAGAGCAGTGTTTGGGTTTTTTTTTTAATACTGAGATGGATGGAAGCCAATTCTGCCCACACTATTAAGACTGGTAAATAATATATGATGCTGCCATCATAGAAGATTTAATCGTTATAAATCGGACTTGTTGCCTACAAATGGAGGAAACTCATAAATGTAAAAGTATGAATAGACACAGTAAATTATATATTTATACTAAAAAAACAACAACTAAAGTTTCCCAAAAAATAAATGGATGATATGACAGAAATGAGGATCACATGTCGATCTAGATACAGCTAAGAACGTACCAGCTGAGAAACCGCTACTTTATTCCCACTGTTAGGTTAAAATGCTTTTTAAAGCAAAGAAACTGAAAGCACATCTCTGTGCTCGAAGCGGATAATTAAAAGACATCTGTTTTGCTCGTGGTAGACTTGAAGAAATAATGTAGACAAAATTCAAGGGCAAAGAATAAATGTATATAAAAAGAGGCTTTGTGTTTGTGTGAGGTGTAGGGCGAGAAGGGTGTGAAAGGAAGATCAGTGTTGAGTGTATGTGTGTACGGGAGGGCTGGTGGGTGGGTGGGTGGGTGAGGGGGGTTGTATTCCCTACGGTGCCATCTAAGGAAGGATCTGGGCCCGGTGAAGCTGTCTGAATGGATGGAATGTTTCTTCAGACGTCCCAGAAGCACATTCTTCCACCGCGGGACCTCGGTTTGTCTTTTCTTGTTCCAGATTCACTCAATTATCCCCGACTGCTCTAAACATTCCAGTACATTCCAGGAGCCCCACATTCCTTTTTCCACTCCAGCCAGGATCACCAACCAGCAGCACCCTCCTCCCAACACTAACACCTGCCCCCACCCAACCCAGACCTCTTTTTTTTTTCCATCATTCCTCATCACGGATGGACGTGGCCCAAGAAAAGACCCTCTCTTTTCTCTCTTCTCTCTCCATGTGGAGGAATTTGGGTTAGTCAGATGAAGGAAAGCCCTCATACTTTAGGCACACCTGGCTGCTACATTGTGCAGCTATAAAATCAAATCAGTGAAAGCAGACACGCTCCTCCAGCTGCAGATGAAGCGGCACCACGAGCAGCACCTCTTTATTTGTCTGCTATGATTGGGCTCATCATGAGCTTCTAGACGTCTGAAGTGACACAGACATGCATGATTACACAGGTGCACAGAGCATATTTAACTTTAGGCGGTCGGGCAAATTTATGAGTCTAATTCCCTCAGAAAATAAAGTGATCAAATAAAATGATATTTATAGAGGGAAAGGAATGGATGTTCCATTTTCAATAGCAGCTCAAATGACATCCAATACAACTAGTTTTTCAGCTATTTAAGAAAATACAAAGGAAATGTCAATCTGTTGAGTGTCTCCCAACATCCAGCAGAAATCAATAAAGAGTAGTTTCAATTTGAGGAAAGGAAGCAGCCGCTTTTAGCATCATTTAAACACCTCCATTGGTGAAGATGTTTTGTAAGATACGGGAGTGAAATAAGTGGTCAGTGCCATGCATGAGTATTTCCACCTCGAAACTGAAGTGTACAAATGACAATTCTTGAAAAAATATGGATTCAGATTTTCAGGGTTTCATAAACAATCAGTTAAAAGTTTGGGGCCACTTAGAAATGTCCTTATTTTTTAAAAGAAACGCTTTTTCTCCCAATGAAGATAACATTAGATGAATCAGAAATACAGTGTAGACATTGTTAATGTGGTAAATGATTATTCTAGCTGGAAATTTTTAATGGAATATCTCCATAGGGGTACAGAGGAACATTTCCAGCAACCATCACTCCTGTGTTCTAATGCTACATTGTGTTAGCTAATGGTGCTGAAAGGCTAATTGATGATTAGAAAACCCTTGTGCAGTTATGTTAACACATGAATAAAAGTGTGAGTTTTTTCATTAAAAAAAATCCTTCCTGTCCTAAAATGATTACATATATCTCCACTGGAATGTGCAAATCTAAGTCCTGACCTCTCTCTCCATCTACAGCAGCTCCAGCACACTAGCTCACCTATGACACTGCTCAAACGGGGTAGAACTACTGGACACTTCACAGTGGCAAGTTAGAATACGAGAGTAATTCAGGCATTCAGGCATGTTTAAGTCAAAAAATATTTTGAAGAATAATGATACAGGAAACTTCACCCTAGAAGTTGATAGGATTTGTTCCTTGGGTTTTTTACTTAAAAAACCTTGGAAGTCTAAATCTGTTTTGTTGAGATTGTCTTTGCTATACTTCACTTTTAAGGTGGAAATGCTCAACCATGTCATTTACTTCCTTTTGTTGCTCATGATATGTCTTCTAGCTTACAAAAACACAACATGGACTTGTTAACTTGTTTAATTTCTTTAACATTTCATTTCCCTCTAAATTAAGTGAGTATTTGTTTATATGCTGTGATTATGTAAAGCCTAGTGAGGTTCACTATATAAATCAACTTTGACCTGATTTGATTTTATTTGTGCAGGAAGTTTCTAAAACTAGACCAGGCAGGTTAGGCAAATTCAGACATACCACAAAAGTAACTTTAATCTCTTCATCACGCAATAACTTTTGGAATGCACTGATCCTTAGAAATAGGTGGTACTGTGGCCAAGTATCAAAGGGAGAAGTTTTCATTGTTCTTTCTATAATCATTAAGGCAGACATGTTTTCAGGTAATCAGAACTACTGATTAATGGACATTCCTCTTGTGTTGTTGACAGAGCCAGTAGATTCCTCAGCTGTCTAAGCTAATGGTTTGGTGCAGGAATGTGAACTGACTATATTTCACTAAGATTATCGTGTTCTCTTACTTTGCTGCTTCACACCCCATTTCAGACATTTAACATCTCAGCATTCAGCTAAGTACACTGCTTGTCCTGCTCTCTTGGCCTTCAGCCTATCAGAATCACACAACAACAGCTGATTAGAGTCTATCTGAAGAAGATATATCGAATCTGTAATACTAACAGAATGTTCAACTGCTTTACACAGTTTTTTTTAATCTGCTGCACAGTTAGTGTCAATGATTCTTGACATTTTCACTTCCTGATGTGACTTTAGAGTTCTTCACATTCCTCACAAAGTGTACATCTGTTAATACAAGTGTGATTTATACACTGATCAGGCAAAACAATATGACCACCTGCCTAATATTGTGTTGATCCCCTTTTTGTTGCTTGACCTGCAATGCTTAGGTGGGTGGTACATGTCAAACAACTCAAGATTTCCCAGCAGAACATTGCATTATAACAAAATGATCAATGTTCTTCACTTCACCTGTCGATGGTCATAATGTTGTGGCTGATCGCAGTATATATAGACAGAAATACTTTCCTACTCTTGTTTCATTTGCAATAAATGTGTGCATCACCTTAATATCACTCTCTGGCCATTAATTAAACTACTAAAATATCTTCACTGGGTATCAAAGTTACATATTTAGATGCTTTTCCCATTTAAGCAATCCTCTCGTTTCTATCTACATTTATCTACGTTTTTCCTCTGATATCTATCCACTCGCTGCAGCTCAGCACACCAGCTCACCTCTGCTCAAACACTGTCAAACTACTTTGCACTACACAATAGCAAGCTGCAATGTATGTTCAAACTGGAAACTGATTGTGAGAAAGAATATTGATACAGAAAACTCCACCAAGACGACAGGATTGGTTTTTTAGGTTTGTTACGTATGAAACCTCAGGCGTTAGAATCCATGTTTTTGAGACCGTAACCAGTACGCTGCAGTTTTATTTATTTATTTTTATTTTTCATTATCCCTTATTAATCCCACGAGGGGAAATTCTGATTTTCGCATCTCTCCCCAATTGGGGGAGTCAGAGCGACGTGTCAGCCGCGGTACAGTGCCCCTGGAGCAGGAAGGGTTAAGGGCCTTGCTCAAGGGCCCAACAGTGGCCACATCGGGGCTTGAACCTCTGACCTTCTGATCAGTAGTCCAGAGACTTCACCGTTGCGCCACTGCCCCACTGTTTTGAGGTGGAAATACTTTTTGGCTGATTATTTTGTTTATGATTTGTCTCCTAGCACATAAAAACACCCTATGGACATGTTAACAAGCTAAAAAAAAATAAATAAATAAAAAAGATTTCGACCGAGGGGAATCTTTAAAATTGCAGTGAGACCATAAACCAGTCTGCAAGGAGAAACTTTCGCCCATGTCATGCTGGGGTTAATTCCGGCCATCTTGAAGGAATATGTACTTTTTACACTAAATTAACCCATCACTGCTGACTAAACTAGCCAAGAATGCCAAATGAGTAATATTATTTTCTTCCTTTACCCAACACACAAACACTTGCACAAAATATGACTTCTTCTTTTGGCAGAATGTGAAGTAGTATATTCAATTTACTGCACCTTCCTGACATGTGACTTTGTAGCAGATGTTACGAGTCACGACATCTTGTCAGCCTCATCCAAGCTCAATGCTAAACAAAATAATATTGAACAGACCCACAGTGTAAGTACTCAGAAGTTTACACTAGCATGGGATATCCTATACCCATGTGAAGTGGTGGAACTGTGCAGCTTTAAGCATAAATTATAGTATGCATTGATTATGCATATATCGATGTGCTATACCAATAACACAGAATGTCTGTTGTGTGTATTTTCTGTTGCAACAATGGTTCAAACGCCCTTTTGGCCAGGTCTCATTTGAAAAAGATATTTTATTCTCAATAAGACATATAACTGGTAAAATAATTATGTCAAGATAACAAAGACAAAATATTCGAACACAGACATCTGTGCCTTTCTCCCTTTCAAAGGATCAACAAATCCTACTGACAAAAGTTACATAAACGCATCCAGTAACATTCGTGTGAGCATATTATCTCAAGTGTCTGTCTTCCCTGATCAGAGCAGTATCTTTTAAGAACTTGACTCTGTGTTTTTATCGCCAGCATCATTTCAGCAGCCATTCACATGAGAACAAGCCATAACTCATCAGATTTCCTGGTGCTCCATGAGCTGACAGAGAAAGGAAGTGCTGTCGCTACACACTGCATACTAGTTATGACATTTAGCGTGAATATGCTACAATGGAATCTGTTGTTTAAACACACCGGGCCATCCTGTTCTGTCCCATCTGTCACTTAGACATAAATGGGGAGGCTGACGGCTCTTGGCCACAGACTTCTTAAGGACCGATTCTGAGGGCCGCTGCCTGTTGAACTGTGAGAGCTCCTGGTGGGATCTGACAATAGGTTTCCATTACACTGAGCCACAAGACAACACACAATCTCTCGGGATTGTGGTCAAGAGTGAAATCGTTAAGCATCCCAGCTGGGGGCTGCGAAACTGCTCTGATACTGACGTTGCACTGCAATGAGAACAGTCCAATCATCATCCTCCTCTCGACTGGGGGCAAATGACTGTGTATGCTGTATGCGTGACGGGGGTTCTTCAGCCTTAGTGGAAACTATTATGCCAGAGCAATTACAACACTAAGACGCATTTCCAGCTATTGGAATGTTTCCTGAACTGAATGGGTAATTATGGAATGAATATTACTGCATGGTATTCTCCACTGACGTAGGATGAAAACACTGTTTCCTATCACTGGAACACATAATAAGATACACATACATGTGGACATACACAGATTGAAGGGAACATGTTACGTTGTTGGGGTTTTTTTCTGTCGTTTAATGTGATTTTTGCTTTTGTTTAAATTTTTTTTGAGCATTTGAAAGGTCTGTTTACTTGTAACTTGGCCAAAGACCAAAGAAAATGATTGTCTTCTGCAGAAAATGCTGCTTCATACCTGCTTAAATCCACAAGAGTCCCTGTGGCCACTGTGGACATCTGCAGCCCAAACTGTGTGTCCATCAAGCCACTATGCTACAAGGGATATGTCACAGCATAGAAAAGATGGACATAGCCTCCGGGTGTGAAAAGCAAAGCCAAAGCAGAAGTGCCTTAAACCTTTATTTTGAGGAAGTCTAATTGTATCAAATCTATGAGAAAATGTCCCTACTTTTCACTTTATGTTTTCCCTCAGTTAACAATTTCCTATTGAATTTATGATCTCAGTTGCTACTTTCAAGACTTTTTGAGTATAGCATGATGTTTATTTTGTAAATCATGGTCTAAATTAGGGTAAAGTCCCTGATAAAACAGGGTATGTTTCAGGGTGGGACTATTCTCTAATTGACAGGTTGCTACCATATCAGCATAAACTGTATCCTCACGGTTTCAATCACATCCATCCATTGCTTGTTACATCTGATTTCATGCCAAACTCAGAGCTTGACCAACAAGTGATGTCATAGTATCTCTAGAAAGCAGTCTTGTGCGCTCGGTTGTGTGTGTGCACTCCCACAGGTCTCTTTGCTTATATCCACACATACACAGTATGTAACCAAGTTTGCCTTGCTTTATGGAGCCAGTTGACCAACCAGGGAAGACTGGGCTTTTTGAGAGGGGACCTTAAAAAACAGGAGCTAAAACAGAGAATTTCAGACAGAGGGGTAGAAGAGATGCTACATTTATGTAAAGTATGAGCAAAATACTGTGCGTTTACTCGTGCCGCTAACTCGCAATGATACAGAAATCTTTAACAAATCTGTGGATCCAGACTATAAGCCACATCACTGCCAAAATCTAATCACTTGGTCCTTGTGTCATTTCTGACCTTCCCTGAAAATTTCATCCAAATCCATTACTCCGTTTTTCAGTAATGTTGTGCACAGACAGACAAACAAACCAATGCTGATTGTCACATAACTCCGCCACGTTCGTTGGTGGAGTAATTACGAACCTATAAATGTGCCTAATAGGGGCTCTTTAACACATACAGTTGAGTGACTGCAGAGGACAAGCTGATAAAACATGTTTGACATAATTCACACAATAAAGGTGTATTGTTCTAATTCGGTATTCACATTTAGACAAAGTTAAAATAATTAAGAAAGACATTAAAAATGATCAAGCTTAATGCAGCAAGTTTCATGATATCCAGACTTTTACCCCCTTGTATGGATAAAACTCCCAAAAACTGGATGTTCACATATTGAAACTAAAAGTGTATTTGTGATAAACTATCCCTCTCTGTTTCTTTTTTTGTCTTCCTTGAGGCCCCAGTTTTTTAAAGCAGCCTTTCTGAATTTTATTTGTATAATATTAACATTTCATTTATAAAGCTCCCTTGTGAGCCCTACAGGATTTTACAAATGTTTTTTCTTAGGAATAACAGTATGAGTATTAATTAGTGTATTGAATTGTAAAAATCAGTGACATGTCTCTTTAAAATCTTAAATTTTACATGTAAACAGGCCAAATTACAGACATATTTGCATAAAATATCAACACACGTGCTCACATAGACACACCCCCTGGCCAAATAGGCTGCACACACAGGCACACCTCCAGACCCAAAACTCACACAGTCATGAGTAGGAGGCTGTACGATCAGCACTGTAATCATGTGAATGAGAGCTGCTCTATTTGAAGATGAAGTGACCACTGACTTTAGGAACGTGATCAGTCTTAAAATAAAAACATATCATGCAAGAAATTCTTTACACATCACTTAGTGTCTGGAAGTGGAAGTGTGAAAATATGACCACAGCATCACAACTGACAGTCTGTAGGTTACCAGAAGATTGCAACAAAAACACTCCATTAATAAAAGTCGACTTAAAAAAAAAAATCACTATCAGGATTTATTCATGTGATTTTATTTTTTAAACTTGTGCTGAATTATTATTTAAGAACACGCTACCTGCTGTGATCCACATTTATAAGAAGGGGCATACGATGATGATTCAGGGTTTTGCAAGTAAAAGGTGATTCATAAGCCATCAAAGCCAAGCAGAGCTCGTAGAATAGACTGTAAAACAAAAGAAGTCCAAACTCACCGGAGAGGCTCTTCAGCCGTCTTGTTCACTGCTGCTGTCTCACTGTACCGTTATGTTAAGTCTACACATGAGTCTAGAGAGAAGCAGGGAAATGTCCGATCCTTATAAACACAAATAAACTACTCTGTCCTCGTGCAAAATATCCTCTTTGTAACGTGCCATCCGTTCATAGCAATGGCAGTAACGGTTTATAGGCTTTTGCGTCTTTACGCATGTCCTCTCCTTCTGGTGAAAGTTTTCATAAATCGGAATCATTTCAAACCTCAGGTGGAAGGGACTTATTGAGACCCCTGTTGTAAAAACTAGACAAAGACTAAGTATTTGTCTCCCCCCACCAACACACCACAACATCTCTGGTGGAAAATTGGAACACTTCACCTACAACGGAACCCACTTTTCTTTCCCCACGAAACGTGGACAGATTGCGTGAAAAAGTCAAACTGCCTTAAGGAATGAACGCAAAGGAATTTCCCTGCATGAAGAACATATTTAACAAGCCTTTAAGCTGTCAGGAATGCTGGCCAAAGGGAGAGAAATATGTTAATAATGTAGGCTACTGCCATACCAAATATGGCAATATTGTTACGTCTGAGCTCGGGTGCGCATCTGGAAATGCTTAACTCCTCTGAATAAAGGCACCGGAGAGCCAGAAATAGACTCTTTTAACGTATTTCTGCGCACACCTTTAAGACTCAGAGAAAACCACCTCCGGTTATTTTAAACGTGGACACTGCAGCATGTTAGAAAAGTGTATTTAACGCCATGTTTTGGTCAGGAAAAGTGTATATCCTTGGCATGATCTATGCGCACTGGAATTCCATTTGGGAGAGATTCTGTGGTATTTGCCACTTTAAATCAGAGGGTAACACTCTAATTTTGAATATGTGAGCACAAAGTGCAAAGTCACCCCCAAAAGTATTCAACTGCTAACAACAAAAAGTTACAATAAAGCCCCTAAAGTCCACCACTGCAACAGAAAAGTCTGTTGAAGCTGAGCTGATAGATGTGAGAAGCGAGCAGAGGAAGAAAATGAAAGGGGGGATAAACAAGAAGGGAAAAATGTGAGACGGAAAAGTGTGTTCAGATGGGATCTAGGGGAGAAAAATCCATTTGAGAAAGAGAGAAAAAAAAAAGAGAAAGGTTTAGACAGGGTGGAGCTTAGGTCTTGGATGGAAAATGCGCCGAGAAACATTCCTGGCATAGTTTGGGAACAGTTCAGCAGGCAGCCCAGGAACGACGTCAGCTTCACACTACGGTATAAAAGTCCGGAGGTGGCCGGACCTCAGCAGACTGCAACCGCTTTACCGAGAGCCTCATCTACTCTAAAAGGAGCCTCTAACAGCAGAGACTACCAGCAAACAAACCAAGAGAGACAAACGACCGAGCGAGGGAATACCTAAGGACTCCTCCGAAGACAGACTTTTCCTAAACCTGAACAGGATTCCTCTTGAACGCGCACAAGAAATTTATCCAAGATGCTGATGCTTACTGTTGTCGTTATCTTCCTTGGAAGCCTCAACCTGGTGAGTGTTTTTCCCTGTTTCTGTTTTCTATATATTTACGCTTTAAGGAGAGGAGCATCTTTTAACTGGATGAAATGCTCATTTTCTATAGTTTTGAGACATTCTGTGCGTTTAAAAAAAAAAAGTTTCAGGCTCTAATAGAAGCTTTTCTTGTTGGCTACAGGTCCTCTCCTCCTCCATCTCTTCGTGCCCCTCCGTGTGTGAGTGTCCGCTGGAGATGCCCAAGTGCGCACCCGGCGTGAGCGTCGTCCTGGACGGCTGCGGCTGCTGCAAAGTTTGCGCCAGGCAGCTGAACGAGGACTGCAGCCTGACCGAGCCTTGTGACCACACTAAAGGGCTGGAGTGTAACTTTGGGGCCAGTTTTGCTGCTGCTACTACTCGTGGCATCTGCCGAGGTATGTATAAAGACCCCTCCAGCACCAGATGTGCATGCCTTTGAATTAGTCTGAAGTTTTTTTGTTGTTTTTTGTTTTTTAATAAAGGGGGTTTATTCAGGAGTATGGGAACCTATGTGATTTCAACACTGTGGAATGCAGCTAGGAGGAAACTAGTCTAAACCTCAAAGTACAGACAGCCCACTGTGGAGGGAAAGAGACTCCTCAGGCAGCCTGAAGAATTTCACAGTTTAACTGATCCTTATCTGGCAGCCATGTGATGTCTTCAGCAGACGTCTTTGAGCAGAGCAGGAAAGAATAACATTCCTTTCCTCCTGTTTTTTCTCCCTGCTGCAGCCAAGTCAGAGGGCAGACCCTGTGAGTACAACAGCAGGATCTACCAGAACGGAGAGAGCTTCCAGCCCAACTGTAAACACCAGTGCACATGTATCGACGGGGCGGTGGGATGCGTCCCGCTGTGTCCTCAGGAGCTCTCCCTGCCCAACCTGGGCTGTGCCAACCCCAGACTGGTGAAGGTAGCAGGCCAGTGCTGCGAAGAGTGGGTGTGTGATGATGGCAAGGAGACAGACATCCTCGAGAAGATCTTTGGCAAAGACACACTGACTGATGAGTTAGAGACAGACCTTACCAACAGGAATGAACTCATTGCAATCGTCAAAGGAGGACTCAAGTCCCAAGCTGGTAAGAAAGCAGGCTTTTATTCTGAAAGTTATTCCTTCTTTCTGGATACATCTATATGTGAAACATAACACATTTCAAGGTGCTAATGTTTTGACTTCTTTCAATCCCAGCATTCAGACCACCGCCTGAAGTCCACATGTTTGACAGCCAGAAGTGCATCGTCCAAACCACGCCCTGGTCTCAGTGCTCCAAGAGCTGTGGAACCGGCATCTCCACCAGAGTCACCAACAACAACAGCGAGTGCAAGCTGGTCAAAGAGACACGAATCTGTGAAGTGCGGCCATGCACCCAGTCACCTTATTCCAGCCTCAAGGTAAGCTTGAGCCAGCCTGGCTGCTTGTTATGGACACATGCATGACTCTGAAGACACATCACTGCTGGGTCTGAGTGCACAACTAATGCTCCCTTCTGTTTATTTCTTCTGCAGAAAGGAAAGAAATGCAGCAGAACCAAGAAGTCCAGCCAACCGGTTAAGTTCACCTACGCTGGCTGCTCCAGCCTGAAGAAGTACAGGCCCAGGTACTGCGGAGCCTGCGTGGACGGCCGCTGCTGCAGCCCCCACGACACCAGAACCATCCGCGTCAAGTTCCGCTGCGAGGACGGCGAGACCTTCAACAAGAACATCATGATGATCGAGTCCTGCAAGTGCACCTACAACTGTCCCCATGCCAACGAAGCCTCCTACCCCTTCTACCACCTCTCCAATGACATCCACAAGTTCAGAGACTGATTGGTGAACGGCATCCAAACCCCTCGGCAAGAGACAGATCAGCAGCAGTATTGGCAGCCAATGGCAGTCGAGATGAATGCAGGGGTGTAAATAGACCACCAATCAACTACCAGCTTCTTGTTGTAACTAGATTCCCAAGGAATTGTGGGCTTACATCATGAGGACTTAATGAAGTGCACTGTTTGCTGTGACTACATCAGCATTCTTAATAAGAACTGCTTCGTATTAATGGAGCATCTGAAGTAGCTTCGTTATGGAGCAAGATGTAATTAATATTTGTACATTTATGTTAGTTGCTGATATCAATTCACTGTGTATATTTTGATCCTTTAAATCAGACATGACCCAGACTGTAGACTTGTGTGTGTATATGTAGATATGCACATGCGCAACTTCAATTAGCATACCATCTTGTATCTTAAGAACAAGACAACGAAATGTAACCTCTGGACTTGTTTAACAAGTGTGTGGTTTCATTCCTTCCTGACGTGGGCATTATTGTTCATGTTTTGTGGCAGCTATTGAACTCCCTTCATGAAAAAGACAAAGCGAAACATGTCAAAGGATGAATGAATGTTTTTATTATTGTTATTAATATTATTTATCGAAAAAATGTAGCTACTTTATTTGGATATTATGTGTCATACTGGAATAAATTGTAAAATGATTTAATTTTATATGCTACAATAAAACTGATTTATTTATGAAATATGACACTGGCTGAGTTCAGTCTGTTCAAACTACACTGCAGGACAGAGCAAACAAATAATGCTCACATGCACAGAGCTGGGCCAGGACATTTAAAGCCAATATTGAAAGAGAAAGCCCTCCTGTTATATCACTCTGTAGACCCAACAGATTCTCAGACAGACACTGAGGAGGGTCAGTCTGTTCTTATATAACACAACCTTGGAGGCTCTCTCTCCTGACTTTCTGTGCTTTGGAATGCCATTCTGCAGCGAGCCAGCTTGCTTTTATTTGATCTGGCTAAGCCATACACTTGACTGATTCTGAGAAGGGGGAAAAAGATTAAGTCCATGAGTAGCAATGAGTATGGGAGTATGCCAAGAATCTTAAGTGCTGCTCTGAATGGGCTGGGATTAGACACCATGCAACAAGGACAATGACTATTATTGTATACAATGGGCTGTATACCATGAATGCATTCCCCGGTAAGCTTTTTTTCACACCGAGGAATAGTACTACCAAATTGACCTAATTCATTAGCAGTTGCCTTTAAAAGTGAATTAGCTGCATTAGTCTCTGCTGGCTCTTAAACTGCAGGGGTCTGCTAAACAGTTGTAAACAGTGCTGCAGAGCAGGGAGGGCTGAAGTCTCCCATCCAGGTTTCAGTTTCACAGGCATTAAGAAATACTATTATGAGATAGAACCAGGGAAAGTACAGGAAACAAGGGGAGCACAGTTGCTTCTGTGGTCATAGAAACTTCACATTCAGTTTTCATGCCACTGAAACAGTGTTTTGCTACTGTCACATTAACACAGCTTGACTCATGTTCCGGTGTTTATGTTATTTATGTTTACCAGACTGCCCCTGTATCCTTTTAGTCTAGTTTTTTGACTCCAGGGTTCATGAAACGCATGTGATATGCACGGTATGATTAAAGAGCACAATAAGTATCAGTCTGAAAAAGGACCTCCTGTTATTTTTCTTTCTCACAGGGTCTGATGTTTGCACCTGGTACAAATACCACCAGTACAGTTTGAACTGGGCTACTAAGAGCAGAGCTCAGGGGCAACGACAGGGAAGGGTTTCTTTTTTGATCCAGGTAGAGGGAGCGGCTCAGGAATGCAGCAGTGGCTCAGAAAGCAGACATCCTGATGGGCAGCAGATGTTGGAAAATATTTCAGAGCAACATGTTCACTTTAGCTAAGAAGATTTTCCAAATATACACAAACACTCCCAAGTACCTGCTTGTATTCACAAAAGGCATTTTATCTCCCCACAACTATAAAAAAAAGTGTCTGTCTGACACTCCATGGCACTCCTGCACAACTTTCATGCATAGCTGCTGGCAATAAGTCTTAATCGAGGGTATTTAATAAGAGGTTGAGCAGTGTACATAGTCTTTGATTGAGCTGAATACCGCACAGGATGTGCCCACTGAGGTTTTACAGATTGCTCACATGAAAGGCTTCTGAGGTTTACCTAATCACAAAGATGTGTGGCTGCCCCTTGCAGCCAGGGTTTACAGTCAAAACACTTGAGGGAGCCTTGTGTTTGCTCTTTCCCTTTCTGCAGCTTCCTAAAGAAGAAAATTTCCATCTCTGCCCTTCATAGTTTGGGAGCTGCTATGCAATCAGATTGTCATTTGTCTTGATAACAGCTTACTTGGTTATGTAATGGCATCTGTATGTTATGCGAGCAATGCTTTCGGTCACCCGTAGCATTCCTTTATAATGTACAGACAAGCTCAGTGGTGAGGCTCACAATCCTTTAACCGTCTCAGAGAACCCAAAAACATTTACTGTCAGAAATAAACTGTGGTGTTCCAGCAAACAGAGTGCAAACCTGTAAAAACTATCATGCTCACACACACAGGCGCCCCTGCAATTAAATCACTCAGTGACTACCTCATTCCCTGAACCTAAAATGTGTTTATATGACAAAGACATTAGCATTAAAGCTTCATCAAGCACTACGTAATGCAGCACAGCCAGAAGCTAACAGGATTGAGAGTGGCCATTACAACATGCTGGACACTGCTGAGCACTGATGTCAACTATTTTACAACCCCCTTGTCTATAACCTCAGGTTAAAATTCACTGTTATAAGGAACACAGGGGGAAAGTAGGGTTAGAGGCTGGCAACAGTGCAGATGCAGAGGCATGCACCTCTTTCATAAAGTACCATCTGCTGGACAAAAGAGGAAACAGCATTCTGTATGTGATATCCATCTCCACCTGCTTACACCTGCACATTTGAGAGATTTATTGCAGTCAAATGTGCAGCTGAAACTGACTAAGATTGCACACATTATTACTCTGGTATGTTCAATTTCTCACTATAAAAGAATGATGTGAAAGACATACGTATGCCAAGTCCTAACAGGGTGTGGGATCGTTTTGTGGCAATCAGCATGAACACACACACACAAAACCCTGACAGTGATGCAAATCTTCGGACACACCCATCGGATCCCCATTTGCAATTACATAACAATAACTGATGAGCAGGCTTAGGGGAAAATCAGAGTCGGTTCCCTCCCAGGCTGTTGGATTGTTCAAGCTGTCCCCAGAGGACCGCGGGCTACTGCAGTGATTATTTGCTCAAACAAGCTGAGCATTGATGGGAGAGGCAGCACTCAGTTTTTGGGCGTCTTGCTTCTCGGCCCATTGGAGACAATGTTGGGCTGAATAATCTCCAAGTGGGCACAAAACTGTGAGCTGAGCTAATGTTGGCACCTGCTGCTTTTGCTATTGTTTGACATGGGCAGAGCAGTGAGGTCACGCAATCACAATCTGGGCTTAAAACGTTAAAGGAATCTAATCTGCGTTGGGTTAAGAACTACATTTGCTGTCCAAAATGTCAACGGCAAAAATGTTCAATATCCCTGATAGAAAATGTAGGAGTGTGAAATTAAGGGTTAAATGTAGAAAAAAAAGCATCAGATGTCATTTTCTGCCCACTGACTTTTTGTTTCATTATGCAAGACTACATTCTTTGTTATAAGACTGAAGTACTGAAATCAATGAGGCAGTTAATGAAGCAATTAATATGCAATATGTGGCTAAACATACAATTATTTATTTATTGGTTTGTTTTCAGAGGAAACTGTGAAAGCAGAATTTGATCAACAGTAAAGTCAGCACATTACATGGAGAGTCCAGAGTTTCAAGCACTTGATTTTAAAAATAATACAATGAACAGTTTATCTTCAAACAAAATGCAGTTAACAGGAAACACCTGAATCAAACCAATACTTAATGCGATCATCTTTCAAGTGTCAAACGGCACCAAGTCTCCAACAATTATTCCAGGTAGGTTGTCCCTGGCATGTTGGAGAATTTTGCACCATTATTCTGTGGATTTAGGCTCCCTCTGTACTTCCTGTGTCCTCATGTTATTCCAGACTCACCTGATAATGACATCAGGGCTGTAGCGGGCAGGATTTCTTGCACTTCTTGTGCTGAAGTTTCATTTATTGCTCTGGCTGTGTAATAGGGGCTCCCGTTGCGAATTAATTTTTAACCCGTTAAACACCTCTCTGATGGCACTGCATGATAGATACAGTTCTGCCGGGAGTTCTCAGCACGGAGAAGTTCATTAATTCTGTCCAATCCCAAATTTCGTTTTCCAAAATGCAGCCCAGAAATTGCAAGAAATGTTCACCATGCTTCAATGATGCCTTGTGACACTGTGGCTCTGTGTTGCTGTGGGGAGTATTCTGCTGGGATGGTTTGGGTCCCAGAGGAGAGGGTCACTGTAAATCAACATAAAGTTGTTCTGAGTGATTCCCTTTGTCCTTTGATAAGACATTTTTTCCCTGATGGGAGCGGTCTCCTCCACAGAGACAATGACCCCATCCATAGTTCACGAAGGGTCACTGAACGGTTTGATGAGCTATGTCCTTTACAGTCTCTAGATCAAACCAACTGAAAACCTATGAGAGATTTTGGACCGTCGTGTTGGACAGTGATCTCCACCACCATCAACACCAAATGAGGGAATATCTTTTGGAAGAATGTTATTCATCACCTCACTAGAGTTCCAGAGACTTGGAGAATCAATACCAAGGAGCACTGAAGCTGTTCTGGCAGCACATGGTGACCCAACACCTTACTTAGACACTATTTTTTTCCTTTCTTTGCTTCCTGTCTGTATTTCAAACTTTGAATCACCAGTCCAGAGCATCTTCTGCCATTTTTCTGTACCGCAGCACTTTGAACCATGTTCAGTTTCATGTGTCTTATTTGCTGAACTCCGTTTCCTTAGCTGAATATCAGGTTTTCAGCTCTTAACTTTGCCTATTTCTCTATTTCAGCAAAAGAGCTTTAACAGCTCATAAAAAGGCCAGCTTGTTGTGGAATTTCAGTGTACAGACCATGCTGATGCTGAATGACAGTTTTGTGGCACTTGAGCACTTCTTTAGCAGCTCAACCTTTTTAGTCTGGCTATACCAGACTCAGTTTTATTCCCCTTATACAACCATGCCTATGGCAGTTAACGATTTTGCTTCAACTTTCATATTACATTGCTGTTAATCAAACGTTAGAAGATTCCTACCAATTTAGCATTTTGTTTAAGTGGAAAATGGTCTGAAAATCTTTGAACAGCACACAAAGATCTCACTGGTATGTGTTACTATCTGCTAAAGAAATGACTGCAGTTGTAAAATAATCTCCTACAACAGATGTTTTTGTTGAACATGTGAAGTGCCTAAAATGATTTTGCAGTATTTACATTTTCTGTAAATATACAGAGTGCATCCAACATACTCCGCTATTGAACACAGCCTACCTTACAGATTATTGTATCACCTGCAGACATTTCAACAATATAATTACTTAAAATGATGCTGATTACTGGTAGAAGAAACATAAAATGTGTGACTCGTGGACACTACTTTCCAAAAGCAAGTGCTACGGCCTTTGATGATCCATTCAGATTTGGTCATAACTGACACTAAAATTTTAAGGAAAATGTGGGAGACATAATTGCGTTGTTTTGTCATAGATAATTTAAATCTGCACCACAATGATTTTTGTCATAAAATACAATTTTCTTGGTTAGCATTTAACAATATGCTTTGAACTCCTGAACTGTGGTGGGCCTCAGGATTTTGCTGATGTTCCTATGGAACATTAAGTGACAAGAGTGATGTATTTTCCAAGTCTTTTGTTTCCCCCATGCTGGGTAATTGCAGCCTGGTTTCCACTATTGTCAAAGGATAAGGGCTAGTAATGTCTTAGTCATTATATCGCCACCCACTTTCCCCTGTAATACCATTTCTGATTTCTTCTGCATCTTTTGATCTCTGGAACTGGAACTATACTTGTACCATGGAAAAGTAGCTAATGAGTGGCAACTATGACTCCAAGCTTCATGAACTAAACTGTGTCTGCTGGCCTCTGCTTGTCACAAACTCCTAATTAAGTAAACACACCCAAAAAAGATCTAAACGTAAGGAAAGACACACATAAACATCCTTTAACCAACTATGGCTTTACATTTATTTGTCTCATGCCAGTGTCTGCAGAAATAAGACAAAGTGGAGAGAGTAAGCACAAACTGATGGAACTTGTGATGCTGCATGAGAATGAAAGATGGCATGGCATTTTTTTTTCTCGCAAAGACAGCAAGACACATATTAATACAAGCACAGACGTTTTCAGCACATATCAAACCTTCTCAATGTCATATCCCCGACAAGATGTGACATAAAATCCCTCTCAATAATTCTGAGGCCTGCCATGGGGTCCCTGAACATCTGGGTGTGTCAAGAATAGTTTCACTGAGAGGCATTTTAGAGGCACCTTACTCACTTGCTTAGAACACCTCAACTTCCTTAGCTTCTTTAAATGCAAAGGAGCAGGAGTTTCACTTGGAGCTTCATCTTGATGTGTGAGCTCTACATACTACTACTGAATTCATGACTATAAATGAGGCTTGAAAGGTAGAGGGGTATTAGCAAAATGCCTGCTTCCCTGCCAATCCTACACCAGTCTGCCTGTCAATGTCATGCTCCATCTCGCATTCACTGACTTCCAAATATTTGAACTTCTGCACACGGAGGAGCATCGAGGACACCAGAAGAGTCTTATTCCAACTGCTGCACGATCAGTCATACATGACCTGAGGACATGACCAGACGCAGTAACTTAACCTCTACAGTATCTACAGCTAATAGGAGGAGCAAACATCCCAGATCAGATGACGCAACTACGAAGTCGATCATTAGTAGCTGTTGATTACTTTTGGCCTGGAATCTCAGTAATGAACAATTCATGACAGGCATAAATATTCACTAACAAGTTCTCCTGAGGAACTAGAGTCCCTGGGTGGAGCACTCTCCAAGACCACCACCCAGAGACTCCAAGAAGACCACACACTTGGAACAGTTTAATGGTGCCTTCTCCACAATGACACATAATCTGAGGCAACGCTCTTGTTCTGTAGGGAAAACTGCATGCAACTGTGCTCAAGTAGGGGCGAATGGATGTCTACAAAAAGACAGTAAAACCCTTACCCAAGAGTTTGATTCCAGACACGTTGCTGTATATAGGTCTAAGCTCCTACTACTTACTACTTCCAGACTTTCAGATTCACCAGTGACTGCACCCATCAGGTACAGGCCCTGCTATCAGGTGATTGCCTATGAGGATCCTTTTTTCACAGCCACCCTCGAGGATCCGACCCTGGTTTCATTGATCTGATGTAGACAATTCCTCCCAAAAAAAGAGTCCATGTAGACCACTGAATGATTATTAGCTGGCTTTCCAATGCAAGAATGTGGGACACATAAAAAATGGTGCGAACATCTCCAGTAATTGCCCAGTTATCAGCCATTTCAGTCATTCCATTTCCATTGTGGTGAAAACTCTGACAGCTTCAATCATTAACTCCAACTACATCAACAACAAACTCTGATATTTACTGGATGTAACTCTCATTCTGTGAGCACACATGAAATAGAACAATGGAAGGTTTATGTTAACATACATGGTGAATTTTACATTGTTGATGCTCAGGAGGAGAGCACTGCTACTCTACACTTGTTGGACATACCTTACCTGAAACTAGTTTGTTTTAGGAAAGTCTGTCCATTGCAAGTCATGTTGCATCTGATAAAAGCATTTTTTATTTGTATAAATTGCATAGTTGTTTCAACTAGCTAAAATTCCACAAGTTTTTGTCCCAGTAGTTAGAACAGGTCATCCACGAACCCAGAGTTGATGATTCAGTCTCCAGCTACTCTTGTCCACATGCCAAGTGTCCTTGAACAAGACACTGAACCACAAAATGCTCCACTTACATTAACACATTGCATTTGAATGCTTGTGCAGGTCAGCAGGTCAATGAGTGCTAAACTGAGAAGCACTTCGGATAAAGTGCCTTGCAAATGCATTCCATTTTAATTTCCAGGTGTCCGTGAAATTATCTGATATACAGCTGGGGAATGGGAGTTAAGGAAAATTGAAAATAATTCATTGAGAGTTGCATTCAGCGAGGAGACCGTAGCTACAGTAATGGAGCAGAGAAAATATAATGAGAAGGCATTAAAAAGATTCCACTATGATAACTGGAGGCTGATAGGAAAAGCATTACAGACATCAAGCAGGCTCTGTTAGTTCAGGCTGTCAAAATGACACAAAACAGGCGAAAGGGAACAAGTGAATCACCTCCTGCATACAACTAACTGGGGATCAGTCTCCGGGGTGACCGCGGTGACAACACTGCTGGCCTGCTTGTGTTGAAGTGTGGTAGTGAGACTTATTTATTTGAAATGCAGCGTGAGTTCAATCACCCCAAAGCTCTGGAGCATTTGGCCTCAATATGTCCTAGAGGTGATTTAATAAGTTAGTAATAGTCAGGGTGCAACCTCCACTGAAGACCTCACACAAAATTGCAAAGTCTGTGCATTCAGAAAGTAAGGCGTGGACCAAAGACAGTTTGTGGTACTGCTAATAACAGCTCTGGGAGTGCAATAATGAACAGACCACAGAGAATCCTTATGGTGGAATGGTGCTAAATGTCACATTTAGCAACAATAGAAATTTTTGGAGAAAAAACAAAAGGCCTCATTTAGTGGCGCTTCTATATATTTGGAACAGTGAAAAAGCTAAACATATTTGTTGAAAGTTAGTTCCAGATGTGAAATATATTGTCAACTAGGTTACAGGAAGTTGAAAAAGTTTTCATTTTCCACTTGATGAATGATCCCCAGTGTGTCTAATGACAACAACTCTGCGTGCCGTGTGAAAATGGATGACATCAGGCTTTGGAAACATGATTTTGTGTTTCACTACCTGCCTTTGTGGATAAGGCCACCACAGCAGAGCTGCGTCCCTGAAGATGGTCTCATTAAAAAACTGTTTTGCAAGTTGTAAAACTGAGCCTTGCCCACCAAATCAAGACTAATTAAGTGCAAACCAAGTTCAGAAATTTCAAAGGCCAATTTAGTTAAATTGGAGGCATTATTTCCAAAGCCTCTGCTCTCCACAGACTAAAAACAGCTCCCATTTAGTTTTAACAGCAAACAGAAACAAAAGCACAGCTTTCGTGTGGTCTCAATGAGTGACTTTATTGGGACAGACAATTAAGAGAACTGCTAAAATAAAATCGGTGGTAATTCAACACAGAAAGTAATGAGCAAAGAAGGAACAGATGTGTAGCCACCAGAGGTTAGTAGTTAACACTTTCATCCATTTAGTGATATGTTACATCAGCGCCTACACAGAGCAAGCAGTGTATAACCTTATCTAACCGTTGGACTGTACATGCAGTCAGTATTAGTAACGGATGAGACAGCACCATCATGGCCTGGCTGCTTTACACTGGATAGTGCTGGATGCTTTTTCACTTTGTTGCTGAGAGCAACATCAAAAATCTCTCTGGCAAACAAAAAGCTACAGTTAGTAGCTAGTAGATGAGCAGAGAATAGAAACTGGGGGAAACAGTTTGTCTGTTTAGGCCTAAGGGGAAACAAAATTTGTTGTATCCCCTGCAAGTATTCCTAAGGCTCAATAATTAACACATAAATTAGTTCAATCCATACAAGACTGAAGTGCAACAATGGCAATTTCTGGTTGTATGTAGGGTCTTGTGGGAGAATTCCTGGTATTTGCAGATTGATTTTGTCCCCTTTGAACAGATCAAAGATAGCAGTTTCCAATTTTTCTAATAAGATAACTTTGCCAGCTGCTGGCAGTCTTTCCTTGTATTGATCCCCCCTTCTCAATTTCATTGAAAAACAGATTTTACATGTACATAGGGTAATAAAACAACAATTCTGCAGCATAAAATCAGGAACACTTTGAGGTAATGAGGTTTATTCACCTTACTGAAAGAAGGCCCAGCTGGATATGAGCATATGGTTCTAAAATGCATGGCAAAACTGAAACACGGACAGTAAAACTGCAGTACTAACTTAGGACATGGAGTGAAGGATGCGCAGTCAGATGTGAGATCATTGCCCGACTGCTACAGGGTGGAAACTGCGTCATCACAGGCCAGACATCAAAGAGTGTCCATCCATCGGGGTTAACATCCAGAAGAGGTTAGCAGGGGTTATAAAAACACATCTATAAATACAAGCCCCACCAATGGGCTCCATTGTCAGTTATTACTGGCACTCCATAGTCGTAATAAACTAACATTAGGTAAGAATACGGTACATGGAGGCACAGCATACGTAAGTACATTCACACAGGGAGACACCCCAGAGGTGTCAGAAAAACGAGCATGTCAACATTAACTTTTATTAGCTGATGGAAAAATGAGACTAATGATCTTACTGAAGCTTGACAGAAGGGGGAGAACTGCTGAACTTCAAAGGTGATGGAGGCACAGTGTCAGGCTGGTTTCCCATAGTTTTCAATTAAAACAAACAGTCAACATAGGGACACATGACCTAATGAGTGTTAAACAGAACGGCATGTACTTCTGAGTTTAAACTTTTAGGAGTCCTCTAAAAACATCTAACATTAGTTCACAATCAAGCTATTCACTAACTAGAAGTGTTGTTGGAGATGGCAGTCCTCCACCAAGGTCAGTGTTCCATCCTGCAATTTTTTAAAAAAGTGATCTGTATTCTCAACAAAATGTAATGGGTTCATCCTGTACCCATTAATGATTTCCCAGTAAGTTTTTTGAAATTCAGCTTGGTAGTTTTAAATAATCCTGCTGAGACAAACATGTCTTCCTTCACCTTTGTTCTCACCTTGGCAGAGGAATGAAACCCAAACTCAACCTCGATTTGATAAGAAAGCATTTATCCAGCATCCCCTGATACATCTATGATCAAATGTCCTTTTTCTCTGAGTACTTCAGAAGATTTTTTTTCCCAGTTTGCACAAGTGGTGACACAATTTAACAGAACAATTTTTATCTTAAGGCCCATTTATTAGGTTATTGGGGCATTCATTTTTTCCACGATGAGCAGAGGCAATCTAATAAAGATGATGAAAAGCTCCAAAGAGCCAATAAACAGACCTTAAAATTGGATTTTTACAGCCTCTGCAGATGTGAGGAAGATTATGTGGTGTGATAAAGGTGAATCTGTCAACAGCTTTTGTTAAACGACAAACACAGATGGAAAAAATGATGTTTTCATGTCTTTATTGATAGTTGTGTCATCAGCAGTATCACACAAACAACTTTCAAAATACATATTTTATTTGAGAAAATATGATTGCAATCAAATTAGCCAAAAGCAAATATAAACAACATAGAAATAAATGTATGTATATATAGCGATACACTTAGAAAACCCTTGTTCTTGTTTCTCACTATAATCGCTGTAAAAACTGCTGGTTGGCATTGGTCCATTGTATTTTGACACTACATTGATGACTTTCTGACAGCTGCATCTGCCCTGTCACTCATTTCACAATCAACATCTGGTATCATCATTCTATTCCCCAGCTGTCAGCATCATTAGCTGACTCATTTTCATCTCGACAGTGATGGGCATGAAGCGCTGGGGCTCCTTCACAGTATCCTCCTTAGTCATGCTGACCTCAGCACTCTCGTTGGCAGCTGAACTGTCATCAGTAGAACAGTAATGTCCTCGTTTACATACAGATCCCCGCTGCTATCACTGTGTTTATTAACACCATCATCAACATTGTCCACCGTTGACTGCTGGCTCATCTTTAATCACCTCCAAGCCATTAGCAGGGCTTTTGGGATCATCACAGCTCCTATTGCATGAGGTGTTCACGTCAGCATTTCCATCCTCCTCCTCTTCATCACTGCTGTCTATAATCTCTCCTTCCTCTTGTTCTTCCTCCCCTGCTTCTCTCTTTGCTCTTTTCTCCTTTGGGGATTCAATTTCAGGAGTGGTCTCTTGAGTCCAGATGTTGCTTCCTGCTGGGGTGCAGGATCCCTGTGGTGATGGTGCAACTTGGGTCTCAACCTCCTTTTCTTTGTCCATCCCATCATTCTTTGCTGCAATACCAGTGCAGGCTGATGCAGGTTCCACTGAAACAATATCACCACATTCTCATATAACATGATTAAACACAGCTACTGCCAACAGTAAAATTCTTACATGTCCAAACATATTCATAAGCGATCGGAGTGAACAGCACTCGAATAGTTAGAGCACAGCTGGGGTCATGCTTAGCAGAAATGGTGAGAAAGAAATCGACAGTACAGACAGTTTGGAGAGTGATGACGCTACGGTTTGGCTTCGAGCTGGTTTCCAGGATGAGGCAACATGCCAAGCAATTAGTTACGCAACAAAGTAGGGTGGACGTGTGAAAGAAAGGCCGCAGAATAAATGACTGTAAAATGATAATTGTGACTCAAGCAATTATCCCCCAACATGATGTCCCTACAGTCCGATGAATTATAAAACACATGCAATCATGCACATAAACTCGTGTAAAAATCCCTTTAAAATTTTCGCCTGGTTATCTAACAGAGCTCTTAAAATGAGGGATTAATACGATTCAGCTTTTCTTCTTTGCGAAACAATAAAAAGCTATGTCTGTCTCTCATTAACTATTTGTCTTTGGTATGGACCATTACTTCCAGAAATCCTAGTGCACACCATTTTGGCCAATTAAATTTGAGGTACATGCTGCGAACTGATAACCAAGTGGTTACGATGCATACCACAGAGAACATAATACACTGAGCCTTGGTTCATTCATGTCATTCCCCTGTTATTGTCAAAAAAGGCACAAAATGCCCCAAAACAAACATTGAATTGTTACCTGAATTAATAAAGAAATAATGAAATGATTTTGAGTACTCAGACTTAAACTTAAATTACACTTCAGTAACACGTAACTCCGGACGATGTCGCGTGATTGGTATTCGTCTTGTCAATTTGCCTGGCGTGTCCTCCCGTCGGACGTTACGATATGAACCGATCCTAATATCCCCCCTCCCGCATCAGATATTACGGACCGAACCGAATATTCAGATATTCGTCATTAATCATATCCAGAGCCCAGAAACTATTCAGGTCAGCCCTACTGAGCTCATATTGTTTTTTTAACCACTGACACACAATACAGGCTGCAAAGACGTATCCTCACATTATTCACTGGAATATGGGGATGCCACCCTAGATGATCCTGACTTGATTTAACATGTGTGTGCTGACCAAATGTCATTAAGCGTCACTAAATACATTGTCCTGGTGCCCCTTTACTAAATCCCTCCACAAAGCTCTCTGCTTTGCTGGAACTGCTCACCTCCTCTGGTTGGTACAGCATTAAACAGGAAGAGGCTCCACCTGGTGGCACAACCAGGTACTACTGCCAATGTGCAATACTTCAAGTGTGTATGATCTAGGAACATGGTATTGTAATGGGACGCAGTATTGGCAGACATTGAAAAGCAAATGACTCGGATCAAATTGGATGCAAAATAAACTTGAACATAAACTTAAACTAGGGCTGCTTTCTGAGTTAACCAAGACCTAAGTATGTACCTGTATGAGCATTTAGAGGACTGCTTAGGTCGTAACGTATAACATCACATCACAGTGTCTGGCAGTGACAAGGTGTGTTGAGCACACTGGTGGACACAGTAGAGAATTACTGGACAGTTCAGAACTTCCCTTTGTGTCTGAGCACTATCAATGAATCTACAAATGCATGTAGAAATCAAAGCATCTCCCAAGTCCAGCAGTGACTACTTCAATCACAACTCTTTTGAGGGTTAATTAAAAGGGTGTGGATGATGGAGAATCTCTTCACACAGCCTTACCTTGTGAAAAGCATTTGGTTTGAGTACCACTTTTTCACTGGCACATGCATAGTTGGCACACTTGTAGTGCAGCCAGTGTGCAGTCACAATTTTAGACTGTATTCAGAATCTCTGTACAGACTCTCATGGACTTGGGTAGTTGACAAAATGTACACCACACAGACCCTTCACAAATATGCAGAAAGCATGGACTGATCTTAACAATTACAAAAGCCTGCTTTCACCTCACTGCTAAATTGTCGAAGGGTGTATACCATAATGATAAGTTCAAGTAATTGCCATCATATAAACCTGAGAAGAATTGGCTTTAACTCTTTCTCTTTTTGTTGTGCACATATCCTCAATAATAAGTTGGCAACTTGTGAGTCACAAACTGTGCTTTGTGAGTAATGCATTAAAAGGTCATCTCGCAAAATGGGCGGAACAAGAGCAAAATAAGTGTTATCACAGAGATGCCAGCTCAAGCTACATTCACATAAGTATGTTTTAATTTCAAAATGTTTTATAACCTAAATAATCTTTCCAGCAAATAAACTGTTTCAGAACTGATCTCTGTGCGTACAAATATGTCTGAAAATGCAAATCATCATTATATCATAGCATAACCCATTCAACTACACTGAGCATGCAGGTGCTAGTATGGACATGAAGCAGGGGCTGGTTGCTTAGTTGTAGAAAATATTGGCTAAAAGTAAAACCAGGGATTTCCTTAACTGTACAGCAGCTGCTCACAGAGACAACACGGTCATCAATGCCTGTAATTCATTATCCATGTTGAATTAACAACTGGTAGTCAAGGCTGATGTGTTCGTTTTCTTCCAGGAAACAGTTATGCGATAAGAGTGCAACGAATCAGGGATGACACATGTGACTGTAAGGCCCAATTTGAAAGCGAACATGTGTCTGTTTCCAAAAATCTCTGTTTCAGGACCATAGTCTTTGATTAAGGGGTCCTAAAACTCTAGAGTAGAGTCAACGCAGAGGGTGTGTGTTTTAAAACAGAAATGCAATATGATGGATGTAGCCTTAAGGTTGGTTAGCCTTAACTGGTTGAATGTAGTTTCAACCAGAATACTGGCTGCATGCTGCATGTTTGGGAACCTGCCAGACCCTCAACATTACTTTATCCTCAGTAGATATGCTGCTACCACAGTGTCCGATTGCTTGTTATCACTTCCTGCCCAGCTTCCCAGGCCATGGCATGTGTAATTATCAGGATGTTTCTATAGCTAACATTATAGGAAAATAGTGTGGCACCAAGGTCTTATCACTAAAAACACACACACTCAGACTAAAATTACACCATTCGTCATTCAGCCCGTCTGGGTCTGACACTGTAATGATACGGGGTTTGTGTGGTCTTTGGTGACTATACCAACCCTCCTTTGATACAAACAGTATGACCACACTCTGCACATTTGGGAAGGAACAAATCGATGAGGATACTTCTTAACGCTATGCAGTCATGTTTTGACATGACTGACACCCAACATTGGAAGAAACTGACAATCAGGTGTGAAAAAGCAAGCACTGATCACCTGTTTTCTCATCTTCTGTAATTTCACTACTCATGAGGTCACTGTTCAACTGTAAGGCATGTTTGATCCTCTTTCTGGCCACAGTTGCTGCTGAGGTTAAGTTGGTGTGTGTGATGCTGAGCAGAACACGCTCATTTCCGTTGGGGTAGCATGTTGCCATAGTGAAAAATAAGGGAATGGAGTCTTAAAGCCTCAGCTGGAGAAACCAGGACATGATACAATGCTGTTGGAATCGGGGGGAGTGGAGAGAAGCTTTCGTTTTGGGGCAATGTATTGTTTTGATTCATGTCATATAGTCACTCTTCGGTTTGGATACTAAAAGTGTAAGTTTAGAAGTCAGCAGAGAGGCAAAAATCTGTACATAGTGAGGGAGAGTTTTTTAATTTTTTGCTAAGAAAGCAGCAGGTTAGTGTTAATCTAGGAGTCAGATAAGGGTGTTTTTTTTTACCTGGTCCTTTTAGTGGATAGTCCTTCCAGTGATCTCGGAGTACAACGTGCAGCACAGGATACTCAATCAGTGTTTTGTAGCTCAAGTTATCCCTTAGGCTCTTGTGAATGTTCAACTCACGGTACCTGTTTCAGATCAAATTGAAGCACAAAAAAGACAAAAGGGTGATTACAAGACAACATAAAAACTACTGCAATTACATGACAGCTAAATGATGCGATGCTAACCTCATTGTAGGTGCTACAGCAACCAAGACAGAACAAAAACTGTAACTACTGTTAAACTCCTAACTGGAAACTGCAGCGTTTCATTTTTCTAGGCGCCTGTCACACATTTGTTAATGAGGATCACTGAAGGACTGATAGGGATTTGAGTCATGGTGTGGCAAAGTAAGGATCCTGGTTGGCGGTGTCTCAAGAGATGGAAACCAATCTCACCAAGAATCAACATCTCTCACAAGCACGTGAAGCAGCTCCCCTAGCCCTCCTTCAGCTCTATACCAGATGACATCAGTCTAGTCTCTTCTCAGAGTAGTCCTGTCATGCATTAGAGATGGTCATAAATCACCAGACTAAATAGTTAACTGGATTTTTGGGAGGCATGGGCTGCCTCTACACTCAACTGATTCAAATCCATCTAGCTTAGGCTGCCATCACCAAAATACAATACATATATGTATTTTGGATATACATACTACTGGCCCCCTCTCCACTCCCTGTCAAACCGAACACTATTGAGACATTGTTAGTTTTGCTAAAAGCACAAGGAGACTGAGAGCCGCCTGGGGTAGACATCCACACTCCAAGCCAATCAAAGCAGTCTGCTATGTGACATTTACAGGAGGAACTGCTTCTAAGAAGGCTTCCATCCAAGAAGAGTTTCACTTAGGTTTGCCAAAGATTATTTCACATTATCCCACAAATAAACAGACACGTGTCAGACAACATAAATAAAAGAAATGATAGCCTGCGGGTCTCAAAAGACGTGGGAAATGTGTTCCTACAGCACAACAAAGCGGTAGTTGTGACACTTCACATGAAAACAGAAGAGCCTATCCAAATTTGGACACACTATTTGACATAGAGAGAGACAGAAAAACATACAAAACTAGATGTGAAGGTTAAGCAGTGAAATCGATGCTCCAAGCCGCTACGTGCAAACTGAATTTAAAAAAAAATACTACAGGGGGCTCAAGCAGGATATTTACAAGGACCGTATCCATTTGCGAGAACTGCACCTGGCAAATTCTGATTCATGTCATTTGTTTTTATGTCTAGTTTGTAATAAATGAATGTTCACGGATGTTTTTTATTCTGGAGGATATACAAGCTAAGCTAAAACACACGTGTTGGTAAACAACAGCTTAAAGGTAGATGGCAAAGCAGACTGCCGCTCCCTGTGGTGTCAACAGGATTGTTAAAAACTCTGGCCATTTCTAGAAACACGACTGGGTGGCTCAGCCAGGAACATGCACACATCTGGTCTCTATATAGTGTTCTAGTGAATGAACAGAACAGAGGGCAAGACTGATGTTCTCTTCAGGGAGGTTCCTGTTGTTTTCCCCTCCACTGTTGAGACCCATCAGGAGGGAGGTAGCAGTGTGAAAATGGAAGGCACAGACATGCAGCAAATATGAAACCCAATATATAGTGTGATAAAGCACAGAAGTTGGACTTGTCCACACTGGTTTACTAGTTGGTACCAACTTTGTTGTGTAAAAGGTTTTGTGAATGTTATGTTTAAGCTCATTTCCACATGCTGCTGACTGCCAGAGGTTTCCAGATTTTATTTTTCCATTACTGCCAATAAACTGCACTCTGTATTTGTGCCATTGATGGACAGAACCATTACTTATTACTTGTTAATTTCTGAAATACATTAGGCAAACATATAGTATGCACATTTTCAACAACACAAACAGTGAATATAAGTAAAATGTTACAATGATACAACAGTTCAGTAATTCTTCATCGTTTGATTGTTGCTTTGACTGAATAGTGACCCATACAAACAGCATCAAGATAGAGCTGGGGGATATATAGCTAAAAGACTGATCAAATCTTAGCCTGTTTAACACAAGGCTTAAGCGTTACACACACAATGGGGTTTATGTGAACAAAACATAGAAAAATACAGAAATAAATACATGAACATAATAAAGCTAAGGTAATAAAGCTACGACATAGGAATTGTTGTAGAATTAGGCCTTCATCAATGTTTCCTCAGTGTTGTTTTGACTGTTCCATTGAACACACATTGTTTCAAGAAGAGAGGTCACATCAACAAAAACCCAAACTCTTTCACAACAAAATTCTGATTGTGCGCAAAACTCAAAATTAGATTGTATGTGTCTGCTTGGATTTTGACGCTTGGTTTAGTTAAATTCTCTGTCCCATGAGAAAACTCCATCTTTACTGCAGAGTGACAGAGAGTCAAACAGCAGATTCTCATGGACGGTTATCTCTGGCTACCAGCTCCAGGTTGTTGTCCACACTACATTGAGATGTTGTCAGATAGCCTTGCTGGTGTGTGCTACAAACTACCTTAGAGCGCCACACCTTCTACAGTCACTGCCCCCCCCCCCCCGGTTGTAGTTTTGTCAATGTGGGGAGGGAAGCCTCAAGTATTTCAGAGAGTTGCTACCTTTTAAGGTATAGCACCTTAAATAAAAGTTGTGTTGACACAACTCAAGATATTTTTCCTGCAAAACACCCAAAGTATGAAAGATTTTGAGGAGAGACTTCCAAAAAACATTTGCCTTTGACATGGTCTGACAACACTTTATTTCAAAAGTGTCTTTCAAGAATGCTCCTGCCTATAATCTAAAAATACTCTTGAGGCTGAAAGGAATAAATTCTGCTTGACCAAAACCAAACAATTCTATGCTGTATTACTTGCTGCTATTAATTCCATTCTATTTTAGTAACAATACACAGAACCAGTTCAGCGTTGCAGGAGACCTGCGAAAGCATCTGCTGTGCAGAAACACTTGTATGTAGCCTGAGGACAAGCTGAGGGAGAGCAGATTGACAGGCTCATGAGAGTTAAGGAAAAGGTTTGCCACAAATATTTGAGAGTAAGAACAGCTTAGACAGGACAAAAACATCACTGTCTTATGGGGCCACAACACAGGTTAAAAACAGAATGCAGACATCAGCTAAATATGTAAAACCACTCCTGTACATCTGACACATCAACGTTGTCTGCGGGATTTGGTTGGCTGAGAGGAAACTCAGAGGTAAGAGGAAAAAAAGGAGAGGGCATCCTCAGAATCACAGGAGCGGAAAGAATCAAAAATAACACAAATAAACAGTTAGAAGCGTGTGAATGGTTCTTTTGATGCGCAGTCTGACGTCTTTCCATTTAGAGGATGGTGGTTATACAGCTCTGTTTAGTTTAGAACAAGAACTTCTTTATTGGAGTGGGTTTATATTCCAGTAGACATTTAACAACAAAAACATGCAGTCAGACCCTTTGTGTTAGATGTAAATGACCTCTCAGTAGCCATGACTACTGCTATCCATGACTTCATAAGATTCTAAAGACAGTTCAAAATTGAGGGCTTTTCTTTTAAGGCTGCATTGTTCAAATAGCAGAGGCTGTTTTTGGTTGAAATGCGTTGACCTAGTTTGGGACCCCTAAAATGAAATCTAACTTTAGTCAGGAGAGGCCTTCTCTTCGTATTAAAGCTGTAATCTGTGGGCTTGGTGTCGTTATATAACTGGACCTAGTTAATATAAGATAAATCTCCTTGGAAAAGCATCCCAATTTTGCCCTACTTGCATTCATCTGCATTAAATAAAAATATTGACAGCAAACATTTCCTCAGAACTGAATTACAAACTTAATAGGTTGCTATTCTGCAGCCCAATATAATCAGCTGTTGAGTTATGACAGGAAAAAGCTCCTAAAAGAGAAAGTGTGATAGTGTGACAGTGATTTATATCACTGAATTACTCACTACCAAAGACTTGACAAGACAAGAGTCAAAAAATTCCTTCTTGACTTCCTATACTGCAGCTGTGACTGCATCACGCTAATAGGTGTTGAGAATGACCTATAAAACCATTCTCAAGAAATAGAGTCAATATGCAAATGACACTAACTGCTATGACTCGTTTAAACAAACACTCTCAGCAGGAAACAGCAGGTAGTGGTGGTGTTTATAGACCTTTCCACCTTGACGTGTCCATTTCACAACAATACCTTGCACCCCACCTAAACAGAGTGCAAGCAAAAAAGAAAAAAAAAGTGTCAGATCCTGGGTAGAAAATAAAGTGGCAGTGAAGTGGTGGACATTTAAATGTGGTCAAAATGAGGTCCTATTATTGAGGCATTTATGTATAAATGTACTTCAACGCAGACGAGGTAACATGGCATTGAACAACACAAAAACTTGCTGAGGGAACATTTCGGTCTAATTTAAAACACAATCTTGACAAGCTGAAAAAATCATGAGGAGCTATGAGGATATCCTGGTTGTCTGTGAATTGGTTTGTAAAGTCTGACTTTATTAAGAGTTTATTGAACCAAACTATCAGTGCAGTTAGGAAACATTACACAAACGCTTACACGGCATCACTTCATACTGTTTCTTCTTTTCTTTAGCCTGCAGACTCTAAAAACTTCTGCCTGAATTCTTTATGCGCCTGTTTATGCCATTAACATTCACAACAGCTTTGTTCGTTTCAACAGTGATGCATGTTTCCTTCTGAGAGTACGGTGGAAACTGCTGACTGTTGCATGTTTGCCATTCTTGGGGGAGTGACTGTGATGATTTACACGAGGTGACATGGCGTGCATACCCTGTATAGATCAGTATATACAACAACATGCACGTCTAGTCAGTCTGTCCATGTAAACAGCTTTATGAAAAATGTCAGTAAACTCCAAAGTCATCTTCTGTGTCACTACGCTCACAACATGAATAAACGCTGACTTTGGCCAAATGTTTTTGCGATTAGACAGAGACTGGGCAAGTAAAGATTCCCACAAAGCAGTCAAGAATACTGTTTATGAAGGTGTACTCTTTAAGTAATGTGCTAGATGTGTCCTGTTACAAACACACATAGATGCATACACACCAAACACTGCCAACACCATTTCTGTTTGTGTAACTTTCAGGAGGGGCACAAGTATGTTTTGTTTGTGTCCTGCATGTATGTGCGTGTCTGAGGGCTGAATGTTATGCAAATAAAAAACAAACAAAAAACAAACATTGAGATTATATCACCAGATACTGCAATCTGAGTGACGATTTTACTGCAAATGGTCATTGTTTCATTTCTTTTCCACTTAAATTTTTTTTTTTAATTATGAGGTGATTTTGGCTGCAGGGCTGCACAGTGGCTCGGTGGTTGCCTTGCAGGTGGAAGATCCGCAGTTTGTGGCCCAGACTGGGCTTGGGCTCTTTCTATGTGGAGTTTACGTGTTCTCTCTGTGCATGCATGAGTTTTCTCCGGGTACTCTGGTTTCCTTCCACAGTCTAAAAACGTGCTGAGGTTAAATGATGATTCTAAATTATCTGTAGGTGTGAATGTGAGTGTGATTGTTTGTCTCCCTGTGTAGCTCTGTGATAGACTGGTGACCTGTCCAGGGTGTCCCCTGCTTTCATCGTAAGTCAGCTGGGACAAGGCTAAAGCCCCCGACAACCCTAATGAAGATTAAGCAGTGTACAGATAATCAATGGATGATTTTGGCTGCACCAAAAAGGGAGAATATTTGTAGGCAAAGGCATCTCGATGGCACCATAAACCTCCACTTTATACATTTGGTATTTCTACAGATTTTAAAATTATAGGTGTTTTGATTATAGTATTGTACAGCAAGTTATTGAGAGTATATACTAACTTTAATGTTAATGTTAATCTGGCTACTAACCTGCTTGTTTTGTGTTCTTGTTTTTTTTGTTGTTGTATGTAAGTTGCTGAATATTTGAATTTCCCTCGGGATTAATAAAGTATCTATCTATCTATCTATCTATCTATCTATCTATCAAAAAATTGAAGCTTGTAAAAATATGATTTTGCATTTGGCCAAATTGCAATAACGATTATATTTAAATTAGTTTCTCAGCCCTGGTTAGCATTTATATATAGATGAAAAAAACCTGAGTTGAAGTGACAGACAAGGAATGGTACAAGAAGCAAAAAGTTGTTAATCGCCGGATTTGATTAAGACCTTCCAACTATGCTGGAGGTATCATTATGGTAGAAAACAACACTTATGCTCAGAAACTACTATATGCTGTTATAAGCAAATTATATGCTGATGTGTAATTAGCACTCAGTTTTTACATATAAATTTGACAGATGTAATTATTCACTTTAATAAACTAGCCTGTAATGACTGCCATTATATAGCTGACATTTAAGGTATTAATAGGAGTAGAGGGTGACAGCTCATACTAAATCTTGGCACATCTCTACACTCACCTCTCAGTAATTCACCTCTGTATGCTGTCATAAAATATAAATTATACGCTCGGAAAAAGTATGCAGCCCAGCCCACTGAGCTAAACAAAAGGAGCAAGCATGTGATACAAGGATGAAGGATGGGATGGGAGGTTTCATGACGTTTCATCCTGGCCAGGGGGTAATGATTATGAGCCCCAAGAATCATCGTTCACTCCATGACTAAGTAGAAATGGATGACAGCCAAAGAATCCAAAAGTAGGCGAGGCTAATGGGGGCAATTGTCATCATCTTCCATAGAAAAAAAAAAAGGAAGACTGAGAGCTAGGTGGGAAAATTGAGTACAGAAATGGTGGAAAGAGAAAGTCAGAGGGCAGGAAGTTGAAAGAATACAGGGTGGACGAGGAAGATAAAAGCTGAGAAGAATTTTCTTGATTAATGGCATTTCTTAATGTTGGAATCAAAGTAAAAGGGGGAGGAGAAAAACTCGGTCTTTTAGGTGTCGTTGACAAGTCTGCGTAGGTGTGCAGGAATTTACAAGCCAGTGATGTCACAATCATAAACAAATCACATGGATTTCATACACGCTGAATAAATCATTTATGACTAGCAAGCTTAAAGAAATGGTCAGCACAGTCACACGAACATAATGCCAAAGAAATTACGAGGTTCTGACACACTTCTGGAGCGTATACACATGCCTCCAACTGTGTGTTGAGTTTGCAATGAGGAAACATATCTGTAGTACAGCTAATACAATTACTTCATTATTACATTAGTCTATCAACAGAAAATTATCAGATTAACCGCATTATCATTTTGAAAGAAAGACGCTAACATTCTCCAGTTCCAGCGCCTCCAGTGTGAAAGGATTTTTATTTTTTAATGGCTTTTCTCTGGATAATGTCATATTTAATAAACTGGCTTTCTTGGGGTTTTGGGGTAATGTTTATCTGAAGACACTGCCGGCATTCTTCTATTTTCTATCAAGTGGCACATGTCCCATTAAAACATGCGGTTTCCTTTAAGTAGACTAACTGGTTAACTGTTCAATAAGCAGACAAGTACAGTGCAAAAACTGGTAAATAAACAGGCCCCACTTTAAGACTGCCTCCTGTCAAAAATGACATATTGTTTATTTATATGCATTAAGGCACATACATCATGAGCCAAATGTTGGCAGTTTCAAAAACACAGATTTGGACTTCCAGGGATTCATCTGGAACAAAACTGAGGAACCAATCCTGTCCACTGGCAGGGTGGGAATTTTAGAATCATTCTTTGCTTCAAAATCAGTTTTTGATTCGAACATGTGCTGCTGCATTACCCCAATATTACAATGTGTTGCTGTGTAGTAGTGTTGAGTGAAGAAACAGAGGAAGGGACAGTGCAGAGTTACGTCTAAGCGACTTTAAGGCAGGAAAGGATTATTTTCATCAATAAAACGTCTAAACATGTAACTCTGATACATAGTAATCAATTTTTAGGGGCTTTATCAACAACTTAAAACATGATTGTGGATTCATCCTGCATCAGCACCGTTTTAAACCTGCACCTAGATTTAAATGACAATAGAAAGCCTAACAATAAGTCCATTGAAAACCAACAGTGTGTCACGACATTAAAATAAAATGGGCAACAAAAAGAGGAAACATCTCACCGCACAGAGTTAGCCTTTCTCCCCTCTGCTTTCATGAAGACTTTCACATCATCAAACGGAGCATGGACATACATCTTCAACCTGAAACAGAGATTCACAGTATTAAGGGAGGTTAGACTCCAACAGCACCTAAAAGACAAGAACAAAGCACATGGGTACACCGACTGCAAATTTTTAAGGTGGTCGTTGTAAGGGTCAAAACACAAAGAGCTCATTGACTGAGTGCAGCACAGCAGAGACCCAAATGTATTGGTATGCTGACTGATATATGTATAGGCCCTGACTGAGGTTTCTGTGTAAAGGACAATCTTCCATGCTAAGGACAACCTCGGCACCTGAGCCTGCTGTAAACAGCTAGCCAATGGGCCGTGGAGCGTTAAACCTCACTCACTTGAATCTGGACAGAGCCTGTGTCTAAAAGGCTGGCACAGGACCAAGTCAGGTATCTATTTAAAGAGGAACACCTGCCTACAATATGCCGTATTTTTACAGTACACTGCTTACTGCTGACTGTTATCAGCATAAAGGTTAGGTCAGAGGAGTCAGATCACTGTTCTGTTAGAGGTTCAGATTAGAAATACAGAATGTTCTGCAACCAAAGGACCTGCTGTGTTCAAAGACTGCAGTTTATATTGGGAGAAACATGAGCCTGGGACACAGAGAGAACGTGAGGCAAGAGCAAAATTACAAAGATAAATGTGGGACTTAGACAGAACATGGAAAGACCTTAACCAAATCCTTTGTGACTGAAATGGGACTGAGTTGGCTGAAATAACAGGATAGAAGATAACCTTTGACCGACAGTTTTTGTACATTCAGTAACTGAATTTTCTCCTTAGTTGCACTGAGACAAATGGAACTCAAAGCAGTCAATCTACCACTTTACCTGCTCTGGGAGTGTGAAATGTAATCATGCATGCTTTAATTGTAAAGTTAATTTTAATTAGGGAAAGAAATATATTTAAAATTTGCTGTGGAAAGGAGAACAGCAATTATTAAAATAAAAATTTTAGTGAAAACTACTCTGTTGAAGGCTATATTTGCCACTTGATTCCTTCATTCCTCTGCAGGGCTTTTGTACAGACAGACTGATTTGTACTCAGTCTGTTACTGAGGCATAATCCTCCTGCCAAACTCAATTACAGGAGCTCTGGTCTGTCATGCAGGTGACAGTGGACCTGTTACAGATCATCATGACCATAGCTACAGTCATAGTGACTAATGGCTGATATTTTATAGAATAAAATTGTGGCTCTAAGGCATAACTATTCAGTACAACAGCCCATTATGTCTGCTTCTATACAAAAAGCTTGTATACAGATACAATATGATGAGATAGCATTACATTCCTAATGCACTCATAATTTAGTAGTTCATACCAAAGCATGTTTGTGATGTACTGATATGATCTATTTGTGAGTGGATGAGTGAGGGATTCATTTAGCTTTGTTTTCTCCACTCCTCTTCTAAACTGTGCTAAAAACAATAGTCTACGAATGAAAGCTTCAAATGTTGCTGTCAACAGTAAACCTACTCATTTAAATTTTTAAAGAGAAAACAATGGACTGAGCAGCAGTCATTACCCCTAAATTTAGAGGGCTTCCAAACCATATAGCAAATGGTGCTGACTTCTAGGTCTAGTATCACATTGTTAAGTTTTCTATTTCTATTCATGAGTCGAGTAACTGAACCAGAAAAACAGAGCAGTTGAATTTCAAACACTGAATGCAGCATATAATTCTAAGGTGTCTGGCTTTGCTGCACGATACAACTAGAACTGTAGTCAACACAATAAATGAATTCAATGGAACAAAGCAGGCATAGTAACAAATGTTCATGTTATTTATACAATGCCCTTCAATTATTGTCAAGATCATGGACATATCTTTCATTTCAGCTATTCAATGTCCAAATCACAACAAAACTACAGACATCTATCTCACATTCATCAACGTTGTAGTTGCTGTTTGTCCACATCCTGCATGAAAAATTGACAAATTTATACTAACAATAGGGGATGTAACATCACTGATGAACATAGAAGCTCGCTGGCACCTTTAAGATCTGAAAGTTGTGCATGTATTGTAAATATGTTATTTCATAAACCTTCGTAAAGGTACAAATAAAATTAAAAAGGCCTTAAAGGCCTGTAGCTCTATAACTCCCCCCACTTACAGTTAAATGATTGGTACTCTGCCACATTTTCAGTATATTTTGTCAGGAGAGAACAACCATTAATATGTCCCTACAAACAAACAAAACCAACATATTAGATTTTGGACATTGGGCCACATCCACACTGATATGTTTTTATTTTAAAACAGCATCCTAAAATGAAAGTGATCTCCATCCAGCAGCCATTATACACGTTGAATAAACTACTGGTAGTCAAGACTGATGTCACTGTTTTCATCCAGACAGTAGTCATGATACAGGACCATCATAGAAATTGAGAGTTATTGGAGTCAATGGAAATTCAAGACTGTCATGATATACATGGTCTTTGCAAGTGTATGTAAACTTTTAATCACAACTGTATACCCAAAGTCTATATCCAGATTAGTGAGTCAGACTAGTGTGGAAGGAGCTTTAGTGTGAATGGACAAAGCTCACTTTTGACGAGTCACAGGCTCCGACTCTGTAGGGTGAATGTAAGCGGTCAAGATCTGTTCCAAGGTTTGTGTGTCGCACACCCTGCAACAAAAGAGAGAGATTGTGAAGTAAGAGGCAAATGTCAGAGAAAATATGTGATCAACAACATCAGTACGGATATAAATTTCCCTCACGAGACAAACACCGGAGGTTTAGCAGAAACCACAATTTAAGAAATGTAATATTGTTGTGCAACTCACCTCCTCTGACTGAACTCTGAGCTGCTCTGAGGAAATATGAGCTTCAGGTGCCACAGGAACAGTTTTTCTCTAAATGAGACACAGAGAAACTAATTTTTTAGTTTCCGATTATCAACAACAGTAGTGCCTGTTGCCTGTTTCTCAACAGACAGATGAGGTCATCTGAGCTCACATAGTATTCCCTTCACAGTCAAACACAAATGCCCTTGTTTAAATTCAGAGCATAACATGGATTCGGCCTTAATCCGTCCAAGACAATACGCCTCGCTGCCTCCAAGATCGTGTCCATCTGTGGGACTGTGTGTGCATGTGTAAATGAAAAAAAAAAAACAAAACAACAAAGTCGTCATGGAGACCATGATACATACACTCAATACTAGGACACCAGCTGGTGGATATCACATAATAATCACTTCTTCTGGGGTAATGCTTTGAGCAGTAACTGCTAAACGTAGTTGGGTTTTCTGGGTTGCTGGGCGTGCTCTACAACCAAACACTTATTCCCTGAACAGCTGCAGTGTTCATATCTACTACTGTGGAGAGAAACAGCCAAGAACATGTAATATATCAAACAGTTGGTGGGGTTAAAACAACATGTAATTTGGCCATCTTTATTTGTTTACAATGATAGATAAACCTCTAGTAAATATCTGACTGGAGCCCTCTAAACTATGGAAGCCTATACACCAATTTGTCACATCAAAATAAATTGAACACAACAGAGAAAGAATCCTGCGATGTGGATACAACCAAGAAATCATAGAAAGTATGCTGTTGACCAATGGGAATATAATAAAGTCGACTGCCACAGTAAGTCCTACTCTCTACAGTCATATATCCCTTATGAGTGCTGAACATAAGTACAAGGACTTGCACTGACCAAGACCACAGAGTTGACCATATATAGGGTGGTGCTGATTCATCAGCCCCTTCTTCAGCAGAGTAGAAGCACTGAAGCTTAAGGTTAAGGATGAAGATGAAACATAGCCTCAGAAAGACGCAAAGCATAATTGTAAGGCACACACAAGAGACCTTGTTATTAGGGCTTTAGCACTCACCAAGAGAGATTCAAAACACAGCCTGGAGGTTTCTATTAATATCTGTAATATAAAATATTTGCAGCGTTTTTCCCCCAAAAACTCATCTATAAACTAAGCTCTGCATAGTTCCTCAGAGAGAGTTCAAATCAGGATAAAGATACAGTAAATACAAATACACGGAAGAGCCAAAACGTTCTGACCACTCACAGATAGAGCACATAAGGCTTATTATTATTACATGTCAGGGTCTGGAATATATTAGCAGAGTCAGTACACATTTTTACCAATATACTTCTATGAATAATTGGTTCATTCTTTGACGTTTATTCCCACAGTGCATCTTAACATAAAGGACAAGCTATGTGGCTTGATACAAAACAAACATGTATTTGAGCAGATGCCCAACTAAGGTGTTTGGAGTCAAGTTTAAACCCTGAGAAGTCCACTGTGTGGGCAAATTAACAAAAATGATAGTGAGGTGATGATGAAAAACAAATGTTCAGTAACACAGACATAAACTTCAGAAGTCAACAGTGTCAGACAGATTCTTTTCTGGAATACAAGATATTGTAACTAAAAAGATTTTACACCACTTATGCCCACTGTTTAACATTAACCTGATTGAGCATTAGCAGAGGATAACCTTCACTGTTAAAATACCTCCAAAACTATCTACAAGTTGTTTTTTAAAATTTTTTAATTTCTCCAGGCTTCTCATAAATATGCATTGCAATCTTCATCAGACATGCTTTCTTTCTTTGTGTACAGTTTGGCACATTCTGTTGATGTGGTGGTGGAGGTCAGTTCGCTTTTAACTTCTACATATTCTTCCTCTCATCTTTCAAGGGCCGAAATATCCGCCTCCATTCTAACGCTCTTCTTTTCAAATTGTGCAGCTCATTTATGAGGGTCTTCTTGTTCAAGTCAACAGCGTGTTGTTCTTTCTTTCTCTTCGAGGTAACAGTGGTAGTTGCCATAGCAGGTGAAAGGAGCAACTCTACTGTGATCTCTACCTTTCTTATGACTCTTTCTGATTATTGTGATTATAGTGGAAAGTGACGTTTTTTTGTCCACATTGTCTCACACAGCAGGGTGTCCATTCGATCTGTTTTTGGGTCAAATTCAGTGAGTTTAGTCTAGGAGCTGCTGAATCACAAAACTACATAAGTTACATGTGTAGCTTCAACAAGCATGGGCAACATTCTTTTCATTTGACTTGCGCACAGCTCCATAACCATGCATTTCGGGCTGAGGCACTACATGCTCCTCACGAATATAACGTACTGAAGCCTTTTTCAGCAGCCTCTGATGGAATATCTTGCAGCCCATCTTAATCTCTCATCTCGGCCTGTCTGAAATGTTTTTAGAAGACGTGAGTTGGTTCAGGGTGGCCTCTGCTGCAGATCCAACATCAATGTGACAACTGAACTTTTACAGACTGCCGCTCTGAAAAGGGGCACGAAGGAGATTCAGCACGTGTGGCCTGTTAAAAGGTTCCTCCAGACGGCATCCCATGAGCACCTGAAGTAATGTAAATGAAGGGATTTCACATTTTAGGTTGATCACTCCTAATCTGTAAAGTTACAAACCATAGATAATGTTTCTCCCTTTGATTTGAATTAAACAATAAATGAGTGGAAATTTCACTCGCACAGCTTAGGTGACACAAATTGCAGTGTGGGATGCTGATTCTAATATGTACATTATAGAATAATTAATTTCATTTTAATCATTTAACACACAAACACATAATCCCATATGTAAGGTCCTACACATGTCTTTGTCCTGCACTGTGTTGACTACCATGTATTCCTTGTAAAGAGGAAAAATGAGAAACTTTGCGTGATTTCAACATTGTTATGGTGAGTCTATCGAGACTATGAAGAATGTTACCAATTTCTCTCCTGGAAATTATGTGCAAATGAAAAACGAAATTAAATGTCATGGACAACAACGCTGTTAAATTGTCTTCGGCTGTTTAGGATGCCGATTATGACAGATTTTCTGTTGTATTTACCAACATTTTGCCCTGGGATTGGGAGCAGAAAAATAGAAAATATGTGAAAAATAGTTACACTTTATATTTGTGCATTTCTATCAGACAGCAATGTATAAAATGAAACACGAGCAATTACACTATCAATGTTTATCCTTACCTAGGAAGAGAAGAATGATTTTTTTTCAAACGGTTGTTTTCTCTTAAAATGAAATATATCCCCACTTTGACTATGAAGAGAGGCTCTGCAGTTTTGCTTTCTCAAATGACTTCGCTTTCAGTTTGGGTGGTTCACCTCCCTACCATCTTGATGCAGTGTTTGACATGCGGCCAGAGCAGCAATCCACTTTCTGACACATTAACATTTTCAATCTACCGATGCCTTCAAAACGTAAACATGGGCGTGCCACATTAAACTGCTGTCATAAAATCCCCGTGATGGGCAGGGCATCTGTGGGACCGCCGGTACAGACATCTCTCTCTCGATGCATTGTGCAGAGTGTGCAACCCACACAGTATGATGTTGATTAGTGTCTTCCCTACATCATTCTGCATGTCTACTTCTGGAGTATTATGAATGCTGTACAATTCACAGTTGGCCCATCCATTTATATTTGGATGAGTTTCGTGATTTTGATCTCTAAGTCCTTTATTTTCTTCATGATATCTTCAGTATTTAGTCCTCACTGCAGGCCCATCCTACAGCCTGACATGCATGTCCAACTGTTTTGCCTGTAAAAAGTGCTTCAGGGTTTCATTTTTTCTATACATTGGACAAATGCAGTTCCCTAAAATCAGGAGCCAGTCCAAAACTATATACATTTGTGTTGACTGCATGCAAACCTGTAGCTATCTGGATGTCACGTAACATGACCTAAAAAAAAAACAAATTGGCATTCACATAACATGTAGGAATAATAAGAATTTGCCGCCTTTTCTGCTCACAATAACTGCAGCAGTTGGGGTTAGTTTCTGGACACAGTACCCAAAATAATCCCTTGTTTATTGGTGGACAAGAGGGAAGCACAGCAGTTGGCAGTACTATCACGCTAGTCACTGGGATGAAAAAGTCAGGGATGATTTTTAGAGCTGATTTGCACACAGCAGCAGCTTGGGACTTAGCTTCTTTAGTATGGGTAGCTAATGCTGCCCCTCCCAGGTTTGAAGTGTTGTTTCCTGGTGTGTGATTCAATTCAGCCAGTTTTTTAAAAAACTTTCCACGACAGTTTCTTTATTTTGCATATATAAAATAAGAGAATGAACATGAATTGGACTTTTTTAAATGAAGTTGTGGATGTTTCTAATTTGAAAAAAAAATTAATTTTAAACATTAAACAGGTGGTCAGACTGTTTTGGCTTATCGCTGCATATCCACCATGAAAGTGTGTTAATATGCTGCCATAGAGGAACAGTACATTTTTATTCTATCTTACTAACAAAGTGGGACTAAATATTTATATACAAGTTGGACTTTTACTAAGGTCACACAATTCCGCTGCTGCTGTTGTTGTTGTTGATCAGCATTACTATGCAAATAGATGGTCACATTAAAATCCTGGTCAAATCAATAAAAAATAGTAAGCATATTAAATATCTAGTTCAAGCTGCTCACTTAAAATCCATTTGTTGTGGATCCAGATGGTAGCATTTCACATCAAGGAGCATTTTTTTCCTTGCAAACAGAGAGAGGGTGGGTAGGAGGAGTTCAAAAGTAGAGAAATCTGTGCAGAACACCCAATGAAAGGAGGTTATGAGTTTCCACTTGGTTGTAAGAAAAGGGTGAGGAGGTAAAGTTGTAGGTAGGGAAGGGAGTGTCGACAGAAGACTGGGAGGGGATTCCCTACGTAACTGTAGGAGGTACCTAACACCCCTAAACCCTTAGTCAGAGAAATTTATGTGTTTGCTTAGTTTTTGCCAAGTTTCTTCTTTAGTGCGTCAGAGTGTGTGTGCAGGTTTATGTGTGACAGGTGTGTATGTGTTTGTATGTGCAAGCAAAAGAAGGTGGAGCACCAGGTGTGATGCTATTATTCTGTCATTACAGCAAATGGAAACTATGCTGCCTTTCAGTGGAAAAAGGGCTTGCCCAAAGATGCATGCATTCATTTCTGCAAGGCCACAGTGCATACCTGGGATAAGTGCCATTATTTATTTTTGGAAAAAAAGAGGAGAGTGCAACTTAAGAAAGTCAAAACAGAAGCCACAAAAGTTGAGGACGACTGCTTGGAATACCAGAACCTGCTAAAAACAGGTCACAATGCTGGGTCTTTCAAAAACTTTTGCTGAAGGGCCTTAAGCAAGGCATTTAAGCTATAAAGGTGACCAGCGATAAACACTACAAAGCTAGTTGTGCAGTTTCCTCATAAACACCAAAATACAATCCTCCTCAAAACATGGCAGTTTAAAAAGATTAAGCACTAAAACCATGAAAAGATTATGTGGAAAGGTTTATAACCTCAACAGAATTCTGAAGCAATAAGCTATCTGCTACTTTATATAGTCTGCATTAAAGGGCATTTTTCCTTCAAGAAGGATTATTCATCAAACAGCTTGTTGGACGACGAGAACTAAGCCTTATTGAATGAAATAGGATTAGCACATAGCCAGGAAAGATTGGAGAAAAAAAATGTATACATGTTTCATTATTAATACAAGTAATTAACTGTTTATTTCCAGGAAACAAAACCAGGTATCTTCAAATCACTGTTTTTATGACTGAGCTACTGAAGTCTAGCTCTGTGTATGCTTGTACACACATTAGGAAGAATATTCTCCAGACTCCAGAGTATCTTAACTTCGATTCACATTTAGTGTATTTTGTTTCTGAAACCTTTGGGTCTTGGGTGAAAATGTTGGGGTTACAAATCATCTTGAGCAACCTGAGTTATATAGAGAGGATGGAAGCCATCAGTGTTTTCCTCTTTCCAAGTGGTTGCTGTTTTCTTTCTCAAGTTGGAAGCACAGTAGTATTATGTGTGCTGCACTAGGATACTCAATATTGACATAGTAAAATAGCTAAAATCATTAGTGTGGAAGTTCATGAAAAATATAATCCCTTAAAGCAGCTCTACAGAAAGTGCCACCTTACAAGTCTGTCTCTCTGGTTTGTGGATAAATCCCTAAAAATGCATCCCTGTTTATCAAAATAACATATTTAGACAAATTCAGAAGTTCGTTCAATGCAAACAGTCCCTTCCTGGAAGAGTTGGTCACGCTAGCTAATGACTAAATTAGTCATCTTTCCCTTGAAGCACTCCATAAAGACAACAGCTGGTGTTCCGCTTTGGTGAGTACTATCTGTCCACAGAGACTGCAAAACTATGGGTATAAAAAAGTAACATTTATTTTACAATACATAATAAATGTGTTACAACAGGAACTACAAATTGTTAAAGGCTCAGTATGCTTATAATTAACTGAGGATGTCTAACACGGTCGTCTTTCAAAAAGCAAAATAAGGAATCGTAATCCAGAGTTCAGATTCAGCAGACAAATCTCTACTACTGAAACAAAATCTTTGACCTGATGACTGCTGTTTCTCACATGCATACAAGCCCACATACTTTTATGATTGACACTCATTCAGTAACGCGGACATCACCCAGTATTCTCCATGCAGTTAGTCATTGGCACCGTACTACAATACAATAACTTTATTAATCCCCAAAGGGAAATTCAATATTATTAATACAGCATGCTCGCATTGTTCCACTCTCTTCTGGCCATATGCCCATCTTTTTTCATATACTTAAGTTTTCTGTCATCCAACAAGCTATTTGATGAATTACCCCTTTTTGGGGAAAACTGACCTTTAATACCGACCTTTAATACAGACCATGTAAGGCAGCAGAAAACCTACTACACAAGTTTAACAAGCATGTTTTCTTGAGATATTGCAGTATGATTCTCTAAGAATAGTTTTACTTTCAGAACTTTGTGAAACAGACAACACAACAGCAATGTCCATTTTACACACTGACTGGCCAGATGTTGAAAGAAGGACAAGGCTTTGTACTCATCACATCTACATCAGCTACTATTCGTGTAAAAGGCATACATATAACCCTCTTGCCTTTCAACAAGGACAAGGTGTACTCACTAGTTTGTCTTAAATAAACTGAACCTCTTCTATTTCAGGATACAACTTTGGCTGTTTCTCCAAATTTAAACTGTCTGCATCCGTGAGTGAGAAATGAAGTTGACTCAGAGGAAGATGGATGGATTCATTAACAATAACACACTCTGTTGATTAAGTAAGTGATTGGACTCTCTTGTGCCATCAACACCAGAGAGAGAAAGCCTGACTGGTGGTCTGGCAGCCAGAGCTGAAATCCATCTGGCTGGATTAAGGTCTGGAGAGATCCAACAAAAATGGCGCTACATGTGAAACCATGTGTCTTGTTTTTATGCACATCAGAGGGAGATGCCAATATCTGGTGGCAAGTGGGTGCTGGTGGAATGAGATGACAGGATTTTGGGGCCTTTCAAACAAGATACAATAAATAAATTCAGGATCCAAAGCAATGGTTAGACCCACAGTCTCAGAGGGTAGAGTAGCAGAGAAGTTGATGGAAGAAAGGGAGAGGAGAAAAAGATTACAGACAGCTGCATATTAAGACTTCTTACTCAAGTCCTGGCTTGAACCCTGGTTGTTTGGCAAACACTGCAATCTTAAGTCACAGGTCTGCTTTTCCTGAAAAGTTATGAACACGATACTAATGTCTAGATCTATGTCTGTGTGAATGTGGACGAAAACAACTAGTCTACAGTTGTTCAAAACATTCCATGAGGCTGTAATAATGAGTGCATTTGAGAGGAAGAAATTTTTTGAAAGGATGAAAAACGAGATGACATTTTTTCTATTCTTAGGCTAACATCACTAATGGGACAAAACGTAAATCTGGGCCTGATATGCCTGGTCATTAGTTTCAGGATTCTCACGTGTTGGACTTCTGGAAAGTTGGACCTGCTAGTGTACTTGATGAAACATCAAAGGATAACCAAGGTCATTAGAAGTAATCCTCTAGGAAGCATGACTGTCTGTACGAAATGTCACACTAATCTAAATATACAGCAGTTGTCACTGTATTTTTCCAATGTAGTCACCTCTAGAGCCAAAGTATTAGTGTGGCTTAAAAGCAACAAGAAAGGTTTCATAGCCAGAAACCCTGCTAATACTCAAGTTCTTCTGGCGTGAAGTGAAAAACTATGTAATTATAATTACTATGTAACACATGGAAACATATTTATAAAAATGTTGTCAACTAAACAGAACACATGGCAAGTTTATGTTCTCAACTTCATGCAGCACTATCAAATGTCTGGTTATTTCAGAGTTTGGAATTTCACTCAGAACCAGAGAGCAGCATGTATGCCACAGTTACACGTCCAATTGTGATGACAGTGTGTGCAACACTGATGAAACTGCTGCTTACCATTCAGATGTGAGGTTTGCCTCAGATGGCAGCCGACACAGTCTCTGCTCTGCATCAGCAGTGGTTAATCAAGCCAAACACAGCCAGAAGGCTGTCTGTCGGAGTCTGAAAAACATCTGACTAAAGCTGCCGCTGATTGTTTCATTTTAACTTAATTTCTGGAAAGTAGAAGCTGTGCTGCACATGAGCTTCAAGTGATGAATAGTCATCCCCCACCACGAAATCTGGGGTGAAATATGGTTTATGATTCTGTTTTAATCCATTTGCGTATTCATTCATCACATACAATAGCTTATACGTCACATGGACTTCTAGAAACCTATGATGAATGTAAAGCTGCACTACAGCATTTTCAAAATTGCATTAATTGGTCTAATGGACTGCAAAAATTACACCCCTTTTTCCATGGTCTTCGTAAGTCGAGCTGTAGCTGTGGTACATTGTGCATGTGCATTTCCATAGGGAAAAGTGCTGGTCAGTGCTGATCGTTTTCAAAACCACTTTTGCCAAGATGGTAGAGCTGTATTGAAACCCTGTGAAGGCTGCTGAGCTAATGGTAGTCGAAATCTGTTCCTTCAGATTAAAAGTTTTCCACTAGCAAATTAGTGGCAGGCTTTCCTGAGGGGTTACAAGAATGGCTGACTTAATGTGGAACATGAATTTCGAGAATGAGTGTAGAACATTGAACATATATCTTTCATGTTCATGCTGCTGTTTCTTACTTTAAAAGATCTTTATTGTGTTCACTTTTTTTCTTCTTCTCCTTGAGCCCCCTTACCAACAGAAGCCTGATGAACAAATCTGCTTTCTTGACACTTTGGTCTAAATAATAAATATTTTAGGATGTGTTACCTGTGGTACCCTAGATTTCATAGACATACAGAGAGACGGTTACATGCGTATTTTTCTTAGACCATTGATAATAGTCTTAGTCATGAATGTAAGCAACTGACTGGTAAGTCTCTGGTAAGGTGCGAGTAGAGGTTATGATTAGTTAGCAGTACATGTCAGTACAGGGCCACTAGCAAGAAAAGACATGCACCACTCTGCCCAATAAAAAACATTGACAATGAAAGTGACGGAAAATTATCATTTTATAACAAAGCAATGTTTTGCTGGAAAACCTTAGGTGCTAGCATTTATGTTATGTTTCTTTGATATGTACCACCCAATGAATGTGCCCTGCCACACCATGAAACTGTTAACAACTTGAGGAACACGACAGAGAGTCCAAAGCAACTCCCCAGAATCCAATCTGCCAACATCCCAGTGACTGAAGCACTGGACACCCACAAAGGTACAATGTTCATGCTTCAATGGGTCAGAACTGCTTTGGCGTCGTGGGGAAACCACATATTAGGCAGGTGTATGCTTTCTCTGACTCAATTTTAAGGGTTTGTGCATCAGTCAAGAAATGTTTTAAAGGATTGATCAGTTGCTGCAAGAGCAAGCAGGTGACAAGGGGTCAGAGGATGATTGCTTCCTCCTGTTGTGGCCCTATTGGGGTTTCCCCTCGCAGAGAAGTTTCACACCACGAACAGCGGTGAGAGAATGGTAGTGCGACAATTGCACGCAAAGGATTATGTGATGCATTATGAACTGACTTTAATACTACTGAAGTTGAAATGTTGTTGTTGAAATGACACGGAAAAGTAACTGCCAATTTATTGATTCTACAGGACCTATATGTGGGTTACCATACCTTTAATCAATCTACAAAGAGCTTATTTTTCTCTACTACTATCACTAAGATGCACTTAATTTTTGAGTTCAATGTTCAACACCTGTCAATAAGTAGAAACAAAATTAGGTCTCCTCTAAGTTAGAAAGCTAGGTTAATTGAGGCTGATTCTCAACATATGGGAAAGTGATATGCAGGGCACAAAACCACACTGGCTCATGTTACCAATTATCTCAAGTTATTATAGAAATATGTTCAGTTATTACCCACAGTAACTGTTCCTGCAATGTGTTGTGCAGTTCACTCAAGCTGTCTATGAGGAAAATGCCCTGCCATGCCAGGCTGAGGCTGTAGAAAACATAATTCCACCCTAACACAACTACTTCCAATGTTCTGCCAAATGCCAGCTATTATATACTTACCCTCCAAGGGCTGGACTAAGAGGCAGCCTGTAATTTTTTGTCAATCTCTTTACTGTTCGTGCCTTGTTTTTTAAATTAGTCATTGGTAAGAGGTGGAAAGAAAGTAGTTGCACAGCCATTATTTTGCCTACAAACATTTAATCAAACAAACACGCGGTCACTAACTCACACTCAAGCACATATGCTCACACGCACACACACCATCGCCAGGCATGAAAGCCCTCCAGTCAGCTGTCTGCCAGTAATGATCCTTCTCTGGCAGGGCAAGTGCGTAGCATGAATATGTCGCTAACCAGCTGCAGTCACACTGCTCACACATCTGCTTCTTATATTATGTACTTGGTACATTCTGAAGCACATTCTCTCTCAATCCCTTGCTATTTAGCGTATACCTTTCATCCCATCCCTAGTGTGCATTTGCTGCTCTGTGAATGGGACACTGTTGCGGTTAGTTGAAGAATCTTCACAGTGAGACATAATGACACTAACCAGACTAAACAAAGAAAGTCTGTGCAGCTGGTCAATGATTCCTCTTTAGAGACAAGAATAACAAAGGCATAAAGACTCTTGAATCATTTGCTGGTGCAGTTGTGGGAACTTCACACATTTCCCAGGTGATGAACCTTTGTGAAAAACTTAGACATCCTACAAAAACTTTCTGTCATCATCTGACAAATGCTGAACTGGGACCAGGGAGACTAGGGCTGGAGTCTGCTGCTACAACCTAACATAACATCTAATTCTATGATGTGCACAAATGTATCAGCACCTGCAAAACACCAGAGACTCACATGACAGTGTGGTAGACTTTAAGGGTGGAAAAGAGGGTGGTGAAAGGGAAAGCAACAACATAAAAGCAGCTGGAGGGACTGACAAAGGTTTCTTTTAGTGGCAATCCTGATTGGCACCTAATGTTGTCCCTGGGCATTTCAGACTCATAAAACTTTAATATCCAGTTCAATAACCATTTTCTCCATCTTCTCTGCCTCTATTCTTCCACCGTGGGATTAGAGTGGCAGGGCTCAGTCTCAAAAGCAACGGTAAACTAGAATTACTGCCTCGCGGTTGTATGCCTCCGCCAACCAGGCAAGTTGCGGTTCACATTCATGCCCATCTGCACTCATAATACATAAACACGTGAAGTGTGTATGTTCGATGAGAGAAACAAACAACATCAAAAAAAACCATACCAAATTCCTTCTATGTGTTCACATGCTTGGCCAATAAATTCTGATAGAACATAAAGTTGTTGCCCTGACAACAGACAATGAAATATAAAATATAGATGCTGCAGCAAAGAAGCTACAAATTCTAAAATACAATGCGTCGCACATATCTTCAACCCAGCAGTATAGAGGAGCTCTATGATCATCACAGTTTCAAGGTGGAATTATTGTTGCCAGACCAGTAGAAAACAAACAGTGGAATATAGTGAAAATGTCCCCGCCTGTTCTTGACATTATGATGATGTTGATGCAGTGAAGTTGACCTTTGACCTTATTTTCCAATTAGACATTTTTGTGATATTTAGTCATAATTATCATATGAATTCTTAAGTTATGGCCAAAATCCCATTTTATGAGGTCATAATGACCTTTGACCACAAAAATGTAATTAGTTTATTGTCGAGGCCAACTGAAAATGAGTGAAAATTGTAAGATCTTCCCTTCAGGTGTTCCTGACACATCCAGCACAAAGGTATAATGAGTGGTCTAAGGTGGTCCAGAGATTGAATTTTAAAAAATCCATGTAAAAGAATTACTACAGGGTCTAAAAGAAGTTATGAGTCTCAAACTCTAAATTATTGTAAGTCTACAAAGTTTGGCTGAATTTAACCTTGTCTGAAAATTCACCCTTAACTCATTGGTAACTACAGATGCATGACAAAATAAAAGAGAAAGCTGAACCCTTGACCCCTACAGCCACTGCAAATCAATACAAAGATGTTCTGAGAGATCATCTTTATCCCTCTAGTTTAGAGCGGTGTCTTCCAGAATGACAATGCCACCGTAAGGTAGGAGGAACCACTGATGGTTTTGGTAAGTATAAAAATGATAAGAATCATATGTAATGGCCTTCTCTGTCACCAGATCACTAGCCACATGAACATCTGTTGACTTTTGTGACCGACGTCTTAAGACCAGGCTCTTCACCGCCACCATTAAAACACCAAATGAGGGAATGTCTTATGAAAGAATGAGGTTCATCCCTCCAGTAGAGTACCAGGAACTTGGAGAATCAGTGCAGGTGCATTGAAGCCGTTCTGTGTGCAGGGGCTGGCTTAACACCTTACTAAGACCCTTTAGGTCGTTTTTTTTTATTCATTTATCATCCATCTGCAGTCTAGCCATGCATTGGGTACAAAGAGTACAATACTCTCAGTCAGTTTGACTGTGGATTCTATAATATCTAAGCCTGAGGAGGATAGACTGACCAATGGTAAGTGTAATGATGTTCAAATACATTTTTAATGCTTTCAAATTTTTTTGAAAAACGCTTGCCTTCAAAAAGTCAATTGATTAATGATTAAAATGTGCCCCGTATATTACAGAATATGAAATACACTTGGTCTTTATTCACACTGTCCTGCAGTAGTTTACAGATCGTTCCTTTAACTGGGGTAGTATTGTAATAGAGGAAATGCACTGCACAGTGAGCTTTATCTGCAGAGAGTACTACAGTGCCACTGATCCTCAGCAACAAGTGTGCATGTGTGTCTGTGCACTTCCTGGAAATATACTGATTCTGATACATACAGTCAAGCACCAACAAAATGGCTTAAACCTTATCGGTTTAAAAGGGTCTCCCTCTGTACCTCACAGAACCACATAAAATAAACAGCAAGAGTGCAAACTGCAGTAATAAACTTATCTCACATTTTCATAGATTGGTATGACTATTAATTATACCTAAATTGTGTGAGGTAGTTTATATTCCATTAGACATTGGTAGACCTCCATGTTTCATCACTATCCACAAGACTGCCATGAGATAACCTACATGTAACTGCAGTTAGGGCTTAACAAGAGTGCCATCCTGTGGCAAAGTAAAACATCACTAATCAGAGGCTCATTTTGCTGCAGGTTAAGGAGGACTTAACTTATAAAACTCATAAATTAATGTCTTTGTGATGAAGGGTATCCTAAACCATGGACCTTTAAGATATAGAAATGCTGCTTCAATGGATATACCAACATAGACAGTAATAACTATGCAAGTATGTAATGACTATTGCTTGTGTTTGTACGACAATGTCTTGTTTCTATGAAACTGGCACCAGAGAAGAATATTCAAGAAAAGGGTAACAAACATAACATTATGGTCAAACATATCTCAAGATGGTAATGACAAAATAAAAAGGCAATTTTTTAAACATTTATTATGATTTTTCTTAAAATAATAGTCATATTAATTTTATATGTTTAATAGTGGCAAATAGGAAGAGCAACTCATTACACAAGAGGATAAAAAAGTGATGTCTCAAGAGTTAACTTACCTGTGTAATGTTGGCTATATTAATATACATATTCAGAAATACATGCTTGTTTTGTACTCTGCAACAGTTCAGTTTAGTCAAACTACAGTGAAGAAAAGAACAAGCAATAAATAAATAAATGCTAAGATATTGTCCAATGTATTTGAGAGATTGTATTCTTACTTTTTCAGGAAGACAGTAGAGTTTTCTCTGCTCTTGGAGAAGCTGACGGGCAGGAGCCTCAGAGTGATGTTCATCTTTCTGGCATTGGCTGCCAGCGTCTTCGTCTGGATAACACAATATTCAAGATAATACAGTATAATATAGTACTGTTGTGCAGTATTACAATGGAACTTCATTCATTTCATTCATCAACAGGGCTCAGAACTAGCTTTATATATTGATTGCACAAATCTGCCTAACCTTTTCATTTGGGTACACCAGCACATAACTTAGTTGCACCCCAAATTTTTCCCTGACAAAACAATTTAAGCGTAATCTGTTCTTGTCAGTTTCCAAATATATTAGTAATTTCTTAACGCATTATGTAAGTGATTGTAAACAGGAATAAAAGTGCAAAAAAATGTTTTGTACATTTACCTGGTTCTGTTTCATAGTAATCATCGGGGACTCAAAACTGCTAAAATGTGGCTCTTCTTTGTCTATATTAAAAGCAGTGGTAAATTATATTATCATGTCTGACAGCTCACTGCTTGGATTGGCCACTGTCTGGTACTGACACCCTGCAGAGCATGAGGGCTGCTCTGCTGGCTACACACCTGTCAAAGCAGAGGACAAGTTTCTTCGAGAGGCTGTGCTTTTGTAATGTTTCAATTCTGAACACAAATGCTGCGATCTCAAAAAAGGACTGTTCAAAGATGAGCCATGGTCACGCTCTGCAAAAAATGCACTGCACAATGCTGGCTGTTTCATCGTATCTCAGTGTTTTTCACAGACTGAATTTTCTTGCATTGGTGGGTGGCATGGAATGAACAATTTGCAGGCAGAGACTCATCATTTTGAAGAGGTGAGTGTAACTTGGGTTGTTTTCTGGCACTACAACTTACAGATGGTACCTAAACACTTCACATGCAGAGTCTAGGTAAAGGCTACAGTTCATCAGTGTTCCTCGGACTCCTCACATGCATCAGTAGACACCACAAGGCATGTAAGCACAGAGAAACCTCTCGTCCCCACTAATGTGCGGCAGCAAAAGCAACTCAGACAGTCACGTGTTGAAAAGAGTGAAAAAACACTGTTGTAATGTAAGATTTATTCAGTGGAAACTGACTGATTTTATCTACCTGGGCAGGCCGCCAGAGACACACACAGACCGACCTGTTAAATGTCAGACAAACCGATGTGGCCAATAAAAAAGTTAAGTCGCTACTGAAAGATTTTTGGTTCCAAGTGGATATATATATAGATTTTTATCTGACATAAAACTTAAACTTGTCAAACTAAAATTGTTAACCGAGAATGGCCCATTGCAGCATTGCACAGAATATACATTACTGTAGCATACTTTATCTATAGTAGTGTCACAAAGACACTGGTTGATTTACAGAACATTTTAGAACTGCTAGGAAGGCACAGAAACCAGCACAACCCAGCCAACTTAAGATCTTTAACAAACATATCACAGCAGAATACTTCAAACAAAACAAGGGTTCAGTGAAACATGATGTAACAAAAAGCGTCTATTCTAAGGCTTTAACAGATCTGTTGGAAACACAGGCTGGCTGACATTTCAGTTCAGTGGAAAAGTCAGAGGGGGAATATCTTCTCCAGGAACAAATATGTTTAAATACCAAATATCTGTTCTGCATCAATAAATCCAGCTGTGCAAGTTTCATTAACAATTAAAACAAAGAAGTCTTGAATTCCTCCTAACAGCCCTCATCTAAATTTGAAAGGACAAGCTTTTCCTTTCTGGCTCCTTTGTAACTTTGGATTGGTGGTGAGAGATGGTAAAAGAGATTTATTAAAAGTTAGGGCAACACGGGGCTATTAGCAGATTATTGCACTTGCAATGTTCTGGAGGAAACCCAAATCCCAAAGCTCATCATGTGCCAAGCCTTTATCTCTCCCTGAGAGCAAGCCTCATTATTTTGATAGATTTGTGACCGCTGAAGCAGTCGTTGCCTCTAAAAGGTCCATAAAAGAACATGAATTACTCCAAGCTATCAAAAGTCACTTGAGTTGTGTTGTAGTAACAGCACAGGTAATAGGTGGTATGAACTCTTAGACAAATGAATCTCTGTGGTTTGGAGCAGCAGCAGTAGGTATTACATAACTGCAGCCACAAATTATACAAATGGTATAATAAAACCACTAAGAGAAAGACATTTAGATTATGCTGGTTTCTTCTGATGGAAAGCTAAGTTTATACTGGTACTGCATTCATAAAGAATCTTATAAAAGAATCTGGAAATGATCATAATACTATGCAGGTCTGCTTTCTTCATCTTCAGCCTTATATTGAAAAGGAATCATACTTAAGCAAAAATAAGTTCAGTCACTAAAGTTTTCGCCTTTCAAGCTGATCTTCAATTGTTGTGGATCCGTCCATTTGTAGGTTGGATTAATCCCAACCAAGCATTTTGCACTGAACTGAAATTTGGTAAGAATAGCTTGAACTGGTATGGGATTTATGAGGCCAACAAAGAGACATTTTATCTAATACCAGTTTATTGGCACATCGCATACTAACAATCTGGGTGGAAACATCAGTGACCAAGACGCATACTGACTGGGGCATTTTAGAGTTTTAATTAAATTTGCTAGTGCTGTTTGGGGTTACATTATCAACAGAGAGAGATGCTGTTTTTAAGTTATTTCAATTCATTTCTTTACTTCAGTTTCTTACTCATTCAGCCATACAATGCCATATGCTGTAACTACACAGCAAAGTTCAGATACCGAGTTTGAGCATTTTGGTTGTGAGGTTCATTTTAACGTCACTGTTGATTTTAAAAGGTATTTTCACACATTTATAACTATTTTGCAAACTATGTAGTGACTACATTTTACTTGTATAGGTAAATACTGGTTAAAATGTCGTATGTGTCAGTAAATCTAAGATCTAAACTAGCATATGTCATTATGGTGAAAAACAACTATGAAAAGTTGTCTTTTTTTTAAAATCAAGCCATGGACAGCAGGAAAGCAATGTTCAGGGGATTGAGCTTGTAGTTGTTATATACCAAAATATATACAGTGCTTAACAAATTTATTAGACCACCTGCCATAAAAATGAGAAAACATAAATATTTTAGAAATCTGTCAGAAACTTGTTTCAAACTAAAAATTGTATTGTTATTTATTAGGGAAATGACAAACTTGAACAACTAAATATTCCTGATTCACGTGTATTAACCAGATATCTTAATATTTTACATGACCTCCTTTGGCCCTGATAACAGCTTGTATTCTTGCAGCCATTGTTTTTATGTACTTTTCCACAGTCTCTTTTGTTATTGAGTTCCAAATAGTTTCTAGCTATTGTCTTCTTGGTATATGAACTCACGACCAATCAGGTTCAATCCAGAAGGGATTCCATGATACACCAAGATATTGTGGTCAACCTTCTGGTTCATGATAGCAACCATTTTAACTAATTTGCCCATGCTGTTTCCACAAATGAAACCCCATACCATAATGGAATCTCCACCATGTTTCACTGTGGGTACAATGCATCTAGCATTAAAATGTTATCCAGCTTTTCTGCAGACATAAACAAGACAGTGATAAGTTCAAACTTGGACTTGTCCGTCCAGAGCGCCTTCTTCCAGTCCTCTACAGTCCGGTGTTTGTGCTGCCTTGCAAATGTTTAGGTGTTTTTGGATGTTTGCAGGCCTCAATAATGGTTTCTTAGCAGCTCTTCTTCCCTTTAAGCCTTGTTCCTTCAGTCGTCTGCTTATGGTCATTCTGGAGACTTTCTCAGATTCTGTTCTAGAAGCATTAATCTCTGCCTGAAGATCAGCAGCGGTCTTCCTTCTGTCTCTAGTAGTTCAAATATTAAGGTGCCTGACATCTGTGTCAGTTAGCTTTCATTTTCAGTCTCTTCCTTGGCGCATTTTCTAAGTAGAAGTCTCTGCAATCAAGTCGAAGACAGACTTGACTACACTGTGAGAACACTTTGTCTTGCCCTATTTGTCTCAAAGATCATCCAGCATCATGTAGTGCTTTTATTCAGCTTCTGTCTTTCTCAGCGAGTTCCCTACGCTTCACCATTTTGAACAGGAACGAAACTGCATTCAACTGAATTCATGTTTTTAGACCTAAATTTGAGTCAGCATGCTGGAATTCTTTGAGAAGTCAGAAATTAATCAAGAAAAGCATACAACCACTCAAACTAATTTTTCTGTTCATGAATGCAAGCAAATAACTGTAATTTGGCTTTCCAGTCAAAAAATAATAAAGTGTTTTACTATTTTTTTGTTTTCTTTAACAGTAAATTTGAAAACTCATAGACAACAACAATAATATATTTAAGCATTAAAGATGTCATTTTGATTAAAGAGCTTGCACATACTGGTGGATTAACCATTACAGAAACCTAAAAAAATATTTTGGTAATCAGCAATACTGTTAATTTAGGGCAGCGGTGGCAAACGCCATACACTGGGTGACGGTTGAATAAATTTATTAAGCACTGTATATCACATCTCACATGAGAAAAATGTGTGTGTTGTTTGAATAAAATGAAACAACTACATGTCAAAGCCTTATCTAACTATGTGGTATATCAGGATATATATTTCTATACTGTACAAACATTCTCATTTGATGCAACAATATTGTCCCGTGTTTGTAGAGTTTTATTTAAACTGTAGTGTGTGCTCAAATGAATCTAAACGAACTCATTTTAGCTTATAGTCTCTGTCAAATGGCCCTACATTCTAGGTAACTGGAAGTAATAAATCAAGGACTCACTTTGAAAGTGGTGCGAGGAGCCCGGATGAGGTTGTCTCTGTTGGCTCCATCAGCAAATCGTCCAGTATCCTCCAGAAACCTGTAATCTACAGTGTAGGCCAAGAACAAACAGTGAACACACAAAGTAAAAGGGAAGAACTAATTTTTATAAAGCAGTCATTGATAAAATGCCCTAAAATCCAAGACAAATAATGTTTTAGTTAAAACACAGACAAAAATCTTCCCCAGCGTATCAGTCAAGCAAAGGAGAAGCTCACCGCTGAGAAGTGTCATTTCATCAAAGTGTGACAGGGTCACAAATGCCGTTTTATTTCTCACTCCACTGCATCCTGAATCTTCCTTGTGTTTCTTCACACACAGCAAGCTGAAAAAATACGCATGGACACAATATGTTAGGTAATGCTTCAATTCTTTCAAGAAAATATGATTTGATGCCATTTCAGCTCATTCAAACGGTGCACAAAGTAAAGCTAAAAAGATGCCAAAACAAGAAAAGTACTCAAAATGATGTCAAACACACAGATAACATTACACCCACCAACTTAGAGACATTTCAACCCAGGAGTAGACCTACTAAGGAGTCATCACTATAATTATAATTATAATAATTTGCCACAAATACATTACAGCACTGTGAAATGTTGCTTTTCGCTTAACCCAATCGGGGTCAGAGCGCACGGTCAGCCGTAATACAGCGTCCCTGGAGCAGGAAGGACCTTGCTCAAGGGCCGCATCGGGGTTTGAACCAATGACCATCTGATTAATAGTCCAGACTTAACCGTTGCACCATCACTGCCCCTATATTACATGATGTCATCAGTATTCTGCACTCATGAGATTATTCTGTACTCATGAGTTAGACCATATTCAACTTCAAACATGATCTTCATTTTGATCTCAACTACACATCTGCAAAGACTCCTGACTGTGTCTTGTATGTTTGCAACATTTTACTGTTGACAAAATCAGAAAGACGCATAAACATCTCCCAAAAAACTCAAAACTGTCTTTGTGGTAGTTTTTGCTACAGTAGGTAGCAACATATTGCAACAACCAGAAACATATTTTGCCATGACGACAAAAACAGAGAGACAGACCGACAGACTCACAAGATGAAAACAATACTAGCCATGTTGTTGTGACATGTACAAATGTAATTACACCTGACTAATTTGGACAAATAATTAACAGCACCGGTGGACACACATTTATATTCCTATTTCTTTCCTTATCTACAGTGGACATCTTCATTCCAGAGAGATTCAATATCTGTGTTGGGAAGAAAGATTCAGAGAAACTATCTGATCTCATCCATCAACTACAAGCCCAGATATGAACACAGAACAATAGGAAGCTGACAATATTTATTTTCCTCTTCCTTTGCAATACTAACGGAAACTCTACAGATTTCTAGGGTTGGACCCGAATATCTAAATATCTGAATATTCGGTCCCGAGGGTGGTATCCTGATATTAATTTTGAAATTCGAATATCCTTTCCTTGAAGCAACTGTGAAAGCAGCACTGAATAACAAGTTCAACAAAGGAGATTTCAAATACACTTAATTATCATTTTAAAGTTAGGTTTGATGTTGATGCCATCATCAGAAACACTAGATAAAGGCCTTAAAATGAAATGTTGTCATCAGTTTTAAATGAACACTCTGGGTAAGTTCATAGTTTTGTTTGAAAATGGTAAAAAATTAAACATGGATGTTTACTTAAAATGACTTGCATACATGCAAGAGCTTTTCCTATTTGGTGTACATTGGAACAGCATTGCATATGTATGTCTACACCTGCCAGTGGGCCATAATAACATATTAATTTGATGAAGGGGAGACCTGATGTTCTCTGCAATTAGGGAGAAAATAGACAGTATGTGCATTTATCAGTACTAGATGTCGGCCAGGATGTGTCGGATCCCATAGAGTGCTTCTCCTCTTTTTAAGGATTGAGAATCCTCACACCAATCTGGGCCTTTTCTCAGTAAACGTATGACACCTGCACTAAATGACAGTCAAGACCATAAATATTTGGACATTGACACAATTTTCAGTTCCATACACTACCACAATGGATCTGAAATGAAACAATAGATGTGCTTTAAGTGCAGACTTTCAGCTTTAGTTTGATGTATCCACCTTTTTAAGGGCCCAAAAGTAATTGGACAATTGGCTGCTTAGCTGTCCCCCGCCAGGCGTGTTATTCCCTCATCATTTCATTTATAAAAGATACAGATAAAAGGTCTAGAGTTCATTTCAAGTGTGGTAGTTGCATCTGGAATCTAGTGTGTCAATGCCCAAATATTTATGGACCTGACTGTATGTGTATGTAGTGGATGCTCTTTAGAAATAGTTCAGATTAGTCTGCATAATGCGTACAATGTCTGCTTTGTTGGAAATTAAGTGTTTTAGTTAAAAAGTAATGATAGTTGGCTATATTAATTTGAGTCACAACAGCCCTGTAACTTTTAATGTGAAGAGTAAAAATGTGTGCAACAGTCGAAGCTTAGAGGACTGTTGTGACTCAAAATGATCGGCGGACTTCTATCTCCTACTCAGCCCAAATGTAGAGAGGAACACACTGAAATACACTAATCTGTAAACACTCTTGGTTTCTGACTTGTATTCGATTCTGAATTGCGATTTTTTTTTCTTTCTGAAAAGAGCTACAGACAGATAAACAAACTGTGGGCAGAATGACTTATTTCACTACATCTGTAGGTTATATCAAAATAAAACCCAAGAATAACAGATATAATTAGTTCAGCAAATTTTATTAAGTATATTGTTTGTATCTGGTTTCACCTAGTAAATCTGTTAGAATAATAATTTACATCTCAGGGATGTGTGTGTGTGTGCTTTAAATTATGTTCTTTTTTTTCTTCTGTTACTGGATTCCTGGTAAACGCCCTCATTTTGCCTGCACTACGGTTGTATGTACTCCTAATGACAAAAAAGGTCGATTTATTTGATTATAAACACACACAGTTATGCATATGGTACCAAATTTAGTCTTTTTTGTAGTGCAGTGAGCAGTTTGCTGAGACCACTTCTGTATTTCACTTAAGTAAGAGTCTATGTGAAAAATTCAAACTCGTGATAGACTGTTTTACATAGTGATATTGCTTCTTTCATCTTTTATAAGTAACACATACAAATACTTTTTTAACAATTGGTTACCTGCATGCCTGATAGACTTGGATGTCCTGAAGTAAAATATTACTGACTCAATATTAGAAACGCACACACACACACACAAAAAAAACATCCTGGATTTTAATATGAGCTCAAAAAGGCCCATTTTCAGACTCCTGCTGAGAGACAGGTATTTGGCCTGGGTCAGACAGAGACTGTATCCGTAGAAACTATGCAAAAGGAATGCAGACTGATGCCCAAATCCACAGGCAGCAATGAGAGAGGGGAAAGGACATTCACCGGTGCTTTTTGATAACTCCTAATGAAAGTTTCAGAGATGACCTTTATTGTGTCATTTACTACTTGAAGGTTAAGTTGTAAATCCTTCAGCATCTATTGAATTTTAGGAATAGGCCACGGATTGGAAAGGTTTCCAGTGGCATGCTGTTGCTGGCCATGAGTCAAAGTAAAGTTCAGCTCTCAAAAACAAAACCACGACAAGAGTCAATCATAAATATATCCACGCATGCAAAGGCGGAAAATTATTTAAAGCTATATAATGTGTTGTTACATAATAGCAACAAAAATCCCAACTATTTCTTTGTTTTCAGAAATGATACAACATCTACTCACCAACAGAAATATGGGCAATTTTAACATTGTGAAGAACAATTATTTGTTTCTGATGACACTAAAGGTTTGGCTTCTTTGTTTTAAAACCTACACAGCCATGTTAAAATCCTGCAAAAAGGCCTAGTGAAAGTTTCAAACAAGTGATTCAAAATATTTGTGATTTTTCGTGTTCACATAGAGTAAACTACCTGAGCTGGACTTAAAATGTGGTTAAACCTCACTTGTTCTGCTTGCTTTACAACCACTATACTGTTCAATACACACAGATTCACTGACATATGTAAAATTAAATTCACACGCTGCAATTTCGCACCCATGGGAAGACAAAGCACTGTGGGATGATTGTTTCAAACAAATCAGCCTAGGGTCAGCTAAAGTCGTTTGTTTTTCCCATGCAATGCAAGTTTTACAACACCATGGCATATTTTTTATTCTATTATAACAATGCACCCCACAGTGTTCTCTGCCAACTTGAAGAACTGAAATAAATAAAAACAACTATATACATGCTTGTTGAGCACCAGACACAGCCTAAATTTATTGCTGGAGTTATAGTCACTTCACAGAAAGGTCGTGTTCCTTGGCAGTTAAAATGCTTGTTTGTCTATATGAGCAAAAGATGGTTTAATAGAATTAAAATGCATCAATAAAATAACAGGAGTTGATTGATTATTGATCTTTCTTTTTTCTTTTTGAATAACTCCAGACAAAAAACAATTAATTAAAAACTTTGCTACTTTGTCGGCAGTTACCACTCTGGTGATGGCATGTTAACGACTCAGTTTCAGGCAACCACACAATACCACAAAAACAATAACACCTGATATTTTAAGATGTGGTCTTCAGTGGTAAGCAGAAGTAGAACAACAGTGCTGGTAACTTCATATATTACTTAGAATATACACTGCCCAGCCAAAAAAAAAGTTGCACATTGTAATATTTCAATGGACCACCTTTAGCTTTGAGTACGGCACTCATTCGCTGTGGCATCGTTTCGATAAGTTTCTGCAATGTCTCAGCATTTGTTTCTGTCCAGAGATGCATTCATTTTTTCACCAGGATCTTATACTGATGATGGGAGAGTCAGACCGCTGTGCAAAGTCTTCTCCAGCACATCGCAAAGTTCTCAATGGGGCTGAGGTCTGGACTCTGTGGAGGCCGATCCATGTGTGAAAATGACGTCTCATGCTCCCTGAATCACTCATTCACAATGTGAGCCCCATGAATCCTGGCATCGTCATCTTGGAACATGCCCATGTCATCATGGAAGAAAAACTCCACTGATGGAAAGACCTGGTCATTCAGTATATTCAGGTAGTCAGCTGACCTCATTCTTTGGGAACATAATGTTGCTGAACCTGACCAACCACAGATCACAACCCAAACCCCCACAGGCTTGTAGGCACTAGCCATGATGAGTTCATCACTTCATCCGCCTCTCTTCTTACCCTGATGCCCCCATCACTCTGGAACAGGGTAAATGTGGACTCATCAGACCACATGACCGACCAGAAGACTAGAAGATGATGGTTCTCCACTATCCTTCAAGTTTTAATAATGCATTGGTGGGTTCTTCATCTGACTTTAGTAGTTTCAGAAATCTCCTTAGTTGTTTTCTTTGCTTGATGCAGGCCAATAATTTGACCCTTCTGAGACAGATTAACATCCTTTCCATGACCACGTTGGTTGTTGGAAGACAGGATATGTCTTCTAACACAGTTGTTAAAGAAATAAGAAGCTCCTCACTGCATCAGCTAGGGTTAAATAAGTTGTTGCAGCTGAAATATATTCATCACTGCAGTAATTATCCAATGAAAGGTTCTTACCTATTTGCTTAGTTAAATCCAAGTGGCGACTTTTTTTTTTTGCCAGGCAGTGTATATCATCCTCAAGACAGCTACAGGATTGATCAGGATCTAACAACAAGTCATACTGTGTTTGAGTTTATAAGCTGCAGTTAAATCATTTATAAGATAGTGGCCACCCTCTGGTTAAATCCTGAGCTCAGTCACAGCTGTCGGGATATTCTTATTTTACTGTTGGTAACGTAGTAGTTTGATTATCATTACACATGCACAAAATATTATGTGATGAGAGAAATCATAAATTAACAAGGTTATTAGTTATTTGACCAGTTTGATAAATTTTCTACAAGATCAGACAGACTTTTATCAGTGCATTCATATATATTATACATCACTTGATACACTATCCACTCTCAAGTGAATTATATATTGTGTGTGTCAGCATGAAGTCGTGAACAACAACATGAAAATCACCCTTGTCTGAAAGTAAAAATCCATTACTTTATCAGATGAAGAATAAGCCTGCAATATTACATATCCCATGTTTGTAAAGACATTCTGACTAAAGGATGGTTTTCCTCCTTAGACTGTTTCATTTTAAAGGTTTGGAAGCTGCAGAGTTGAAAGCATTCAGTATTTCACAATAAAAAAGAAACTGAAATAATGGTAAACAGATTATGACCTGGTAGCTTTGTTTATTGTTCACCACACAATAATATAAGTACTTTACATTGGAGTATAATCTTACCTGCAAGAATATGTGAGGCAGGCAGGACACTTGTACTTGGCCTCCTCTGATCCACAAACACCACAGCTGCAGGACAGACAACATGTCAGCAGGAAGCACAAAAGTAAGTAACTAAACTGGGATAAACCGTGAAGATGATCAATCAAATCAACAGCTGTTTTGACTGATGTACAACTTTGCAAATACAATTTCAATATCAGACTAAACTGAGGTATAGGGGCCTCATTTACAATGAGACCGAGTAGGAAAAGCTGTACACACACACACACACACAAACTATGACAACATTAAGACTATTATAAAAGTAAGCTAGCAACGTAATAAAATTAATTAGGGCATTTGACAATTAATTTAACAAAGCAAAAGCAGCTGGGAGTAAAAATTTAAATCTGTCAGTAATTATGACAGCCAATTTTGTAGCGATAAGCCATATAAAAAGGGTACAGTGCAGGAGCAGCTAATAGAAATAAAAAGGTTGCGTAGTTTAGTGCTGCTGCTGTTACCGGAAGCTAGCTAATAGCATGCTAACTATATAGCTGTCTAGTGTTTTACAGTAGCCGGCGTTTGACTCTGGGCATATCTGCTGCTTACTTAACAAACACTATGACTATTAAATATATAAAAACCGAGGTTGAGCAAACAAATATCAAAGTGAAGCTGCTAGCTAAGTTAGCCGCTGACGGTTTACAGGACTCACGCGGACAGAGAAATCTTCCTCTTCGTCCCTCTCTGCTCTTCCTCCAGCTCTTCTCCTCTGCTGTCGGTTTCACTCTCCATGTCCGCCGTTAAAGCTGCTGCTGGGACAATAACGGAGTTCATGGCGGCAGAAGTGCAGCTCCACGTTTAGAAACTACCGGCGGCTTCAAAACAACCCGTCTTCCGCCTGGCAGCACGTGGAGGGGAGTTCCTGTTGGAGGGCTGCTAAGAGGCGCCTCCAAGTGTCCGCAGGTAGAACTACAACTCCCAGCACCCAGGTTAACGCTGAACGCATGACATGATGGTGAGGTAGGGCTGTGTGAAACGAAAGGAGGACCACTGTAAATTGTTCTGTCTGGCTGTAGGATAGTTGCTATATATGTTCATATAGGCTCAGCTGCCGATTGTTTTGGCGCTTTTTTTTTTTTACCCTCATTTAGTAAAAGTGTGATCAGACTACACAAGACTTGGACACATCTCAGTCAGGTTTCTCTGAATAACTAAATAAATTATTAAATAAACAACATTACAGGCACTCCAAAACAGTTACAGAATACTTTGTTTATTAATCAAACATCGATATAACTTTGAATAATTGATTATTTGCATGATTAATTATGTATTGGATGAATTATTATTATCAGAATTCATTTGACTTGTTTTTTGGGGGGATTTTTGTTGTTTATTTTTTTGTTTGTGTTTTGGTGTATAACAGCAAACGCTGACAAGTATGACATTTATAGACAGATAAAAGATTACCAAAAGCACCAACACAAATTAATAGTGTTACAAGTCATCTAAAAAAAATTTTTGAAAGGCAAGTGTAGTAAATTGAAACTGTAATAAAAATAAGAAAAATATTTACAAGAGACAGCTGTGCAGATCGTACAGGAATGTGTAAATTGTTCGCTGTGCAAAATCTCACAGTATGTAGTGTATACAATCTGAAATGTGCCAAAAAGATTAGAATAATCCTATTCAAAAGCTGTGCATTAAAGTAACACACTGAGGGAATGTCTATTGTGTAGATAGAGGAGATGTGACTGGTCTCATCAACAAGACCAGAGATCCCCCACCCTCTTTGTAGCTAAATTATTTTGGTTCAGTTTTGCCATTATTTATATTTGCAGATACGACTTACATGCCTTCCAACATGTTGACAACGGTCCTAATCCATACAGGCACTTTATTATAACCACTTTAGCTTGTTAGGGTTGTGGAGGGCAGACTACACCTTACACAGGTCCCAATGTTCATAATGTATGATGAAATAAATATTTTCCAATAGAATATTATCTCCGGCTTTATCTTAAAAAAGTCACTTCAGTTTCAGTAGCTGCAACATAATAGTGGCGTAACAATGGACTAAGCAAGGAATGCTCATATTCTATAGCACAGATATATACACCAGGCATTATACATACACCAGACATTTATAGAAAAAAAGTGTGATTTGAGTAATGCACAGCTTTAAGTCTAGCAACACCCCTGTCGGTAGGAGTCAGTGATTTCTTTAAGTTGTGCCCATGTTTTTGTGTTTCCCCACACAAAAGGATCAACGCGTTGCACTAAAATGGAGTAATCACAGTTACATCACAGTTTGAAGGGGAAATCTCTGCTCTTCTAGAAGTCTTCAATGATATTTTTACAAGAATCCAGAATATGTCAGTCTGTCTTTTAAAACATACTTGTTCAGGGTTGTATCATCAAGAGCAACACTTTTTTCAGTAACATGATCGTGCTCATACACTTCACATCTGGAAGCAGCCCTGAACAACTGGTCTCGAACTGCTGGCCACTGAGCGAAAGAAAATTGGTGTTAAAAAAAGAAACAAGTGCTTGTATTATTCATTATTTGCAGATTATTAATGAATAGTCAAATCTATCCTGCTGGAATGTGGCTCCAATAGAGAACAGACTAGCGAGCTTTCATTGCACTCATCAAAAACTGACCATGTGGTCATACTGTATTCAAAAAACAGTACCCAAACCATTTGTGGATAAAATGTTCCATTTATTTGTTTGTAAATTTTTTATTATTTACACATTTGTTTCCAACTTTATCCTCCACAGAATTTATATAATTACACTTTAAACGTAATATAAGTTAAGAATATGATGACTGATTTCTGCGTTTTCTGACTCTGGCCTACTGTAGCTGCCAGTCCACCAAACCACCTCTGAAAGAACTGAGAAAGCAGTACGATAAACATACAGTCACAAGTGTGGACGCACAATCACACCTTTTAAACATAAATACTTCTTTAGACTGAGTTGTGGTTGACCAAATAGTTCTCTGAGAGTATAACTTACTGCTTTACAGTAATGTGAACAAAAAAAAAAATAAAAGGTTATAAATAAACAAACAGTATGCTGTCAATATATACACAGGAAATGTCACTGATGACTCATTCTTTGTTGCAGCACCACTGATAGGTTTCCCCTGAGGAACCTACCACATAGAAGGAAAAGCTACAAAAACATGTAGTGTATCAAAAAATGGTTCATAAATTAGAAATGACCGAATCAACATAAGTACTTATACAATATAACAAATCTTGATGTAACCGGTACATACAACACAAAGGCAAAAATGTCTAACTTGACATTAGCAACTATTCTAGAAAGCAAATAAGCGGGTAGAGGTAGAGCACCATCTGTCAAGATGTATGGGTCCGACTGGGTAGGACCAAAGACAAAAATATCATGAAACAATGTCAAATACAGCCTCTGATTGAAAGTGGAATATTTAAAGCAGTCATACATTATCCACATGCTATTGCACTCATATAAACCTTTAGTTTGACAGTGCCCTAAGCAGAGGCCTGGCACGATCCTTCGGTTGGGCCTCTGCTTATTAGGATGGTGTGTTTGGGGTGGGGTGGGGTGGGGGGGTGAAGGGAGGTGTGAGATTTGGGGTTTAGATAGGATGCTGCGACGTGAACCCTACTCCTGTGTGGGTCCATTTGCAGCAAACCTAAGCACTGATTGACTGAAAATTTAACAAACAAAACATACTTTACACATTGATTTGATAAATATCGGTATACACTGTTCTCCTTTGGCCTTCTTGGCCATGATGTTCCACAGAGACCGAGTTCCTCCATGTAGGTCTGCCTGGTTGGACATTGGGCATTTGTTACTCTCACAAAGTCCCATTAACGCTCTCCAGTAAACACAACGAACTCTCATGGACACTTGCTGCAGCTTGCTGTGCAACCATCTCTTTGGTAGGAAGCTTTTCTTAAACATCAGAGGATTTAAGTGGTTTATGTGAGTGGGCTACAGGACGGTGATGTCGGTGTCAGAGGAAGCAGACTGGACTGATTTCTATGTGTTGCTGACTGTTGAGCTGTCCAGTGGGAAGGTCCTGTATGTCTACAATAGGTAACTGACGACTGTCCTGAGTATGGAAGACAAAACGTGACTGGTGCCAGCTGCCATCTTGGATCTGAAACAGAAAAATGTAAGTCCAGTGATTCCTGGTTCACACAATCCACAGTTTATCTGAACAAAAAGATTCAAGGTATGAGTTGTTCTTGTCTGTCACATAAAAAAATAAAAATACAATACTTTTCCGTTTCCTAAGCACATACAGAGCTCTGTAGCTGAAGGTTCTCCAAAGCAAAAACAGACAGTCAGCTGAGCTCTGTCAGTAAATCAGCTCTGTGAAATAATTCTCTGCTATAACATTAATTTCCATTAGGGCTGCATGAACTCTTTAACTGTTGATTAATCTGTCAGTTATTTTCTTGATTAACTCATTAGCTGCTTGGTCCATAAAATACCAGAAAATAGTGAAAAATGTCTATGAGTGTTTACTAAAACCCAATAGGAGGTCCTCAATGTCTTTTGTCCACAAAACAATGATATCTGGCTTACTGTCATATAGGACAGTAAACACATAGTCCTACACACAAAGTAGTTATGACTGCTTCAAACGGCCATTAAAAACATTAATGTTTAAAAAGTTACACCATGTCAGTTTAGTCCTGTTTCATGTCAACCACATCTGAGCTGAAATTGTCAGAATTTGTTTCATTGGAAGCCTTCCGCTCTATCTTAAGAAATCGACAACGGAAATCCTTCGAACAGTGCCTGCGTTCTTAAATTGTTACTGTAAAAATAACTCCTGTACTTTATATATCTAATTGCTTGCACTTAATATTTTAATGTTTGTTGTTATCATTATCTGTCTGTTTTTGTTTACTATGACATTTTCTGCTGCCTCTCTTGGCCAGGTCACCCTTGTGAAAGAGGTCTCGATCCCAATGGGTCTTTCATCTGGATAAATAAAAATAAATGGAAAAAACTTTCAGTTGAAACATCTATTCTGTTTATTACCTTGCACTCATCTTGTAGCACATGTGGTTCAAGTAGTGTGTCTTTTTCAAATATCTGCTTGTTCCAGCCACGGAACCGAAGCCTGGTGTTCTCTCTGTGTGAGGGTCCGGTGGAGCTGAAGCCGTCTGTGGTGCCGTAGGGTGGATCACTTAAACAGTGAAGCGTGATGCTTTGGCTAGCCTCAGTGCTCAGTAAGTGGAGAAACTTCATTTGGACTTTACTTGCACCAAACACCATCTAAGGGAGAGAGCAGACAGTGTGTACTGTGATCACTGTCATCATGATCACAATGGAACATTTACTCTGATACAGACTACAATGTTTCCTAAATTAAGGAAAGAGGACTAGGCAAATTAATGCTTTTACAAGTTAAGGTTTTAAAGCAATCTAAATTTAATTGGATTCTTTTATCGCCTGCGTTAAATAATGTCAGCTTTAATAGAGTGAATCTTCAAACACCCTGGAATGGATATCATTAAGATACTGCTCATTAATCTGATACAAAACCAATGAGGAAAGGATTAACACTGCTTTATATTCTCTCTTCTTCATTTCCTTTCTGTTACCATTTACCTTTAAGTAAAACACTGAAAGCAGGAGTTTTTTTTTTTTTACATTATTTTTAGTGTACAGCTGTAAAGCACTCTGAATTTCTTAATTGTTTTTTTCTTTTTCATTTCATTCTGGGTTTTGGTACTCATCCCAACAAAAACCACTTAATATCTAACACTTCTACCATACCTATCACGACTACTTCAGTGTTACCTTATTAGATGCCACTGGATGTAAACACGTCTGTCCCCCTGCAGTAAAGTTGCAGAAGACCTTGAAGGCATCAGAGGTACAGCCCAGGTTTGGATCAACCCAGAACCAACCTAAAAGCCAGGACAGAAAGAGTGTGAGACCACCTATAACAAAACAACAACAAAATCTTGTTATCCCTTCCCCTCTGTACACAAGCAGCAAAACTCACCATCTGTGAGCTTGTGCTGACAGTCCAGCAGGTCTTTACAGACACGAGCTGGGTTCTCCCTAGTGCCGAGAGGCTTTTTGATACTTTCAATCACACTGCTCAGGTAACGGAGGGTCTTGAGTATCTCCGTATTCTGGTCTGGAAGGCTCATCTCCATGCTCTGGAAACTCTAGTTAAATTTTGTTAAAAGCAACACAGTCAACTGTAAAACTCAGAACCAACTGCAACCATCTATAAAACAACATATCTGCTTATCCATAATTTATCCATCCATTCAAACAGAGTGCTTTACCTCTGTCCTGAGGGCTGCATTGGAGTCAGAAAAACTGTAGACTGCCAAGTCATCATATACCTGCCTCTGTGGATACAAAATCAACATAACCAGCTGAATGAAAGCCATAATAGATTCAGTGTATTGTTTATTATTAGACTGAAAGATGTTAATCTGTAGGTTTGTTCACTGGTTCTAGAAAACATGGCCGTTCAACACATTGAGTTTACAGAGAAAATTTTAACAGAATCCAAATACACTCTAATACCATAGAAAAGCAGTAAAATAAGTCTTACACCAATAAACCATCACATTCCTGACTCCAGGAGGGGGAAGAAAAACACATTCCACTCAATATAAACACCACAGTTATCACTTAATGTGTGTAAACAAAAAAGGCACCTGACATACTGTAGGCGTTTTTCTGGGATCTTAAAATTGTTCAGGCACAGAAAGGTTTTTCAGAGAGTAAAGCTCTACAGATTATCCACAAGTTACGACAAATGAGAGAAGCGAGATAGAGGTCTATTACGGATCCAAAAGAGGACAATCAATGATCCATTTTGGCAGTGCTACAGAACAAAATTACACGTGTTCTTTCTTTTCATTGAAATGGATGATTTGTTGGCTCATCTACAGTAAGACAGGAAATAGACATCTGCCCTGGCGCTATCATACCCTGGCTGCTATCAGTGAAGTGGATTGTACTTTTTCCCTTTTCTCTGAAAAGTCTATTGAGGCCTGGAAAAGCAACATATTTTGGGTTTCAGGAAAGAAGACAGATGTAATTTTGTTACTCCCCAAACAGAATGAGATAAACACATAGCATGGTGAGGTATGCATTCTTTTAACCGAGTCAAGAGCTGTACATTTTTATGTAAAATCTTCTGAACTTTACACAGAAACAGGACCTAGCTAATCTTGGCTACCTGTCTACATTGCTGACACCAAATACTTACTGCTGGACCGGGAGCACCAGGGGGTCCCTGGGGTGGGAGGAAAGAAAAACACTAAATAAATGACAGAGTTAAAAAAATCAAAAAACATTTTGGTTGCAGTCAGTTTACTTTCTGATCTATCATGTATGCATTATGTTATATATTGTAGATATTTGAGAGTGCAATCATTGAACTGCCTTATCCTGACTGCCCAAGTGAGTTATGAATCGAGTATAGTCTTTGTTTTGGACTTAAATAATGTATGTAACAAAATTATGTCATGTTGGAATGTAAAATGATTTCATTTACATTCTATACATAACGACCCAAAATTTAAAAAATCTGCTCACACTGGGCTGAACTGAAAGGGTTTTCACCCATAATTATTTGTAATTAGAAATATACCAGAGATCTATTGTTACATTTATACAGTACATATAATGCTGAAGCGTAATAATAAAAGTTTATACTTACTCTGGGCCCTGGACTTCCCTGTGGTCCTTGAGGCCCCTGAAATTGTTAGACACAGACCATATGAGTCAAAAGGCTAAAAAAACTACTACACCCTAAATGATTAATACACATTTCTAGCTGCCAGCTTTAAAAATAGTGTGCATTGAAGCATCACAGTGAGCAGAATGGGCCCTAACGAGCAACTTGCAGGTATAATTTTTGACTAAATCTATACTTTATAGCTGGAAAAATGTATGCACAATTCAGTGTTTTATGAGACAAAGGCAAAAATTCAGATGAAAAAGCAGCCGCTTTGACCAGCAATCAAAAACCTTTTTCACACCACGTCATATTATGTGACATAACAGAGATGTGTCTGCATCAGCATACTGTACAACAGTAGGTAGAAGTGAGCTGTGATTTAGAAAGTTGTTCTGTTTTGGTTTTTTGGCTCAAGACTTTGAATTTCACAATTTTTCATTTTGGTGAATTATTGTATTCGTAAAATTACAACCTGCTGAAACACCAAGTCAGCACTTCTCCTAACTAGTTATCTTTTGCGTCTGGGCCAGTTTTGTGCAGCTTGCATCAGTAATGAAAAAACTGTTCTGTACAGCACTCATTTTAGACAGGACGCTGTCCCTAGTGACACCACAGAGTTTCAGACAGGATGTTCTTTGGCACAGACTGCTCATTCAGTTCCAGCAGCAATAGGCACACATCCGTCAGAGATTCAGCTCAAAGAAAAAATGGAAATTGTTTGTTTTTGTTTGAAAACTTCTAATTTAGTCAGCTCTCTCCCACTTACTTTCTCTCCCTCATATGGCATTGTAAAAGAGTGTTGCTTTATGTTAGTTTAGGGAGATTAATAATACCAGCTGATCCTCAGGCATTTATTTCTGTTATGGTAAATATTAATAAGTATTAATACTCTGAAATGTCTTACTGATGGACATTATTTCCCCTAATCCTTGTGTTGTCTTGCTGTTTTTGACTAGGCAGGCTTGTAATTATCAGCTTGTGTCCATTGTATGTGTACAAATATACATTTTGACCTCGAAAGTGTCATAACTCTTGTTGCGATCCATATTTCTTTATATTAAATCTGATCTGGTCATGAACCTGCAAATCGCTCTTTAAAGAGCAGGTAAAGATTTATGATGTACTTTTTTCCTTCATCTTTTTCGGTGATGCTGTGCAGAGCAGTAGCAGAGTACTATCATATATGTGATCACCTACTGCCCCCTCTGGCTGATGAGGGACATACCACTGTTCTATAGCAGTTACTAGGATCAGATGGACTACCTGAAATTTGTTGGCAGGATTTCAGGTTGATCTCGTGTCCACATTCAATGCTGTGAAAAAGTTAAATTTTTGCATATTTATCACACTTAAATGTTCCAGATCATTAACCTAATTTTAATATTAGACAGAGATAACCTACCAGCCACAAAATGCAGTTGTTAAATGAAATGAATAAACACATTTATTGAAGATTTATTGAAAATCACCCCTGTGAAAAAGTAATTGCCCTCTAAACCAAACAACTGGTTGGGCTTCCCTTGGCATCTTCATGGAGGAATTCTGACCCACTCTACTCTGTAGAATAGTTTAAATTCGGCCACATAAGATGGTTTTCGATCTTTAACGGCCCTTCTGAGGTCTTGCCACAGCATCTGAATTGGATTCAAGTCTGGACTTTGACTCGGCCACTTCAAAACCTTGATTTTATTCTTTTTGAGTCACTCAAAGGTGGACTTGCTTGTGTGCTGTGAGTCACTGTCATTCTGAGAACCCATTTGAGCTTTAGGTCATGAACTGGTGGTGGATGTTGTCTAGGAGGATTTTCTGATAGAGAGCAGAATTCATGGCTCCATCAATTATGACAAGTCATCCAGGTTCTCAAACCATCACACTACCACCACCATGTTTCACTGCTGGTATGATGTTCTTTTTGTGGAATGCTGCATTAGCTTTACTCCAGATGTAACGGACCCATGTCTTCCAAAAAGTTCCACCTTTGACTCATCAGTCCACAGGATGTTATCCCAAAAGTCTTGGGGCTCATCCAGATATTTGTGGAGTTTTTTTTGCAAATATCAGACAAGCCTTTATGTTCTTTTTGGTCAGTAGTGGTTTGGGCCTTGCAACTCTCCCATGGATGCTGTTTACTCCTAGTGTCTTCCTTATTGTGGAATCACGTAGACGGACTTTAACTGAGGCCAGTGAGGTCTGCAGTTCTTTTGATGTTCGTCTGGGTTCTTTTGTGACTCCTGGATGGGATATCTACGTGCTGTTGGACAAATGTTGGTAGGCCAGCCACTACTGGGAAGGTTCACCACTGTTCCATGTTTCTCCATTTGTGGATAATGTCTCTCACTGTGGTTCTCCAGAGTCCCAGAGCCTCAGCAATGGCTTTGTAACCCTTTACAGACTGATAAATGTTTCCTATCTGTTCTTGAATCTCTTTAGAACGTGGCATCATGTGCTGCTTTTTGAGACCCTTTAGCTACTTCACAATGCCAGACAGGTTCTACTTAAGTGATGTTTAGGTTCAACAAGCCTGGCAGTAATTTATACAATGTGGCTGGTGAAATTGAACCCAACTGCCAAATGAATTTGGTCATTTGATAGATTAATAGCTCAGGGGGCCATTATTTTTTCACATAGAGAAAGGTGGGACAGGACAGCTTTTTCCTTCAACAAATAAATCATGTATAAACTCCATTTTATGTTTTCTTGGGTTATCTTTGTCTTATAATAAAATTTGTTTGACGATCTGAAACATTTAAATGTGACAAATATGCAAAAATAGAAGATATCTGCAGGGTGGAATACTTTTTCACAACTGTGTATATATATGCATATGCACACATTTGACACGGTTGGAGAGAAAGGCTAAAATGATGGTCCATTGTGTAAATAGTCTCTTTGTGTATGTGTGTGTGACAGTGTAGGTTTCAGAGGGATTTAGGCTAAACTGACAACAGTTTACATTACAGAGTGGGAACAGAGATATAGAAATGACTGTGTAGATTATACTGTGGGCTGCCATGCTAACATTTTGACAAGGCATTTCCTCAACAGCGTATACACAAGAGGGAGAGTACTGTCACATCCAAGAGATACTGAGTAACAGCTATGTACACTATGACTCAACTACAGCGTACTACTGTCACTTTATGACAGCCATGTATGCACAACTTGCATTTACTACGAGCTTGCATTCATGTATCCTTTCAGCACACTTCATCATCTAGTCTCTGTTTTTTGCATCCACAAGCTTCTTATAGGTGGTGCCATGACAATATCATGTTGCCATGGGAATATCATCATACATGCTAGAAATCACTGACAATCTTAACAGGCCTTTCAGTTTTTGACTACTAATGCAAATTACATCTTACCATTTCTCCATTGTTTCCTTTTGGACCCTGTGGTCCCTGTAGAAAAGAAAAATAACAATGTCAAGACATCTCAAACACTGTATTCCACATTGTAGTAAGTGTACACTTGAATTAGAACTTGGTCAGTTTAAAACGTACCTTTATTTGAAGCAAAAGAATAGGTTAAAAATTAAAGTTCATTGTCCTGAAATAATTGCCTTGTCATTACATAATTTACACATGCAAAAAGAGAGACCTACTGGTTTTCCCATTGGGCCCATCGTTCCCTCAGGGCCTACAGGTCCAGTGAATCCCTAAAACAAACAATGAGACTGAGGATAAATAAGACCGTTTGAAGTGACATCTTATCAACAGTAACAATGTAGAAAAGCTAGCTGCAAAATGGAAGTCTCAAAAGGCTTTAAGGTGTCCTGAGCAATTAAATATGTATCCTCTGTCTGAATATGCACTGACATAGCTAGGTAGAAGATTTATTGATTACCAACAGTACATTAGAATAAAGCACCTGCCTGCCAATGACTATTTAAGTTTTTTATCAAACTTACCAGAGTACCCATAGGGCCTCTAGGGCCAGGAAAGCCTCTCAGTCCTAAATCACCATTCGGCCCCTTTTTGAAAGAAAAAGAAGGCATGTCAGTATGCTAGGACTTGTTTCTTCACCTTCTTTTCTAACATGTTTTATCATATTTCACACTTTAAATATTGGTAAACTATTCAGTCTCTTACCTTTGGCCCTGGAAAGCCCTGTAAACCAACCATTCCCAGATCTCCAGACTCCCCCTACAAACAGAAAACGTATTCACATCATAGCAACAGAAGGCCATTTTCACATTTAGCATGTTTATCATATCATAATAATGAGTAAATAGAGTTCGTGTGTATGTGGTTATGTGATTTTATTATTTCTCACCCCATTTTATTATCAAAACATCCAGACACAACAGGGACACAGTATGATGGCCCTAAAAACTCTCCTTGACCTTTTAAAAAGAACTGGGGCACATGCAAGGCTTTACTTCTGGATCAACAGTAGCCCCAACACATATTCACATACAATCCTAGACGCACACTCTGTAGGGATGGATATGTGCACCCTATACTGTTTCTAAGCAATGTCTGGCGTTCAGGGTGGCAGACACTGTGTTTGTACAGCCAGTCATTCACATCCTTTAGACTGCTCCGCTTTCAAACCAGTTTGGCCGAGAAACTCTATTCACCAAAAAGCGTAAAGGGATCTGACCCAAGGGCCCAAGTCGCCTCTCTGTTTCATGAGCGTCAGTGGAGATAACTAGTGGAGGGAGGGGAGAGCGGGGGACTGAATGCTGTTGCTTTTTTCTTTTTCTTTGAGGAGTTACATAAGTAAAGTGGAGCACCTCTTTTTCAGCTCTCTGGAGTGTGAGGATCTTACATAACTTGGCCTTACCAGGCGGAATGTTTCCATTCCTGGTCTCGCCCAGATAATTTGTTACTCCACTCAGGGTGGAAAAGTGTCAGACGCACATTTTAAACCGACCACAGATTGAATGCATAGGCCCCTCAAGCTATATATAGAGAGGTATTAAAGAATGTATATAAGCTTTTCAAATCCTATTTTAACAAGAACATTCCTAGGGATGGTAATAATTTAAGAAGAGCAATGCAGTGACCTAGACTGTTATGATTTCAATAATTCCAAAAAACATGTATGTGTGAAAGACACAAGACTTGCATGACCATGAGAAAAAAATAAATAAATAAATAAATGGAGGAATGTAAGGATAAAACGGTTACACAAATATCAGAGATTGAATGGAAGAACAGGGTGGAATGGGGTTCACCTGAAATATTCATATCAAAAGGAAGAGTTTGACATCAATCGTATTGTTAAAAATCTATTTCAGGCAAGGAACAAAAAAAAAAATTCCTATTTTAACATAGACTTTTCCTTTAAATTGTAAACGCCTGCATATACTCACTGGTTGTCCTTTGGCTCCTGGGTCTCCTGTTCTGCCTTGGTCACCAGTAGCCCCCTCCATGCCTTTGATTCCAGAGGCTCCCCTGTCCCCTGGCAGACCAGGTTCACCCTGAACCAACAAAGGTTTGGAATTAAAAATGACAGTAGAAAAATATTTTTAAAAATTTCCTTTACCAGCGACATTTTTGTCTGTCATGACACATTGCACTAATTAAGAACAAACTAGGTCTTTATCGCTGTCATCATTTTCACCTTCTGACCAGGCGGTCCTCTTTCTCCAAGTGGTCCAGGAAGTCCAATTTCTCCCCTGGGACCTGGACGTCCAACAGGTCCCTCATGTCCCACCAAACCTCTCTGACCCTGCAGGGTGGGTAAATATGTCAAATTATCAGTATGGTTATATCAAAATAGCTTTTTTGCTAAAAAGAAAAAAATGTTTTCTATACTTTATTAGCTTAATGGACTGTGGCCTAAAGCAGAAGCATTCTGTTGCCAGGTTTTCTCATGAACAAAGTTTGAATCCTTAAGGTGTGAGAAGATGTGTGAAATGTATTTCTTCCTCATAAAGAACTGGCAAAGCAGATGTTTCAAATCTTGGGAACTTGCATTGTTTGCAAACGTGTTTACAGAATTTTTCGTCTTCCCTGCCTTTTGCTATTCATCGTTAAATTTCTTGGAACATTATTAGCACCAACTGTTGAGCAGAAGAACAGCATGAAACCATTCTTAAAGGGCATTTCAATATTAGCACTACTATACGATATAGTAAGCTAAAGTTTCGTTGAGTACAATGGATACATAAAGCATGTTTACTGTGTTTACTTCCTTGTGTGAGTGTTCAGACAAAAGCAATACATTGCTTGCTCCATTCATTAAAACACTGTTCCATAGTGCTGCTAGTAAGAAAATCCTCAATTTAAGATCAACATCTGGATGTTTCTTGTTTTGAAAAGTTGTTCTTAAACAGCTGATGCTCAAACTCCTGATGTTGGCGCCTCCAGCAGCAGCAGTCAGTGGCACACTGTATCAACAATAGGTCAGGCAGCAGGCTAAAGTAATGCAAAACCAGCCATATGGTCTACTAAAAAAGAAAAGCAAAACACAATTCTGTACATGGATTTTGGAAAACTGGAGGGGATAGTTTGCTTAATGATGAGTACTTGTGTATGTGTTTGTGTTGGACAATTCTATCGAAAAAAGCTATGATATATGTTATATATAGTATAATCACCTATTTATTTCTTTTCAGCATTTCGGTTTCACCATGTGTTTCAATACACGTTCAAAACACATTTCACCCATTAAACTCACTGCCTGTCACTGAGTTTCTATCTCACATTGCAGACCGCAGTGGTTTCCTGCTTCATCGGCAGTGTGCTGAGGCAGAAGGAAGCGAGTGATATTAGAATAACAGACTGAGTGGGTTGTCGTGTCACATACAGCTTCTGTTCCTCGATCACTGGGAGGACAGCGGGCAAGTCAGGAATAAGGCTGGAATTACACCACTGTAGGTTTACTGGGTCAACCCCTCAACCTGCAGGTGCAGGGAAAGTCTTGCATAAGACAAAGCCACTGTCTAGAAGTTTAGTAATATCCCAGAGACCAGAAACCCATTCAACTGTAACACATGGTCTCTCCCACATACAGGGATGTAATGAGGCACGACACACATGGGATGTCAGAGCCCAACATGGCAGCAATCATCTATACTTATTGTCAAAATTGTTGCTGACCTTTTATCAACAGGATCCCCAAAATTCCAGTAGTGCCTCTGCATGCAGACATGTACTTAAACAACAGTACAGAAGTTCACCTCAAAACAGATGCTATAATATCAAGTCAATGACGGATAAAAATAGGCCTGTTAAACAGATATGAGATATTATAGTCTGCCTTTAATTTCATACACATACAAAGAGCTCATAGCATATAAATCAAAATTAGTTTGAAGATCAAAACTAATTTTGATTTATATGCTATGAGCTCTTTTTGACATCATGTCTTAATAATGTAAACAATATTTCAACGCCAGTCCACAGTAAGTCAAGCCAACAAAACATGACTTCCTACTAAAGTCTGTGTATAATACAGCAACAGAAAGACTGTGTTATTTACAAAACTTTCAGAATTAGTTCCACTTGCGAGTCCCTGTTTATACAGAGCTGTGTTAAGTTACTGCTAATATAAACTAAGCATTTTCAGCTGTTGTTACTTTAAACTGGTGAAGCGCTGGTGAACTTCAAGGGACAGTTTATCATGCAGATGTTACAGGAAATATAATTTGCTTACAACAGAATTAGTGGAGCTTCATTAGTGCTTCAGTTAAACAGTTTTTCTTGTCTGTGAGGTGCAGCAGAGCACAGCTTGGCTGACAGCTTGACAACTAACCCCCAAAACAGAGAAAAAAAAATTACTTTGGCTTGTTTATATGAATTTGTGTTTATCAGGGGTTTCCTGGTGCTATCAAATGTACATGCTTATTCTATTGAATAGCTGACCTAAAAACAGAAGCCTCCAGTCAAAGCACCAGTCAGATACTTGAATTACAAAACAACAGTCTGGTTCCTCAGATGCTGGTGGAACATTGTAAGTTGTATTTCAGAGGATAATCTCCACTGCATTTCTTTCCTGTTGCTCACCAACATTATACTGTCCAAATGAGGAAAAGAATGATTACGAAGACGATCATCAATTTAGGAATAATGACAATCAAGGATAAAGAGGATGAAGACTATTCTGCAGGGACTGTGAAGCCTTCCAGCTGCTTTTTTCCCCAACTATGGAAGCATGTAATGAGAAACTGAAAAGTTTCCTGCTGATCTCTCCTGCTGAGACAACCCTGGGTGGTTTGTGAAAACTCAGTTACAGAGTTCCCGAAAAACACAGGAACCAAAGTCAGCAGGCTCAAGAAAAACCTGCTATCTGCAAAAAGATTTAATGTATACAAAAAGGTCTCTGTGAATAAAATGAGGCAACATTCTATAATTTAGAATGTATGCATTTCAAGTGATTTAGGAGCTAGAACACAGTTTGACTGTTACTAGACAATTTAGAAGTGAGAAAAAAATAGTTTTCAAAAATTTGATTTACTACACTTTTACACATTCTGTAGTGTAAATGAAAGACAGATGGAAACACTAAGCTCAAAAGCACGTTTATTGAAATGTATTTAATGATTACTTGTGCTTCGTCTCAGACCTAGTCAAATAAAATGCCTATTCTAAATGGATAACGCGGCACTGATTAGCATGATGAGTGAATGTATAGTGAGGTTTATATGGTGTGCCCTGCTGCACTCTGTAGTCTTATGGAGCTAAGATCAAAAAAATGATTGCCATCAGCTAATTGTACTGAATGTATTCCTTCAGTCCACTTGTCGACTCTTGCGTTGCTACACTGCTTTCCTAAATCTTTCCAATACAGACCACCAATCTGCTATGGAGATTTAACGCTATGCACAGTAAAGGAAACATCCTCTTGACAGTTCAGTTATGCAAGTAAACCTTCCGACTCCTTGTGTGACCTACATTTATGGTGCTGAGAACAAACTTTTGAACTTTATTTTTTCATATATTTACCAAATACATAATTTCCCAGAAAGGGCCAACAAATCAATTGACTTGGTAGCATTTGCTATAATGTTAGTTGTGCTCAGGCAGGTCAAAGTTCCAGAAACAGTTATATTTAGCTCTACATTGCTGTCTGTATGATATGTCACAGAGTACCTGTCGTCCTTGTTTTCCTGGTAGTCCTGGTAAGCCAGTCAGTCCTGGGGGACCATCCGGTCCTGGGTAACCATTCATTCCCACAAGTCCAGGTAAACCAGTAGGACCCTGGAAAATGACAATGTCACTCAAGCTCAGTCTCAGCCTGAAGAGCACTTACACTTTCACTTTGACTTGTTCAAATGTCTGCCAGGTTTTTAATACAGTACAAATGGTGCATAATACTGCTACTGCCCCATTTGCTCTTAACATTCCATCACCTGACATAAAGTCTTGCCTAGTCAGATCTATCCCCACAGTACTGTGTCAGCACTAGAGAATGGTCTGGCTGCACCTCATTATCATTCTGCTACAGGAGAAAAAAAACACCCTGGCTAATTTGTATTTCTTTAAACCAACCATTTCTACTTTGCACAGAGATCATTTATGAATCAGTGCCCAGTATTTTGGTAGATCTGTGCTCAGTTTGTGTATTCTTCCTGTTTTGACTATTCTTAGAATGTATCCCTTTTTAAAAATGTATTTTCTTGAGGTGAAACACCAGCTATTGTGATTATTGCTGATCATGCTAGTTAAACAGTTCTGTTAATGTTAAAATAACATAGTACTGAATGGTAATGCATAGAAGTGACGTATTCTTAAGCGGCATGATATTATTAGCTCTGCTGCCACGAAATATTTTGGTGGTGATAAAGGTACTAAGCTGTTTTCTCATGCCATCACACAGAATAAAAAAAGTCCTTAGTCCTAAATTATACTGAAGTTGTTGTTTGTCTTTCATTTGGCTGAGGTGTTGTGATACTCACTTCAGCGCCAGGAGCTCCAGTCAGACCCCTTCCTCCTTTCTTTCCTGCTGCACCCTAAAAAACACAACATGAAAGACAGAACATGCATGAACATTCACAAAACACAAAAGGACATATATTACACACTACTCCAACTAAAACGTTAAATCACATTGTACAACGCAAGTCTTAGGGAGAACACACATTCAGGACTATTTCTAAACTTTACTTGGTCCAGACAGTCAAAGAAATGTACACATCTGTTAACGGTATATGCAACAACTCAAATGGTATTCAGCTATATCATACTGAGATGTCTGAAGTTTGAGTAAAATACCTGTCAGAAAACATAACTTTCTATAATACATACATACATGCATGTTACACAGCCATAACAGCAAAACACATTAAAATCTATTAAGGGTCGATAGTTATTTATGCACAGTCCCAGAGAGATGTCTTCCAAGGAATGTTTTACCAAAGCACTTAATCTGAAACAGCCACGCAGGAGATTTCAAATGTTTCCAGGCAGACTGCTGCGATATCATTGTTTTTAAACAGATGGCTACACATGTTGCATGTGAATTTACAGCATAAACTCAGTTTGAACTCACGCCAAGCAGAATAAATGAACAGAAATGCTCCCATAGTACGTGAACTGGTTATATAATCACTCTCCCATACAAACTGTTTCACATGTGGAGGAAAATCAGTGATATCTGGAAACCTGTGATACTGTACTACTAAAAGGTTATGTGGAACCTCATCAACAAGGTTCAAACTGTTTCACAAGGGAAATTGAGTTATGTAATGAGAAGACGTGAGACAAGTTTAAGCATGTGCAAGAACGAGACAGCTAAAAAAGCCTGTAACCTGCAAGTTCAGGAAAACATGTTTTACTGAAAGATACTGAAGATGTATTTAGAATCTAAGGATCAAATAGCAAAAGCAATGTATCTTTGATAAACATCAACGATAAAGAGTTACAGGAGAAGAACTATGCTTTCATGGTGACGATGAAAAGTTGTATTTTCCTAGTTGCTGCCCAAATCTCAGTGTAGTGCCCAACCTTTTTTTCTACTTGGTTTAAGATGGATTTAGCTTCTTCTCTTTTTACTAAAACTCCACCCTAAATGAGCTGAAACCAACAAGCATGACAGACAGGCCCAAAAGACAAACAACTCACAAATGTTGCATTAACATAATCATGTGGCAACCTGAACAATGATTTAGTCCAATGTTTGTGGTTGGTCTCATTCATGGAGACAAACTGAGGCAGGTTGTCTTTTATCCAGTGATGGGATGTAACATTTGCAAAGTGGAGAACAGATTTAATGACTTATAAGGCTCTACTTTATTGGCGCATGAATGAAAAAAAAAAAACAAAACAAAAAGCTTGCTTCACTAACAATATTTGCACAGACTCACCAGAGCTCCTATTTCTCCTTTTGGGCCTGGCTCTCCAGGGAAGCCTGGTGATCCCTGCACAATGCAAGAAAAAAGACAAACACAGACACGCAAAACATGAGGAATTACAAGTTTCTAATCAAATAGATAACAGCCTAATCGTAGTCCATTCATACTTTTAGGACGTAAAGGTCTCTTAAGTTACCTACCGTCTTGTCACATTTACATATTTTGCATATTCAGCCTCCAAGCTGTAAGGGTGTGTGTGCTGTTTTTTCCTTTCCAACGCTTTCTTAAAATCATTTTACATCACTGTTTGCAGTTTATAGGTGCTCCACTAAAAATACAAAACCTCTAGTAGGATGATTTTAACACGTGGAGCAAAGATATGCAAAAAGCAACAAAGTACTATTATTTATATACTGTAGCAACTGAAAAACAGACTCACCGGTGGGCCTTGTGGTCCGACAGCCCCACGAGATCCAGTGGTACCAATATGGCCCTGCGACATAATTTCAATGTATGGTTATATTTTTCTCTTCAATTTTTAATCCTTATCAGTGCTGATATGTCTACAAGGCCTTTGTCATTTTAAGACAAACGACATACATGTCATTGTCCTCGTTTTTACTCAGAGAAGAGCATTACGGCCATCGTCATGTTACTGTGTGTATCATCAGAGCCCCATTTCCACATGCAGTACATGTCACAATGTCAGGCTCCACGAGATCAAAGCAATATACTCTGGTTTCTAAGCCACGTTTTCATGTATAATACTAAGACAGGCCACAGGTTGTTCTTACTAAACAGGAGCTATAAATTATCCACTCGAATGAACTGCAACAAAAGCCAAAGTGACATCTTAAGGTATCAACATTGGCACACAATTGTCAAACTAAGTTTTAGGTTTTATGATTTTAACCCCTAGCTGGAGACAGAAATGGATCAAAGATTATTATGATTCCTAATATCACTGCATTTACAACTTACAGTTGCACTTAGTGCAAATGTTCCCCAACAGCTTTAGCCACAGTATGAGGTACAGTATAACTAATTTGTGTCCAAGAAACAACACAGTTAAAATATTTACTCTGTACTACAGCAACCAAGTGTACTTCTATATTTCAGCAAGATTTTTTTGAAAGGATGCTTTGACACTTAGGGCATCCTCAAGTTTGGGTAATTATACTGTTTTTCCTTTAATCATTAAATGAATACAATGAGGTATAACAGATTTACAATGAGAAGCTACACATTAGTAAATCAAAAGACAAACATACTGATAATCAAACAGTTTTGTTGTATCTTTAGTTTTTGTAGCAACATACCACATTTGTAGATCTGTTTAAAGACGTGTGAATGCCAGCTCGGCAAAAAACGAAAGAAAACACACACAAAAAACATATACAACCTTGGTTGTACTGTGAATGTGTGCTTGTGTGTGTATTGTTTTTGAGAACAAAGAGTCCATGTCCTGAAAGTGACAACATCATCAGATTTTCTCTGCCTTATTGGTGGGAATGTGATATTCCTCTCCAACCTGTGTGGTCTACCCGTGTTTGAGCCAAGCAGTGTTTCAGGAGAGCATCAAGAGCGTGAAGAACAATCAAGCAGATAAGCACCCTGACTGTGTGATGTGTCTCATGTTAATTTCATGGTTTTGTCTACCTGATATCCTTCATCCCCTGGCTCTCCACGTTCTCCTCGTTCTCCCAGAGGCCCCTGTGTAGACACAAATGCACACACATGAACACACCTACTGTATATGCATGTCTTCCTCTGACCTTCACAGCTGTTCAGCAATTTATTGACAGTCATTTCTCAAGTCAACACACATGAAACATGTTCTATAGATGTGGCCTATGAGCCTTGCATTCACACAGTCTTGGTCAGGGAAAAAAAACACAGAGGCTGTCATCGTATTGCTCATACTATGCACTGCAATTCTGTGCCAACTTGAGAGTCCAACACAATGCATATGACAGTTTACTATCTATATCAGTGCAGACAGACAGTGACCCTGACTGTACAGGCAGTGTAGGCCTGTCTCAGTGCTGGGAAATGTGTCTCAGAGTACATAATAATCACAGTACTGTATTACTGTAAGCTTGCCCAAGCTGTTAAGACTCTTTGATATATCCTGATCCTCTTTTGATATGACTTTCTTGGCAATTGGTATTCCTGTGAAATATGCAGAATTTTTGGGGTAACTTAAGGTGAATCACAGACACTCTACATCTTGTCAAAAGAAAAACTGTTTTGGACAGCTTCACAATGACGCTGTTTTAGTTTTCACAATGGAACATTTGTGTTCATAACAGTTGTGTGATGAGACCTCTATTTTATAGTGGCTCAGGAAAGAACACAATCAAAGCTCAGTTTTCATTTTACCCTGAAGTGTAAAAACCCTCAACAATTATTTTTTTTCAGTAAATGCTCAGTCTGGACACACGTTGATAATCGGTTCCATGTGCATGACAGATTTCAGAACAATGAAAACAGTGATACATTATTATCAATCTGGTCAGACAAACAATGAGTGTATTTGGTAGTACAATCAGGAGTTGTTTAGGATTAGCCGTTACTTCCAGTGTCAATCTGGTATTTAAATGGCTTGGGTTAAACAGAGCGAGGAGTGTTCAGAAAGGAGAGTTTAAAGGAAAGCAAGACCTACTGGTTCACCTAAGGGCCCTGGTGGTCCTGGGGTCTTATTGTCCTCGCCTGGGTAACCCTGGAATGTAGCAACAACATACAATCACACATACATAGATGCTGACAAGATTGTGCAGTCAGACAATACACTGAGGCACTTCACATGCACCTACCAAATCACAGAATGGAAATATTTGCATTTCAGATGCTAGTTCAGGTATCATATTACCTTTTCACCTTTTGGCCCTGGTGGTCCAATCGACCCTGGTTTGCCAGAGTGACCCTAAAAAAAGAAGGAAATTCATTATTGTATATAAAAAAAGCCATATTACTTCCATTGGCCAGCTGCAGCATGTTTCTCTGAGAAACATGAGTTTATCTGTGAAGGCTATCAGCATGTTAATCAGAAGTGTTTGATATAAACAAAATTCCTTGTAGAGCAGCTCTTATATTCTGTCAACTAAGGATTTGTGTTTTGGCACAGACTCAGAAATCACTCCGCAACCTGAGGCAAGTATGAATGAGTCTGAAAGGCCTTAAATACATGCATACACACATTGACAAAAAGGGACAAAACGAATTTGAGGTACACTATTCAAGTTATGCAATCTAATGGCAGCATTGTTGGCACTGACCAGACAGTGATGTTGCTCTTAGAAGTTAGAATGGAGGCTTCACTGCATTAAATTCCACTTCTGGTTTTCATTTGTGAAGTATCTGTAAAAGTTATTTTCCTTCTTTTTGTTTTGGAGAACCAAGGTTTTTCTCTACAAAAGGTATTTCACAACTAATGATTCTATTTTGTATGAAAAGACCCCAGTAACTGGTAGCATAGTGAGATGAGCTGAAATAAAACTGTGACTAGAAGCATCCGTGTTTATGTAAGTAAAAAGATGTTTGTATAAGTTGTGTGTGTGCCATATGTTTTTGTACATTATGATTAAGTGTGTACAGTTACAAATAGTTCTCATAAAACTATAGGAAGCAAAAACTCACGGGATATCCTGCCAGTCCTGGTTGTCCCTCTAACCCCATGACTCCAGGACGTCCCTAGAAGCAAAGCAGAACATGTACACAAAATAAGGCAGTGAGTCAGTCTTGGTGATTTTGTTTGGATATTTATTCTCTAGTTCAGACAAATATAACCTTGGCCTTGAAAAGACACATGTGCAACTGAATTTTGATACCATAATTGCTTTACGACAGGAATATAAATCCTTTCTCCACAGTTGTTATAACATAGTCTAGGTTACGCTGCCTAGAAGGAAGCTATCTTCCTCTGTAAAGAGTAAAAATGGATGCCTTCCTCTTGGCTTTACTCCCTCTTGTCTTGCCCACTCTCAGGCCTTGTTGCTCTGCTTTTCAAGTCTTAACACAAGAAATATAATACATGAATGAATAAAATCTCATATCCCTTTTTATTTAAGTATATGGATGTATTAAAAACACACAATAAAAAAACTAGACTATATTTCTTCATGCACTAAAGAAAAATTATGAGATGTCGTTTTCTATATCAATCTAACTGGCTCCATGTTTAAACCATAATAATACTTAAGAAATCAAAATGCAGTGGGGATGCAGCAGTTTCTTTGTTGGCTTAGGGCTTCAAACTGTGCCAGATGGCACTCAATCACTCACACCTTTACAATGTCCTACACATAAAACACTAAATATGTTTACATTTCTCCTTCCCTTTTCTCTTGGACAATGTGAAAGCAAAGACAGAAATAATGGCAACTAACAGGTGTGCCTCGAGTTCCCCTGGCACCTTTCAGACCCGCCTCGCCTGGCTGGCCGATGTCTCCACGAGAGCCAGTCTCCCCAGCTACACCTGGAGGACCCCTTTCTCCCTGGAAAGATTCAAAATGTCATGCGAGGGTAAAACACAGCAACATTCACAAAAAGGCAATATAGAGACTATCCTTTAACTATAAAGTCAGCATTCACCTCCTTTAACAGTAGGAAGCATCCATTCTCTACAACTGTTCTTAAGGGGGAAAAAAAACACACACACTCACCTTTTTAAGATCGCTCTTAATGCTTAACTGTTTTATGCTTTCAAACCTGCTCCGTTTTATTTGCCTATTTTTTTTCCGCTACTTGCCTGTAAAGTGCCTTTGAGTGCCCAGAAAAGTGCCATACAAATAAGATGTATTATTGTTATTATTAAATGCATAACAGAATATTTGTCTTTACTACTGGGTGCAATAACTTGTTTTATTTCTGAAAACAGAAGTCAAAAACCTCAGAGTTAGCTGACCAAAATCATGATCTTTTAGACAGCCGAAACAAAATGATTCTTTAGTTCTCTATAACCACTTTAATATCAAAGGGCATTGACTGTGTCTTTCTGCTCTGCGCTGTTTGTTGTTGGGAAATATACTGTCTTGAAAAAGTGGTGATGAACAAAGTCCTTACTTTCTTTCCATGCCGACCTCTGTTCCCTGGTGGACCCAGTTTTCCTTCGTTTCCCTGTAAAACAACACTCATTAAATGACATACATGTTCTGATTCAGCCATATGTTTGGTTCTGCATCTCTTTGTTGCCTGCTGATCAATTAAACACCACCCAGGAGATCACAATACAGCAGCAGTTTTTCCAGGTATTATCAAAGAGTATTTTATATCCAGAGACTAACAGTTCATAATCTATATTGTTGTTTAAAATCAAGCTCTTCAGCTTACATTTTTTAATCTGGGCAAAACAGAGCTCTGTATCTGTAACTTGAAGTACCCTTTCTTACTGACAGTCATGACCTTCTTACCCCTCATCACCCAGAGCTATATCTGGCACTGTATGTGAAACCAAACAAGCCTTAGGAGACGGCTTTAACTGAAAGCTATCAGACATTGCTAACATCTATAATCCATGATATAGTACCTTTGAGTGACCCTGTAGCAAAAAGTCTTTGTTGAAGAGAAGGCTGACCCCTACTGGGATACAAGTGCATTGTTTAAGAGATCTTTGTTTCTGTTAGTTGCAGGTACTTGAAATTCTGAGCCAGTGTCACAAATACTGAGCTTCATTTTTTTCCCCCTAATTTAAAGTAAGGTTGTCTATATAAATTTTTGCATCATCTACCCACCGAACTATAGAAACAACAAATTAACTTACACGAAAACCTTGTTTACCAGGCTGTCCCGGAGGTCCTAGGGGCCCAGGGTCTCCTTCTGTCCCTTTGTCCCCTGGTTCTCCAATTGGCCCACGCTCACCAGGCTCACCCTGATAGTGCGATAGAGACACAGAACCAGAGTGACAGACACTTTAGTGATATATAATAGGTTTCATATTACCAACACACAGGTCATTGGGTCAAACAATCCAGAATTTAATTAAAGACATTAGTGAAACTGATTTCATTTTCTCTATTTCTTTTGCAAAAAGTAATATCCAACTCAAATCTAAAGTGAAATTAGGTAGACTGGCATGATTGGTGTATATAGTATTATTCAGCACATGACCTGCCTTTATGTTTTTACATTCTGAGCTATTCTCTGAATAAACTAAAGCAAATCAGTCTATTCAAACCCCCCATTCATGCCGTCAAATGGTGAACCCCACTACAAACAAATCAATAACTCATTTTAGCTGCTTGGCGGATTTTGGAGAAGTCAACAAAAATTAGGATTTTCCATGTTTACCTTGGCTCCATCTTTCCCTTGAGGGCCGTCTTCACCAGGAGGACCAGGACGACCCTATAAACAGATCACAATTTATAACAAAACCTCTTCACTGCTGTAGAAAGTGACAAACAAACACAGGAGCTGAGTAGTTTCCTCCTCAAGGCCAGCTTTTGAAGAACTGTGCAATTGTTATTTTCGTATTATTGTTATTGCAGATTGTTTTGGCTCCATTTGTCCAATTTTGAAATGTATTGGTGTGGCGAAACACATCTATCCACTGCTATTTGAACTTTTATTGGAACTACTACAATCTGCCACAACATTAAAACCAGCTGCTCGATGTTTTGTTAGGTCCCCATCATGCTACCAAAACAGCTCTGACCTGTCAAGGCTTGGACTCTACCAGACATCTGAAGGTGTCATGTGGTATCAGGCACCAAGATGTCAGCAGCAGGCCTTATAGGTCCTGTAAGCTGTGAGGTAAGACCTCCATGGATTGGACTTTTTCCCAGCACATTACAAAGATGGCAAATCAAATTGAGATCTGGGAAACTTTGGGGCCAAGTCAACACCTTAAGCTCTTTGTCACGTTCCACAAACTATTCCTAAACGATGTTTGCAGCGTGGCCCCAGGTCTACGCAACACACGTGTCCAGTCATCCACATGATATACAGGAAAAGATGACCACCATCTCCCGCTGCTATCATCATTTTACAGTTCTGACACTCATGGGCCAATCGTAGGCGCTATCAACTATGTACAGGGGTCGGGGTCAGCATCAGCACTGGTATTCAGTTCTATATGTAACAAGCTATGATATCATAAGAATTTCCATTTTATTGTCATTTGGGCAAACCAACCCAATACTGAGTGCACTGAGTGTGTTTGAAGTCACAGTGAAGGATCATGTCAGAATTAAAAAGCAACTAAAGACTGGACTGAAAAGCAGGGGTTCAGCCCCCTCTCTGGCAGAAAGTTTCACTCTGTCCTCAGTAAATTTCTATTGGGAGAAACAGCTAGGCTGCAAAACAGTTATCTTTGTCCAGCTGTAGACTGCCAGACAAGATGACAGAATTCCAGTGGACAGAGTAGACAGACATCATCTAATTTCTTTAATCTTCCAACATTTATACAATTTAAGTAAATAAAAGTGCACTGTGTTCTGTATTTGAATAACTTTATTAAAGAATGTTCAATCTAATTCTATGGACAGTGCAGAAAGATGAGATTCAAGCAGTCCAACTTCTATTGATATAGTTCATCAGACAAAAACAGTTCCATCGTTCTGCTTTCTTCTGGCTGGAGAATAATGCATTCTTTTAAGAATGAGGGGGAGTAAATATACAACTGGGTTAGGTTTATCCAAACACAAGGAAGGAAGGGATTAGTGGAGTGTTTGTAGTCACTCACTCTCATTCCCTCCTGTCCCTGCTCCCCTTCAGGTCCTGGAGGCCCAGCATCACCCTGCAGGGAGACAAAACACAACACAGGGCTGTTTGGAGGTCAACACACACTTATACTGGCCTCAACACTAACCACTGATGCTTCAGACAATGTAATATTATAATCAGCTGCTGTTTCAGTCAGACCACAAAAAAAATAAAAAATAGGAAGGTTGTACTGACCTTTGACCCTGGTTCTCCAATGGCACCTGGTTCTCCCTCTATACCTGGCAGACCCTACAAGGATGGCACACAGACACAAAGGGCATGAGTAGCGTTTATTTGAAATGCACAGTTTACACTGGAATGCCAACTATAAAACCCAACATCAACTAATAATGAGTTGCTAAGTAGTTCTAAATACTTAACATATAATAATATCTAAAATACCTCAGATCCTTGCTCTCCATCAGGTCCAGCCTCTCCAGGAGGTCCTTTGGGCCCCTGAAAGAAAAGTAACAATCATATGATACCTAAAGATCACTGATTCAATGATACAGTGATCCCATTATTGGACTTGCTAATCTCACCACATCAAGAAAAAAACATTGGAACGAGCATTATACAAATCTGTAGCATAAAGTGGCAAAACATACACATACAATTAAATGTATTAGTCATTATAAAAAGAAAGCTAAGAGCTGAGAATGTCTGGAATAAGAGGACTGAAAAGCAGCCAAACACAAGATGAGACCCATAAGGTAAACCATGCCCGTAGCATTATTGAAAGCGCTCACCCTAATAAATATCTGTATCTGATTGTTTGACATTCTTTATGTCCCGGAGGAGTTGGCAGATTTCCAGGAAAAATCAAGAATTTGAAGACTAATCCAAGAAGGGAGGCTCACAGTAGGGAGCTTTCAGGTGCGAGGAATGCAGAAGGAGAAAGCAAAAAAATAAAAATAAATAAAAAACCTAAAAGATTCCAAGTTTTCCTCCAAAACAGCTCAATTTCTGGTTTGGTTTCTGCGGAATTTATTCAATAATTCCAAACCCCAGAGCTTCTTTCTCATGAAACTTTTGTAAGCAATTATGATTCTCTGCAATTCCCCCACAGTCATTACAGAGCCCAGTCATGTCAGTTTCCACAGCATGCGGTTTGTTTGTAGTTTCCTGAAAGAACCACATCAATGCAGCAGTCAGAAGACAGCATACTTACTGGTTCACCTTGGGGCCCCCTCTCCCCGGTGCTGCCTGGAATACCTGGTTTACCCTGGAAAAACACACACAATAGTGAGCTTGCTTCGGGGATTCATTGGTATAATTACAGAGAACAAGCACAGGAAAACTCGACTTTGTTCATGGTCTTGTTTTCATTATCATTTCCAGTGTAACCACAAACATGATGAGTAAGCTAATATTTCAGGGTTGCCTGACACCTACAGACACAACACAGAAACTCTTTGATGCAACACAAACAGATTCGCTTTCCTGCAATATCAGATCTATTTGTTGTAGTCCAAACACTGGGTTGCCAAGTTTAGACAAGACCCCCTAATTGGAAACAGTGTGTAATACAACACTGACAGTGGACACTACTTTCATGTGTGTAGGAGGTAGATGGCTGAGTGCCAGAGTTAGATGTGATAGCAGTGAGTTCAGTAGCATCCGGCATGAGCTGTAGGACTAATTAATTTGTATATTGTACTGTGAAACAGTAGAACATAACTGATTATAATTAATACTCAAATAACTTTAGCTTCGATTGAATAGATATGACAGTATGGAAACTATTTAAATGCCTCAAGCTCAGTATCAAATGTTGCAGACAAGACCATATGTACAGAGACCTTATGTAAGTGTGAAGCTAAATCAACTGGGAAAAACAAAAGCAACAACAAAAATAAAACAAAAAACAAAAAAACACCAAGCACTCATGCAGTTCCCCATCATAGAAAAGGCCACTGAGAATAACGACCACAAATTAGTGTTGAAAGATTTTAGGGAAAGAAAGAGATTTATGGAAATTATAGTGTAACTACAAGTCCAATTTTAATAAATTGCTTTCAGCACTGAGCTGAATGGGCTCTGACATCACAGATAGCAATATTTTCAACCGATCAGTCAGTGATTTTTAATGAGAGCAGAGGGATGAGGACTCAGGCATGACAAATTTTAAGGGACATTTCATCAGACACAAGATGGCGCTATGACTCCAGAGGTGAACGGTGGAAATGTTGCTGCCTTTTGCAGCCAAAGAAGAGGCAGTAACGAAAGATTAATATTCTCAAAGTAGTGTGACTGACGATAATTCTGAAGAGTGACAAGTCTTCTTCACTGGACAACAGGCAACAACAGCAGGTCTAACAGGTACTCTATGCAGGAACTTCTCACTGGGAGGTGGAAATCAGGACTGTGGCTGAAACTTACAGCAACTCAGTAAAAGGTCACAGCTAGCCCCAAGTTGTGCATATTTTTTTGTCCAAAGCAGTGTATGGACATACTGTAAATATGTTGGTGTACAGATGGCTATCTGAGAGTAAGAGCACAGGCCTGTACATGCCTTTGTGTTGGTTTCTGTTTTTTGTTGTTTTTTTTTGTGTGTGTGTGTGTGTGTGTGTGTGGCTGTTAAAAGTAATGACCAACAATCCTGAAATGTATAATGCTAAGCCAATACTTGAAAATGCAAAGCAAATCATTTGTCATTGGAACACAAGTCAAACAAGCGAGGAAGAGTCCAACACTGCATGTTGCACTGCTGCAGGTGGTAGTTTGTAAATCCAACCTTAAAAGGATGGCACAAACAGCACTATAGCATAAACACAGTGGATATTTTGTAATGATCAGCATCTGACACGTGGCTTTGCTTTTGGATCTGTTTTTGTCTATAAAGTTCCTACCATCTGTGAAACATCAGTTATTGTATCCATTTACTGTTCAAAAGCATATCAAAAGTACAAACTATAATTTTCTTAATTGCCAAAACCAAACAAAGGGCTTAAAGTTGCCAAAAACCTGTCTATGGTTTGTAACTAATATAGGAGTCAGCCAATACGCTTTTTAAGGAATATGCCAGTACTGATTCTTAGTAAATTAGGAGACACATAAGCCATTTTGAAACCAGTATCTTTTGCAGGATATAAATGCTTTTCTTTATTACTCTATGTCACAAACATTCAACTAGGGGAGTTTTGCTGTTAAAACTGTGGTATATCTCATAACACTGATACTTAAAGTTTGTTTAAACAAAACATTGGCTTACATTGTGACACCTGGACTGAATGTAAACTTGATCTGCTTGCAGGTTCAAATAGAACTCAAATGTGTTTTTCAGCCCTGAAAATTGTATGTCTTTCTCATTTACTTATTATGTTATTAGGGCTCAAAAATGCTGGAAAAAGCAAGGTGAATTAAAAAGTTAAAAATTTCAACCCATCACATCTTCTTTAAGGAGGTTCTTTAAGGGCCTCAGAAACTCAGAAAATATGTGTAGTATAAAGGTTAAAAAAATGTGTGGCTTCATCAAATATACTCGAGTTATTAAACAAAAACGAAAAATCACCTGACTTTGATGGAGTCAGGTGGGACTGTTTTTTTAGTTTTTGGTTAACTGTAATTTGTAAATTACCCCAATAAGGGCTCAGTAAAATTTATGTCATCTTATCTTATTATATATGGAATGTTATTCATTTTTAAATGAGGTACAATCTACACAAAGGAGGCAAAGAATTATTTTTAAAATAATTATAGCATACAATACAATCTACAGTTTCATTTAGCAGACACTTTTATGCAAAGCAGCGTACATCTGAGAGTAGATACAACACCAGGTATGTAGGCGGGGCAGCACTAAGGGCCTAGTCTAAGGGTCCTCACTGGACTACTGCAGCCTGGTCAGGATCTGAACCACTGATCTCTTGAACCAGAGTCAGGGGTGTTAGTCACTGAGCTATCCAGCTGCTTTAGCATAGTTTCAGCTATGTTCTTATGCTGTGCTCATCAAAACTGTATGTCATAAAAAAACTGAATTTTAGATCTGCACGCTGAACGAAAACCTTGTACCAACAACAGATGAGTAAAGCCATTGTTATACTTTTGTGGAACTGCACACAGACGTTTGCAAACACCAAGAATACACAGTTGTTATCATACTATTTTCCAGTCTGCTTGGAGTCCACTTGGAAGACTCCATTTCATACATGTGTATTGTTGCCCTGGTAGGGTAGTCACTGGGCAGAACTGGGTGAATGAAATTTACATCATACAGACCTGAGCTGACCTTTGCGCACTCAGACATGGAGAGTATAACACCAGCATAAGAAGGATCACACGCATATTTAATGAGAGTAGAAGCACCACAACTTCCACTCACTTCCTACCACAACTTCCTCCAGGTAACTTTATTGGTGCAAATATTTAAAATATTTATATATGATATAGGTGAAAAAGGATGCAGACATGTTTTACAAGTTTGTCTGCTCTGCTGTAGACACAGTGATGCGTCCTGTAAAAGTGTAAATGGTAATTAAAGCTCTGGAAGAGAAGAAAGAAGAAAGAAATGGGTTAACAATTACTTACAGGCTTCCCAGGCGAGCCTCTCTCTCCTGGACTGCCAGCCTTGCCCTTCAAAGACAGAAATCAAAATTTTATTTAATGATGAATGTGGAGTTTAAATCAACCCAACTAATCTCCATTTATCAAAAGAATGGTGACAATATGATACACTTGCACGTCTGATGGTGATTTTGTGTGCTGGGTTTTGTAGATCTTATATTCATTGCATGTCAACATTTTTATTTTATCTGATTGCTTTGTTTTCATTACATGATTGTTTTGTTTTTATCCGTTTTTTCTCTTAAATGTAGCATTTTGAGATTTTGCCTAAATGAAAAGTGTATTACAAATAAAATTTATGATTACTAATATTTTATTGAAGTTACTGGCGTCCTTGGTAGACAGGACAAATTTCAGGTATTTGAAAATTTCCCTCAGATAGAACAAAATGCAACTGTTACGCTAAAATGCCAGGTGTAACAATTTTAGAGATTTTAATGTTCACAAATGTGGCACACGCCATTGCAACACATTGTCTCCTCTTAAGTACAATGCTAATAATATTTTACCATTGTTTGATTTCAATATTTCAAGCCACAATGTCTGTGAGATACGGAAAATATAGCTAAATCAATACTTTAAAAAATAACACTGACCATAATATTATTTCTAAGATTTAAAAAAAAAAAAAATGACATTTTGAAATTTTCACATTAAAGCAACCATGCCAGCTGTGCCATCAATTACAAATATCCTTTTCCAGCTACTGCAGTCAACCTAAAAGCACAACCTCTGAAGAAGCATCACGTGCAAACACACAAGCATACAGCTTGCCTTTAAAATGATTGTGCTGATATATACTGAGTGCACATTTTGAAAAGAAGAGTTTTCAAATCTCTTCATGAAAACAAGGTATCTAAAACATTTACCTTTATCATGCTACTTCTTTACTTATTTGGCGCAGCTTTTCTTACTCTAAGCTGGCAGCGGTACATACGATTTGCATTTGAGTATAACCTGATACAGAGGCAAAAAAAACAAAGGCCCTGTCTGCAAATAAAAACTGATTAAAGGCCCACCAAGCATTTACAGAGGCCCGAGGGCTATGCTAGATGCTGGAAGAAATGTTTGAAATCACATGTGGTAATGACTTTTCCATGAGGCGAGTGTGCATCTTCAAAAAGGATGTACTTGTTAACTTGTTGCAGCTGGATGATGCCTATTTTATGGCACTGATTATTCCTGGCTCTGGATAAATGACGATACATATAAATTTGCCTTTTCATTTCAAGAACACAAAGTCTTCATCCAGAAATGTGTTAGACATAAAACAGCTACAGCATCCTAACCCTTCAGCAGTTAAAGGTAAGTATTTTAACTCCCTGTGTATAAACAGGGTACATTAATGTAAAGACTACTTACTATGAATCCTGGCTCTCCTTTTTGTCCAATTCCACCCTTTTCACCCTGCAAAGAAACCATTCATTTTCTCAAAAAAAATAACCTTTCAAGTATATGATACAATCCTGCAGATAATGCCAGCACTACTATCCTGGTTAATATACATTACGGAGGAGCCATTTCATGCAAAAACACTATATTTACTCAATCTGCACATAGTGATATTTTCAACAGGGTGATGTGAATGTTTACCTTGGTTCCCTCAGGACCTGGTTCTCCCAGTGGTCCATCAGGACCCCGAGGCCCCTGTGCAGCAGCAACACGAGACACACCTCGAAACATCACTAAACAATCAGCAGTATATCTGACATCACACACAAGCTGAGATATGTACAGTGAACAATGTAGTGAAATACCACCAGCAGCAAAGTAATTAGTCTGTATTCATGTCTGCTTGGGGGGTTTTCCATCGTGATGCCACAGCCCACCACCCCCACACACATTCCACAGGTTTCCCAGCATAGTAGCACACACACAAAGGGTGACGGAGAAAGAGCCATAAATACAGCCAGATATCCATCCCTTTTCGCCCCTGTCCACTCTTTCAGGACTTTTCCTCGTTCAGCGTATCATTCCATCTTGTCTCTCCTCTTTTATATCTTCCTTTGATGACCTTTCGGCTTCTCTTCTGCCTGAGCCTTTGGCTTTCAGTCAGACCCTCATCACTCTGCTCCCTTCAAGCTTCCATAAAGAGAAGGCTTTATCCATCTCTCCCTTTATTTCTTCCTGTAGTTTGCTTCTCCCACTCCAGTTCTGATTTAAAGGTCATGGAGGGAAATACTTCTGCCAAACTTTTGAGATGATAAATTCCCTTGTAAGTTGTGGTACGTACTTATCAGTGTTTAACAGATTTCAGCTTCTGGTAATAAATTTATGGCCCAGTTAGTCTGGGAGTACATCCACATTAAACTTGTCCAAAACTGCCTTCAAAGTGTGCAAGTCTGAGATGGCAACTTCAGTGTGTATGGGATAAACAGAGTATTTCCGGGATGAGTCAGCCGAGCCACTGCACTAAGGGACTGGGGTTGTGTGGCAGGAAACTTAAGACAAACTTTCGCAATCACAAATGCTCACTGTGATAATACTAAATGCAAATATAGCTAAACGCATAACATAGCTGTTGTAAAAACAAACAAAAATTATCTATGTTGATTTGGTCAGATAACACTACAAAATGAAATTTGGATTTCATCATTGCAGTGCAGCAGGTTTGAAGTGACTAATTAATGTGGTATATATGGGCTGTGATTAAATCACTATTTTATACTTATTCAGCCATCTGACAACAAAAACATAGAATATGTGGCCACAAAGAAAAAATGTAATTTGGCATAGACGACTGTTTCTGTAGCCTTGGCGTGTGTTGTGCTGCAGACAGTTATAATAACTTTCTGCCATCTCTCCACATTCTGCAGTCACACATTTTGAACATCAAAATAGCCGGATATACAGCACAGCTGTTGCCTTTAACCTGCAGCTGATTGATTTTGTCAGACACCCCAACCATTGCATATTGATTTGGTCAGCTGCTCTGTCTGTCTGACCTCCTACCAGATGTTGGCTATGACGCACAGTTTGGCTGTTTCAAGTGAGAAGAGAGTAAAGAAGAGATCAAGCCATATTTGTGGTTTTGTGGCATTTTACTGTAGACCAAGCTCTTTAATTGCTGTTCTAAAATTGAGATAGTTTAATGTAGACATACTCTGACAAGTAGGAAGCAAATGTTAACCATCAGCACTGTCTGTGCAGCTTGAAACCTTTACCTAAAGACAGGTAACCAATTGAACTAATGCTTATCTCCATTTAATTACGCGCATGACAACACACAGTTTGTCTACATGAATACTTCTAGAGCAGGTGAAGTTGAGGGGATGTGCTACCTGTTTTCCCACAAAGACAACTAGTTCTAGAAGTATTGCAGGTATGTGCCAGCTACAGATATGAAATAATTCTACTCCAGGTCATTGGTTCAGCTTCTTTCATTTTGTATTCTGCATTTATTTTTTTTGTCGAAAACAGTGTTGAGAAAGCAGCATTTAATTTCTGATATCTCTTCCAAAGACAACAGATAGATGGGAAAGATGTGTCTCTGGTCCATTAACTATATTATACCAGGACAACAGAGATAAATCAGAGATGAAGAGGAGGGAGGATTGGAGGATAACCATAACCTCCTTCAACAAGACAGGAAATGCAACCACATACTGACATGTGTGGATTACTGTAAACAACACAACTCTCAGCATGTTAACTGCTGCCATATGTTCTGGTTGGCAAAATGTTGAGTCTGAAAAAAGTAAGTGACCAAAAGATAAAAGGAGGTGATAAGTGATGATGTGTGAGAACGGAAAAAGTCTGGTAGTGTGTTATTACTGAACGGACTTCTTAGTACTTCATACCTACTTTCTTGAATTACCTGAAATGTACACATACTGAGCTAAAGGGCTTTAGCCATGACACTATCACGCAGGGTGGCACTGGAGCTAAGCATATGTATCGGTTTAGAAAAGGTGGAGCAAAGTAAATTTAAACAAAACTAGGGGTAAAGTGTCAAGACATGCTGCTATGTAGAACAAAGCAAAATGAGGGAAAAAGAAAGTGGCAGACATTGCCTTATAGCTCTGCAATGTCCTATGAGGACCTGAACACTCATGAGAAGAGAAACGTATTCCACGATGGCACAAAACAAACTACTACTTATCTAACAAACAATAGGCATTATCAGAAAAGGGAAGAGTTGGTAATAATATTCACATTTGAACAGTCGTCAATTAATTTTACAGACAGATAACACAGATAACAATTCTTCTCAATAGTAACACATGAAAAACATTGCAAATATTCAGACCCGTCGGTACGCTACGTTTTAACAGTTCAAACTACAGTTCAAGAACTACCAATGAATATAATGCTGCTATATTAATTGATTAACACTATATAATACTAACCCTAACCCTATTTAATAATGCATAAAAGTGTATTGCGTTTGGTATCACTGTAAAGAAAAAATTATTATTTATGTAACTTTTTGTACCTTATTGCTTGTTATTACTAAATTGTAATCAAATTTCCACCAGTGTTCAAACTAAAGCATGTTGTATCTCATCATTTGAGCTTCTTCAGACTATTTATTTCTGCTTCCTCAGTTGTTGCTGCTGCTGAACTTAAGTTGAAATTCTGAAAAAATCCAAGTAGCCTAGCCTCAGTTTCATCAGAATTTATCTTTAACTCCTAACCTGTAGGTGTCATTCTTGTCTCGGCCACACGGTGTCCCACCAGGATTATGCCATCTCATGCATTTCACATTACAATACTGACTTCTAACGAGATTCAGAGGGCCTTATAAATACTTGTCAATGCACCAAAAAAGGAGTTTAGGCCAAGTGGAAAGATAAGCATGTGTCTATTAACTGCTTTAATCTCTGGATTCTGGGATTAGAGCTGTAATGGGAAACAGACAAACAACAGTCTGACAAATTAAGTCTTCAAAGTTACTCTTTAATTGGAGTACGCACATATATAATTTATTAAGGAATGGAACAAATGACACCCAAAAGATAAAGACAACTCTTACCATTCTACCCTTTGACCCAGCAATGCCTGAAATTCCCCTCTGTCCCTGTGGACCCTGTGAGAAAATAGCAAGGCAGAAGGCAGAGGAGAGAAGAGAATGAAAATGAGGAAATTGAAGGTACACAGTAAAGTTTGAAGTCTTTTACAATATTACTTGCTCTGATGAAGTTAGGACAACTGAAAAACATAGTTCAAATATTTCGATTTAGAGTAAATGGGGCATAACCTTGCTATGCATTTTTTCACCCACATCCTAACTAGTCATGTGAACCATTGTTCTATAAGGATTTAAGCAGAACTGCAGAGCAATCGGTGAGTTAACATAACACTGTTTAAAAGTCTAGACTAAACTGTGGCAAACAAGATAACAGATTAAATCCCTCTCTCAAATTTTAGGTGTTTAAAACATTATGTAACAGTATTTGTAACAGTATGTTCCTCCAACTCATTTTAAAAGTTTGAATTAATCTTAAAATGCAGGCATTTATAATATCCAGAAATGGAGTACAGAAGATCAGATTTAATGCAACCAGGCTTCACAGTCATTACTAATGTGTGAAAATCCCCATTTGTATGAGACTAGTTTTACCTGGGGACCTCTGGATTTAAAATAAATGTGAAGAATCTCTGCAACCTTAATCCTGTGTAAACCCACCTTGTCTGTAATTTTAGTTAAGTAAGAATTTCACTGCCTTTCTCCTACCATATTTTGCCAACACAGAGGTCCTGTGATAATGTTTGACTCAGAAACTTTTTCTGTTTTTATTGCAAGGTTTTTGTTGTCTTTGCATCATTCTTCTGTCTCTTCCAAGAATAATGTGATTATGAAAGCTGTGTTGGTAATTACAAAATAAAGTTTTGACAAGCTTGGCATTTGGCTCATCTTGCTACACACCATGTAGCCCAAATTATAGAAAAACCACAATCTCAAGGATAATTAGATGGATGCCGTGCATGGCAGCTTGCAGCACGGAACATTTTGCTGTCTTTCAGCAGGCTCAACAGCTATTATGTGGCCGTTATTAAGTATATCCATGGATAATGTCAGTGAATTCAAGTAAAACACAATCCCCAGCAAAGTAAGTCAATGCAAAATAATATTAACAAATACCAGGCAGATGTGTAAGTAGTGAAGAATTTTCAATGCATGCAGTAAATGTGGATCTGCAGGGTCTTTTTGCATCAATATGCAAAGAACTGCAACTGTTTGTTATTACATGGTGGTGAAAATATAACACTTACAGGTGCACCTTGCAGGCCGATGTCTCCTGGACCTCCTGGCAACCCTGGATAACCCTTTACCAAAACAGAAAAAACGTAACAGTATAGAAAGGTAGACAAGAAGCCATGTCACTGTGAACAGCATCTACTGCTAAGTGGTTAACAAAGACAAATTACTCAAGCTATGCTGCACTAGTGCTTCATTTGTCATTGACTAAAGTGGAGCAACAGCACAGGAACAGTGTAAGACTATGTAGCATAAAGTGGCTACATCTGCAACTGGAAAGAATTACAAGTGTCCTGTAGAACTGTGTTTCATATTATATTGTCAGAATGTGCTCCAGGCCCTGAAGAAAAAAAGAGACAGCTGGATGCTGTGGTTCTCATCACCAACAACCACTGTCTTCCTATAATAATCTATAGGCAATAACACTACAATATAAAAGAGAGGTCAGTAATGACAAAAGTGACTGAGATTTGCCAGAAAATACAAATCCCTGCAAAACTGTCTTTAAATGGGAACAGAACTTCAAGATATGATCATTGTAGTGTGTCATGAAATAGCCTAAAGCCCTCATATGGAACTGCCATCCCTTGTTAAAGTGGCTACATTACAGCACAAACTGGTTCACACAAATCATGACAGCTGCTTGTATAAGTCACAAAGTGCTCTCTCTGTTAAACGAGCATGCACATACACCAACACACACACACACACATACAAGTGTGCACACCAATACAATCATTCAGTCATCTAACCATTCAGTCAGCTACCAAATTAATCATCCTCTCTTCCAGCCAAGCCAATCAGCCAGTCAGTCAGCCTGCTAGCCACTTAGTCAGCCAGATAGGTCAGGGTTGAGGCCAAAGCCACAGACATGGAGTAAATACAAGGCCCCCGGACAAAGGGATGCAAGCCAGCCTCTTTCTAAGAGTTACGCAGTATTACAGCAGACAGCAGAAACACTGCTGCACTGGACAACACCTTGTTTTTCCTCTGGAACACATTCTCCACAGTAGTAAATGAACAAATGTTGCAAAATTTAACAGATATTTATCAGACCCAGTTTAAAAACACTACCATGCTTTAGGATGACAACAAAATTCAGAGTCACTTTTATGCATTTTTTTCTACCACAAAATCAACGGGCACTACTCTCATGCAATCTTTAAAAGGTTTCACAATGTTCAGTGAAAAAAATAGTTTGTAGACGACATTGTTACCATATATGTCTTACATTTGGAATAACTTTTACATTAGGAAAATGTGCTTTTGCTGCTCCATTAAAAACCTCCTATTGCTTACACTGTATGCCACAGGAGTCCTTTACTGCTACAATCAGGTACAAGCAGAGTGACACTGGTCTGCATCTTTATTCAAATTCATGCAGAAGTGTAACATGGCACACAGACCGTTCAGTTTGTTAGATGTACTACAGGCAATATTTTTAACTAGACTTTGGGGGTCTTTAAAACATCCCCCTGATAAAAAAAAGAACTGAATAAAAATGCTACTACTGCAAAGACATGTGACAGGAAGAAAACAACAAAAAATGATCTTGGTGGACATGTAAGTTAAAAAAGCTCTTGCATGGCTTAACAGTGAGGCTATCTGCTGACATTTTTGTCATAAAGCCTTCTCCTGTTGGGGTTAGGAGGTTTTTGGTAGGTAAGTCTAGTCATTACATTTAGTCAACCACAGTGAGTGACTCCGATGAGTCACAGGCAAGAAAATCATCCCTATTCTCAACATAATTTAGCATAACTAACTGTGGAAAACAAATTTGACAGATTTTATTCAAAGATTTACATATACTAGAGTTGTAACAGGAGTCTGTAACTTTTCAGACATCTTGTAGTTCTGCTTTCATTTCCATGAACTAAACCCTACAGCTAAGTAACATCTGCCAAAACTCACAGCCAAAACTGCTGAGTGGTTCACTTTTATATTCATCATCAAGACACATAATTCGCTTAAAAAATTTATTTAACAAGTGTGTTTAAGCTCTGGTAGACTGTTACAGCTTTGCTGATGTCTTGGAAAACATTGTTCAATATATACTAGGCCTCTGAAGTGTACCAGCTCCTAGAAAAGATTCAGAGCTCTGCAGAATGTCCTCAGTAAATGCACTTACCCTTGGCCCCTTCTCTCCAACCGGACCTGTTGGACCTGCTGGTCCCCGGTCCCCCTGGTAAAAAATAACAGTAAAACAGAAAGAGAGAGCTGATTATTATACTGTGACCAATAACCCCAACACTGAAAACCCCAACACAGCTTCACATTTACACTTCCTAATAAAAGCCATGGAACTCTAGAGGAGTTTCATAAATGCAGAAGGTTAGAGTGACAGCTGGCTGAGTGGAGTTTAAAGCAAGCAGGTACTGTGGAACTCCTTTGGTGGCACTCTGCACAATGTTAAAAGGAAAGGCAACCCTGTGTGAGTAGTAAAGCTGACTAGGTCTTCAGTTTAACCCCTCCAACACTTGTGTCGGTGACGCATTAATCCCCTTTGAACTGTGTAACATTCATGACTGTACAAGTACCCTTCCAGTTCTTGTTGCACTTCAGTCAAACGGTGAGTGGAGTAGTTCAAAGGCACTGTGTCGGAAACACAAGTCTAAATCAAAGACATGGCAATGAATTAAATATATATAATGTTAAAGGAATTTGTGGGCTGTCAGGGTATGGCTGGTGCTGAAAGACTGAACCAGGAGGAGGATTTTGAGTAAGAAGAGTAGGAGGACAAGCAAGAATCTGACAAGCAGATGGCTTCCCATTACAAGAACATGTTCTGACAAATGGGCCTTCTGGATAGGAAGGAAAGGGCAACAGGCTGAGATAGTGGGAGTGAACAATGAAGATGGTAAAAAGGAGGTGTTTTGGGAGGTCTGTCAATAATCAACAGCCAGATTTTGCATGCTGCAGAATGGCATGTAACATTTTTCATTAAGCTGAGATGCAACAGAAGTCAAACGTGGAGACAGCATCTCAAGCATGATTGAATTGCCATTACAAATGTGCTGCTATTGCCTTTAATGTTTTAGAACTGAACATGGATTTAAATAAGCAAATGTATGAGATGCAAGTCAGCGCTGCCCATTGTCTAATGACACCAATCAGTAACAAGTAGGTCTTTGACATTAGTAGCAACTAAAGTTGTCTAAAGAGGCTTGTCAACTAATAAACTGAAATTTTCTTTTGAATCTACCCTGAAATACTTGCTTCGGCAGAGGGATGGGGGAATGAAAGACAGTAATGGTGACAAGGATTTGACAATATTGTTATTGATGTGGATGTGAGAGTGTTGAGTGTTTATACAAGCGTGTGTTCCGGGGCCTCTGGGGCCTCAAGCCATGGCTGCTTAGCATAGGCCTAATTATAGGGTCTGCCACTGACAAGCAAGCAGCTGATGCTGCCTGACAGCTTAATGACAGAGAAACACACTCTTCACCTTTTCACCGGGAACTCCTATCACCCCAGCTATCCCGATCAGGCCTATTGGACCCTGGAGAGGAGAGGAGAGACACTGTAAAACAAAAACACTTCACAAGAAATTACGTCAGTGTGAAGACCTGATCTTCGTTCATTAAAGGTTTACTTCTCAACATGCCATGACACCTGGAATGTAAGAGGTCACAGACTACAATGTAACACTTACGTAAGCAAAAAGCAGGAGAAACCTGCAGGTTGGGCTGAATACAATTTCACTGCTGCTACTTCTAAATAACACAGATTCACATCTTGACTCGTATAAAAAGCTAAAAATCTACAAAGAAACAAAGCAATGTAAACACATGATTATTTGCTAGTAAACATGACATACTTTTGTATGGTCGAAATCTGTTTCACAACCTATATGAAACTGATAAATTATCAGGCTGAGTTCCAACGTTTTGCTTTGTGTGCACCAGTGTCTTTTTATAATTGTTCCCCATGGAAGAAAGTGTATGTGGCCACATGCTGCCAGCAGCAGAAAAAGCACTGCACTCAGCATTTTTATGTAACATGGAAAAGAAAGCTTTGCTTATTTATTTAAATGTAATTATGCAGTAAAAATCGTTGTCCCTGAAAATCAACGATTGTGATAAATAAGTGTGATCTCGGTACTGATCAAACATAATCTTGGTAATTATTTTAGCCATGATCTTGCAGCCATAGCACCCTGGCAGAAATTTCCTGCCACAAACAACATATGGGCACCTGCCCTCATTCAAAAGGGCCAGAAAAGTTTGCAACCTTGTTGTGACTTGTGGAACTAAAACATTGTCTGGCAAGAAGGAAGAAAAACATTTCATGGGTGCAATAACAATGACTGGGAATTACTACTTGGATATAAGTTTTACACGATGCAGGAATTCAAAACAGATGCCCCCCTTCCCACCCGCCCCAGCCTTCCCCAAACAAGCAAACCTCTCTGTAAAGAAGTCCTTATGGGGAATACACAAGCTAACTTAAATGCAGTAATTTAACTTATGAGAGGAGTTTAACCATTTCCAGATCAGTCATGTGGGACAGGGGCTATGGTTTGGACCTGTGCCAGCTTCTCCACTGGACAATCTGGAGTTCAGGACCAACAGGAAGATTTATGGGTGGCTGGTTAGACTTTCAACCAGAAAAGGCCACTGGGATTTTGAAACTTTGTCATTGTGTTTACATTTATAAAACAATGCCTAGTGTGAAAGCATTGACAATATGAACAGTGGCAACAAACAGAAAAGATACAAGCAATGCAGCCACATGCACTTAACAAGGGTCAAACTAAAGCCACAATACTGCAAGTGCACAGAACCACAGCACTTGCACTGAGCCACCAGGACACTGAATCTGTTTTTTAGCGTTAAAAATTCAAATGACTGCCCAAATGCAGGCCACGGTGGCCAACCACTAAAGCCACTGTGGTCAGACTGTGGCTGTCTCTGTTGTGGGGGACCAATGTCAAGTGTTGCTTGCGATATATTAACACTTAATCTTTAACAGGTCACAAGATTCTACATGACAGCTATTCTATGATTATGGCATTATTATTGTATACATTAATTTATATAATATATGAATACAATATAATAATATACTTGTTTATTTTTATTATTTTCTAGTCTATTTTTGCATACCTCTATGTATCTAGAGAAGGGGAGAGAAAAGAATTAGAGTGAGACAGAAACAGATCTCTAATACAAGCAAAATAAGATTTTGTTCTATTTGCTATTTACTAACTCAGCTAAAAAGTCTAACAATGGGAAAGTGTTACTCATTTATCATCCCATTAAAAGCATTGCCCAGCTGAATGCAAGATAAGATAAGATAAGATAAGTTCTTTATTTCTCCCCACTCCAGGGGAAATTTACATTGTTACAGCAGCTTTATTTACAATATATACAAGGGTGGCAAAATTTTTTAACAGAAAAAATAAAAATAAAAATAAAGTTTAAAAGTGCAGAAAGTAAAGCAGCTGAGCAATGGTTTAGTAGCAGAGTGTTAGTGAGTGGATGCAGCCTGCAGGCATGAGAACAGGAGCTCTAAACTGACCTCAAATCCCTTAATTGACCTCAAATCCCTTAACTGGGACATGAAGTAGGACAATGTGGTACCCTATATCACTTACCAGAAGGAAAAGGTTTTTTACAGGCTTTTCCATGTGACAGGGCCTTGACATGGGAGCTTTAACAGTAATGTTCAGAAGGTGATCTGGTTTCTCAGCCTGCACAGCCTCAGTTACAAAAGTACTGCTACACCCATTAACCCTACATTTGGGGAAGAAATCCAACCTAAGTCACATAATGTTAAGAGTATTAAGGGTCTCCCTCACACGTGCCTCTTTCTCATGCCCTCATGTAAGTATGCAGGGAGTCGGTAACATGAAAATCAAAGCATACTGGCTGACATGTCAACCACAATTCAAAGCGCACCTGTAGTTTGCCTCTGATTAATGTTTTATTAGTGTTGGACTGGAAAGTGAGATGAAAATCAAACACTCAGCAGCCAACTTAAATTGGCTAAAATATACAATGCTCTTAAAACCTCCAGTAAAAGTTCACTTGAAACAGTTTATGTGAGGCCTCATGGTGATACAGGGGCACTCAGTGAAGACGGGTGGACTAAGGCCTTATTGCATCAACCCTGGGTTAATAATCTTTCTCAGTTTCTTACACGTCTAATTTATCTGGAAAGTGATGTAATGGCATTCATTAGAGCTGCCATATGTTTCAGAGTTTTTTCTCTCTCTGCATAGCCCCATGGTTCCTGTTTGGCTTCAAAGGCCCCTCTGCTCAGTAACTGCCTAATGCTTCTCATATGTGCGCTGCAGCAACACAGTCCGACATGGCTCATTCAGTTGCCTCTACTATGTACAGAATGCAAATATTAACATTAAGGGGCCTCCGGGAAGGACAGGCATACTTTGGATGTTCAGAGCAGCTGTGTCCGTGTGAGGATTTTACAAAAGGGAAATGTCCCACCATTTCTCTACAGTATCCGTGTTTGGTATAAGGCATTAACTGACTTAAAATAAACAGACAGATATAAAAAAAAAAAAAACAAACATGATTTTGCAGTTAATTGATAGCTTTAGAAATAAACAAAATACAGATTTTTGGGACACTTAAAAAAAAGCCACTTTTTAGCCATCAGCATTACCTTAAGTTATTCCAATTTAACAACATGCAACATAATCATGATTCTTGGGCAACGAACAAAGAACACACTTTTGCAGACTTTAAGCCTGAAACAAATGTGCAAGCCCAAATGAGGTCACTTCCACAGAGGATCTCTGATGGGTGTTCCTTCTGCTCTACTGTGGTCTTCTGCCAGTTTCATGATGAAAACACTACTTGGTGGGACAGGATCCACATTTCTTTCAGCAATAAAAAAAAGGCCAGGAAGACATCAAGACACCAGAAAGTGCTCCTGTGACTTCCTCCACCATTGCCACACTGGAGCAATTCAACAGCTTTGCGGAAGCAATGCATTCATTATCTTAATCTAATTAATTTTGAGCAAACTATTAAAAACGTTTAAGGAAAGGAACTGAAACTAATAAAAAAAAACCTACAGTATAGGCTCTATACCAACACACATGCAAAGGGATTTAATGAAAAGCTACAACTCCACAGCATGATGGATGTTAATTAATGTCATTAGAAGTGTGAAAGCGACTTACTTGCGGTCCGATTTTTCCAACATTTCCCATGTCCCCTTTCTCTCCCTGTAAGCAGTCAACATCAAACAGTATGCTGGTTAGCTTCCTGTAATTTAAGACATCTCAGCCACCATCCTGCACAGCTACATGCACAGTACTCACAGGATATTACAAGTGTAAAAAGGAACACACACACAGACTGCATGAGGCTGTGAATAATTTTAGGTTGCTTCTTACTGTCTGCCATCAACTGAGATGATGGCCCTGGAAGAATTTCATTTTCTCTCCTAATTAAGAGCATGTTTAGCTTAAGCAATACAGGGTTCAAAAACATGGTCTACCACATAGTCTATGTGATAGACTGTAATTCAGAATTATTAAATTTTGAAACACGACACCTTAATCATGGCACAGCATTTGTATTAGGTTCAAAAGCCAATAAATGAGGGTTATGCCAAGAATGAATGAAACAATGCTGTGCTACCTATGTATAAAAAAACTGAACTGGCACTGTAACTAAAGGTAAAATAATCTAAACTGAAAAGAAAATGTGCGTCCAGTGCAACGTGTTACAACTAATACTAAGAGACTTTCATTTTGCTTTAAGTGCTTCTAATAGTTTGTTATTTGCAGTTTGATATCCCTTCAATATAAAAAGATGCCAGCTACACACATGACCTACCCTGGTTTGTACTAACAACACAAAAGTTAAAATTAGTTGGGAATTTGGTAAGGGTCATATGTTTTTATGTTCACTATACTTAAAAAAAACTTAGAGTTATAAAAGCAGACCCACCTCTAAACCCTCGGGGCCAGGTTCACCTATGTAGCCTTTCCTTCCAGGTCTCCCCTACAAAGACACAAGCGCACACAAACACACACGTGTTGATCAAAAGATAGTAAAGCTCACAACATTTATCTCATCTCCTCCCAGCTGCTTCCTAATGGAACTTCTAAGGGAATTGTTTCATTCAAACCACCTCCAAAAGGCTAAACATGTGAGCGTGTGTGTCTTTGTGTATTTGTGTATATCCACTGTGTGAATCTGTGAGTTCTTACATTAGGGCCAGTGCTGCCAGGTGGGCCAAGTGGTCCTTCCTCACCCTGCAGAAACAGCACAGTTAAACCACAATTTTTTCCCAAACAGACATACACAACAGAACGCTACTGCTGAGTGAACACAGCTGGAGGACCGTAACAAAAGAGCAAATATACACATGTATTAAAAATTGGTAGTGTACAAAAAAAAACTGTTACTTTTTAACAGTAACTATATTATTATTCCTAACCCTGTATAGCTTAAAATCTCAAGAGACATGCTGACACCAACTCAGTAATAGAAGGAACTCATTTATATGGTAAAACTAAAAAAGTAAGAATTCTTCAATCCTTTACATACTGTATGTATGTAAATGTAATAACATGATGACGTGAACGTCCCACAGACATCTGGTAGTCTATCACAACATCATATAAAAAAAGTCTTGAATGTACTACACACTGTACATATACAATAGTGGATGACTCAAGCAAAAAAAAAAAAAAAAGTCTGGCTACTGCAATCCTAATAATCCATGTGAGACGTTTCTAAAAATACCTCACTGTGCTCTTGCAGCATATGAAACCACACCTACAATACAATAGAGACTACAATTACCAGATAAATATAATCTAGTTCTATTTTCTATCTATATACCTGTGTTTGTGATCTCACCAAGCCTGTATATTTTACTCAAGTACAAGCGCTTAAGTAAATGTGGTTTGTTACTTTCCACCTCTAAGCTCCTGGGTATTAAGGCTTGTGCCAACACTTTTATCTGAGTAGGGTTTGTGATAGCAGAGTACACTGGCCAACTCCTCACCTTTCTGAATGGGTGCCAGGTCATTTCTGTAATGATCAACACGATAGAAAAGCTGTGTGTGTTGTACACCTTCCAAAGACTTCTGTTCCTTTTTCCAAGGCTGGAAAAAATTTCTACCTTGTTTTTATAAGCACCCAATAGTGAATCATGACTTCACCCGGTTGAACATGCCCCGAGAGATATAGCAGAGGAAAAACTCCCCCCAGCACTTTGGGATTTGACTAGATGCTGGATAAGACGTACTGTGATAATGAATCTTATCTTAGACTAATGATCAAATGGAAAACCTTTAATGAGCCATATTTTCCATTTCTCTGTATCAGTGAAACAAAAGCTGAGCAGACATGCAGAATAGAGTTGGATGTGTAATTGTCTCACCGGTGTTCCTTTGGGCCCTGGCGGGCCTTGTGGCCCTCTTGCACCCTGCAAACCCTAAAACACAGTCCAATGCATAATTTCAACTCGATGAAGTAAATTGAAGGATGAGTGAATAGAGAGGGAGGGAGGGAGAAAGAGAGATATGTTGTTCTACCTTTGGACCAGGTGGACCATTGGGTCCTGGCACTCCAATGTCCCCAGGAAACCCCTTGCAAAGTCAGGACAGAGACATTATTATTACATGTTTTCATGTCACCTGCCATGACTCACATGGCTTTATTTGGTTTGATCAAAAAACATTAATTTAAATCAATGCAGTCCTGGGTAAAGTATAGGAGGCACAGAAGTGCAATCCATGTAAGAGGGCAGGTATATAATGAGCTTACGTATGTGTTCATACAGCAACGCCTACTTGCAAATCAGATAAATACTAAGATAAGATCTTAAGGGGTTGCTTCTCGAACATAGATGTAAAAATACTGATGGATTGCTTCTGAGCTGAAAGAAGCTGAATACCTTCAGACACGCATGCTGTGACCCAATCACTCCCTTCAGAAAATACAGCTGTTGGCTGTGGCACATGTGACTTTTGGTGACATCCTGACTGCAGTGTGTCTTTGACATTTTCCATGCTTCTCATGCGCTTTGCAGCATCAACAATGACTCTTGACAAAAGATGAGGTATTTTATATCTAAATACAGGCTGTGGGAATTTGGCAGAAGAGAAGAACCAAGGGACAAATTATTATAGTTTTTTTAATACAATGGATGGAAATTGTAAGGTATTGGGGTCCGAGGCCTGAGCTCAAATTCTATTTGAAAATGAAGCAGGAATAATTTATCACTGTATCAGACAAAATCTAATCTTACTAATATAAATGCACCGTATAATATTATAAAAGTCTGTAATCAACAGGACCTAAGTATACCACAACTACCAGCCTCAGTAGGCTGCACTCATTATTTCTGGCATGTTAGACTGTCACATATCTAAGTGAAACTGTTGATGTATGGGTTGGCAAGGGAAGAAAAGGTCATAAGATTATCAAAAGGTCATCTACTGACCAAAGACACCTGTTAAGATTTATGTCATCAGATTTATAGATGTGCAAGAGGAAATTTTTGCAAAAGAGGAAAGGCGTTTAAGTCCCAAAAAAACATGAGTACCCACAGCAAATGCAATACTAAATGAAACCATTCATATCTTGAGTACAAAGTTTAGAATATGATCTGATGACATAACTAAAGGAAAGTCTGGAGAAGGACCAACATTTAAAAAGTTCACCTGGCAAGCATGAATGTGTTCATTTAAATCACTGTGATCTGTAAGATTTAGGTGTTTCACATAACACCATCTCAAATGTCAGAGGATCAGTTCTTTGTGGGACATGAAAATCTGTATTAAATTGCAAAGTAATCCCTCCATTAGTTTTCAAGACATCAGAACATAGATCAAAGTGAAGATCCAGCAGAAATAGATAAGGAAGGCATACAATCAGTAGGATTTATAGGGGCCATGACTGCTTAGCCATCTGGTTAAAACCTGTCATCAGCCATCTGGATTGTTCTTAATTGTTTATATGCAGTTCACTGTACTAAATACATTTGCCCTACAACATATGTCCATTGTTAACAACACCCTAGGTTGCAGCTACAACCTGACATGTATGCAGTGGAGACTACATTTTTCAGCTGCTACCTGCTACTTTAACCCCCCACAGTGTCTATCGTTCAAATGTCCTTATATGTGATCATAATCTTGAGTGGGAGCAGCCATAAAAGAAGCACTCTGGCTTTGCGCCAAAGACAAAGTCTTTTTGTCAACTATGTTTCTGTGCATTTAGATACTATGCCACAACCCACTGACAAAGGCTGAAAAACTTCTCTTTACTTACATTTATTCTCACTGCGTTTTTACAGCAGCAATTTCATGAGTGAAACCAGGTTTATACTTTGAAAACAAATACTGGAACCCATCCTGGACAGCTGAATACTGACCCTCTGTAAAGCACATCCTACTTAATTTACCTGCAAGTATTGTAGATGCACAGGAATATGAATTTAAGTTATTACACCTGAATTGTGTAATTCAGGTAAATAAAATCATGAAATAATGAACTACTAATGCCACTGTTCATGCAGTGTCATCATGAGTCATTTTATGTGGACTGGTTTTTGCTGTAAATGTTTCTGCATACAGATCTGACTGTATGCAGAAACAGGTAGTTGTCATAATGGTAATATAAAAAACTAATTAATACTTGATAGCCAATAAAATGTGTCAAATATGAAAGCTTGTCACATGTATGTCCTACCTCAGGTCCTGGTGGCCCAGGTGGTCCTTGTGGCCCCATTTCTCCAGTTTTACCCTGTTTACAATACAATAAGATACAAAGACAAACAGAAATAAGTAACTGCATTTTTTTTTTCAGCTTTACTTATTTGTTTTCCATGCATTTCTACACTCTCTTGTGCAATTCCTGTGGGTACTACTCATTGTAAGGGTACAGTATGTTCTTATAACTATTTCACATTATTGAATAAAAGCTTAATCACACTGACGGGTGTAGAACGGCCAACATCAGTGGCAATATAATGCTGCTTTGTATCTTATCAGGTATCAATACTTAATTCAGGTCACTCAGTTCATCACTAGCCATGCCAACTCTAACCCGAATTCTTTAATTCACTTCATTTTTAGCAATTCTTGTTTGCTTAAGCGTAATCCACATAAAAAGCATTCGTAGAAATGTATTTTACATCTTTCTTTTACAGAACACAGAATTCCACTCTACTAAATGTGTCATGGGGGTTTTTGTGTGTGTGTATTTTGTTTTGTTTTGCTTTGAGTCTCCAATGAGAACTGTTTAAATCAGACAAATATCTTGCTATTATGTTATTCAGTAATAGTTTTCTTGATTGATTAGGCTTTTTGGTTTCCCTTATCACCACACTGTAGTGGAGGAAATCAGTAAAATCTGCTGATTTCTTCCTTCAGAATTTAAACTTCAGAAGTTAAACTTCAGAAGTTAGTCATAGTCTTACACATGTCTTAGCAAATTTCTGTAACTTTTTGCTGAAGAACATTTTAGTCAAAATGTAGCAAAAGTAGTTTGCTGAAAACATTGAATTGATTAAGGTTTAGTAGTGCTAACTTTGTGGTGGCGCTGTGAATCTTCTTTTTCTTGCTTCACATCATTAAATTAGTTAAACCCTGTGGTTATTCTCATTATTTAAGACCTGTAGCAATTTAACTTCTTCCAACAGCTGACGCTGCATAGAAACTAGAAGCTGTGGACAGGAGAGCACTTTGAATTTTTAAAAAATCAGCTTTTAGGAAAGTTTCCAATAATAAAGATAAGATAAAGTTCTTTATTTCTCCCCACTCCAGGGGAAATTTACATTGTTACAGCAGCTTATGTAACAGTAGACGTAGTGATAAGAATAAAATAATAATAGAACAATAGTAATAATATTTACAATATATACAAGGGTGAGAGATGAGGATAAAGTGGCTTAACAGAAAAAATAAAAATAAAGTTTAAAAGTGCAAAGATGTCTAATTTTATTTCCCTTGACAAGCAAAAAAGAAGCCGTTCAAAATTTTTATTCCCCTTTATTTCTCCCCGTATTGGAGTGCTCTACCCTAAGCTGAAGTGTTGTGAATGTCATCAAATTGACTTTAGCTTACAACCCAAAAGAAAGAAAAGAAACAGATCTAGATTTTATTGCAGTACAAAATGTTTACTTGGCTTTGTCTATTAAAGTTGAATAAAACCTGCGTAAAATGGCACGCATACTCTACAAACATGCAAATGCACAAATTCTAACACCTTCACTAATAGTTACACATACAGCTTTGCCTACACAGACACATTCACACTCACACGAACGTACCGGTGGTCCTGGTTTCCCTCTGGGCCCAGCAGGACCAGGTGCACCAGCAGCACCCTGAAAATTTCAAAAACAACATTCTCACTTTGGTCTTACACATCCTTTTGTAAGCATGTTTCATCCATTTCCATACAAAGCACTGCATGTCTGGATGTGCCTGTGTACAAACCCTTAATGGCATGGATCAAGCATGATGTGATGACTTCATGTGATTAATGAGCCAACATCTGCATTCATTTTAATGCATTTCTGGACTGGAACAGTGTTGACTAATCTTTTTCTGATTTTGCAAAGACAAATGTTCTGCTTTGTCTGAGAAAAACAGATCACTTCTACATGTTTAAAAAATTAAGAAAAACTGAAGAAAATGCATTAATTATGACAGTGTTGTCAGATCACATGTGAAGCTAACAAAATGAAAGTCATGATAAAAATTTTATTTTTTCCTAATTTGCAAGTAATAATAGATGTTTAATGTTAAGATGGCATGACAGACTTACTTTGTCACCTTGGTACCCCATCTCTCCTGGCTCGCCCCTTGGTCCCATTTCACCCTAGATTTCACAGTATCATAAAGAGATATAACACAACACTGCCCTCCCACAATAATCATAATACGACCACAAATAAGAGATAGACACAGCAACTACACAACACATTTGTACAGTATAATATATTCACATTGTGCAGGAACACCTTTAAACTGTAAAAGCAATCTGCAATCAAAAGTTTGATTCAGCATTCAAATGAAAATGGAGGATTTCAGAGAAATGAACTTAAAAACACGTTTATTTCCCCCACAATATGTCACATTATATCACATAGCATATATGACTGATACCAGCTAAAACTTGGACATTAGTTTTACAGTTAGTATCCATACTGCTACCAGTATTAAACAGAAAATACTATACTGCTGTATCTTGACAGGGAATGGCAAACTTCTCAGATGTTAGTTGTAATGTTGGCTAACAAATAAGCAACGTAAATCACCAAGCAAGACAATTGCCCTGTTCTCCACTGGTTCTCCTGTTGACTATATACACTAAAACACTTTTTTTGCCTTTTCAGTGTCAAAATTACCGTCTTGGTCCATATGTCATATGGCTAAACTCAACCTAATTTCTTCATTTTGTGATGACACAACTAGGTTTTTTTAAAAATATATATATATAACTACTCTAAGTGCAGTGCACACTTAGATTTTTTTTTTTTTTTTTTTTAAATGTTGTTTCTACTATTTTTTCCTACACATTAACTCACTTGGGCTCCCAACATGCAAACTGCTCATGAAGGGTGTGTTGGTGGCTGTGCTATTAAAATGCATACAGAATCTCTAAAAACGGGCTAGTGCTACATTACACACAGATACACTGCAATAATATAAATATTTAGATCACCTTATCACCTTTCAATCCAGGCAGGCCAGCTCGTCCTGGTGGGCCCTGCCACAGAGAGAAGAAAGGGTTGAAGAGGGAAAAGAAACGATGCTGATAACAGCTGATATTGTGGAAAAAGGTTCTAAAACTAATTTGTTCTATTTAGTTACAGTAACTTCTATAAAAATTAATTACGCTCACATTATATTTATATATTTGGGCATGTCGAGGTATACATATGCGTTAACAAAAGATGTAAGATGCAAAGGGACAGAATACATATTTTACAGATTGAATAAATAACTAACTATAAGGTACAGTGTTTTCCTAAAATTTCGAACATCATCAGTAGCCAATATCTAGCCTACCTGAGGTCCCACCAGACCTGGAATTCCTCGTGGTCCCTCAAGCCCTGTGTCCCCCTGTGGAGAGGAGAAAACAATGGAATTTATGTATCACAGTTACAAAGACACAAACACACACCAGCTGGCATATTTTTGATCCCGTCATGATGTTCTTTGGACATGAACACTATTTCGCTTTGTGCAGTTTCCTACACAAAGCATTCCTTTTTGTCACAACCTTCGCAAAGCACTAAGCAGTGCTGACAGTCCATTCAGTTATTTTGTGCGGGTCTAGGCTTTGCCCTGGTCACTACTGCCAGCCCACAACATCCACTCTAATTGACAGGGTGAGGTGTGAATAGACAGAGTGGCTGGACCAAAAAGTGGCCTTTGCAAGCAGGCAGGTGGGCCAGTCAGCCAGCCATCCAGCCATCCAGTCAGTCAGTCAGCCAGCCATCCAGCCATCCAGCCAGCCAGTCAGTCAGCCAGTCAGCCAGTCAGCCAGCCAGCCAGCCAGCCAGCCAGCCAGCCAGCCAGCCAGCCAGCCAGCCAGCCTGTCCATCTGTCTGTGTTATATGTGAGCACCTGCATAGTGGATCATTCTCACAAATACACTCATAGACATTTAACTAAATGCAGCTTTTATATATAGCTACTATACGTGGACATGGACAATAAAGTTTTTATTCAGGAAACCAGACAGCCTGCTTACTTGATGTATTTTTTTTTTTGCTTCAAGACAGAAGGAAGGTTTGAAAATGTTAGGAGTCAGTGTGAAGAGATGTCTCTGTCAAAATTTGTTCCAAAACAGGCAAGAGGAAATACAATGTCATAACTAAGAATACAAAAACTGGAAATTCTAAAATTACTATTATTTCTCTACAGTCGAATCTGAGATGGAAAATCCTACCATAAGAAGACGATTTTATCTTTTCCTCTTTTTTGGGGGGGCTAAGATACCCCTAAAAATCTGTATAATCTGTCAGTCTGCCTTCTCTCAGTCAGTCTACCCAATATCCTAAGAAATACCAGTGAGAGGCGAGTGAGAGAACATGGTCAATGTTATGTCATCATGGACATGTGGCTTAAAGTAGAGTCCATCTGGACCCTGTAAGGTTGGTGTTTGATGCTGAGGCTCCACTGTGGTACTGCAGCAGGACAGACACAAATCACATATGTTCTATCAAAAGAGCTTTCAACTGAGAGCACATGAAAAATTACATACTGGGAGAAGTAGAAAAGAGAAAGACAGCTTTCTCCTAAACTCTAGTGTCTGCTAGTCCAGCTGAAGTGATCTGGTACGTCAACATCACACACATAGACTTGGCTCAAAATGCTGTCAATATGAAGACCGGCTGCCAAGTGATTAGAGATCATCCAAACCACTATCTGCCAGCCACACGAGAAGACAAGTGATTCAAGATTTGATGAAAACCAGACTCTGGCATTCCTGTGAATCTTGTTTCAAGACAACCACTGCAGCCACAGAATATCCAATCAAACATAAAATGCTTATGCACTCAGGGTATCATCATAAGCCCATTTACATTTGTCATTTCAAGAGTCTCATATCCAGACAAACCCAGATGAGATTTAAGTCATTGTAATTTACACTTAACCACATATATGTGTCTCTGTTAGCCACATTACAAATCTGATTGGCTACACACAAAAATAACTTCTGCACTTAATAGCTTAAGCAATTAATTATGAGTGAGACTCAAGTTTTATTGCCCTTACAGTCTCTAACTCAAGTTCCTTCCCTCTCTCACACAAATCATTGTTCTCTCAACCTCACAGATCATTCAGCTCCACTGTGTGCCTCGTATTTTACTGTATGTGTAGAAATTGTTGGAGCCGTTTCTCTTTGCTGCGTTAATGACACATAAAACCATAGTTCATTTTACTTTAACTGTAGGGTAACTAAATGCAGTTATCACAAGGACAGAGGAGACAGACAATGGATGTATTTAGAAAAAAAACGTGTGACTGGATGATTTCACAGACTACTTACTGACGTGGTTACAACCCAGGTAGCTTAAATGGTGAAGGTGCAAAAAACATAACCACAATGTCAACATGCCCCAGGCTTTCTTGTGCCTCCATTACCACTGTCACATAAAGGCATGAATTATATTTCTAGAAAAGACTGCACATGCAGCTTGGAGAGACAAATGTCAGATGTCCAGGCCATATGGATTCTGTAAAGTCTTAAGACAATCTGAACTGTAATTGGTGCTATAAAATAAAATTGAAGTGAAATGAATAGATGCATTTACACCAATATCTGGCTAGAGTGCGTCCCAAACCAACACCTGAGGTGATTTGAATAACTGGAATTCAGCCGGTCTTCAAGGCTTCTTGGATGTACTCATGTGACCTGATGTAATCCACCCAACATGCGTGAAGAGTGGGTTTAAATGGGGTCAATTGTATTCTGAAAATGCAACATGCCAGAAGGGAAATGCAACTAAATTACAGGGCTGTAGGCGTCACCGTACCATGTAAAAATGATCAAAACTGGTTGAAGCAAGTGGTAAAGCAGTAAGACACACAAAAAAGAAGCATATAAAAAGCAAATAACTGTTCATTTAGACTGTGTAACACAGTTTGGCTGCATCACATTTTGCTGAGTCACACACTGGCAAAGACATCAAGTGCATACCAGAATGAACACTTGCTGTTTCTGTTCTCTTTCTGATTACTTAACTAAAAAGTCTAACCTTGTGTAATTGCCTATCAATAAATGGTTGAACAAAACTAGAGCCACAAGAGTGTGGCTGACATTGGCAAGTGAAAATGAGTTTTTGATGTCAAATTAAAGTTCTTTGTGAAACCTACCCTGTGTCAAAATCACTCAGCTGGAGAGTGGAATATGAATTGCATCAAAGACTGGATTAAAGAGATGTGAGTATTTTGGCTCTCGAGTGTGATTATTCAGAAGTACTTAATAGTTTATAAAGAGACAAGAAAGAGCTAAATCAGCTTTAATTACCAATAATTAATTTCTCTGCTTCTTTTTGCCTTTTTGGGAGGGGTCCAATAATTTTACCAGTTAATTATATAAAGTTTTATATAATGTCTAGTTTGTCACTAAAATGGTGCAGCATTACATAATGTGCAAGATAATGTTTTGCTCAGCTCTAGCATTGTTGAGATATGAGCTTTTTAAACAACATCAGTCATAAATATTTTACATTAAATACACATAATATAATCATCATCTCTATCAGTTTATTAATGGTTTTGTTTGCTCTGTTACATACCAAAAAAACTTGAAGCTATGGAAGTTTGCAACCACGATGACATCAGAACATATGTTCAACATAACTCAGTGAGGTGAAGTTCAGTTCACCAGATTCAGCTGTGAAGTAACAAAAAGTGCATGCTGGCCACATGGGGCTCTATTGCCATTGTAGGTGTTGAATATAACGAAGGCCCTAAATAGCATTGAATTGCTGTCACAGTGTCCACACATCAGCAAAGGCCAGATCTGACAGGCTATGAATCAGAAAGCCGACACCTTTACGGATCTTTTCTTAAGTTGACAAAGGCAAAATGGACACGTTTTTACCACTGAAAGCCGATGGAGTAAAGCATAGTGTTCTATTTTGCTCTTGCTTATTGCTGCTGTATGCATTTATAGCACACATATACTCACTGTATATACATAAAAAACTGTTGATTTGCCCCTAACAATAATACTCAACTATTCCTACTGAGAAATTTGTAGTAAATCTAAAATTACTGTCCTCTGAATGTTACAAAACAAAATGAAAATGCAAGGAGGACAAAATATTGCATTGTAGTCATTTTTGGTTGCCTGATATGTGTAACTATGCACATGACATAACAGGCTTGTTTAGGCAAAAGCAAAAAACGTGAAGGACAGTGTTTGCATTTTTCATGTCAGACTGTGTCAGTAGTAAAGATGACTTACAGCCTGTAGCTGAGGTGAAGGTTGAGGAAGCCCATCCCTCCAGATGTGTCTAGCGCCACACAGTGACCCTTCAAACACCCCAATAAATCCTACGCTATGAGGACAGCACCACCGTAAGTGAAGCTTGAAAGGATGCCATAGGAAAAGTGTCGTATACAGTTGTATCAATTTTGCTGACATGAACATCTGGATGTTTTAGAGGCTGCTGTGAACTCAGACACAGAGAGTACTACATTATGCAGTAAAAAAACAGCTTGTTCTCTATTAGGCCTATGACCGTCTGGATTTTTTCACACTGCAATAATGAGACAGAGCCTCCCAGGTGGCTACACTAGTAAGCTTTAAGGCTTGAGTGTCTTTGAAACACCAACACATACTGGTTGATGGGTGAAACTGAGTGAGCTCAGGTGATTTATTTTACTTTGGTCTACAAACTGGTGTTTCTTAAAATTCCAAAACTGACTCGTGACATTAATCTAACATGCCGTATGTCCAATTTTCATATCTTTATGAAAGTGTCATTCCTTTCAAAAGTGAACAATTCTGAGCCAAAGATCCCGACACACAGTGACTCTTGCATATGACAAGAATGGCACATTAAAAAGTGTAGCCTATCCTTGGTGACATGTTTGATTTGTTTGTTTTAATGTTCTGTCAAGCTACAGAGTCCTACAGAGTCAATAAGATTGCTTCAGTGAATCCATTTATACTGACATCATTTCATCTTGCAATATATATACTGATCTGCTACGCTTTGTCTTAATGCAGACCCATTTATGTAGAGTTACTAATGCTGATAACTAAGGCAGGTTGAATAAGAAAGCACCGGTATGTATGTTCGATGAATGAAAGAGAAAAATGATTGTTCAAGGTTACAGGACAAAAACATGATGGTGGTAATGAGTTTGACCTAAGGAATATTAGACAATGCATCAACTGTGGTACAGCTGAGAGTCAGTAACCTTTCAAGTTCTACTCTCTGTGTACCTGTCATAATACGCATGCAGCATCTTCTAAAACTTAATCTGAAGTCTTCCTTTCCCTTCATAACTCCAGGCTACAGTTTCTCAAATGCTCTCAGTAAGATTCTTTAAACATGTTAAGCCCATTTTTGTCATCCGATGCACATTCTATATATTAGACTCCCTCTGAAATAATTGCAGCCTTAGCATTCACCAGAGTCACCTGACCTGACTTAACACAGCAATTTTAGTAGCAGCAATGATCACCAGTGAGAAACATACTGCCATCTAAAACACAAAACCCCAGTGATGCAATACAGCAAGTCAACCCAAAAAATAGCTGGAAGCTTGAAAATTCATGTGCATCGTCAATTTAGCAATACAACACACACCAGTATCCATCATCCAAACCTTAATCTGACCACAATTAGACAAACCGAATGAAAGATGGGACCAAGAACTTTTCAAAATAAGTACAACGACAGACAGAGCCACAACACTGTGACAGCCAAAAGCCCATTAGGTTTGGAAAATCAAATATGACACACATTTTTTTTGAAATGGCATTAGAACAATCCATACTCACCCTCAGACCAGGAAAGCCACTGATGCCAGTCCCACCTGTAGGCCCCTGTGAAATATCATAACAACATCTTAAGTACACAGTATGAGACATGGACAGTATAGAAGAAAAATCTAAAAAGAATGCTCAGTTATGTTCAGGCAATTTCTATGTATCTAACTGTTCATTTTAATGACCTGTAATAACCTACTGATAAAGTTGCATACTTGAACAGAAAATTAAGGTTTCTGTGCATTTTCCAAGATACCATATAATGAGAAATTTGAAAGAAAAATCCGACTTGAAAAGCTTTTATATGTTGAAATCCTCCACATTTTTGTTTTTGCTTGTTGTTATGCACAATATGAGTATATTTTAAAGTGGTGACAAGAGGCCTTAAGATGCATGAAAAATAAACTCGTTCACTTAAAAGTATGTGAATCTGAATACATCAATGCAAGAAATAACAGTCCATCCACTACATTTGTACACATTGCCATTGATAGGAGAGGACGAGTGACGTATGCGGAAAGACAAACTTTAAAAATGGAGAGGAGACAACAGAAATGAAAGGTGTTGTACAATAAAGCTGGATAACTAAATTCAGTAGGAACTAGACAAGAGTTCTCACCTCGCTGCCATCTGGTCCAGGTGGCCCTCTTTCTCCTGCATCACCCACCACACCCTGTTGGGGGAAAGTACACACACATTCAATTTAAGAAAATCAAGGCAACCACTACTAATTAAGAAATCAATTTTCAGTATGTAGCACTGCCCTACTGGTAAACGAGTAGCAGCAGATGATCTTTTTTATTTATATTCGCTACTTAAATCAATTCCAAGTTTTCTGTAATGCCTGGCACCTATAATTTACTTCACATAAAACATGTAACATGCAGTTTCCACAAATTATTGTTCAAGATTAACTTCACATGGACGTGGCGTGAAAACACTTCTTATTTAATGAAGCCTGATTAGTCAGTGTATTAGGCAGACATGGCGGTTTCAGAAAAAAAAGCTTTAAATAAAACAGACACTGGGCTGTCTGCCCGCTTGGCAGCAACACAGAGAAGTTAGAGCTTGTTTTTAAAACATTAACGTTTCACAGTGTGAGGGCCCAACCTAGACATTCCATCAGTCTCTGGCCTAATAGGTTTTTTTCAATGCCACCCTGAAACAAACTTTGCAGGACCTATGCCAGACTACATGTGTTTTGCTGTCACTTGAATAACGCATCGTATTCTTGCTGTGCACACTTTATCCGGTCAGTCCCCTGCTGCTTTAGCATATTCACAACAGCAGGATGCAAATAAATGTCCTCTGGGGCTTTTGTGGATACAAGGTACTGCTGTGTTAGAAGGACATACTGCATATATTATATTATGAGATGGGTATCATTTCTATCAGTTTTTTCCAATCTGCCTGCTTTTCCAAAACAGATAACACATTCAAACACACCTGCAGTTGCTCCAATACTTAGCAGCAGATGGCAAAGACACACATTTTAACAACTATGAACTATGGCAGAAACCAATATGAATTAATTATTACATGTCTTCCTTTGGGACCAGGTTTCCTAATCGGACCGGGAATGCCCTAGAAAAGAAAAACAAGTGGACAGGTTACTCAAATCTGGGGTATGAAGCCAGGGAAAATGTGTTACAGCAGCTTTTAAGACTGAAACTAAAAGATTTCTATAGACTAAAGGAAATTAAGTAGTAACAGCTCTTTAAATCACACCTATTTGTCTATCTGAATAGGATGTAAAAACACCACCCTTATTATTAGATGGTTAGATAATCCCATGAGGTAGTTCTTAATACAGTCTATTGTACGCCAGGATTCAAAAACTATTTTATCACATTGAATTAATAATTATTTTGGCAGAAACCAGGCTCATGTGCAGCAACCCATAATAGAGCCATAAAGACCAGGATTTCATGGAGCCTGAATCTTACAAGAATGAAGGAATGTGTGACGTTATTCAGTCATAACTGAAATGAAAAGTTACTTTTTCATTTCATATATATAAAGGTGCTGGAGTTATATATAACTATTATTACTTTTATTACTTTTACTCAATACTTTCCAAGAAGAGCATATATTTAGCAAATGTGGAAAAAAGAGTAAGAATAGATGCGTTGACATACATCTGCAAGTAGTTAGTAGCTGCGCATAAATCAAGATATACTGGACCAAAGCTGACTGCAAAATGTTGATAAGAACACAGTACTAAAACAAAAAAAATCTCATGAAACCTGGCATCCCTCTAACATCAGTCAGAGACATTATTAGGAAAAGTATGATATCCTGTTGGAGAAGGGAAAGAGGTGAAGGACTTAATTAGAGGTAAATGAAATAGTACTAGGAATTAAAAATATGCCCAAGAGCATGAGAATAGCTATGAAAGATTTTGATAGCATGGGCATTTTAAATGAAGAAACATTACTCACTCTCTCACCCTCCAGCCCTGGTGGTCCAGCAACACCAGGAGGCCCAATGAAGCCCTAAAAATTAGCAATATTTCAAATCACAACATTGTCTTACCAATACAGCAATACAGTATTTCATAGCAGAGCAGCACGGTGTTAATTAAAGAATTACGAATAGAAATCTGTGAGAGAAATCTGTAGCTCCAAAGAGTTGTAAGACACATGCCCTGCCCCTTCCCCCAAAATACCAATTGTCTTCGTTATAACAACTATAAAACAGGGTGCACATAAACACAATTAACCTTATTCTGATGCAAAGTCAGACATCTTTTCAGCAGTTTCTATTAGATTTAACTGGTGATTTTATACATTCATTCATTTAGATAGAAATCTGGTCTTCTTATCCCACAGTAACTTTCCGGGGGTATTTACAAAATGTAAGCCAATGGGGCCTTTGGTGCTGTTACTGCTGTCGTCTCACAGCAAGAAGGTTCTGGGTCCACAAGCATGCCATGTTGGACAACTGGTAATTCTAAAATGGCTGTAGGTGTGAGTGTGCATCGTCGTCTGTCTCTCTGTGTTAGCCCTGTAATGGACGGGCGATCTATTCAGGCGTAACCCCCTCACCTCACTCGAGGTCAGCTAAGAAAGGCCTCGGCCCTCCTTGACCTTCTACAGGATAAAGTGGGAATGGCTAATGGATAGATGTAATATTTCATTAGTGAAATCACCCCACAATACTAATATCTAGCCTGGTGTTTAACAAATCAGTTTATACAACATAGCACATCAGTTAAAGAAAAAATGTGATGATAAAATAGTAATGTAATGTCACAGAGCAGCAACATAAAAAATCATGCTCACTTTGGTGACCAAGTAGTATTTATGTGTCATGATAAACCTATTATGTGCAAGGCATAAATACAGGTGAAAACTAGTGATGAAGGATGAAAGGCTGAAATCATTTGGAACTGAATCTTTACAACATTGTTCCTACTTTGCCAGTAGAAGCTTCAGTATGCTGGTCTGGACGACACACAGACCAAATGAAAGGTCATTCTCAAATCCATTATCCCTGCTAATGAGGTAAAAAAAAGAAGATCATACTGTCATGGAAGTTAGCGTATCCTTTCTACTTGTATTCTCCGGATTTAGGAAACATCTGTGGCTGTGAGTCAGACGCACCCTATGGGAAACACTGAAGAAATATTTAGTGTCGCTGGCAAGGCTGTTATTAGTTATTCAGTCCCGATTCACTCTCTTTACAGTCTTTGTTGAAGGTTAATGTAATGTGGTGACAGGCAATGTCTGGACTATTTTACTGACATAGTTGCTTGCAAATGATAGTGTCCTCATGCAATGGAGTTGTTTGCTTCCAAGAATTATGTAGACAGGATTAGTGTCCATACCTGTAAGTCTGAGACCATGAATTAATCAAATTTCTTTTATAGCAATTACAAAGCTAAAGAGCAGGAGTGTCTACTGATGAGCCATTAAAAGTCAAGAATTGTTGTCAAGAATTGTCTGTTGGTAGTTTTGTAAAGGAAACACAGTTGCAGCTAAATGACTATCACATTATTAACATGAAACCTTTAAATACCCACACTGGCTGTACTTTTGTTCTGGACATCATGATTTTTCTGTAGGTAGCATTAGCTAAACTGCATTCAGGTATTCATATCAGTTGGCAGAGGATTTAGTTGGTATGTATGAGTCATTTGCGCATATTCATCCCACCCTCATTCTTTGTTTTTCTCTCTTCCGCACTCACACTTCTACTTTATCAGTACACTGTCTGTCTTTGTGGCTCCTTTTCTCTCTGCCAGGCTCAGTCTGACATAGTAATCCCAGCTATCCTCTTTCTCTGGGCTGCAACGCTCCACTTAAGTCCCTTCTCTCACTAGCTCGTTTGACCCCCTTCTCTCTGCTTTCATACTTTCTCTCATCTGTTTCTCTTCCATCCTCTTGTCTTTTCTCTGTTCCCTCTGTTTTGGGGCATTCCTTGCTGAGGAATGAACCTTAGTAAGAAGAACCAGTGAGCCCTCACAGAGGCAACCCAGAGTCGGACCACCTCCCACAAGCAGACTCCAATAAGGCAGTCTGTCAGAAATACCAGTGAAATACTGATCAATCTCACTGAAGCAAGGCCAAAGGCCTGACACTGTCCTAATCATTTCAGGAAATAAAGTGTTTAGTCCAGTACACCTAAAGAAAAGAGGGCACAATGAGAGCACAGAGTTACTTGTACTTACACGGACACCTTTAGGCCCGGGGCTACCTTGTGGCCCAGCTGAGCCCTGCAAGAAAAGAAAGACTGTGGTGAGGAGAACCTGTTGTCACAGTGCACTCATGCAATTTGATTTCATATGAAGAAGCACAGCTAAACACATGACATGCTGACTGATGACAAAGAGAAAATACATATAAAATGTGTTTATACTTTAAGTTGCACTTGATATTTTGTCATTGCTGTCATTCAAATTCCACAGATTGCACATGTGAAAACAAAATACTTCGGAATACCAAATTCATTATTTTATGTAATGGAATAGCAATTGTTTACCATTTAAATCCAAAATGAGCTAATAATGTGCACAGGGCAGCAGAAAGCTTTGTGCATAAGGCAGTTATCATTGGTATAGCTGGTACTCTGTGGAATAGAGCAGTGAAGCCTCTCAAAGGATTAATGAAGGAACAATTTTTGTGTTTTTCACTGCACCTGCCTGCCAGGGTAACCTGCAGCCCCAGCTTCCCCAGGAGGTCCTGGTATGCCCTGCAGCAAGGAGAGAGAACCAGAGAGGGAGAACATGAATGAGCAGTGAATAGGGAGATTAGGTGGGTGGATAAAGTGAAAGAGGAGAAACACAGACTTCCACCAGCACTGGCAGCAGGAATAAAACAAGCACTGTTCATTCCAGACAATCCTGTCTACTAAGTGTACCTTTCTGCACCCCTCCAACCTTCCCCTCCCTCACTGTGTTACTTTGCTGTTGTTTCAGCCTGCTGTAATGGGGCTTGTTACTTGTTAGCAAGCAGAAGTTTTTAATTAAGAAAAGGGCGACAAAGGACAAAACGAACAGCTGACTAAAAGGGACAGCTGAGGGACTGATGTAACTGATTTGTGACACACACACAGGCTGTGTGTGCATATGTATATGAACCAATCTGTATAGGTTTGTATATGTATGAATGCTGACACACATGTACCACCAGTGCTAATGGGAACTGCACTGATGAACCCCTGCTTCCAAATACACACAGACACACACACTTACTTGTTCTCCTGGAAGCCCAAATGGACCTGGATAACCTTTCGGACCCTTGAAAATCCATTAAGAAAGTATTTTAGATATATCAAAATACAGCACAATAACAAACAACACTAAGAGTCTACAGCAATGCTTGTAGTCCTAAAAGGCTGTAAAAGCACATTATAAATAGAATTAAATGTTAAAATATGCTCACAATGACAATCACACTGATAATGTGTGCAGTATACTGTGTATTGTGTTAACATCTTAGTTTAGCATGTTACAACATGTACCAAAGTGAGGGGTTAGGGGGGACGCGGATGTCTGCACCAAATGTCATAGCAATTCCTCTAGTAAGTGTCAAGATTTGCACACAAAACCTCAGAGTCAGGGTATCACTTAAGTCATTACGATTCATCACTTGGGAATCATCAATATCTGCACAAAGTTACATGACAAGACTGGACCAAGCCCACTGACCAACCAAGAGCAAGCTGCTAGCATGGCTGAATGTGCATATAATTAGAGCAATGTAAAAAGATGTTTCAAGAGGCTGATTGTAATTCATTTGGAGTATGACAAAACTAATGAAAAAAGTTGACAGATAATAAGGGTTTTAGAAAAATTCTGAAACCTCTTTCCTGCAGATGACACTTTGGTACCACTCTATATGTCCAAGGTCATGGTAAATGATTTAGAAATCGTGATGGTGTGATTTCTGTGAATACAAGAGGGGCCATTTGAGATACGTTTGATAGTTGGTACTAGAAACAAAATGGCTTGAACTTTCTGTTTCTGAGTAAGTGAGCTGTAAGACTGGAAAGAATATTGATAATGGAGCATTGGTAATTGTTAGTGGGCAGTGTATGCAACAGATGGGTTGTGCTAAGAAAGTAGATGATAAAACCATATGCGGGCCTGATTGTTTTATACTTAATTATCCATTTAATTTAGAAAACTGCTCTTTAAAACCACATTATTTAGTATATTCAATATAGTTTGCACCAGTCCAGGTTCCATTAATGGCCCTGACAAATTGTATAAAAAACATGGCTCTACATTCAACAGTGTGGTTGAGGTTTAATTCTAACATGTCACAACATGAAAACTTTCTATGAAATATGAAAGGACCCCTGTGAAAGGTCTATGATTCTTAGAGTTGAGTTCCCTCATTCTAATCCAAACCAGTTATGAGCTTAAGCCAAATCCTGCATTTAGTTAAAAAAAAAACACTTTGTAAACTAAACAGAATTTATTGCTCTGTAAATCAGAGCATTTCTACTCTGAAGCCCTTTATTTTCCCCTTTGACGTGATTATCAACAACAGATGTTTACAGCAACAAAACATGAGGTCAGGGCCAGGTCAGTATCTTTTTAGGGCAGCGAGTGACCTTCTTGAAAAGTATCATCAACTCCATCAGGCGCTTCCGAGGTTGCGACATATGAACCTTCACACTCAATAAACGGCCCACATGGGGGTAAAGAGCACAGGCTCCAAGCCAGTCATTTCCTCTGAAAATACTTGATGGGGCACAGTTCGTGTGTTGGGTATATTAAGTTCGGCTACTGCAAACACTGATGTGGCCTCCTGGGAGACAAGGCTAAGGCCAGCTATGCAAAGACCAGACTAAGAGCTTCAATAAGAGGCTACTTGAAGAACTGTGTAGACAGTCATGAAAGCAGCAGGGCAACCTAATACAACAGATGAATTCTATTTTTTATCAGATATAGAGTTCAGCTGAGTTCAAAAGTTCAATGCAAATTATAATGAACTACACAACAGAAACATGCTCCTTTCAACCAATGAACTCACTAAAGCATATCAAAAATATGAGTTAACAGATATGGGGCATGAATTAGTGTGTGAATATGTACACACTGACCAACATAATGCCACTGTCCTTCATTTTATTGCAAGCAGCATCCATGAAATTCTCTGTTTTTAGCCATGACAATTGAAACCTGAGGAGGCATGGGATATTGTATGTGTCACTGACCCTCCAGCCCTGGGCCAGGTGCCTTTCCTCTTTCAGATGACCTCTGACTTTGGTCTCAAAGCCTATCAGATTTAAACAAGGCAGTGCCACATCTTAGTAGCTAGCTTCGAAGCACCGACTGAGAAAGGGTAGCAATACAAACAGAGATATATGCATACACAATGGTGTGCAAGTTTTCACTCACTGTATGAGGTAATGTATACAATATACTGTATATGTTTGCTTCTACTGAGATACAGACAGACACATAAAGGACAGTTTGGTAAGGCAGGTAGTAATGCTAGTGGGAGAACACAGTGGGAACATTGATTAAACTCAAGGAAATAAAAGGGATTTAAAAACAGACAAATGAGTCTGGGCTTATGTCTGTCAAACCATGGCGCACATACGTAAAGCACATAGTGTGCACTGACCAATGGACAAGCAACATAAACCCTGAAAGTTTTAACTTGCTTAAAATAAAAAACACTCAATTACAGCATTAGTCTTATTATATAATAGCCACACCTTGTTTTTCCTAAATCGTAGCCAGTGCAATTATCTAATGGTATTTTTTCAAATTGTGATTTCAGTTGAAATCAATTAACTGTTCATTTCCAACCACATAAATAGTCTGACAGATCGTGAGCCTTTAATTATATATTTTTTAAATCTTGATCATTACTCACAGATAATCACATTAATGACAGTTAAAATGAGAAACCTTACCGGTGGACCGGGAAATCCGTCTGGCCCAGGTAGACCTGCTGGACCTCTGTCGCCCTAATAAAACAAATGAAAGACAGAGCAATGTAACATTTGCATTGCCATTGAAGACATGAAGGCCATAGTTCAGACACTAGTTTTGAGTTCTTTTGTTCAGACATAGCATGATAAGACAGATGTTGATTACCTTCATCATTGATGAAGGCGAGAGCTTTCGCAAAAACTGTCAAGTTCCGGTGAAACTTGACAGTTTCAGCTTTCACCGAAACTGTCAAGAAGGTAATCAACATCTATCTTATCATGCTATGTCTGAACAAAAGAACTCAAAACTAATGTATTAACAAGAAGACATGATGAATGTTTCTGAGCTGCCATAGTTCAGATATGAGCAAAAAGACAGATGCGGATCCCGTTGCTAAAACTATGAGTGCAATATAGAGATAGATAGTTGTACACTAACATAATATCCAGGCAGAGAATAAATCTTTTTCTAGCACATACAAGTAAATTAATTATTTTATTAACTTCAGATGATTACTGAGCAAAAGTGCAATGATTCAAAAGACGCGTCATTATTTAGGAGAAACAGTTTTCATGTTTATTGTGAGCAGAAAAGGAACAAGTTTTCCACAGGTGAATAAAATGCACAGTTCAAAAGTGCTTTTGTACCTCAGGCAATGTCTGCCATCTACTTATATTAGAGGTAGCTGCTTCTAATCAAAACCATATGCTGAGCAATATTTGGCTAAAAATATAAAACAGAAAAGACATGAGGTGAAAGGCTGAATGGAGATTAGACAGATTATGTTATTACAGACAAATATGCTAAGACAGGAAGAAAGTTCAATGTCTTACTGCCACTAAAGTGTAAAGCCCTGCCTACATGGAAAGCACAGCATGAGTAGCACGTTATAAGAGCGACAACAGCCGCTGCAGCAGTCCATTTGTGTGTCTACAAAATTCAGACAGCACTGAATTGTAGGTCACGCACATTGTTGAGCGCTCAGGGACTAATTCATATCTTTGTAGTTTCGTGTGTAAAACACAGAAAAATAGGCCTGGCACAAAGAAAATTGCTTTAGAATGCTTTATGGGCATACAGCATGAGTGAAATGTAGTGCCATTCTATAAGCCATGCAGACTGATTCATCTGGATGTTACCATGCTCCATCAAGATGTACACGAGAGGAATCTACTTCAGTGTTCTTAGTTCTACTGAGGTTGCAGCCACATCTGGCAAGAAGTCTTGCTTTCCTACAACCCTGCATGTTATTGAAAACCTTTCTCTCCATCATAGATAGCTTTTGATCATTCAGCTCGGGCACTGTGTAAAAACACATGGTACTGTGTGTAAGTATTTTAAGTCTCATGAAGGTCTTACAGGAGGGAAAACCCTGGAAAAGTGATAACAGGTTTACAGTAATTTGTGGGTATGACATCACAATGAAGCTGGATAAACTTGCATGGACACATGCAGTTTTGATTCAAAGTGAAATTTAATAATCTGTTTAACCCAGGAAGGATCTGACGGGCAAAACTATTCCTTCCGCTTTAGTCTTTCATTGGGGATTTTTACAAGTGCGCAGATCATTAAACTTCAAAGGAGAAAGATACTTTTGGATCTTAATTAATTCAAGATATTTAGCAGTTCTGCTCAGGAAAATCATTACACTGATTATGTTTGGAAGAAAAAGAGACAAGGATGAAGAAATAGTAAGAGAGACCAGCTGTGGTGACGCCACACAAATCAGTGATAATAGAATGACTCAGAAATGCATAGAAGGGAGCTCGAGAAGCTGCTGAATGAATTAAATGGGATGAGGAAAAACAGACTCTTAAAATCATTCTTCAAGCAGTAACAAATTTATACAGCAATATTTTTTTTAGATGAAAATAAAAATCTGTTTTTCATCATCTGTAAAGTACCAAGTGTTGTCATATTTATGAATCACATGCACGTTTGTTAAATAATCTTTCTTAGTTATAGTGTATGATTTGTACCAACATTTTAGCATTGTTTTTGCAATATTTTGCTCGAATGACCAATTATGAAATCCACGAGACAAAACACTTTCAGTGAGTTGAGCTGCAATGATACGAGTCATGGGTAAAGAGAGGAGAGATACATTAAACAAAAATATATGGAGAAAAAAAGCATAAAGGCCTGTGGGAAACGCAGACAGTAGCAGAGGGATAGGAAGCCAGACAGAGACCAGTAGCAGATTCCTTACCTTCACTCCCAGAGGAGCCTGGCCTGGAGACAGACCAGGGTCTCCCTTTGAACCCTAAAACACAAACGGTCATAAAGTCGGGATGTATTTAGCAACTCAAATTCATTTCTAATCTGGAACTTACTGACAGCACCTGATTCTACAAGGTATTTTAAACTTTATTTAATAAGATCTTTTCTGATTAAAGTCACTAATATCATCCACATGAATTACATATGAACACTTCTCATTAATAAAAACCTTGAGTTTAAAAATTTCCATTTTGAGAGGCAAAAAAAGAGCCAAGTTAATAGGATGAGTTTACATGTTCTGTCTTGGTTTCTGATTGAACACATGCCTAAAACCTCACAATGTTGGTTGGAAATGTTGTCAATGCTTAGGCTAATGACGTCTACAAAAGCTTCCTGTGGGCAGGACACAGCAAACCCTGGGTCCAATCAATTGAACAGTATGGGAGGTTTGGATAAGAGCTAATCTTCCTTTGACCAAAAAAAAAAAAACACGAAAATGCTTTGCTATTCACAAGAAGCATTTGTTGATTCTAATTTCACGACAAAAGATTGAAAGACATTGGCTAAAAGCTGAAAATAATCTCAAAGAGCTTAGGTATGCATGATGACATAAGACATTGCTCAGAGAGGTTAAAAAGAGGAACATGCTACGACTTAACCGAGTCACTGGAGCTGGGTACCACCTCTGTTCCTACATCTACCATGCATGCAGCATTACATATGACATTAAAATGTCACCACATACACACAAAGACATCATCCTAAAAGTGGAGTACAGTACAGGAGCTCTGTGATTTGGGGCTGCTTTGCTGCCTCTGTGCCTGGACAGCTCGCCATCATCAAGGGGAAAATGAAATCTCTGGTTTACAGAGTTATCTTACAGGATGATGTCAGGATGGCTGTCCGCCAGCTGCAGCTCAGAAGTTGGGTGATACAGCGGGACATTTACCCTAATTATAAAAGTAGCTCTACTACAAAATGTCGGTCAGAGTCCAGACATTCAGCCAGTAGAGATACTGTGGAATGCTCAAGAGAGACACTCAAAGCAGACGCCGTAAGACTATGGCTGAGCTGCAGCAGTTTTATAGGGAAAAACTGTCAAATCCCTCCTGAACAATATAACTACTTCTTTGAGATTACTGCTGCCAAAGGAGGTTCCACCAGTTACTAAATCTTCAAGGCTCACTTCATGTTTTTCTTTTCTCTGAATGTTTAATAGGGGTGTTCAATAGAGACACAAAATATTACAACTGTTTCAGTTACTAGCTTGATTACAATGTGCTTGTCTATACATTTAACTGCAGACCACATTTTATCACCAACTAATGCTGGAAACCAAGTAATTCTAAAGGGTTTATATGCTTTTTAGACATTATCACAGATTTGGTATTTGGCAGGGCAAGTCCCTTAGCAAATAAGTAACAATGCCTTTGAGAATCCAGACCTTACTCAGTTTTGGCATCATCTCAGAAGACGTGAGTAACTGAACATGTGAAAAACCAAAACAGCATTAGCTGGGTAATTTCAAGATTCTTCTTTACTTCTTCTCTCACATGCGTAACTCCTACAAGGTGGAGGAACAAGTCAAAGACTGCTGGAGCCAAGCTGATCTCCACAGACTGATGGTTTCCACAGAACAGCAATACTATGTTTCAACAGCCACAGTTTTTGTTCTCAAACTGACAAGGCTTAGAATTATAAAATCCTTTCTGCTGTCATTCAACTGGAAGTAAAATTTAAACTCCAGTCAGTCCTGCATCTGCAGAGGTGCTATGAAATGCCAAAGCAGCAATGCCAGCAGATCATCACATAATTTTAGCATCATTACTAAATCTGGCTATCTGACTGGTTGTTGTCATCACTAAAAATCATAGGCAGGAAGAGTCAGCTGTTCTGGCGAGACAGGAGGAGTAGCCAAGACAATAAATGATTCTGTACACTTTAGACTTTTGGCTATGCATAGTAAGATGGGACATCAAACCAGCATCAGTAAATACATTACAATACCTCCTCTGATCCTATAAGATGCGTGTTTAAGACATACATGTGATAAGGTGTATAGGCTTCTACACATAAGGATAAATATGGTAAACACTGCAGTTATTTCCAGCTTGTTCAGGCCATGTTTAGCACATTCTCCTCAACTGTTGTCCATACCAACTCAAAACTGGTATTTCTTCCTTTGGATTTTGAGAATCATATTTCCGTAGTTTTGACTGACAGTTAGTGAAGCGTACAAAGGCACGGGTGGGAGAGCAGAAATTCTACCACAGCATAAAACCAGAGCTCTTTCCTGTTTTAAAAAAACAGTCAGCAATCCATGAAGCAGATTGACCTGCTCTTCAAGTTAACAGCACACCGTCATAACATTGCAGACTGTGCTTAAGACACGTCAACTAAGCTCAGCATCAGTGACTGTTCCTCTGGATGTACTGAGTGAGTATTCCTCTGTGTCCTAGTAACCAAACACATTTTTAAAAATGAGATGTTTTCCCAAACTGAATGTCTCTTAATCCCATTCCTGCCTCCACAAAAGGGTTTTGGGGGCTAAGACTGACTCATCGACCGGTCACTACGGTATCAGATACACTTTGTATTTGTTCCCATGAATGTGGGTGTGCAGGCTAAAGGAACAGATAGCCAGCAGGTGGCCCAGTATTTCATAATAACCTATCAGAGGACTGCAGTCAAATATTCACTGTCTAATCAAGGTCAGAGGCGACACAGAACAAGCCTGCCTCCCTGAGCTGTCTGATCACTCAAGGGAGAAAACACAACATTTAGAAGTTTCATAAATGAAATTCCTAACTTTACTACACCTACAAATGACAAGGAACCAACTAAGCAAAACTCTTCACAGTCAGTGGTGAGGGGGCAAGTGTTGAACATCAACTTATCTTTTGTTTCTGTTCCTACATGACATTTTCTGGATGCTTCACTGATTACATGGTCTATGCAGCCACTCTGTGGTGGCCAGTCAGGAATGCAGTCACCACAAACATCTGCATGGAGCTGCTGCCCACATACTTGCTCCGATATACCAATAAATCTGGCCCCTGGGGAAAAGCTTACCAGAGATGCTGTATTTGCCTTTTCCCCCTTTATAAGAAATCAGTATTGTGGCTAATGAGCCAGTACTAGCACGATTGTGCCTTGTGGTGAAAACCAGCATAGTAACGATCAAGGCTCAGGATATGCTATTTAGACCAAAAACCACTCTTGTCTCCTCATTATTGTTATTGCACTTGCCTACATCTGGTTGTGTTTGGTTTAATTCCGGTTGCACATGTTCTTTTCAGGGGACAATATGTCGGTCTCATCAGTTGCTGTAATTGATGCCATTTGCTAAGTAGTAAAAGCTAACAGCAGAGTACATTTCCTCAAGTGTGTAAAACTTTAAAGTTAATACAGTGACCTGGTGATATCATTACAAAAGTGTCTCATAAGGTAAGCAACAAGAGCTGTAGTGGTACCATGCAGAGCTCAACTAATGGGGTCCAAAGGTCTTTTTCTTTCTGGAATTGTCATGGATTTGGAGAACCAATGAAAATGAGACAAACAGACTGGCAGAATTGAATTCTTCTTTACAGCACAGTCTGAATAAAACACATACTCAAATGTTCAGAGGTGGAAATAAATTATTTAGACTTCTGAAGGATCAGCTTTATTCAGATTGATTAGGATGTTGATATTAAATGCACTAGCCCAAGAATGTTCCTCTTATCCAGTCGTCCAATGCTTTTCCTGTCTGCAGCCTTTTGTCATGCAGATGCATACTTGTAAAAAGATATATATATATATATATATATATAAAAATAAATGTGGTGATAAAGTCTTTTTTTCCTGTACCAAAGTGCCAGAGTTTCTTTAATTGCCTCCCCCAATTATGGAAACCAGGTTTCTCTTTTATATAAGCCAACTGTAACCCCATACTTTCAAGCTAAACACAGTGTCTACTGTATCTTAAGTGTAATGGCATTAGCTTCTCTGTCAATCATGTCTATTTAATAGTTGGAGGACAAAATCGTGATTATTATTCAATTATTTATGCAGCCCCAATTTTTGCTACTCTCAGGGAACTGCTGATGCCTCTTGTTGGAAAATATCACTCACCTTGGGCCCAGGTGGTCCAGGCTGTCCTGGGTTTCCATGTGGACCAGTGGGGCCCTGGAACAGACACAGACAGAAAAAGCACACACCGAACATCAAATTACTAAGCATTTCTGAAAACACCTCAGTATTTAAGATGAGTCATAAAACAACTAAATTTAGTCCAGCTATTTAAAGACTGACAACATAACAGCATTTGGTGAAAGAAAGTAATGCCCTAGAATCAGTAAATAATGGCAATGGTTCCTCAAAATAATATTTTTATTGTATCACTAATGCAAGGCACTTTAATTCCTTGAACACAAGAGTTATGCAATGAATGCACGACCACACATGCCCACAACTACATGTGCACAGTCATGTGCACACACACAGACACCATAAATACACTGCATTCCTGCACATCTGTACTCTGGCTGCTTGCAGACCAGAATTTCTCTGCACTCCAGCAAAGGCTAGGAAAAAGGATCACCCTTTGCATTTCTCATTCTCTTTCACTGTCAGTTTTTCTGACAGTAATCTGAGCCCATTGCCTATTGCAAGGGCCTTGTGTCCATAGTACATAAAAGAATAGAAAGTGTATCCTTGAAACTAATTATCTCAAAGTCTTCATTTGATTGAGAGTCTATAATTTCAATTTACATATAGGTCCATAACCTTTAAGACAAAATGTAGGAATTTCTATGGGGTCACAAATACTTGTCCATAACAGTGAAATGGGTAGTTTTCGAAATGTCAACAACTGTATTGCAAAAATCACCTGCAGCCCCTTTATTCCATAAAGCACTTTATTACTCTAATTGTAACCACTTAAATATTGTTACAGCCATGGGCTGCAAGAATTTCTCAAGTAAATTACAGTCATGTTTCCATGACAAATGCCCACATCCAGTGGTGTGCCCTGGTTTATTAGCTTAAAGTTTGATAATGCTAACTATTAGAAGCAGCATACTGTAATAAGTGCGCTGCTCTAAGGTGAAGCAGCAGCGACAGCCACAAAGCACTGCCTTCAGCCTTCCACATAATGATCCCAAGCCTCACTTTTTCATACTTTATGACTTTGCCTATGGGGTTAAAAGTATGCTCTGTACCAGCCATGTGCTTTCCAAGTCTTTTACTAGAAGACATGTCTTACCATATGCCACCTCTTTCCATCTAGCAGCCTGTCTGTCTGCCTTCAAGCATGTTTGTTACGCTGTCAGTCAAAATACAGCAAGTCACAAGGCCATGTTTAGACCATCAGAGAGCCCACCCTTCATTTGAATGGAGCCAACCACCACGTTTCTATTGTTAACCTCACCATCATAATGACAACAGATGGACAGAAATAGGCTGAGTCGTCTTGCAATAACATTGAAACTTGCTCAGTTTTGGCTGAAGTTGCAGCTATGTTCTGGAATCTAATACAACTTTTAAAACATTGATCTGTAACTTCCAACTTCCTTGGTCATCTTTCAGTTGTTTACTGGTGGTTTAAAGAGGCCCACACCAACACACTGCCTTCTGCACTGGTATATTTCATGGATGTTTTCTTTGAATTTCCACTTTGAGGGAAAGAAAGCAAAAAGGTAAAATGTTACATCTGTATGTTGCTTTTAACTGAGACCATTAACTATAAAGTCAGAAGGAAACTACATACACAGCTGCTGTGTGATGTAGTCAAAAGAAGGTGCTTTAACCTATCTATAAGTAATGAAGTTACTTGTGTTGCATGTTGTCATCCACTGCAGGTATTTACATTCCATGAGTTAAATTAGCCATGGTGCTGCTGTTGAGCAGGGTAGAGCAAAGAGCAAGAGTGAACATATTTATAAACCTTCCCTCTAACACATACTACATCTATCTAGTAAAATGTGTCTTGTTCTGTTTAAGGATCCCTCCAGGGTTTGTGGCATGATCACAGCATTGCGTCATGACAGCCTTGGCAGTTGCATACAGAGTAGTCTCAACATCAGAGCAGAGATGCAACCAGTGTTGCCGATGCTTCTGCTGCTGGCTCCAGTTGTGACAATATGATCACTTATTGCTGTTCCAAAGGTGCCAGCAAGTACAATGTTCCTTGCATCCTCAAAGTGAATTATGTCACCGTTATGTGCCTTTACAGAGCAAGGCTTCTTCCTGATTTTAATCACACTAACCACAATCATGTCTGTCAGCACTTCTTTCCCGACAGCTGCAAAACACACATGGCTAGTGCCTGCTGACTGCCCTAGCAAAAGATGAAAACGATTAAGTCTTCATTTCATGTGTTAGTGCTGTTAATGAACATGTTTGATGCTTTCAGAGCCAATAAATCTGATCTTAACATCTTTCTAGTGGCCAGTTCTTTTTGTGACAGCCCCTATACAGTGGCCTGTATCTCAAAACATGTCATAATAGCCTTCTAAACAAAACAGTACTTTGATGTATTGTGTTTTATCCATTTTCTGTTTTCCCCTTATGACCTTTAGAGAGATATTTAAGTTTAATACAGATATCCAGATATACAAACTTCAACATAAAAACAGTTATCTATTGAATTAAGAGGGAAAAATGACACCGTTACAGTTATTTTTTATCATTTAACTTATTCTGAATAGTATTCCACTATTGCATATATGCATCAGCAAAATGTTCCTTCTGAATAGACTACATCTACATTACAGCATACTGCCTGTTCACAATCATTTTTGCACAGATTACTCACCCGAGAACCTCTTTTTCCTGGAGGACCAGGTAAACCAGGGGGACCAGGAGGACCCTAAACCAAAGAGACAGAGGGACAGGGAGAGAAAGAAGGGAATGTTGTAGAGATAAAAAGAGAGAGAGAGAGCGAGAGAGAGAGTGAAGGGGAAAAAGGAGATGGAGTATGTTAATGGCAAGCAATAACATGTAGTTCACTGTCCAGGCCTCTGCAATGATGAGCATGTGCTATATTTATGTAACAGCTATGAAGTTCAAAGAAAGGAGCCAAGTGTTCTAACTAAAATCTCTATTAAGAAAGCTCTGAGCAGAAGGGTCAAGTTACATTTTCAAGATGAGACACCAGCAATCATGGGTCAGCATATGCACTTCACTTCTTAGCATCAGCAAGCATTGCATGAAATAAATGTAACAACTGCATGTCATGTTCTGGTGAATGCAAGATGTAAAACAAAAATCACATAATAAACAGTTTAAGCACCGCAGTATAGTACTATAATTCACCAAGCATATATTAATAAATGTATGTTAAATAGGGAGCTACAAGTTACGAGTTTTGGTAAACGTTACTGTAATAAGGGCCAATAACTGAAGACAATTGTCAGCCAGTTTTATTCAACTGTTCATTCTTTATTTACTTATTGATAGATAAAACAGAACACTGCAAAAACACAAAGTCTGATCGTGTGTATAAGGACTTTTATTGACCAAAGTACTGCACTTCAGAATACCCTACACTGCCACGTTACAATAAGTTCTTCAGCATGTATAACCAGTAAGTCACCTGCTGTCTAGTCACTATTTTACTTACAGTAAAGTATGAAAGTAATTTTGAAAAGCAATCCTTACGTAATAACTTGACAAAGAAAAGCAGTTTTTTTCAATGAAGATAACATTATATTAATCAGAAATACAGTCTAGCTGGAAATGGCTGAGTTTTAATGGAAAATGTACATAGGGGTACATAGGCTTACTTAATTTATTTTACTTTAATTTCATTTTTAGCAATTTAACAAGTACAGGTACAGCCCAGTAAAACTTTTTTATGTAAATACATCTTACTAGGCCACTTTCAAATGAATGATTGCAAATGTTTACTCAAACAATTCCCCAAAATTCCACTGGCATGTCAGTTTTGATCTACCATTAAAACAAGTATTTTCATTACAAATTAGCTGGTTTGCTTAAAATTTAGCATGATGAGGACATAGAGGTTACAATATATGATCAAAGATCATAAAGACCAATAAAACAGGATAAATCAGTGACACTTCTCTAAGTATGGTCATCACTGAAAGGGGGAATGGCAGCATACACCAAATGACATTGGCAAAAGTCAGAGACAACATTGCACAGCTCACCAGTCAATCACAGAGCAAACACGGAAAGACAACCATTCACATTTCCATTCACACCTATTTAGAAATATTAAATAATCTAACTTGCATATCTTTGGACTGTAGGAGAAACTCTGACAAAACCTACATAGAGGGAGACCATGAGGGAAAATAATTTTCTTTTAGAAAAGTACATTTTTAGCCTGTGCTTATAGTAAATGAATTCACTTGAGAATAGAGACTGACTGAAAATTACATATTTGAATGACCACCTCCATTTGATGACTTTAGATGCCATTATCATCTCAGCCTAAAAAGACAATGACCCTAAAAAGGTATACAATATGCAATACATCAAATAAAAACTGATATGTTACTTTTACTATTAGAGATTCTGGTGGGGTGCTGTGGAGCATCCATATCCCTTGTCAAAGCAGTAAATAGGCAGAGGGAGACATGAATAAAGAAACAGCTGTTTGTTCCTCCAGACTCCCACACACTGACACATGGAAACTGTGAGCACACTACCGCCTTCACCACAACAACAGGGCCTAAAGAAACTAAGGCACTCATGCAGTAAAATGATAATATTCACATGCTTCATCTGTGCTGCCAAGACAAGGGCCAAATCTTCCTAACAGAGTGAATTTAAGAGGTCAGTTTTCTGGAAAGTTAAAGGGCAGAATGAATCATCTTTTGAACAGTTGCGCTATGTGACATTAACTTGCGCTGAATCACAATACCCCATACACTGTTACCCAAACCCAGATCAATAAATAAGCTGCCTGCTGAACGAGGAGCTTACATGTTCAGCTCATATAGCTGAGACATTATCATGAGGGGAAATTTCTAAAGAAGATGATGACTAAAAGCTCAAACATACTTCTGTGTTGGCACTGTGTAGTCGTACGCAGAACTTCGCAGATGCATGTTTACCTGCTGCAGTTGTCTGCTGCCACTTGGAGGTAGTGTCAAAAATATGTGGAGCGACCGAACATGTAGGCTACAATTGTTTGTATTTGCTTCCACACTTATTGTAAGTAGAAACTGGAGTTGATACAGTAGGGGTTCCCTACACAGAAGACTGTAGTTAAAAGCAGGATAAAAGCCAAATCAAAGGTACAGCCAACACTACAAGTCATTGAACAACCTGTGCTGGCCAATCAAACATATGAAAGCATGCAGTTACAGTTATCAATTTGTTGCATGAACAGCACACCTGTCCTGCTTACCTCATGACTGCATTGATAATTTTACAGCACTGGAAAATTTGTCCAATAGTATAATGAGCGTTTTGGCAACTGACAAGCCTTCAAACTCATTGATAAATTACTCTAACTCAATCGGATTTCATCTTCTCAGTACCTGCCGCAACATATCCTCTGAAACTCAAAACCTTGCATTGTTTGAATGGGGTACTAATAACGGTCTGAAACATTAGTTAGGCATCACATTCAGACAGAGCTGAGCAGAAGCAATGATAGTGAATTGGGACTTCATTAGATTTTTTTCACACATAAAATTGCAGTTAACTAAATCTAACCTATGTTACTTGGATATTCCCCTTATTCAACATGTTTTCTCTCCATACCCTCCTTGTGTTTCTTGTTATCTCCCTGTTTGTCTCTCTCTCTCTGTATATGCAAGTCCTATTCTTAGCATGGCCCTCTATTAACTCCTGGCTACCAATCTACTTGCACATCTGGTCCTCATCGAATCATCAACTTCTTGCTGCCATATTTAAAACCTGTTTTTTCACTCCATTCCTTGCCAGATTGTTCAGTCTGCCAAGTGGTGCAAATGCTATGGCCAAATTCAGTTCAGTTACCTGTTGCTCATTGTGCTTTCTTGTCTGTGTATTTTGGTCTTGGTCTCTATCTCAAAATTCCTTTAATCAAGACTGCTATTGTCTTATGTTACTAACCAGGTCTTCTGCTTAGGTCCTGTGGTTGCCAACCTGTTTGCCCAGCTCAAGTTCAGCTGCCTTTAGACACCATCCCCTCAGCTCAGGCATACCTCTGCCAACCCAAAAGCCACCACATGAGGTTTTGCACCAACATTTCCTTGCCTTTGCTCACTAGATCACCACTCTACCTATTCTCTCTCCATCTCTCTCCATCTCTCTGCCCACTAAAATACTGCTTTCCATAGCACAACTATGCTCATTACAGTAAAGTGGATATACATGTTGTCTATGGGCCAACAGCAGCACTGTAACAATTACATTTCCTATCAGAGGACAACTCAAAATGAAAAACTGACAAATGTGTCCATTTTTACTGACAATCTATTAAATTATTAAAATACCATAAAGTATCCTACAGTAGAGTTTTAATGTTAGTAGGCACAATGTTTAATTCAGAGCATAATATGAAGGATAAGCTCACACCAGTCCTGTGTCTTTTGAGCTTGGTTTTGCAATAGGGGTACACCAAATCAATCATATATGTATGCATGGGCCCTATATTTAAAAATTTTATTTTTTATTATGTGTTTCGTCAGATCAGATTTGCTGTTCCTGTTGTGAGTCGCATTTATTAAGTTGCAGAGACTGCATAGTAACAATCCCTGACCTTGTGTTAATCAACACAAATACGGTCCCACTAAGTTCTGCACAGTAAAACAAGTATTAAATATATGGAAATGAGAGCACCACTATAAGACAGGGAATCTGTACCAGCAAATATCATGTGTTTAGGTATTATAATCATAATGACAGAACCCTTTTTGAAACCAGAGGCAGGCTGTGTAAATGATACTGAACTCACCTGATTATGTGGCTACAAAAGTGTAAAAACCTTCCCTTGAAGAAGTAAGCTTGTTTTCAAGTTCAAACTAAGAGCCAAAGACCCAGATTCAGCCAATGACCTAAAGCTGACCCAGCACTCAAGGCATGCCTGCATCTGAGTGATCAAAGCAGCCAAGACATACAAACACTTAAAGCTATCCACACAAAAGAACAAACACTCGGGTTGATTTAACATTATATGTGCCAAAATGCAATCCATTGGAAAGGACCTGCAGCTCAGACTGTGTCATGCTCATATTACTGCAGTAAAACATACTCAGGCTCTGAGATGAATTATTAAAAGGAAAAAAAAAAGTGCTGTCAAAGCTGTGACCCTCCCACAGGCCTGCAGGCACTTTATAACTGAGGGAGCAGTATGGAAACTGGAAGATGAGCTCAGACAGCTTACATCATTAAATACACTCCTGAGTTTAAACACAGGTAGAAAGACTTGACACCTCTCACTCATGGAAACGTAAGCAATGCTTGCAGACTAAAAAGCCTGTTCAGAGGCAAAGCTATCCTGACAGCAAGCTTACATCATGGTTTGAACACAGATGAACGGCTAATTTCTTATTGCCAGGGTATAGCCGCAGCCCTCAGCTGATCACCCTCTCGAACATAAGAGCAAAAGTAGTTGGCAGTATTTCAACAGGGGAATGACGTGTTATTTTAACAACTTGTAGATACATGACAAATGAACAGTGCTTGGACATGCCATCACCTTTAAATCACTGCACCACACCAACCAATACATTTCATATTTATCCTACGTGTATGTGAGAGAGCCTAATTTTACATCGCATTCAAAGTGTGATGACCACACATTAGTTGTTCAGAATTTCTGTTATACTCTTGATAAGGAACAGTAATGCACTGACTCATGTCTCAATCCTATAAGCACTGATAGCGCTGCTTGTGATTCTTAAACTCAAATAACTTACCGGATCACCTGGCTCTCCTTTGGGGCCACGGAAACCATCTTCATAGTCATAGAAGAAGTCTGGCTCCTCATATCCATAATCATATCCTCCCATGTCTACGTCGTCATAGCTGCCGTCCAAATCATGATGTTCTGAGGTGTCCACCTGATTCTCCCTGTACAAAGTGGTGCCATTGGCTTTCAGATGAGTCTCCAGGACATGATGATTCTGTTGAAGCCCAAAGTGAGATTCCCTGGTGCTGGTGATGGAATTGTTCCTGAGTCCTTCCTTCACTCGACTTTGCCTGACAGTGGAAATCAGGCCTGGGGTGGCGTCTGGAGTCTGCTGGCCCCCAGAGCTGCTCTCTTCCTCTGTGCTGTTTTCAGAGTGATCAGTGTCCCCCTGAGGCCTACTGCTCTTAGCAAACACATTTTTGGTAGTGGTGATAGTTGTGCCATATGCGAGATGCAGAGATGCTTGCTTTCTTGGAGTCGATAAGGTGGAGCTGTCAGGCTGAAGTGAGGATGTAGTGGGGTGGGATAGGGGTTCCAATGTCGAAATGTGGCTCTGGTCCCCGAGATGAGGTTGTACTGGTGGGCTCAATGTTGAATACTGTGTGAGGAAACTACCTGTGGACAGTTTGACAGCTGCTGTGGCTTTGATGGGGGTATGATGGGTAGCTGCTACTCCATGAAGGGACTTTATCAAAGGGCTAGAAGGGGGGTCATTTGCCTCAATATCCAAACCAGGACGTGATAAAGGCAATCGGTAAGTGTCGGCCAGCCGGCACTGTTTTTTTAGGTAGTTGCAGTAGTGCGCGGCAGCTTGGGCAGAGGGATAGATATCTAGCTGGCAGACTCGACCACTGAATGGTGCCGCCTTGGAGTTCATTCTCCCCAGAGTAAAGAGACCTCCAGATTCTGCCAGTGTTTGAGATCTCCCCAGGGTCTGCTCTTGCTGTTGCACTGCTCCACAATCCGCATAGAAGGACACTGAACGCGCACGAACACCAACAGCAAAAGGGTGCTGGCGCCCATCCTGCCAGTTGTAGGTGAAGTAGATGGAGGCTTTCTCAGCAGTATAAACCACCACTCTGCGTGGCAGCAGCTGAATGCCAAAACGCAGCCTGTTCCTGCTATCTTTGATACTAAAAATGAAAGCATTGTTTGCTCGCCAGGAGCTCAGGCTAACCACGACAGAAAACTCCTCACCAAACTCCGGTGGGAACAGATCGCCTGCTGGAGCCTCATAGAGGGAGCTTGAGTCGAGTAACACCCCATATCCAGGAACATCCAAGTGTGAAGGAACATTGGTGTAAGTGGTAGGAGGGGAACTCGTCCTTTCGTAGGGATTGTCTGTGCTGCTTTGAGTTGTAAGCCCCAATCGATAGAGGATATCCACTCCTGAAGGGCAGAAGAGACATTGGTAAGTTTACTATGGCAAGATTCGATCATAAAGAAGTCAGACAGGCTTTGGTTCATTACTTTCTAAAAAAAAAAAAAAAAAAAAAAAAGGTCTTTGACTTATTGTAAAGTACTAGTATTTGTGAAAAATGACAATATCATGCAAGATAAATGTGCCAAAACAAGTCTAATATGTGAAACTGTAAAGAAACAAAAATGTCTGGCAGTTTTTATGGAGTTGTATTTCAGTATTTGCAGCAGATTTTGATTCAAAAGTTGCCGATTGTAACAACAGAGTGTAATGTGTTTTCTGAAGTGACTAGGAAGGCCCAACATGGCAATAATGTTAACAGAGATGGTATTAGTCCGTCAAAGCAATAGTCTAATTATCTGTTTAGGTCTTACTGTGGACCCATCAAGTTTAATAACTGAGAGGCAGTTTCCAGAACCCCAGTTTTAAAACACTAAATTAGGAACTGTTGGACTAGTGAAAAGAACTGATATTACAGGAAATGAAGGCCTTTTAAACTATGTATCATTTCATAACAATCCTTGGAAAATCCCAAACATTTAAAATCACAATAATGGGGAATGACAGTGGCACACAGTATAGAGAGAATACTAAAGCTATACATCACCTTTACCTGTCTTATTTGTATAAATGTAATATTATTAAAAAGTCATTATTACTGTAATTTTGACTGATTACAATAGATACAGCAGAAGTCATATGTTTAAATTCTCTTCCTTGCTTATGATTTTAACTCAAAAAATAAACATCATTGCTAAAAATGCAAATAAACATGATAATCTGTCAGTGTTCCAGTTAAATGACCCAGAGAAAAACAGTGAACTATCATGCCTATATGTCTCCATCCCTTTTTTTTTTTTTTCCTAAGAGAAAGTAAGAGAGAGGCAGCTGTGGTGCATATATAGAGTGAGGGCAAAAGAAGCACGGGGCTGAACTAGGATACAGGAAACCAGTGCACACAGCATTTTGAATCAATCTGCCACCAGACATTCATGAGAGCAGCTTTCCTCTAAGCAGTCCTGTCAATGTTTTGTCATGCCACAAGTAATTCTTCAAAGAATTTATCTCAAGTCTGTTGACGGTTAGGCACAGATGGGATAAAGTGCTTAAACATGACTTGGAGACAGAGGATATTCTGTGCAGTGCTGGCTTTTAGTAACAGACAGATCACTAGATGGGAGGGCAAAGTGTCACATCTCAGTATCCAGAAGTGATATTTCATGAAAAAATAAAAATGGCAACATCAATGTGACTAATACATTAATATAAATAGAAACATAGATATTTGATACAGACAGACATGCTCTGCTTATTTTTATTCTGCTGGCATCTGAACTTCTCAGCTGCAAAGTTGCAGTGGTGATCTCACTAGACTGAACAAAGTAACATCTATGTATCACATTCAGCAGGGCACACGTCTGCACTGCATGCTGTCACATCAACAGGTACACATATTTTGAGTAGTACAAAGCAATTTGGGGAAGGCTTTGTCCACATTTTCACACCAATACTGGTACCAAAGAACATTTGTCTCCTTACGACATGAAGGACCAGGTTGATCAGGAAGTAACACTTCAGACAGGTAAACTTTCACATGCAGAGTCCCAGTTTATAAGCTACAGTTAAATTACATACTAGAGTGGAGTTCTGAGCATCATCACAGTTGTCACATCACTGTCATTTTACTGTAAACACCTGATGCACTTGCTATAGTCAAAATATTTTTCTGTCCCAACAAGCTTATTTGTTAGAGATGTGTTGGTTTCAGTTTCACAGTCAGATATTGGCATTACTCAGCAATGTAATGTAATGTCAAATATGTTCCCAAAAACAAGCCTATTAATAGAATGCGATCTAATCGTGTTACAGGGGGGTTTGGAGAACCCAGGCGCAGGCACAGAAAAGTCAGACAGGTGGCAATGGAAACAGGTCTTTATTTTAACAAAAACTAACTAAACCAATACAGAAAGGGGAAAACAACCCAGGAGATAAACTAAACCAAATCTAAGACAAGAATGAACTACATTACAAAATCTGCAGCTAAACTACAAAAACCAAACCAGGATAAACTAAACTATGCAACAAACGAAGTACTTACAAAACCAGTGTGGGATGGGACTAATGGGGCAAGGTAGGCAGACACAGGGAATCTGGAAGTTGGCGGGGAAACACGACAGGCAGACAGACAGCTGAAGACAGAGGCGACAGGCAGTTATCCAGGAATGGGAGAACAGAGTCCAGATGGGGGAAAAACTGAGTCCAAGAGATGGGGAAGCAGAGTCCAAAAGAGAGCAGTGAGTCCACGACGGGGAGTGAATGAAAGGACAGAGCTTAAATAGGTGGAGGTGAGGTGGAGAACAGGTGAATGGAGTGAGCTGATTACTGCAGCTGACACTCATTGCAGTAATTAGCTGATGGCAGAATGCAGGCAGGAGAAACAGGGAGAGAGAGAGAGAGACATGAGGGAGAGGTGACAGACAGAGAGAGCCAGAGAGAGACAGGACAAAACAGAAACAGATCAGAACCCAAGGGAGAAAGGAGGAAAAATGGGGAAGAAGGGGAAAAGAAGGGCAGAAGCTGGAGCAGGATCATAACAAATCATTTAAGTAACTACCAATATATGGTAACAGATAGCTGAGTAACAATGAATACACATTGCATAGTATCATAAGTTAATCCAGTGAGATAAATTATCATTACTCATGGACAGAATTTTCAGTGTTTAGGGAATTATAAATAAATATTTATCATGAATTTGGACAGTCAGATAAGCTTGTTTTAAGTTTCCATTTTATCTTTTTTTTTTAATGCATTATGATGCACTGTCCAATCTCACGCGTATGGCAAACATTGTGCGTACCGTGGCTCTCGCCATCACTTTGATGGGTATGTATAAATGAAGCTACAATAAGCATTAATTTAAAAGCAACCTATGTGTAAGTGACAATGCTGTCACTGTCACAAAATGTGTTTAAATGTGTGTATATCTGCATGCATGTATGCGTGTGTATGTGTGTGCGCACATCCAAGAGAAAGAGATGGAGGGATTGAAAATAAATACACTGCCAGTGAATCTGTGGATCTATGAGCACACTGGCAGATAGGGTTTGCATCAATATGGAACACTAAAGGTTTATGTGAACACATGTATGTGTGTTTTGGTGGAGAGATCTCAGGGGCAGTAGGGGGTATTTTTATTGCTAATCCAGAGTGGTGGCTTTCTGCTGAGGCAACTACTTCTCTGTATTTGAGTTAGCAACTTTCAAAGAGAGGTTAGTTGATTTTTCATTACTGAGGCAGAAATTAATTAACTGAATAAACCAGTGACTTGCATCTCCACAACTTTTAGTTGCAGCATTGTCTCCTACCATTCATTTCATCTGTTAAAGAGCATTCCAAGCAAATGCCATGTAGTTACAGTCATATGCTACCGTAAGCAGAAAAAAATATCCCAAACTGTTCCATTTAGTGATATATGACTTTAAGCTGGAAAATAGAAAAGAGCATTGTTATGGAATCAGTGCTGGCACTATCTTGCATACTGTATATGTATTAGAATCGACTTCTTGAGAAAAGGTTGGAACAGTACATCCCTACTTTTGATGAGATGGGCACACGTGGCTTTTTGTAGAATTCTCAATATACTGTAACATGCAAAATACATCCTCTCTATTCTTGGTTTAATCACAAACTTTTCAAGCCCCTGGTTAACCTCAGAAATAAAATGGTGGCATAAAGCAAAGTTACTTAATTCTTCTTCTGAAATGGTTGTCTTGTGGAAATATCAAGTTTCTCATAATATCAATAGCATGGTGCAACAATATCTAAAAATCAAATGTTGCAGTTTAAACTAAAACTACAACAATGAAGTGAACATTTGAAGTCTATAGCTATGAATTTGTAGATATGGAGAAAATGTATCTGTGTGATTTCTAGGGGTTAAAGCAGAAGGATTACATCATTTTAAATACATGGTAACTGCAACAAAAAATAGTAAAACAATAGTAATACAATATGGTAAATTTGCCTAAGTTAGACCACATCTCAAATACATTAAGCTACTGTAGTAGAGGAAATTGTACTTTTTTGAAAAAAGGGAAGTACAGTGTTTCCTGACACTGATCTAACAAAAGAACACTTTCGGTCATTGTGCTTGCGAGCAGAAGAAAAGGGGCAAAACAGACATAAAGAGAGGGTGTGAATAACAGAAATAAGACATCCAGGACACTGTCTGGATGTGGTGCCCAGGGGTTTTAGCCCTGTAGTCCAGATATATAGCCTCTATCTGCAGCTGATCTAAGCACACACTGAGATGTCCTTGACATTCTTTGCCCGAGGTAACGTCAGCCCAGATTTCAATTAACCTGTCTGATATGTTAAAGACAAGCTGTTGTAGGTCTCTGTGTGCATTCCGCCTCTCCTCATTATGATGGATAGATTCTGTTTGCAATGGGCTCATCAACTATAGATACATAGGGAGATGACAATCGCAAGACGAAATCAGGGGAGGCAGTTTAATTTGTCTGTGCAAGGAGCAGTAGACAGGGCACACAGATGTGACGAAGCGAACAAATATGTCAGACTACATAGTGGGGTCAGCCTTAAATAAAGTTGCCTACACAATATTCTGGCACAGACCCAGTGATATGCCACTCAACAAATACCCTGACAACAAATTAATGTACTTCATAGAGGTTTTCTTCAGAAAGTATAACCAGCCTCAAGGCTCTGGAATTCCCAAGGAAATACATCATGCTGAGTGAGGGGCTTTGTGAGGGAACTTTGTCAGGACTGCAGCTTGTGACCATTTTGGTCGTATGGGTAACAGGTAATGTTTAGTTGCGCTAAAAAGTACAGCGTTTCAGATTTAAATTGGCTGTAAGAAGGCTCGTACTTTTTCACTTCTTTTACTGATGATTCTCTTTGAACAAAACAGATTCTCAGCGTAGGGAATAAGTTACATCTGCAACCTGTTGAGCTGTACGATACTGATAGCACTGACACTGTATGTGTTGTGATGGAAACCTACAGATATTCAGTTGGTCATGCAGAAAATGCATATTTATGTTTTCATGTTTGGTCCTGATTCACTGCCCAGTCTTGTTTACACTGCTAGTTGTATACTGTATAATGACAATATAGCACATTCTTTTCTATTCTATTCTATCCCATTCTATTCTAGTACTGTAGCCATTAGAGCCCAGATTAGAATGAATAACATAAAATTCACTTCAATTTGGCCAAAAATCAAAGCGACATCCTGCATTGGGCGACAGCAGCAGACCTAAATGCATTTCAATACAATATCATGTTTAAATGTATTAAGTTTAAAGTTTAACAGCTGTATTGTGCAGATGTCAGTAAGAAATAAGTGGCTGCATTGCTCGATAATAAGTACATTAACACTATTAACAGCTTTCTGTCAGCAGTCCTCTCTTGCAATATCTGCAGTAGTAGCACTTTTTACCATCACAAACGTTTAAATTGCTTGTAGTTGTCCATTAAAACTACCTGTTGACTGAAGGTATACCATCAGTGGGTTTTGTACAGAAAAAGGTCACATGATGCGTTAAATGTCTTTTATGTGAACGCACACAGACTCTGAAGAAAAAAGACTAGGTGACACCCATCATCCATGAATGGAGTTTGAGGTTGTGTCAAGCCAGCTCACACAAAAGAGTGGCTATGCCAAACTTGCTTCATGGTATACCCCTCTGTTCTAGGAGTACCCGCATACATGTGCATGTCATCTGTAAACACAAGACTCAGAGCACATCTGCTGCCCACAAGGGCCATTGTTGGAGTGAACAGGCCCTTACATTAATCTGATGAAAAAGGGAACAATGTGTGACCTTTAAAAATACAGATGGATATCATTTTATCCCCAACATCTGACCAGCTGAGCCACAGCTGCCAAAACAAGTTAACTATTTACCTGAGACTTCCTCTTCCTATTTGTCTGACCAACTAGTGTACTTTCCCAGAGTGCTCTTCTTAGTATGTACTTCAAATTATGCTTGCATGAGACATATTTTAAAATCAATACACATTCCCAGAAATGAGATCACTAAGTGGAAATGAGATGAGAAATGGAGAGAACCTTAAGTTTGAGAGGCTTTTTAGGTTGTTTCTAAATACATACTATGGCCTAAACACCAGACATGTTGAAAGGTGAGGTGAAAACTACGAAGAGCAAAGAAAGAAGAGCTTATGTTTACAGTTGCTGCTCCCAAGTATATTACACTGTTTAGACTTTGATGACTGTGATCACGATTCTGTTTATCGATCCCAGATTTTAACGCATGCTTTGATGGGTGGGGTCAAAACAGGTGATATGCTTATTTCATTTTAATTCGCAACTTTGTACCAATCATTTTTCATTCAAAATAACTTCTTAGTTCGATCACCACAAATGTGAGGATTTGCTGTTTTTACTTTTAATTTCTTTAATAATTAATTATTTTTATAATTTTGAGAAATGTAATATTGGGTATACAAAACAAACATTGCATTTTTTTCATATCCTTTTCTCGTGCAGCAACAGAAACTGTGCCCTTACTTTAAAAATGGCAAAATGTATTGCAAAGGACATCGTGTATGGCATCACAAAGCTTGGCTAACACACTACTAACATCTATGCAGTCAGGGGATAAAGCAATCCTTCCTCTCTCTGGACATGGCTGTCATGTTATCTCTGTCTGTGTTTACGTTGCACTTCACTTCGCAGACAGGTATCCCAATGTTGAACCCAGAATCATGGATTTTTAGCAATGATACTGTTTATGTTATGTTTGAACATTCTATTCACTTTACCTTTCTGTCAGACAGCCCTTTCAATCAGGAAACTGAGGCCTATATATCACTGACTTGAAAGCCACCTTGAAAAAAAAAAAAGGCATTTTTTTCAATGCAGAATACAGGAGTTCCTGGTCCACTGCTGCCTTGATTGGTCAGTTTGTGTAACTGTGTGACCCTTTTTTGACACAATAGAGGCCAGACACTGTCATTACAATTGATAATCCACAGGAAAAAAAGTAGCTTGACTGTCTTACTGCACAGCCCAAATCATCAGCAAAAATTGAAATTTCCAGTGTGGAGGATTGCTAGCTCAGAAGTTGTTGTTTACCAGAATGAAGTGGATTTTTTAAAAAAAAATAGTAACACGCAGATAGCAGATTGGGAAGGGCAAAGCTGCCTGAAATGATCACCCAATGGCAGGCTTTTACCCACAGCCTACAACCAGCAAGTGAGACTGGGTGGGACAGGCTTTGGACAGAGAGCTGCAGGAGGATATCTTTATTTCCCAAATCTGACATTTTGTCTTTTGCAGATGTCTGCTTGCAACTGCTTTAAAATACATAGCATCGCCTCTAAATTATTCTTTCAAATGAGGTCACAAAAATAAGTCAAGAATATTTCAACTCTGTACCAGCTGAGGCCAAAAGCAAACAAAAAATTAACAAATTGGTCCATTACTTTGTACATATGATAAAATGTCAGAGGCAAGTACACTAGTCATAAAGACCAAAAAAAAACAGATGTATAAAATACAAAAATTGCATTAGTAATTGTATTAACACTGATAGTTTTGCCTCAGGGTTTTGCTGTTTACCTTGAGCTATGTAATCTTCTTCTCCAGAGAGTACTGCTGAGCATACTGACAGGAGCAGGAGAAAGTTCCACCTGGAAGGACACACAAAAACAGATTAGCTATGCGGTACCATATAAAAATGTAAGCGATGTAAACAATGTGTTACACAGATGAGCGGTTTTTTCTCTGAAAGACGCTATTCTTATGTAAATGCAAGTATAGGAAAACACAAGTCCAGTTGTGTGTTGCATAACAACACATCTGCCAATATAGATTATATGAGCAACTGCTGTTTTACATAAAACATAACATACCAGGGACTTTTCATGTGCTACATCCTGAGTAGATACCGATTATCCACTGAGGAAACTAAAGTGTAACACACAAGCCAATCTCGAAGCCAGGCCAGCTCTACAGGAACATGGTCTTTGTTGAGGTTCTATCTAAGATGAATTACGGTGGATCAGACTGTGGCAAATCAAGAGAAAAACAGAAATGGCTATGATTTGACTGTCTATCTTTCCACTCAGTCATTAATTATTAGACATCTAGCCTTTCCCTGCAGGAATAAGGTGATGGAATCTCCATGAAATCAGCAGTTTAGAGTAGAAAGCTTAGATCTCTTTATAACAGGGCCTTGAGGTGATGATACATGGACAATTATTTGAGACACTGAAGGCTGGAAGTATCTCTGGTCGATGCAGGCAATGTCTTCAAGATAAGAATTGCTACTTAAGATATTAACTGAGGATATGTCCAAGGGCTATAAAGAGGAATTAAGTTTCCCCATAGTGTTTTTTTTGGCATGTAATGGCTGGAAAAACACAGGTGTAATAAATAGTGTTAATGATGACTGCTCTAATTCAGGTGTGTCTAGGGTTGCCACCCATCCCTTAAAATATGGAATCGTCCTTTATTTGACAATTAATTGCTGCGTCCCGTATTGAATCAATATGGGACGCAAATTGTTCCGTATTTTCATAAATGTCCCGTACACGTCTGTCACACACTCATCAAAACCGTAAATAGTGAACAAAATAAAACACAGCAAATATTAAGGGCAGCCAATTGCATCTTCCTTAGACCTGTGTAGCAAGGACCTGATGCGAGGTCCAGCAGACAAACCTCATACTTCTCTGCGTGTCCGGCCCTGTCGTGGGTTGCCTGATTACAGACGCTGCTGCACCCGCGCGTTTAAAAATGTCTACACCACGTCCAAAGAAGCAAAAACGTCTGCAAATGTACAGACATGAGTGGGAAGACTGGAACCCCTGGCAATGGGTACAAGGCAAACTGTGTTTTCTGTTGTTCAGGCTGACGTAAGGCAGCATCAGTGGAACAACATGTAAGAAACATGAGAACAGAGAGAACCCAACCAGTAGGTCACAGTTTATCATCCCCCAGTCATCTCCTGAAGTCCTTATGGTGAGAGACATCAGTATCTGGTTGTTCATTTACCAGAGGATGCTTATAATCATGCTGATGTGGCCTAAGTCATTTATTATTATTTTAAATGCTTTTTAGTTTTTAATAAACATTTATTTAATAGCCTATATATAATCAATAAATGGCCTTTGCCTATCTAAAGAAAAACTCACTCAGAACTCTGATAAGTTAGCAGTACTAAACAACTAAATTAATAAATACATGCATACACACATAAATAAGTTAATACATTCATTGTGTTAAGATAAGATTTAGATGGGAAAAAATGTCTGTTGAGAATTTCTTTGTCCAGTATTCTGCATTCAGTTGTTTATGTTTTTGCAGAATCCAGTATTGCACACTGGTTGGTCATTATATTTTATTTTAGTTTGATTTCACTGTTTAAAATGAGGCCACTTCTGTTCAGGCAGAACCTGTGATAATAAAACAATACAAAATTCTTAGTTTCTTAGTTTCATGTTAATAAAGCACTTCAAGCATTAAGTATGGCTAAGTGCTTTTTTCAAAATTAAACATACCACTTCTTGGGTGGTAGTGGCCCCGGGTTCGGTAAAGTTGGAAAGATATTCACAGATTCGGACTTCTGGCATTAATAACTCATTAGATATAGGCTGTCAAAACATAAACAATGCCTCTTTCCCATCATTGTACAGTAAACAATGTGCTACAAGCCCAGTTTGATCAAAAGTAGCTGTCTTTCAAGCAGCTTCAAGCTGGGCGTCCTTTATTTTCATTTCTAAAAGGTGGCAACCCTAGGTGTGTCAGTAAGCCATGCCCTTGAATGAACATGCACAGTACAAGAGCCCTTGTGCAGAAACACCAAGCTAATGGAACGCAGTTGGTACTGACATGATTTCCCTCACGTATGCCAAATGTTCCTCACGAGAATGGGCTGTAATTATATTAAACATTCCAGTTGTTGTCTGTCACCACCCGTGAACACATATTTTTAAGCCTCCTTTAATAGAATGGGAAGAGCAGGAACAATCACATAATACGACACCGGTAGTTAAAGAACATGAAAAGGAAAGAAACGCCAATAATAGGATGTTCACGTCCTGTTAGGTTACCGAGCAACTTTAGTATTGGCTGCAATCATATGTTACTAGTTAAGTCTTTTTTTGTATCCAAAATGGTAAACACAACTTTATAACAGAGGCCAAATGCAGCTGACAGTGCAGTACTACTGCTTTGACATCCATTACAAAGGACAAGTATATAACATTAAATTATAAACACATTACTTTAACCACTGGGTAAAGTGAGTTATGATCATTTAATTGCAGATATACCTACTGTCCTAACAGATACAGACACATGAAGAGGCAGAGTTTCTTTGTACCAAAAGTGGCTGGGTTTTTGTATCACCCCAAATAAGGATAATAAATAACTGAGTTACCCCAAAATGCCAATACATTATCCAGTATTATCAACTTATACCTTTCCCAAGATACTCCATGGCTATGTACAATACAATGATGACTGACTCTAAATGGTGTAAATATGCAGCCCAGTAGAATATAAGTTAAAGGTCAATACTTTGGTTGAAGTCCTCAATTAATTAATCAGTTGGCTGGCATCAATTGTGAGAATCAGTCAATCAGTAAAGTTCATTTGTCATAAAGTTACTTTTGTTTGATTCTGACCTTTCTAAATACCTTTCAGTATCAGAATGGTGTTTGGACAAAGCAAACACAAGCATACTGGGCTGTTTCTGAGCAACTACATGATCAATCAACAAAATAATATTTACATTCATTGACAATTTTTAAAAAAAATTCATTATCTGCAGCCCTAGTCAATACTGAGTTGGAATAAGTAGTTGGAAAATGCAAAAAACAAGAAATCTGGAGCCTGTTAAAAGGCAACCGGACTTCTCTGTTTATGAAGGCATTAAACCTTGACATTTTTATGTCTGAAAATATAGTGAAAAGTCATGCAGAGAGCATTTCTGTGTCATGTTTTATTGTTTCCAGACAATGATGGATTTTGTCTCAAAGGCATAGTTGGTTAATAACAATTTAATGCCGTTCATGGAAGCATGCCTCAAACAGTTCTGACCACAAGGAGAGAAGAGCTAAGACAGACGAGTGATGCGCAGGCCTTTTAAAATAAAATTTGTCAAGTTGCAAAGAGCATGTTACCTCATGGATCTTCACTTTCAAAGGCCTTTGAGTGGGTCCTGACCAGCTTTGTTTAATAAACAGAACATAATCTGCTCATATTTTCTGAGGAGTGACAAATGCCATGTACAACATCTAACATCTAACTACAAAACATAGTTGAAGCAAAAGCACATCTTGATTCTGAAACTAATAACCCCTCCCCAAAAAACATTTTTGCACTTATATTTCACTAATTTCAGAAGATAGTCTTCAACAGCACTAACCACACAAAGAGATATAAAGATGTACATGTTAGACACACTGTATTTTGTAACTTTACATTTATGTGGCTTCATTCTTTTGACCCTCATTGACCCCACCTCTAGGTGGCACTGTCCACCATATAGCTACAGAGGAGGGGCAGCATGCAGTATTTATGGTCAGTAAATGAACCCAGAGTGCATTTACATGTTACACTGACATGAGTAATAGATATTCCTCATATCTTCCCCATACGCATATCATGTTAATAGTAGTTATAAATGAACTATGTGCACTGGCACAGAGAATGGTAAAATGTCACATTGTTAATTATTTATTTTTAATTACTTACATTGTAAAATAATGTATGTTCTGTGCTCCTTTCACTCCTCTTTACCAGCTCTACTGTTAAAACACCTCAATTATTTGGGATAGTCTTGTCTATTAAAATGCATATAGAATGTACTGACCTTGAGAAAGCACTGATTCAGAGACCAGAGATTACCCACACGACCATGTTCAACCAGCATATCATGGGTTAAGTCTGTATTCCCACAGCTTTAAGCTGAAATTATTCAATTTTACCTCTAAAACTACAGCAAAGACAGCAGAAAATGCTGAGCCATTCCCATTGTGCCTACAGAATCACCATCCTGATTGCTATCTTGTATAATGCAATGAACCAGTTGCAGATGTTGTCTAACAACTAGAAGAGGCCTCAACAATTAGAGCAAGGAGCTACAGAAAAAAATGCTTAATTTTATTGCAGTTTAGATTTAAGGGTGATATGTTAAGTAAAAAAACAACAAATTTGAAGTGAAAATCTGAAAATTAACTATTTCGTAAATGTCAGAGAATTTGCATCCAAACTGAAACCAAAAGAGTATTGTAGAATTTGCACTGAACAGTAGTCCATATTGCTTCCTTGTCTTATAATCCACAGCATGTTGTACAGCACATTGTCATCTACAGTAAATCTTCAAAGCATACTTTGCATATTCAGACCAAGTCAATCACATCAGCAGCCCTGTACCCAGCAACAGCTGCTAAAACAAGCTGAAATAGTTCTGGCAACTCGTGTCATAATTTTCAACACTGACACAGTGTGGTAGCTGTGCAAAACATGTGAGGAGACAGTAGTCCTGCTATTTTAATATGCAGCTGTGTAAGCCCAAAAAGAGCGCTATCAATCACAGAGTCCTGTCACACCTTAAACCCTCAGGGATTGTTTGGTGAGTGGGATAGCCGTAAACAGCATGATGGATGATCCTAAAATCATCTCTCTTCCGTGGCCTTTGAGCATCATATTAACTCTACAAAAAAAGGCAACAAGTTTTTGTGTTGCCATGTTTGACAGAGAGCAACAGACAGGCAGCCATATTTGTTTTCCCAGAGTAATGAGGCCTTGCAGATTCGAGGAAAAAATCTAAGCAAAAGCATAAAAGAAGAGGAAAATCAGAGAGAAAAAGACAACAATATTGAAAAAGAAAAAAGGCTGGTTGTAAGTAGAAACATCACGAGCTGTGTCTGTCACCTGTTCCCCATCGAGAAAGTGGTGCGACATTCCAGAGCCGGGAACACAGACACATCCCTGAAGCAGGAAAACATAATAGAAAGAAACGAGTGCTGGATATATTAATACAATCATTCATCTGATGAGAAAAGAAAAGAAAAGACATTTATAGGGCCGATGAGTAGCTGGTTCTGCTTAGAAGTTGGCAACTTTTAAAATCGACCAGAAAAGAAAAAAATACCTAAATATAACACTTAACATTCCCTCTTGGAGTGTGTGGGGCCATCTGATGCTGATTCAGACAGCTTTCCTGCCGTCTGTCTCACCGTCTCCCCGTTCGGGGCTATTTAAAGCATCCCTGAGGCTCTGCCACCAAACACACTCAGTTCATTGCTTCAGCACATCTATAGTGACGTCAGCACAAGTGGTGGGAATTTTCCAGCACTTTCACCTCATGCCATTTGCCAGCTTTCATTCCCAACATCAACATAATTTTTACATTTTATTTTCTTATATGCAAACATCGAAAACTGAATCAGAATAATTTGCAACAGGCTACATGCAGATTTGCCAGTTTTTTTTCTACTTTTTTATTAAATTCTGAAGTAAATCCCTGCATAAGTGACAGTGACATGTTTCCCAGTCTTAGCGGTTAATGGAAAAGACTGGTGAAAGTGAGGCAAAGCTCCCCAAACAGTGCTCTGTTGACTAAGGGAAATACCACTATGTGGGGAGTGGGTGTCATGTCAAGACTATAAATAATCACAACTTTAAACTCCCCTCTGCAATGAATCATTCCAGCGGTAACAGATCTTGCCATTCTCCCCTCAAAATTAGCTTGGATCCCTAACAATGGTTCATTCAACTGAGGAGAAGGCTGAGAAACAAACGGAGAGGCGAAGACCTCAATTAAGCTTGGCAAATAGAAGCAAACTCACTTAACTTCTGTTTACAGTCCTCATAAGAAAAGGGAAACTATTTTCTTACGTTCATCACTGATGTCTGTCAGGGGGTGAGTCTGTGAGCAGTGGCATTCACAATATACTGTTTACATGTCTAGTTTGACAGGCCGTTTACTGAATCCATTAGTAGCAACAAAGCACGCAAAGCTGTTAATCTGCCCAAACAACTCCAAACGTCTTGAGGATTACCCAAAAGGAACTGGTACCAAGAAAACTGCTGCTGATCTGTGTTGGGCTCGAAAATGTACACAACTGCTTGTCTTTCCTTGGCTTTCTGTGAAAAGGTTCTCTGATTTGTAAGGACATGCAGGATTATCTAAAGAAACCTGATGGAAGTCACCTTGACTGACCCATCCCATTTCACCACTTGTACTGACTGAAGTTGGCTTCAGCCAGCCAGAATATCACACAGTGGATGTAGCACTGTTCAGAAGTCCGCCACATAGAGTCGTTATTCAGAAAATTGAGGTTTATAGAGCGTGACCTCGGAGCATTTGCCTAACCTCTACTGTTATGTGCCCCATTTGGCAAAAATGTGGCCCGCTTGAGTACAAGCTAAAATTGCAGCGGAATTCAAAACAGAAGGAGAGCTGTAACCCTGACACACATAAAATGACACGGTACCTAAAGGAGTTGTATTGTAGCTCATAAGACACTAGAAAAATGATGTCGACCATATAAAGATTAGATGCCTCGTGTAAAAATTGTCTGTCAATGAAAACATGACTTTCTTGCAAATCAGGTGTTCTGTTCCTGCATGATTTGCCTCTGAATCCCAACAAAAACATTCCTGGATATAAAGAAGTAAGTGATCTACTGCCAGTATCTGTTCCTGTTGGCCATGTTTCAGCTTCACTACCTGCATACTGATCATAATGACTGAATTATGGAAGAACTAAATGAGCTTGTCTTCTCCTCTCCAAATGGCCATCAGCGAAAATTAGCAAGTCTACTAGTTTCCAGGCTTCACCTGCCTACTTCATTTGCCAAATGCTGACATCATAACGACTTCCAAAGTACATCAACATGTAATTTGCAATACATTTTCCTAGCAGCAGCGTGTCACGTCTGCTTCTTCCTCTCTGATGAAGAGCTTAACGTGGCTCTCATTTGTCAGCTCCCTCAATTGGTACTTGGAGTCAAGAGGTCACTGCAGTCCAGAGCAAAGATTGACTTAGTCCACAAGACAGCGAGCAGACAAAGGGCTGTGAGTAAACTTCCACAGGCTTTTATTGGTTTGCCCTTTTCCTGTTGTGGAGGGACCTGCAGATGTTAGGAGGGTTAAATACACTCACTCACACAGACAGGCCCAAATCCATACAGCCACTGATGTAGAGAAGGTGAGTATCCTGCAGTGAGATGTTGGTGAGGCTGTGATCCCCCACGTGCATCATTTTTCAAGGATAATCAGGCTTAGTTGGCTCACACAAATAAGAACCAAAAGAGAAATGTATTTGTTCACCTCAGCAGTGGCTTGTGAATCCACAGGCCTCACTATGGGCTAAGTTTTTTGGTGAGTTTTTAGCTTGGGTAGAAACTCACTGTTCACACTGAGGTCTGTGGATTATCCTGAGTAATCAGGACATTGTTTGTGCAAAGACACTTTGTCATTAAGTTGTTCCCATGTCTGTGAGGGTTCATAAATTTTCTAATGTCTGCGCCCCACAAATTAAATTCTATTCAACTCCCTCGTAATTTGACACTGGATTAAGTCTAAGCAGTGTGAATCTCAGCAGGGACAAATAAAAGCATATCTGGCTTCATAGGCACTATTAGAAGTGTAAAATGTAATTACTGTAATTATTATATTTTGCTGAAAGCAAAGTTTATGCTATCTTATGTCACTCAGATGAGATAAACCCATTCCATTACAAGCTCTGATGTGACTTTCATGGGAATGGTTTGAAAATTTAATGTATTATGTGTGTAAATGTGTTTCTTTACAAGAATCCCAGCTATAATACATAGGAACCAAAAGTTGTGGTCATATTAAAGTGATTAAAACAATTACATGTGATGGTAGCATTGTGGTAAGCTACATTATCTCCACTTAGTGCAATGAAAGCATGAGTTAGTGAGCACATGGAAAGGGAATTATCCCTTGTGGAGTATCAACAGGAGTATCAATAATGCTCTCTGGTCTTACGCTTTTTTTCTCAGGAGAACTTTCTTCACTTAAGAATAACAGAAAATGCATCTATTCACCACTCAACGCAGCCATCACTGAAGAATGGCTTTTGGCCTGCACCACACTGCACAGTCAATCAGTCAACCCCAATGGTCTCCTGTGACACTGTGAAAAACCCCTAGTGTACTATGGATGTGAGACAACTGCAGGCATCTTCCAGAACTTTCCTCTAAAGCCACTTTAAAACTTGAGCAAACGATTCTTACGTCAATCTAGACAGCCTGCTTCAGCGACCAAAGTCCTGCACATCCACACCTGCATTATCAACATATTATGGGATCTGCCGGCCTATGCTGAGGAGACTCTTGCTCTGAGTCAAGTGTACAGTATGTGAGTGGCTGTGTCTCTGCAGCTATACAGTCCAAGCATTGCCTGCAACAGTGGGTGATTGTCTGAGGCTCAGGAGCCAGTTAACCACTGATGCATACACACTAACTCTGTCTGTGAATTCAAGGGAGGCCACATTTATTCCCCCAGAAGGCTCTCATTTTCACTCTCAAGGACAAAAAAAGGATTTCTCAGGATTTCAGGTCCACTTTGTTTTCCATCGAGCAAACACTATCAGCAGAGAACAACAGAATTCTTTGTGATCTCAGCTTTTTTTTCTTTTTAGAACATATCTGGAAGGGATTTAATAGACTGCAGACAACTTGGACTCACTTCTGATGGAAGATGATAAATTTCCTGTTAAATACCCTTTGAACGAGTGCACATTTCTGATACTCCACAGACCCAAATGAATGTAACGAGACAACAAAACCTGCACGCTGCATGTCAATAATACACACTTCCATGAGGAATGTTTAGGTTTAAGGGTGCTAAATAGATGCTTTGCTCTATTTAAAGCCTAAACACTTTGACAGAGTTTGATAAATCTGCTACTCTTGGGTTGATGACAGCTGCTTCAATGCTTGTATCAGTGCAACAAAAATCACTTGCTGAATAAGCATCATTGCTTCCTAGACATGCTCATTCATCCTCTCTCTCTCTCTCTCTCTGTCTTCATGCTTCAGTGTTTATTTTCTGGCTTATCATAGCTATGTGAGTGAAACATAAATAAAAAAGGAGGGGGTTGAGGGGTAGGCCACATGGTGTTCAGATTATAATGTAGGCGATCCCAGGCTGCATGTTCACATGGAGAGTTCAAAGCCAAGATGACAAGTATGAAAGAGAATCTGACTGTAAAATCTAAACACATGTATGCAAGGAAAAGTAGAGTTAACAGATGGGGACGGTCCATATGTAAAGTTATACTGCAGCTATTCTGCCGAGCTACAGAATAAAACTGAAACAAATATATCTGACTGGAAACATCATGAAAAGAAATAACAGGAACAGAGATCAATGATCCAAAACTAAACTGCGTGTATGTGACTAAATGCATGTGGTACATTCAGTTTCAGTCACGTTTCATTTAAAAACTGTTGCTGCAGGGACTTTTTTAGTCTTTTGACGCCCCTGTCAGGGAAAGAAGCCAAATACCTAAACGGAAATAAGTCTTCCAGTTGCTGTTGTTGCAAATGAATATCTGGCAACAGTTTGAACAGTGCAGATACTCTGACGTCTGCGTAATACTGAACCAAATGTCCACTTACGTTGCTGCCGCGGAAACGTGTCCACTCCTTGTCCGTTGAGCTCCTAAATGCATTTGTATGCATTTGTCCAGGCAGCAGAGATCTGGGTGAAAACAGAATCACACTCTCGAGGATACCTGCACATGGGCTAACCCTTTGGTAACAGCCAAAGGAAGCGTAAAGTGGACGGAGGAGTGCTGCCACTTCAAAATTTCCTCATCGTAGCCTCAGCAGTCCGGAGGAGAGATCTCTCCCACTCTTTCCAAGCCTACAGCCTCAGATCCTTTGCGCTCTGCGGCGCGCAGTGATCTGGCTATTTCTATCCAAAGTGGAGACGCGCAACAGTTGCATAGAAAAAAAAACCCTGGCTTGGAGTGCGGCTAGTTGTTCTGCAGCAGCGTTAACTCGACCGCTCTGAGGGGTACATAGAATTAGCTTCTTGCTCTCCAACACCACTGCAGATTCACTCCTGTGCGTCTTTACCTCCAGGCGGTGGTTTCTGCTATGTGCCTTGACTTGCACTGATACAGAGGGGACCCGTATTCACCCCATCACAACTCCTACCAGCTGGTGGTGTTGGATTTCACCAGTTACTGACTCGTGACATCACGGATAGACTTTTGGCTTGTGTTCTTCACTGCGTGTTGTCTGTTTTGACTACTGTGTTACCCTAAAAGCTGGTGTAATGCCCATGTTTACTATTCATTCAGCGCTGTAGATCCCATGTGCTAATGGTAAAGAGCCTGCCTGCAATCACACACACACATGCATTCTAAGACTGAAATAATGCCAGGGAGAAATAGAAGAGATCAGCTGGTTCAGCCTCATGTTGTTTGCTGACAAGCAAATTTGCCAGGTGCTGCAGCTCAAGGCTCTGTTGTTCTGGCAAAATGGCAACAAGATCTGCTATCCAGCATTAGACAAGACATACCAGGACTTGTTTACAACACATTATTTTGATCTCAAGTAGAATTACCTTAACAATGCCCCCTAATCAAGTAAGATAAATTTCACAGCAGGTAGGAGTAGTATCCTGTTTGATTAGACATCAAAAGTCAATTTGACTCTTGTATGCACTGTGTCAGAAAATCCATCTAACAAGTAATAGAGGAAGTTTTCTGGTCATTCATTGCTTGGCTAATGACTACCTCTGATGTTTTTTGGTTCAAATTGTTTTTAAAAAAGTATAAAATCTTGGAAACATGTCAGGTTTGGTGTGAGAAAATATGCAGTAGTGCATCCAAGAGTTATGTGGTCTTGCTGTGTAAAATGACTCAACTGCATCATGGTCTTTATTATCATCCAAAATAATGAGGCTCATAATTATTCATTTTACTGAACTACATTTGTAATCACATAAAAACAGTCATCATACAGAGCACAAGCAGCTCAGTGGGTGTCAAATGTGAAAGTGGTTTATCGCATTAGGTAGCCTGCCATGTCATTTTGGGGTGTTTAGATTTCGCATCAGCTCCATCTGCAGAGATTTATTTGGTATATAAACTCTAATAGTGTTTATCATTTGGCATTTTTCCTCTGGCTCTGATTACATTTGGAAATAACCCTTCTTTGTTTCATTGTAACCAAGTCTTAACACAGCACCACAGAGTTTCCCCCCTTGAAAATGACACCGTTTCTTTTTATCTCTCCCATCGATTTTTCCAAACAAACAGGCTCTAACCAACTTCTACCATTCCCTGTCCAGACTAACCCATTAACCTCGAACAAACAGAGCTCTGTGGGTCCCGTGGCCCCACCCCTCTCCCCCCCCACGCACCCCAGCATCCTCCTCTAGATGTCCGCAGCCTCGCTCCTGCCTGGAACAAGAGGGAGTCCATATGGTTTGCAGTTTAGGGATCTAGAGGGACGCAACTAGGAGACAGAGCAGTTCCTGCCTCTAATCCCAGATGGAGCATACAGGGTTTCTTAACCTGAAAACAGCAAAGAGACAGTTACAGTGAACAGTGACGATGCCCAAACATGGAGTCAAACAGGAGAGGTCAGATTGACATGGAAACTCCATGAGAGCCTGCCAGCCAGTATAAACAATGAGGTTAATAAAGGCTTCATGGTGCCTGCAAACAAGGTATCTGAGGCTCTTTGTGCCACAGAGGTCTGTGTGTGTCTGGAGCAGTGGGTCAGACTTGCCTCCTCTCTTCATCAAAGACAGTTGTCTCCAAGGAGGAAGCACATGCATGGGATGCACTCTTTCACTCTCTCTCTCTGGCTTTGCCATCAGCCAGTATCTCGGGATAGCAATGCTTCGACCAGATGTTTTCTTCCACTTCCTGGAAGCAAAAATGCTCAGATGCTGGTTCTTTGACAAGACCATGAATCAACATCATGAAGAAATTACAGACGGGTGACAAATTTTAGGAAAGACCTTGATAAATGAATGAAGCAGCACAGCAGATGCAGATGCTTCCACATAGGTGGACTGCATGGTACAATTAAGCCTCCTGTCATGCTCTGTGGCAGGTATGGAACTGCTGAGCAGCTGATTCGGGTTTTCGTATGAAGATGGCAAAAGGAAAAGGGTTTATTGATGGGGCACAGATGGCAGGAGCTTCTGTCACAAAGAGTGCTCAGCTAGTATTTACATATGAGCAGTGACTGAAAAGACTGCTGTATTTATATCTATGGCAACAACATCAGTAATTTGGGTTGGAAAGTACGGTCAACAGCATACATCTGATGGCTGTGATAGTCATGCATTAGTGTGAAATGCGAGGTAATATCAACTAAGTAATAGCATCTAGTAAATGCAGGAAAGTTCAGTGATGAATTTACAGAGAGGAACATCGTAGTAGGGCAGCAGTGCATAAACCCTTATTGCAAAGATCAACACACATTTGAGAGTTCAGTTGTGCGTAAACCATCAGCAAGTGATATGATCCAATGAGTCATCCTTCACCGCATTCTTATTAAGTCGGGGGAAACCATATGTGGTATAAACCTGCTACAGGCCTGAATGCTTGATCCCTAAAGTGAGGGCATCTGGTGGCTCTGTTATACTGTGAGGAGCTTTTCAGTGGCATGATCTGGATCCACTCGTCCCCTTAGAAGGAAGAGTCACTGCAGTTTAGTATTAAGTTGTCCAGAGTGATCACCTTTATCCTATGGTGAAACATTTTTGTCCTGTGCCTTCATCCATGGGACACAGGGGGTCACTGAATGCTTTGATGAGTATGAAAATGATGTGAATCATATGTTGTACCTTTGCAGTCACCAGATCTCAACTCATTTGAGCATCTTGAACCAACATGTTACACAGCGCTCTCCACCATCATCATCCAAACACCAAATGAGGTGATATGTTTTGGAAGAATAGTTTATCCCTCCAGTAAAGTTCCAGAGACTTGAAGAATCAGTGCCAAGGTGAGCTGAAGCTGTTCTGGCAGCATGTGGCTATAAGACAACACATGTTGGGTTTTCCTTGAATTAAATGATTGTTTTTTGTGGCACAGAGCTGGTATAGAAATAGAGCATTTACAATTTGCTGACTGGCAAAATATGGAAAAACTGGAACTCAGACGGCGCAAGTTGATAAAACCTTGATAAAATTATTGATCTATTGCCTCTATTGAAGTAAAAAGGTTTTATAAAATATTTTACAACTGTTTATTATACCCTAAATTTACAGCAAACTTTTTAAGATGAATATTCTATTTTCTGCATCTCCAGATGTGCACTAATCAGTCCATCGTGTACAGAGCACCAAAACGTTGGGCCCAAAGAGTGACTGGTGTCTGATAATCAGAATCAGATCACTGCTCATTTTTCTCTCTTGAGGAATGGGCAGATACAGATGAGTGTACACTGACCCCTGTCTGAAACATGTGGTCTTCCCCTCGTGTAGTTTCATAACTTATCCAGTGAAATGGCCAGTAAATGTGTGTTGTAATCAACTCCGAATCACAATATAGACCAGTGTTCTTGGACAATGACCATAGAGTTTTATAAGTACATAAAGGCCAGACAGGATTGTGATTATTGCAGCCATAGGATCAAATATTACAAAATACACACGTCTATTCTAACCTGACATCTAAATGCACCATAACTAATAAAATAAAAAATAATTGACAACAATTCTGCCGTGAGTTGCATGATTAAAACAGCCTTTTCTTGCTCAGTTTCATATGTTTCTCGCATATAAACTACATTTTGCGTTTGCTGGCAGTATGGTGTTTGGAGTCTGTGCTTCATTTGGACACGGCATTGTTGCTGGCCATGGTCCCAGGAGCTGCAATGTACATATTCCTACCTGCACACTCCTGTTCCTTCAGTCATTTCAGCTCCAGAGCTTCCTATAGGAAAGCCAAATAAATCCCATGTGCCAGTTGGAGAACATATCATCTTTCAGGTTAACATTTCTTAGTACAGTAACAGCTTGTAAATGTAGGGAGCGTGGAAACTTTCAGAATCAGAGACAATAAGCAAAGAGTCAACCGGGCTGGTTAAAGAGGAAAAGAAACAGCAAAGCGAAAAAAAACTCTGCGGTCGGTGGGGCATAAAACAAACTGTTGTCTTGTAACCAGTCATTAGGCTCAATAAAAATGTGTTTTTGAGTGCCCACTGTACGCTCATTCTTCTCGACATAATGCTGCAGACACGGTTGGTTAAGTGTGCCTCATTAGGTAAACAGCTCATCAGAAAGCGTCTGCCGTGGCTTTGACTGGGGGAGGGCTGGCATGCATCTGTGCGACCAGGTTGACAGCTGACTCTACCTGCAGACCGACTAGACGTGAAACCCGCCTCTGTCTCTAATTAGCAGACATGGTCCTATGTAATTTCTGTCCTGTGTGCGTGTCACCGGCTCGTAGGGCTGTTATTTTGCCGAGCAGGGAGAGAGTGGGCAACAGCTGGGAGAGTGCTTAACAGATGGTGAAACAGAGAGGTTGATAGCTGAAACAATGCTCCATGTAACAGCGTGTGTGTGTGTGTGTATGTGTGAGTTTGTACGCAGCGTGGCTGGTTTGCAGTGCTTAGGGGACCATGGGAAAGCAGGGAGAGAGGGGCCAGGGGAGTCCAGGGTGAAGGGGGTGTTGAGGCAGGGAGGAAGTTTGGAAGTGTGCAAGGAAAAGTGAAAGCCCCTTTGGGGGTCATGTGGGATGGAGGGGGGCACTGAGTGGGAACACACACATGCTTTGCACAGGGGAGGTGCTGCTTCGTGTTTGGCGTTCAGTTTTGTTGTGAAGTTTTGTAAGCACAGTGGATGCAGTTTAGAGTTGTAGCTCTTGAAACAGTGCCTGGTTACTTGATGGTTCATTTGAACAGCATCCCAAAATGTAGTTTTCATTCACAGAAAATCGATAATGTCTTCTGTCGCTCATCAGGAGAAAAACTTTTATTGTTTCTGTGCTGCAAGGAATTCACCAGAAAGTGGCCACTCTTTCACTTTGGATTACATTGCTGAACCAAAACAGGGGTTTGTAAGTCTGTAATTAGTTTTGCACATGCAGAACAGGAGTCAACCAAGCCCTCAAAAACAAGCCTGTTTGTCAGCTTTAAAAAAAAAAAAACTGGCATCTGAATACAGCCAAAATCACATGTTGCAGCAACATAAATTACACAAGTTTATGATGAATGTTAAATCATTTATGGTTGCCCTACCATTGTCAATTAACAGTTTTTAGGAAACCAGAGCAGTGTCTGAACTTGTATTTAACTACACCCAAGAAAAAAAAGCTGACTGGCTGGAATGTAAGAACAGGAAAAGAAGAAATGTGTAAAATCAAGATCGGTTTCCTTTTATACTGTGGAAGTAATTAATGTCCCATTGCTGCGTCTTTATTTCTGTCTCTCCCCCAGTGGCTTTAAAATCACCTGTTGTTAAATCAGGCCTCTATCCAAAAGAATTCGGATGGTTTTCCCATCTTTCTTACAAACGAAGAGAAAGGAAAATTGTGCTGCCTCCAAATTAAACAAATGTAATGTCCAGAGGAAATTAGAAGGGATGTGGCTCCACTGAATGGCCTCTTCTTTGGATTTACATTAAATCTTCTTGGGTAAATTTCTATAGGCTTTGTACACCTGGAATTTTGCAGTTTATTCCATTCTTTCTGGCAGATCCTCTCAAGCTCCGTTAGACTGGATGGGAAGCTTCCGTGAGCTACCATCTTCAGGTCTCTCATCAGATGATATGTGGGGTTTAAGTCTGGGTTTTGGCTGGGACACTTTAAGACAGTGAGAGACTTTCCTGAAGTGATTCCAGCGGTGTCTTGGCTGTTTGCCTTGGTGTCACTGCTGTGCAGACAGGTGAGCCACCTCTCCAGTCTCATGTTGCTGCACTCTGGATCAGGTTTTCTTCAAGGACTTCTATGTATTTGGCAGCATTCATTCTCCCTTTGATTCTGATCAGTGACCCTGTCACTGCAGCTGAGAAGTACAACAATGGTGTGATGCTACCACCACTTTCCATGTCTGCATGTAACAAGGGTCCACTTGGGTCTGCTTGACGTTACATTTATCCTCTATTCAAGTCTGTGAGAGACCATGGACTGCACTACAAGGGTGATGGTGCACATGCTCAGCACTCATACGCGTGCACTCATACAAAATATATAGATATAACCTTCTGTGCATGTATACAACAGAGTCTTCCAAGTGGACCCCCACAGACTTGGAGCATACTATAAAGTGTCAAACTGTCCACATTTGCAAGTACATGAGTCCACTGGTGTCCACGCCATGTACATTTTGTCATCTCCCTAAGTCCATAAAAGTCCACACAGACCCCTTTTCAGTCCAAAGTTTGAGTCCTTGTAGTCTGACTCACTGATTGTAGACTGAAGGTAAAAGCCTGTCATTAGCTGTTCATTTAAAGTGCCTTTGTCCTCCCCTTCCAGTCTATACATGTCACTGGTTTCAGAAAACTGAAAATCACAAAAACTTCCAGCCTAGCAATCTACCACCAGGAAAATTTCTGGTTTCAACGAGAATTTGGATCATGCAGTAAAACAGCCCTGCTATTTTTTTTCAGTGGATTATCCATTTTAATGTGCACATCTCCTCACATGCAAACATCCTACCTAAACAATTCTACCTGTTGCTACTTTGTGCGAACACTGAAGCTGCATCTTTGTCTTAGCGATGCCCAAGACAATTGTGATTGGCTCAAGGAAAGACAAACAAACCAGAGTGTCTTTTTTCCCCCTATAGCAGTATGGTAATGAAGTGCAGTCAGACAATTGTATACTACAGAATGGACTGGCTCAGCGTGGTGGAACAAGGGCAGTAATGAAATAATGCTGGGCATTTATGTGCACACACGGAATACTTACATACAACCTCCTGTGAAAGTATGGAATTGAGTGTTCCGATAAATAATAGTATGATAACAGAAATTACGCATTTATAGGTGGCCACAGCTGTCTGCAGATGTCTGTCTGCATCCATAAGCAAGTGTATTCAAACCTTCTGTAGGGATCATACTAGTCAGATTGTTAGCAGTTCCTGGTGTTCAGTAGAAATAACGTTTAGAGTTCACCTTTCATCAGATAAGAGAATCTTTTCCTAGTCCTTTAAACTCCAAGCAGCTGTCATATGTCTATAACTCAAAGAGTGACTTCCCTCCAGCTGTTCTACCATCAAGACTTGTTTGATTGAGCGCTGTAATGATGGTTGTCCTTCCAGGAGGTTCTCCAGTCTCTGCAGGGAACTTCTGAAGCTCTGTTAGAGTGACTGTTGGGTTCTTGGTCGCCTCCCTGACCAAGGCCCTTCTTGCGTGGTTAATGTAGATCAAATCTAGGAAGAGTCCAGGTGGTTGTACACTTTTCCATTTCAGAGTTATCAAGGCCACTGTACTAATGGGAACACTCAAGGCCAAAGAAGGTTTAAGCCCCTGCCCTGATCTATGCTTCACTACAAGTATATCATGGTGATGTATGGAGAGTTTTTGTCCTGACATGCAGTATAGATTGAGGGACCTATTATACCCAGGTGTCTTCCTTTCTAAGCTCTGTTTAAATCAACTCACTTTAGCACCGGGCAGACTCCAATCAGACACCTTTCAAGGATAATCAAAGCAAACAGGATGCACCTGCCAGACGTCAGAGTGCCATAGTAAAAGGTGTGAATGGTTTTTAAATGAGAGATTTCTTTTTTTTTCAGTTTAGTGTGCAAATGGTAGATTATATTAGAACGCACAAGAAAAACTTTTGTCGTACATTACAAAAGCAATACAACTGGGCAATTTCTCTGAAAATCAATTCATCTCAACTAATATGGTGCTGGGTAGTTACATACCATCATTCAGACAGCCTAATCTAACATAGCCCAGGACTGGCAAACACAGTTCCTCTACATCAATATCATCCCTCATTTTGAAGAGCACTGTCTGCTCTCAGTTTCTAAAGAAGAGAGGAGTCGCCAGAGAAGAAGCTTGATTTAGGGAGGATGAAAAAAAAAAAGCCACCTTGACCTCACTTTCATCTCTGGAGCTGATCCTCTGTCTGGCGTGAATTCTCTGAGGAGCTGGCTGTGGAACAGAGAGTGGCTTTATGCTTGCTAACTACAATGTTCCTCATACAAAATCCCATTTAATTTCTGGAGAGGGTTGAGAGGATGGCTTGAAAGGCATGCTCACTCTTATCTCCAGTGATACTATTAGGCTGTGAGTAATTTAGGCCTGATCCCATATATTTTCCGTGTGAAGTGAAGCCAGTGCTGATGATGCTAATCTTTGTGCAAAGATAATGTGTTGAACAATCTTGAGGGAGACTCTGAAAATCAAAGAAGAGTAATCTTATGCACACTGATGGTTTGTCACTCATCTATCATGTGTCCAAATCCTGTTTGTGACAGATATCATTTCATCTCTCCTCATATTTCCTGCATTTGACATTTAGGGAAATACTTTTACTCGCTTTATTGCCCTCTGATATCTGCATCCTAAATATGAAGCTACAGCCAGAATAAATGTGGCTTAAAGAAACAGTTTGGCACATAGCTTCCCATAAAATGGGAAATTACTTGCTCTGGTTTTTGTATGGGTTGTATTGAAAGAAATGCAGCATGTTAAGGAATGTTAATTGAATGTTAGGGAAATATAAAGGTGTTGGTAGGCAGATTTTATTACATTTGCACAGAGCCAGGCTAGCTGTTTCAGCCTGTTTTTAGTCTGTGTGGCAAGCAAATTCAGCTGCTGCTGGTGGTTTCCTGTTTACAGAACCAATAAGAAACAAGCACATGTGCTGCTTTAGCAAAAGCATAAAAAATGGAACATTGGGTGCATTCAAGCCGTTATGGTGGCTAGTACTGCTGCTTTACAGCTAGACAGTCCTGGATTTGAGTCTCCTGGTCAGCTGGGGCCTCCTTTACATGGTTTCACAGGGACTATAGGTTTTGTCCAGGTTCTCCCACAGTCTAAAGACATACTAGCATTCAAAAGTTTGGGGCCACTTAAAAATGTCCTTAGTTTTGAACAAAATGCAGTATTTTTTCAATGAAGATAACATTAAATTAATCAGAAATACAGTTTAGACATTGTTAATGTGGTAAATGACTATTCTAGCTGGAAACGGCTGATTTTTAATGGAATATCTCCATAGGGGTACAGAGGAACATTTCCAGCAACCATCACTCCTGTGTTCTAATGCTACATTTTGTTAGCTAATGGTGTTGAAAGGCTAACTGATGATTAGAAAACCCTTGAGCAAATATGTTAGCACATGAATGAAAGTGTGAGTTTTCATGGAAAACATGAAATTGTCTTGGTGACCCCAAACTTTTGAACGGTAGTGTACATCGTAGGTCAATCACTGATTTTAAATTGGCTGTGGATGTGTGGATGGCTGCTGCCCTGTCCAGCATGTACCCTGTCTTTCACTTTATGTCAGCTGTGATAAGCTCAAACTCCTATGCGACTGTCTACAAGATGACACAAATGGATAGATGGATTGTCTCTGTTTCAGTCGTCCATGCTACCGTGCTCGATACTATGCCAGGAAAAGATGTAGTATGTCCTGATCATTCTGAGCCACAATCCTCTGCGTAGGTAAAGATGTGTCATGGTGTCTTCCTAAGAAAATAAGCTACAGCCACTAAGTGCTCACACACGCTGCAGTCTATGATGGAAATATGTGACAGATTGAGGCGCAATATAATAAACAAGTAGTATGTAGTAGTTGTATGCATACTGCATGCAACAATATGCACTTTGCGTGAGTAGTTGCAGTACATCCTGAAAGTCTAAAGTATGCGATCTGGAATGCAGGGATGGTTTATGATTCTGGGAATGATTTCTGAGCCAAAAGGTTTTATAATATTTGGAAGTATCTGAAGTGCAATTCACAAACACTGTTGTAAATCTCACTGACACACTTCAGGAGCAGATTTTAGTAGTTACCGGATCCAGTTTCAGAAAAAGAGTAGCTGTGAGAAGAGACAACACAGGTGGCAAACTCACAAGGGCAGTGCTGCACAACAGTGACCTTGGTGGTACTGGCAGTCGGCTTCAGCAGGACGCAGCCCTCGCTCACGGACGGAAGTGTCCACCCAAGAAAAGACTTCACACCAGCTCGCTGCTGCCTCTCCTGCACTTTAAGAGAGACAGAAATATTTCACATGTCTGCTCTGACTGCAGGCCTGCTTTACCTTTCAGGTCAACCCCCGCCCAACCCTCTGTGTTCGTCTGTCGACTATCATTCATCACGTAATTATGGCTTTTAGCAGAAGGTGGTCCAGGGGTTATCATTTTCCCTACAACTTCACAAGAAAAGAAAGTTTTGTCTGCCCTCATATCATCTCATAGATTCAAAGGTGGAGACTGGGGTGTCTGTAAAGGTGCTGAGGAACACTTCAGCAAGGCAAATTTTTTCACTTGAGAGAGTTATGACACCTGTCACAACACTTGGCCATGGTGGCTCTGTTAAAAGAGCCATAATATCCAAAACAGAAGCATCTTTGGTTTTTTTGGAGGGCCTCCACTGTGGCTTTATGAATTTGCTTTGATTTTGACTCAGCCAATAAGAGTGTGAGAGCCAAAAAGCTAAGATAATCTCAAGGTGTTTAAAAGCAAATGCACTTCTCTATGAATATACACTCCACATCTGGTACTCTGAATAGATTTAAACAAACACTCTGCTAAAATACTATCTGGCACACTTCTCAGTGGAAGAGTGCTCTGAGAAAATAGAGATGGGACACACTCGGAAAAACTCCTCATTTTTTTCACTGACAGAGTTTATGGCTTTACATGAGTGTCTTTGCGATTAATGTCTCTCTTTCTGTAACTGTGGATGTGCCCTGTAAGGCCATCCAAGGTAAACGTCAGCTCCAGTTCCACTCTCGAGGTGTCTTAAATTTTCGTCTTTACCTGCGCATGAAACTGCAGTTGTGCAGATCTGTCTGGAGGCCCAAGTGCATCTACTCAAAGCTACAAACAAAAACAATGAAAAACAGACATGCTGTTTTTTTCGTTGGAGTGCAGGCAGACAAAAACAATGTGTTCTGCCAATGATTAGAAACAACTGTACAGAAAATTGTTCCCAGTTTCGGGGGGGTGGACATCATGCAGATACTGCTGCAGGAGAAGCAGACCCGCTGTGATCCCTGGTTTCCACAATAACATCCCCAAGGAGGAGGAGGAGACATGAGCAAGAGGCAGAGGGGAACCATTATCTGGGCCAAAGATGGGTAAAAGTAGATCAATTTCAAGCTGTTGAAGTGCTTGTTTGAAAACAAAAAGTGGGATGCTACATCATGTCAATCTTTCAGATTAAATATTGCAGACTATTATTGTCTGACATGAACCCCATGGAGAATATAGGGTTTAAAATCTTCAAACTTGTCATAACTGACAGCCAAGCTTAAAGTCAACATTCATTTGTGGTTTCTCCCACAAGTCAAACCCAGAGACCTGTACTGGTACTGTACTGTACCAGTGTATCTTTTCATTGCTATAAAGGTGTCTGATCTTAACTACAAATGCAATCAAATAAAAGGACCAGCACCAGATGACCAATCACAAACATGGACAGGAGCCATATATTTCTCACAAGAAGAACAAACTACAATCCTGAAAAAATATGAGGAGTATTAAAATATTATACAGTATAAAAGCAACACATTGACCAGTGTAAGGAAGAAAAATTGGCACGCGCACACACACACACACACACACACACACACACACACACACACACACACACACACACACACACACACACACACACACACACACACACACAAAACGCAAAGTGAAAGCATTAATAATGGACTTATCAATATATCATGTCTTTTTGTGTAGGTGCTGCTTCAAGACAGATTGAAGATTCTGTTTAATTATCATCATGCATCACAGGAATGTATAGTGAAATTCCAAATGTAGCTCCTTTATGTTACTCGTAAAAATATATAATAAAGTAATAACAATACTTTAACGCTGAGGTGGAGGAGGATTTCAGTGATCTAATACTTAATCTCATTCTTCTTGTGCCTTATTCTTTCAGCTGCAACCTTGGCTGTGTTAAACAGTTTTGGAAGCAAGTAAAGAACAAATATAAAAAGAGAATTAAAACTGGTAAGCAGACTTGTAAATCCTGAAAGGTCAACAAGCCATCCAGTGCAAGGCTCACTCTACAAAGGCATATAGAACAATGAAAAGGCTTCAAATTGCTTGCAGCTTTAGAAACTTCCCCTCTGAATCTTCACCAGAGGCTCTGCAGGATGTTCCAGAAATAGTGATGTTCCTTACCAAAAAAAACCCCAAAACTGATTGATCTGCAGGCAGTGTTTTAATCCGCACTGATCTGTTTGAAGTGCAGCATAAGTTGCCATGGTGACATACCCAAAGTTCAACCTAGAGTTACCTGGTTAACCTGCCTCATTCTCCAAAGTGAAAGTCCTACATCAAACCTATTGCACCATTAAACCATGTTCTTGCAGACTGTTGGTATTTATAGAAGCATGATATTCACAAACATGTTAGCAGAATTACCTCTTTACCTAAAAACACCATGAGAGCTGAGTGAGTGAGCCAAAACAGAAAGTATGCTGGAAAAAACAAGAAAACACAAGAAAAGGCACTGTATAATCAGGCGATAATTCTCTGTGGTTTTGTTACAAGCCCTTTCACATTCCAGATAATAATTTGATCTACTGCTAAAATGGCAATACTGATTATTGCTGCTTTAAAGGTAAAATTAACAGAAAAACTGGTCACAGGAAGACAGTGAGAATATGTTTCACAGTAAATTTCTACTACCACCCAAAAGAAGAGAGTGGGTGGCAGAGACCTTTTGCTCCTTATGTGTCAGGCCTGCTTTAAGCTCAGACACTTCTCTATCCATCAGCTGCCACATGTCAACATCTAGTGTCACCCAGGCAAAAATAGCTCCGGCCTCTGGCCCTGCAGCCCCACCGTCCACTGAGCCAGAGCCACCTGTCAGCCACAACACAGGTTAAGAAGCCGGTCCCCAGACACAGATGGACAATCACCGCTACCTCATGTGTTTGCTATCACGGCTACAGCCAGGTTTGGTGTCTCGGAGCAGAAGACTTCATAATCATTACCTCATTGGTGCATGCTGGAAAGGCTGCCAGGAGAGCTATTACAGAGACATAAAAGAGCAAAGTCTGAGGTCATTTCTTGGACCGTAAATGACTTAAGATTGAACATTTCCTATGGAGTTAACTGGATAAAAAGCCTCCATTCATATACTTTCTCAATGGCCCAAAATCAGAGACATTGAGACATCTAAAACAGGGTTTGTCGGCTGATGAATGAGGTGATTGGTAGAGTCTGTTCCAATTTAAGAGGCTCGAATTATGAAAAATGTAAAAATCTTCCATGATGAATAGCTCTGGGTTGACATTAGGATTTCCAAAGAGTTTGCTCAGTGGAAAGCTGTGGATGTACCTGTTTCCTCATTTTAGATGTAAGTGCAGTAGTGTTATACAAGCCATTCTTATATACTACAAGTTATATTTGATTCTACAATCTCAACATTGCAAAAGTATGTGTGGTAGCCAAAAGCGATGGTAACAAATTTCAGTTTTGTCTAATAATTGTTTGGAACACGATTCTTCGTTATGAACACCAGCACTATTGTGTATTTTTAGTCAACCTGACCTCTGGTGTCCAGCTTCCGTAAACACTCACTAAAACATCAATTGTGTTGCAACCGGCAGCTAGAAATGCGTTGGGAATTCCTGTTTGAGGCATGTTTGCCAAAAACCTTCGTGCCAAGCTGTTTAGGAAACTACTGAGCCTGTAAGCACAAAACTATATACTCACGACTCCCTTTTCAACATCTATATCTTTAGTAGGATGGTTGGCTGGGGACTAATAGCCACACAAATGTTTCCAAATATCATGGATGGATTGCGTTTTTGGATAGAAATGAAAGGCTTCATAGAGCAAATAAATCAACCCAGATGACTTAATATTTTTCCTGTTATTGTGAATTATTGACAAATGATTTACTACAAATCTGACTCAAAACATTCTACTTGGCAAACATCCTAAGAGATATTATTTTTGCTAAGAAGACACAGCTGATAAGCTGATCAGTTCCTGAGGCCCAGTAGGACACCACACTACTTTTCTTTATCTATTTCATGCAAATGGATGTTTCGTACATGCGCTATTCTTCTTCCTGGAGGAGCTGTGATTAAAAGATCATGAATACTATCTTGGAACACGTCCTGTTGCAAACCTGAAAATAAATCATAGATTAATCCAAGCAGTCTAGACAGAGGTAGGACTGAGGTCATGACTTCCAGACTGTTTTGAGCTGACTGGCTCTGCTGGACACTGGGCAGCACGGAAACCCAAACATTAACCAGCCAAGACATTGGTTATGTCAGATGTGGATACATTATGTAATGAGATTTATAAAGACACAGAATAAATGTCTCATAAAATAATTGTTTTTAGTGAGTTTACTGTAAAAACGTCTATCAGTATGTCTGTGACTTTATGAACAATTTGCATTTTGTACAATGAAGCTATTCTTACCTAATAAAACATAGCAGTGAAGCTGTAATTGCGTGCAATACTCTTGCTAAAGTAAAAGTTGTAAATACTAAATAATAGAGCTAAAGAACAGTTCATTTTTCATGTTGGCATGAAAAGCTCTAATGCATGGCATGGCATTTTCAGAAACACACAAACTTTCTTGATGAGAGTCAGAAGAGAATCAACACCAATTTCACGTTTGTACTATAAATGTAAAGCTCCAGTTAACTCTGAAAAAAACTGCAGTCTTGGGTCTGTGCCATGGTAAAGTTCACCAGCCTACAGTCACCTGTAAAGCTCACTGCAGTAATGGGTCACCTGAAAATGATGCATTCAGGTTTTTTGAGTTGTGAATTTTTAGGACTTTCTAATCTTACACTGACAATTCAGTGACACTCATGTCTGGTGACAGGACACCCAGATGACAAATTCATGTATAACAGCCAGCATAAAGCTCAGGTATCCTAACTCAGCACATCTACACTGAAAGGAAAACCTCATGCAACCAAGTCCAAACTTGAATAAAATGGAAAAAAAAACTCTTTCTTAATCGAGACAGCGACTGGGGTAAGATCTGTGAGCAATTTTCTCCAAATGAGCAGCCTGTGGGGTGAAGAAACACAGAGAAGGAATCCAGCTGGTATCTGTGCCCTGCATGATCCTGAAGGTCCTGCTGGTGGATTTCCCCTCTGAACATGACCATGTCTTGTGGACAATATAAAGGAATATAAAAGCTAAATTGTAGGGAATGCACCTAAATGAAATAAGATGACTGCCTTTAAAGTTGTCGTGTGATGCAAATAAGGTGGGAAAAGAACTGTGATATTATTGATGCCTGATCTTATCGTTTTTCACCAGTTTTCTTTGTGTTAGTGTCACTCGTGTTTCAGAGCTAAAGGACTTCACTGTCATTCCAGAGACTGGCTGCTTGTCTGCTCTAATTCCTCTGCATTTATTTACAGCACAGTGACAAGGACACTTGATCTTCCCTTTCACAGGGCTATATCTGTGTTACCCTGTTGTTTTTTTCTGCCAAGACAAATAAGGAGCACATTTGTGAACAACGTTGGAGGCAGGAGCTCAGAAATGGCTAAAACAAAGCAGGAAACTGGTGTATACTGCCATTAGGGGGAAGATATTTAATCTTTTCAGTACCTTGGTCTAGTTCTCCAGAGAGGTCTTCTGTTGAAACTGTGCCTGGACTCAGATCTGCTCTGAGTGCAGTCACAGAAACCAGTGAAAATAAGTGTTCAACTGCCAAAGCTTTGGTTTGAATAACAAAATCTGTGTGGAATCTTTTGCAGGAGCTCAAATACTTATCAGCACCTTCTGTTGCACAGAAGCTTCACTGAGTAACATCGGCACTGGACATTGTCTTTCCAGAGAGGGGAATCCTCTGAGTTCTTCCTTCAAATGTCCAACAGAGGGAACCTGTGAATCTCAGATCACAAAGAAATGTGTAACTGACCCTTGTCCTCTTTTAGGAGTAAAATGAATCATTCACAGAACAATACAAATGTAAAATGAAGAAAGATTTACCCAACGATTTAATTTTGACTTTGTGTATATCTTTTAAGTATACAGTTCTGATCACCTGTATCCTTGACAAGTGTTTCTGAAAAAATGTGTTGTTTATTTGTTTACAGAGGATAAGGTCAGCAGAGACAGCAAAGTCCACTGTGACAGCAAAATGTCCACAAAATGCAGATGTGTTTGGTATATTCAACTAATTTACAATAGAAACGCAACAACATTCAGAGAATATTTTAACTATTACAATGGGGAAGCATTGCTAAGTCCTGTGCTTTCAATGAGCACACATAGTCTGAGTCACTGGATGTAGACTGGGAGTAGAAGCCTTTCATTTCCGCAACATATTTCACAAAGCATTCACTTCCACTTCTGTGATCCAGCTTTAAAATCCTTTTCGGGAAACAAGAATAGCAACCTCCGTGCAACAGCCTACACCCTGAAAATGGCAACTTTCGTTGAAGATTTGGATTGTGCAACAATGTCAGCCTCTTTGGTCGTTTTAACTGAATTAGTCATTTCATTGACAGAGCTGGCTCCGTTCGTGCAAATATTCCACCAAAACAATTCTCTAGTCAAAGATGCTGGTGCATCATTGCTGGATCCTGGGCTAAGCGCCACCCAAGTTGATTGTGATTGGTTTAAAGAAATACAGGTAGAAGAAAGGAAACAAGCAAGGGTATTTTTCCCCTCTAGAACAGAATGATAGTAAAGTGCAGCCAGATAATTCTCCAGCTCTGACACCGTGTTATAACAATAAACATAGCCTGACAATTGCCTTAACAATTGAACATTATTGGCCTAACAGTTAAGTCATATATAAAACCTCATTTCTTAGTGACAGGGTTGTTCAAACAGTTCCAGAAAAATGACTGCATTGTTTGTTTGTCTGCATGCCTAAACCAATCTATGACTACGTCTCTCTGACATAAAGTCTGTCTAGATTCTCATTCACAGAAGTCATGATAATCCTAAAAGCTTCAGTAGACTTTTCTTTTTGGTGCTGGGATAAGAGGTGAAGCATCTTCTAGAACCAAAAAAAGTCCAGTTCCAGATCTCTGACACAAACTTCTTGTGAATTTGTGATTCATGACTTCAGTGTGTCTAAAGCGTAGGCACAACTGGTGGTGTTACTATACAGTAGTGGAGAATCTCTTCAGCAGGCTGTCAGAAAGGATTGTTGGTTGGGTGATCAAAATGGGAGACATTTAACCTCACCCCCTAAAGGTCGAGGCAGATGGCTGCTCTCACTGAGTCTGGTTCTGCTGAATGTCTCTTTCTGTTTAAAGAAAGCTCTTCCTCTCCACTTTCACCAAGTGTTGTTCAAAGACAATCATGGTATTCGTTGGGTTTTTCTCTATAATACTCTAAGGTCTTAACCTGAATATTTAAACTTATGAGGTCATTTTGTATTGTTATTTTAAATGTGCTGTATAAATAATGGTGACTTGACTTGTCATTTACATAGAGGACCACTGCTTTTGTCCACTATCCATCCATGACCATGATCTTCCAGGAAACTTAAATAAGTAGCTTTGGTTGCCAAAACTTTACCGTTACATAACAATGGCCTATCACAAATGTCCATACAAATAGCTTTTATGCTCATGTGGAGGTCACTGATGAACCTACATTGACATGTCTGATACATATTTACTTGTAAGAACAGCTAACATGTTAACAATGGAAATTAAAATTTAAAAATTCCATTTAGCTATTTTCAGAGTTGTGGTGTTGTGCATGTGGATTCAGTGTCATGTTGTTACAACTGACTCAGACTCTTAACTAAAATGGATCCATCATTATTAAGTTAAACTCAGTAACGCTTGTACTTTTCTTACTTTAAGACAAAATGTGTGCTTTGAAAAACGACAACAGGGGCTTCAGATCCAAAAATGCACGCTCCTGTTTTCTGTGTCTACTTAATTTAAATGTGTGACACAAGACTGAGCTGTTTTTTTGTCAACTTTGCATCTTTTGAGGAACAGTGCCAGGATTTGATACTCTAAAAATGTCGGAGTTTGCCTCTAAATCCCAAGTGTAGGAGGAGATTTGCAATAATAATGATAAAGCCTTTCACGCTTCCAAGTTTCTTCAGAACAATTAACCTTGAAATTCTTCCCGGCTTTGTTTTATTCAAGTATGTCCAAAAAGCTAAGCGTCAGAGAACATGTGATGAGAGAAACTATCATCCTTTAAGCACTTCCAGTCAACGGAAAACGTTTTGTGAATGTTGGTGTGAAAAGGTGTTCTTTCCATGTTATTCATCATATTCCTTTAAACAGTCCATGTCAACAGGACACCGTCTGCACATTAGACCCAGGGTCAAACAGACACCTGCTGCCAAGAAGAGCAGCCGCGTAACTGACAGGCGTTAACACTCCCGTAACTACACTGCTAAGCTGTGTTAAATACGCTGCACTGCGTCAGGGTGTGCTGCTGTCTTCATCCAACGGCATCACAACGCATCTGCAGGCCTTGATTAGCACTCCCATCTTCTCCCCACGAGCTCCTCCTTGTCCCCCTCCTCCTCGTCTCATTTCACACTAAACAAAGTCGCGGCGGGGTCCGATGGCTGGAGCCCCCTCTCTCTTATCACCTCACAGCCGGAGCTGCTGGCTGGGCTGATGAACTTGGCTGGAAGGAATCTGCAGGCTGCTCCACTTGACTGAGCAGAGCTAATGAGTCAGAAAATCCCACAGCCAGGGCTTCAGGGTTCACCATGGGCATCGGGGGAAACAGGTAGTTCAAGCTTATAGCGGCGAGGATGAGGAGAGCATTTTGCAGACTGTCGAGCTCTGAGCTGGAGAGATGAAAAGCTACAAGGACTTGAAGGAGGAGAAGGCGTAGTAGGAGGAGGAGGAGGCGGAGGAGTGTGAGTGGATAGAGCAGGGATTACCCCTTTGATCTGCAAACCATGTCTGTACCAGGGAGGCTGGGGGACCTCAGCTCTCAGCCAGGTGCACTCTGTTCATCAAACTGCTGCCAACCCCCCACCAAGCTGCCCCCAAGGTGTGAAATGTGCCCCCAATCCCTTTCTTACATGCCCCATCACACTGGAGACCTACAGCAGGAGAGAACTGGTACAGGAACAGACAGTGCAGAAAGCTGGGTCAGTATCTGACCGTCACAGGGGCAGAGGAATCGCTGGTTATGGTCTACAGGAATGTCTTGACATTCTGACAACACTGATACCACTTAGCTTGACGCAAAGAGCCACGACAGGGAAACGGCCTAACTCTGAGCATATTATTACAGGCAAATTCACACATTAAACTTTAATGTTTTTCCTGTTGTTTCTTTGAAAGTTAGTGCCTCCATTTTGTTTTTGCCACCACGAGCTTTCAGCAAGTGTGTCACATTTTATGAAAAGGCCACCTAGTACTACAATTTCTAGAATTATAGTTGCAAATTTTTTTGAACAAGTTCAATAAAAATAACATCAGTACCTCAATGTTTGAAAATTAATGATACATTGGAAATAAAAGGCTCAATTAGTGTACGGAAGTGTTGCTTGTACAATGTTTCCAAACTAGAGAAAATTTGAAATAGTTCACATGGATTTTTATATATATAATAACTATTTCGTGTTTAGCCATGCTGATTAGTTAGATTCCTGTTGGTTCCTGTTAGTGATGGTTTATTCTCACACACAAAAGGTAGTAGAGTTCTGCAATAGTACTAATACTTATCACTTAACACATGCTTCCCTGTGGCAATATTATTAGGAAACACTGCATAGATTTCCATTCCTATGCAAATGACACCCAGCTACATTTTCTAGTAAGCAAGATGAAGCAAATCCCTCAAACTTCAAGCATGTCTTGAGGACATAAAGACCTGGACGTCCTGTATTTTTCCACCTCTACATTCAGAAAAATCTTAGTTTATTGTTTTTGGCTCTAAACACCTTCAGAAACACACTAGTTGACTATTAAGTTACTCTGGATAGCATTGCCTTGAACTCCAGTGCTGCTGTGAGGATTTGTGATCCATTTAATTCACACATGAAACAAGTCTGTAGGTTGGCCTGCTTTCACCTGCACAATATTATCGTAATCAGGAACACACTGTCTCAGAATGATGCTGAAAATGAGTACATGCATTTGTTACTTCTTATGCGGACCATTGATTTTTAAGATGTTCTCCCTACAAAAGCCTCCAGTTGTCCTAAAATGGTGTATTTTGAGTTCTGACAGGAACCAGCAAGAGAGATCATATTTCTCCTGTATTAGCTTCCCTTTATTGAGAGAATTTAAAATCCTACTCCTCACATGCAAAGCCCTTAATGACCAAGCTCCATCATATCTTAAAGTCCTTGTAGTACTTTATTATCCCATTAGAGCACTTTGCTCTCAGATTACAGGTAACTTGAGCTTCCAAAAATAAAATGGGAGGTAGAGCAGGCACAGCTTGCATGCTCCTCTTTTGTCACCTTTCCCACTTTTAAGATTAGTCTTTCCTTTTTCGTAAAGCTTATGATTAACTCAGTTGACTGTGAACCATCTCCTGGTTATGCCGCTATAACCCTGCTGGGGTACCTCCCATGATGCCCTGTGCACCTCTAGTCTCCTCTCTTCTATTTCACTTTCCATGTAGTTATATGTTTCTCTCATCTTCTCTCTCTGCTCACTTCAGTCAGGTGAGGCAGATATTTGCCCACTTCAAGCCGGGTTTTGTTTCTTCCTCGAACCGAATTGAGTACTGATTTAAATTAAAACCTGTATAATCTCCTACTTCTGAACATTCAACATTCACACATTCATCATGCTCTTATGATGTTCACGCAGCCTTCCACTTACCTTCTACTCTCTTTTTCTCTCTCTTTCTCTCTCTCTCCACATCTCTGGTATACATCACTGAACATTAACATTTAATACAGGCAAAATGACAAACAAATCTTTAATATAAAAAATCTTTTGTCTAAAAATGCATTTTGTTTTCTGAATAAGAGTGATTCATGGAAACACAAAGAACAACCTGCAAGAAGCACTATAGTTTCTGGCACACAGCCTTCTCTTCTTCTTAAAGGGAAAATCCCTTTCTCACGTACGTGTACAGTAATTCCTTCGTTTTGACAGTTCAGATCTGACTTGAGGACATATTAGTTTGAAAGAAAAGCATGAGCGGTAAATCTGATGATTCTATTAACAGACAGTTTTTTGTTCAGACAATATTTCTTCTTTCTTTTTAAGGATTATTATCTTCAAATATGAGGGAAAATGCTTCAGGCATTGTTTAATTAATGTTGGCAATTGTAAAAAACAATGTTCAGTATGTAGAAAGCTATTCCCTTGTCCCTCAGATGGACATATACATCAGATCATTGCTATGTTTATGTGCTATCCGGCTGTCTACCCTTGATATCCTGTCCTCCTCTAATGTCTGCAGACATGATTGGCAGACTGAGCTGAATGGGGCCATTTGAATTATGCATTTGAATAGTAGATGTTGCTGGCTTCAGCTCAAAGCATTCTTCTGTGACATGTGCGGAACATACAGGCGTGGAGACTTTTCCATGCAGTGACCAATATGTTTTGCAGACAGCCTTGAAACTCATCCACGAAATCATAGAAACTGTCTTTGAATGTTTATTTTTATTCCCCTTTATTTCCTGTGTAAGTTGTCTCACTGGTCTGTTAAAAGCTAGAACTTGATGAAGTGTTAATTTACTCATTCCAGTTAAAAGCCAAACCTTCATGAGTAAATGTAGTTCATCGTTCAGTTTAGCTCTCAGCAAAACATCTTTTAAGTAAAACCTACATCTGGAGAAGAAAAGGACACATTCTGTTTTCAGGAAACCACACAATTAAGCAATCATTCTGAGCTTTACAAGGACAATGGATAGCCAAGAGCCAAAAGATGCAAAGAGAGACAGACAGTACAGATTTAAAACTGGAACTATAGCATGAAGGCACGGACAAGAGCCACAACTAAGACAGATTCTTTGGAGCTTATTTTCTAAATGTTAACATGCTGTGAACGCAGCTAAAATTGTTAAATATTTGGGACACTTGGCTTTAGGTTTTACCCGTGTATTTTCTCTCTGCGCGTTTTAAAGTAGTTGAACATCGAGACAATGAAGACCTATAATCAGCAACTGACAGTGTGGTTACCTCATACAGTAACATTCATCATTCTGACATCCATTCTTAGCTGCAAAGCAGTAAAAAAAAAAACAGAAAGATGAACTGCCACTCAGAAACCTGACGAACCCAGAGACTGTCCCTCTCAAACTTGTACTTTTGTATGAATGAACACCTCAGAGTGCAGCAGAGACTGCGTGTGCATGTGTGTGTGCGTGTGTGCGTGTGTGCATGTGTGTGTGTGCGTGTGTGTGTGTGTGTGTGTGTGTGTGTGTGTGTGTGTGTGGTGTCTGTATGGGCATGTTCTGGGGGTTGCAGGGTTTTAGAGGAGGGAGAAGCGGTGAAAATCAAAGCATCAGGAAGGGCACGGGGTTGAGTGTGCTGTGTGTGTTTAGCCCACAGCCATCCACACTGCAGGACACCGTGGAACATGTGATGGGGATGATCACCCCTCAATACCCAGCCCCTGCCCACACCACATCCCACCCCACTCGCCCGCAAACTGTTCTTTTGACCCAGATCTCCCACACCTTCTCCCAACAAACCCCTCGTCTCTTCCCTCTCTCTTTTTTCCCCCCCTCCTCTCCCTCTCACTTTCTCTCCTCTTGCCACATCGGTTGGATCTTGTTCCGGCCTCCAGCCACGAGCCCCAACAGGCCGCGGTGCAAACACAGAGCCTCAAGTTAATGTAATGAGCCAAAGAATGCCACCTCTCAGGTTTGAAATCAAGTGTGGAGTGACCAGCGAGAGCGCAGTGGTGGAGGGGATGTGTGCATGTGTTGTATAAAGAGCTGTGGATACAAAACAGGAGGCACGGGAATGGAATTAAAAGCAAAGAAAAATGAAGGGAAGAGGGGAAAAAAAGAAGGACAAATGCCGGAGAGAGAAGTAATCCACATGCAAAATCTGCTAATGCTAGCACACTCAGCATGTATAAATAGAAAAATGCATGTTTTAACATGAGTGTCACGGCTTGACTTCCAACTAAAACAGATGAGTCTCTTTTTTCTCTGTGGAAAAAAAAAGAGGAAAAAAAGTCCAGTCATGACCCCACATGCTATTTCCACCTCAGCTTTTTGTACACGGAATTGTATCACTGCTGAATTCAAATGGAATGAGAGATGGAAAAAAAAAGATAAAAGGAAGAGATGACAGATATACTGTATATATAGTTATACTGGAAGATAAGGTAAGCATGAATATTTGATTTCCACAGGTGCTACTTTGACACTTTTGGATCATTTCCTTCTCATTTTTTGTCATGTTCCATACCAGACTGGTGAATAATCACCTTATGTTGTGTGAGACTATGAATGACTACAAAGGAAAATAAATGTAGCGCCATGGTTGTTTCCATTACATTTCAACTATTACATGACATTTACAATAACATTAAAAGTGCACACTGGTTAAACGATGTTTATTTATTATAGTTTTCAGTCTCAATGCCATATTTTAGATTAAAAAAGCACCTCAGACCAGTTAGTCAAACCCTGATGAGATGTAGCCCACTAAAAGTAAACAAATACACCCCCCTAAAGCATTCAGAAGTCAGATCTAGCTGCTTCTATGACAGCTAAAAAGAAGACTTTCACATCATAGACACATGAAACTGACATGATCCTCCAGGAACTTCTTTGAAAATGTTGATTTCAGGCATTCAGCACTTAAACACCAAATTTAAGGAGGAATGTAACTGTTTAGGTTTTGCTTTGCTTACTATGTGTTTTAAACGCTAGGCTGCTATTGTGACCAGATCTGTCTTGTCAACCCTCTTGCACAAAAATCACTTAGCCAGTAGACTTGGGTTTGCGTCTTGTGTGGGATCATTACTTTCAGACTTAACGTCTGTTTTCCACTTGCTGTTTGATTTGATTTAGGCACCAAAAGTAGCTTAGGTTTACGGAAATATCAGGCTTTGGCTTGTAATAGTCCCTTTCATAATGTTAACTACATGTTAGAAGCTTGATTAGGTTCAGACACCAAAATTACATCGTTAGGTTCTGGAAAGCATCGTGATTTGGGTTAAAATACGACCCTTTCACGACATGTTTGGAGCTCCCACCCCGTCTAAAGTTTGATCTGCAGTTAGAAAAAACAATTAAATACATGGCAAAGATATGCTGATTAGAATTATATTGGTGATGTGTCGCAAATAAATGGTGAGAAAATTAGCTTCTCTAAAAATCATGCTTGAGATTTGAGTTCAGCTGTGTGTGAAGATCATTTTAGGAGACCGGATTGCCTTGTAAATGACATAAAAGTAATCCTCTGATTAAATAAAAGCTAAATAATGGGACAGTGATGAAAAGTGCATGCACACCCCTGAAACTGCAGTACTGCATATCATCTTATCCATCATTTACGCTTGCTTTAAAAAATACTTTTAAAAAATGGAAATGGGCTATGTAATTTTCATTTTGAGATGATTTTTTCCTGGATTGTTTGGAGACAGAACATGGGGAGAGAGAGAAAGAGGATGACATGGAAACAACTTCAACCTGCTGATTGTAAATTAGCAGCATATGTACATAATGAGCTATACAACCTGTTAATGTTTAATCTGTTAAATTCATGTATAAATGGTTTATTGTCAGCTACCTAGAAAAAAAGAAGATAAATTGAAGATATGTGGCAAACATAAAGAATTTTATGACACAAGCAATCACTTACCTCAGAGTAGGACTCATGTTTTATGTCAGTGGGGCAGATCCAGGATGTTACGGACTTGAATCTTATAGACCGTGAAAAAAAATGTGAGTTTAGAAATGCTGCTTGGGCCACATGTGACTTCTCAAACAGAAACAAAACAGCATAAGAGGTACCAGGTGCGCCGAACGTATGAAATGATCTTGACATGTCTGTTCGTTCCATTAACCTTCAGGTCACTATTCCAGCTTCTGTGTCATCCACTACATCAGTGGAGCTTCAGGTCACAGGTCATCTCAGCAGAATCAGACAGAATAAACCACTTTGATAGTCTCTTCAAACTTTTCAAACTAATTTAAACACAAAGTATGGGTGAACCCCTTAGAAATTTCCCTCATTGAGGCTGCAACTACAATTACTATTGAGGATATGCAGATAAATGGACGCATCTGTTTTATAGGCACATCACCAAAACACCTTATCATCCTCATCCTGCAGGTGTTGTTTGGCAGCTTCAGGATGATAATGACCATGGCTGTAATTATCTAAAATGTAAACAGGATTTCACAATTAAGATCCAAACTCTGCTCAGAATCACCCATGGTGCATTCAAGAGCAGGAAAACACTTGCAGGTGATGCTACAAAACATCAGAGTAAATGCAATGTAATGTCTTGTGTCAGCTAATGAGGATTAATTTAAGGGAACAGTGAGCTCTGATTAGCATCTCTCTCGATCAGAGGTTAAAAGAAAGAGAGAAAACATCTGCTCCATGCTCTCTAAGCTAAAGCTGAGTAAACCACTCCTTGACCTGGGCTAAGCCTATGGATAAAATAAAGACATCCTAGATATTACGAATGGCTAGATTAAACACAGCCTTGGAGAGGTGTGGCTTTTCACCTCCTTGTGGAATTTCTCATATCATGGCCAGGGACAGTGGAAGCTGAAGGAAAATGTGTGCAAAAGGAAGAGAAAGTTGCACCAGCTATGCAGCAGGGCAGCATCCATCCTGCTGGGTTATTATCATTTACTTCTCACAGTATCTGGAGGCTTAAGATGCTCAGGAGCTGAGAAGATGATTTTAAAAACCAACATGTACTCTTTAAAATATCATGTGGGATTAAGAGGAGTCATGTCATAGCGGGGCGGTACTGGAGTCTCTGTACAAAAGGCTGTAGTCCAATAGAGGAAACAACAGAAGCAAAAATAACCATTTGTTTAGAAAAGGCTCAAATTCTTAATGTGCCACATTCTGTCTTGTTTAGAATCAGGAAACAAGAGAGATTGTTCTGGGAACAGCTTAATGATTTCATCCTTTCTTTGTTTAGAAAGAGACAAATCTCGAATGTTGGATAGAAAGCCAGAGAGCAGTCTGTGGAAGTTTCATTCCATGAATTTGCAGAACAAAGCTCATTAAGACTGTTCAGGATTTATAGGGAGGACAATGGAGCTCCACTTTGATAGTGAAATGACAACCTTTAAGTCTTAAAACTAAAACTGTAACACTGATATAACTTTGGAGAGGAGCTGGAAAAACTACTAAGTGTTCATAAAGCGTGAAACTATCTCTTTCGTCCAGCTGAACACTAAAAGAAGAATATCTGCAAGCTCTGGGCTAGCTGAGAGGTTACAGCTTCACAGTGTCTTTAGCTGCCTGAAAATATCCCGATAAATGTCAAAACTTCACAGGGAATGAATAGAGGTGTAACATCATGAAATATATCCACTCTTGACTTGTGGTTTTAAAGGTGTATTCCACCAAAAATACTACTTATTGTTTTGAAGGTCTATTCCACCCAGATGATACTTTATTCATGGTTTTAAAAGTTTATTGAACCCAAAATATTAATTTCTGTGCAAGTACCTACAGTTTTAAAAGTTTATTCCATCCAAATAGTACTTTCTAACCAACAAGTTATGGATTTAAAGGGTCGTTTCATCCAAAACCGTATCATACAAAACAGTTTTTTTTCTCTTTCCATTGTCTGTGGGCTAGAAAATCTCAATCCCCTTTGGAGTAAACAAGTGGTCGCAATGTTTTCTTGCACCCCAAAAATATTGTAAATGAAAATAAATGGTCATAGAAATGGAGCCTTCACTGCAAAACATCCTGCTCATAGAAAGAGGATTTCTGTTGTCAGAAAAGTGCAATCAGCTGATCGGTAATTTCTCTATTTCTTCTGCACATGTGATAGCTGCTTCTGGTTGAGTAGCTGAATGCTGCCAAGACTGTTTCCTCTACAGCTGCTACTACTGCTGCTGGTGGGTTTCTGATACTGCAGCAGGAGGAGTAGTTGGAGGTGAAGACAAAGTATGACGAACATAACAATCATAACCAAAAATAGATGTTTCTCAATCCCACAACAAAGCAACAAAAGTGCAAAAATGTTCCTGTACATGAACTTTTAGCCTTTAGGGTGTGTTAGGACTGGACTTCCACTAAATCTCCACACAGGTCTGACCTCCAGCTCACTTAGAAATGCAGAACATCTAATTTGAAGCGTCTGCATTGTGATTACTGAGCAGCGAAGGTGGGAAAGACAGAAGGATGACCGGAGAGAGAAAATGTGGGCAATATATCTGGCAGATTTATGCTTCCTTGTCTATTATGTGCGCTGAAGTAGGTGTTTGACCTGTGCACGAGGGCAAAGCATGGCCCCTCTCAGTCTAGCTGACTTAAAATAACCTCAGACAGACTTTAGGTCCCTTAAATGCCTCCTAATCATCAGAAGATGGGGTGTGACTGAAAGCACAGGAAGATTTTGACCTTTTAGTGAGAGCTGGTGTGGTGGTTTAGTACATGTGGTGAGCTTGTGGTGCATTTAATGCAACAAATGAATGAATTTGGTCGTAAACATTGTTCATTAGACCTATTAGAGACTTTTATTTGCTAGTAAAGATCATGATGCCATAACCAGGAGTTTAAGGAGCAGTTTTATACTAGCATACCTGACAGGAACATTACTAATGTGAAAAACTTGGTGAATAATAATCAGCCTTATGCAGCGTTGCCACTGATGTGTCATTATTGTGACTGTGCTGCACTCTAGTGGTCAGAAAATGTCAGTGCCTTTGCTACTTTGAGTTCTTCTGTTCCAACATTGTGGGCATGCAGAAAGTCATGCTGCCATGTCACATGTCTTATGTTGTTGTACAGACATAACAGTTGCTGGTTATGTCAATCAATCAAGTGCCATGCCATTCAGCGTAGGCGATCATTTCTCTCCATCTAATACGATCTTTTGCTTTCTGAATTGTGACTGTTGCTCTTTCCATGTATAGTCATGATGTCAGTCTATCATTTTCATTCTCTGTCTGCCTCGGCCTCTGTACACATTAATATTTCCACTTGTGGCAATATATTACAGGATCTCTTTCCTTATGATGTGTCCGAAAAATGTTGGTTGCCGTTTCCTAATTTTGTTCAACAGTTTATAATTTGTATTTAGTAATTTTAAAACAATGGGCTGCACAGTGGCGTAGTGGTTAGCACTTTCGCCTTGCAGCAAGAAGGTCCCTGGTTCGCGTCCCGGCTTTCCCGGGATCTTTCTGCATGGAGTTTGCATGTTCTCCCTGTGCATGCGTGGGTTTTCTCCGGGTACTCCGGCTTCCTCCCACAGTCCAAAAATATGCTGAGGTTAATTGATTACTCTAAATTGCCCGTAGGTGTGAATGTGTGAGTGCTTGTTTGTCTATATATGTAGCCCTGCGACAGACTGGCGACCTGTCTAGGGTGTCCCCTGCCTTCGCCCAAGTCAGCTGGGATAGGCTCCAGCCCCCCCCCCCCCCCCCCCCCCCCCCCCCCCCCCCCCCCCCAGTGAGGATTAAGCGGTGTATAGATAATGGATGGATGGATAATTTTAAAACATCTTCATTGCTTATTCTGTCCGTATAAACTACATCTCTGCTGCAGTGATTTTGCCTGGCATTTTATTTTTCATGTTCCAAGATTCACATCCGTACATTAGAACTGGTAGTAGTAACAGCTGAGAGTCCTCATACGGATGCTAATTGCTATTTTCTTATTTGTCGGTATATTTTTCATTTTAAAAAATGCTGTTTTTGCCATTGCTACTCTTGCTACATTTAATATGTTTCACACCTCCCACCTGAGGTCATCCAAGAACCGTGATATTTGAAAGGATGAACCTGCCTCAGTAATTCTTGGTCTAATTCTATGCTACAGGTTGGGATGACATTTTTCTTTGTCATTTTCATTGGTTATATACTCATCTTAGTTCTCTCACAGAGCCTGACTGTAACATAATGTGGAAAATTACACCTTGGCTAAATCCATAGAGGTGTAGTCTATAAGAAAAACTTTGAGATTCATTACAGATTTGCTCTTCTGTTTGCTTCATGGACAAATTGATAGAGTACTAATTTGGCCTCTAATTTGTAGTTATAATTAATTCTCTGTGTGTATGTACATTTTTACAGATTCTAGAAGCACCTTTCTGATAACGGTGTTAGACAACAAAGATTTTCATCAGTTCATTAATTGTACTGGTAAAATATTGTTTTGTTGCTGTTCTATACATTCTTGCATGATTAGAATCAGGTCTGGCTGCATTTTTAACAAGTAATCAGATTTTAAGGTGGAACACAGCATCAGGTAAAATAATTTTTTCATGCATTATTCAATCGGGATATTTGGGGGTATTTTGCTTGTCTTACTTTAAACTACTAGAAACGAAACATTTAAAACAAATGTGATAAATACATTTAGGTGTTTATTTTATGACACTGTGCTTCCCTGTGTCTTAAGATTACATTAAAATACATATCTTTAAAGACAGTTTTCTCTAAATGAGTTTTCCTCACACTCTGTAAATAAACTACTGTGTAAGTTTAATGTTAATATTTATTAGCTAAAAATGGGAGCGGTAATGCACATTATGTACTATATGAAACATCTGCATAAAAAATGTTTTTCTTAGAATATTAAATATTCAATAATATCACATAAGCTATAACTTTGTGTTGATTGTTTTTCGATAAACCGTATTTTAATTGTTAGTTTTAATGAATGATCAAAGATGATAAGTCGTTTGTCATTATCTGATTTTTGCTACAACCTAAAAGGAAAAAAAGATTTAGTCTGCAGATTTTAACTCAAGGTTTCAAGGAAATTCAACTGAAAAGATGAGAGTATACTAACTTTTTAAACAAATTTTTGCTTAACGGTCTATTATGTGTGACATACGCTCACAACCAAGAAGTAACAGCTGGTTAAAGATAAACACCCAGAGATATACAGCATCAAGACTCCATGTCAAGCAGAGCTGCATTTAAAGTTAAATAAAAGTAGATAACTAATATCAACAACATATATCAGAAAAATACACAGAATGACTCTTTTCGCAGTGTTTCACTAACATGTTACAAATGTTTTCTCACCTATAAATTACCACGTGAACACTAACCAAGGTAGAGATGATTTTATTGTTTTATTCTGATGATAATAATGATGATGATATTGTTTTTTGCATTGAAAAAAAATCAGGAAGTAAGTGTTTATTAATTATTTTTTCTATAAAATTCCTGATGCCAATTTAGATGTAAGACAAAACAACATCCTTACTGGAAAAATGTATTTTAAAACGTGCTTCACAAAAGCAACATTTTCAGTGACAGACAAGGAGTAAAAGGGTAGAATTGATTTGATTGAGATTTGAGTTACACTCGAGCAGTCTGATAAATTGGAAGAGTAAAGTATAGAACATTTCTCTCTGAAACAATACTGATAAAAAGTATTCATAGCAAAGTTCTTCCTGTACTCATGAGCAGTACAGGAATGAATGTGCGTAGTTACATACAACCAGCGTAGGCATCTACAGTAAATTAGCGGATCAAGTAAAGTAATTCAACAGGATGCATTTCAGGCACTTCTCTGAAGTGAGCTCTATGTCCAAGGGTAAATTATTTGAATTAGTTAAATGAGTTAAACTTTCAGGTCATTTGATCCTATTTTCTCTATAAAGTTTTTTGGATTTAAAAAAAAAAAAAAAAGGCTGACTGAGGCCAATCTGCATCAGATACACACTGATCAACAGATAGAAAATAAATTAATAGAAAATATAAATCAATTTAAAAATTTTCAGCCAATGTCAAGATGAAAAAAGTTTATCTTTTTTTAATACATTTTTTTCACCTTTTTCTAATAATATACACTGCCATTCAAAAGTTTGGGGTCACTTAGAAATGTCCTTGTTTTTGAAAGAAGAGCAGTTTTTTTCCCAGTGAAAATAACATTGAATAAATTTAGAAATACAGTCTAGACATTGTTAATGTGGTACATGACTATTCTAGCTTTAAACGGCTGGTTTTTAATGGAATATCTCCATAGAGGTACAGAGGAACATTTCCAGCAACCATCACTCCTGTGTTCTAATGCTACATTGCGTTAGCTAATGGTGTTGAAAGGCTAATTGATGATTAGAAAATCCTTGTGCAATTATGTTAGCACACGAATAAAAGTGTGAGTTTTCATGGAAAACAAGAAAATGCCTGTGACCCCAAACTTTTGAACGGTAGTTTACATTGTTATGAACACTTAGAGTTGAGTTTTAAATAAAATTTGTTATTTCGTTTATTTATTTTATTTTGTAATAGTAATACCAGTATTTGTCTGCTTGTTTTTAATCATAGTCACCTGTTTAATCCATAGACTGTATGGTTTAATCACATGGCTTTGCGACAGTCGCCACGACCCTACTTGCCTGCTTTACGACTGTTTTGGAGGCTGATTCAAAATGGAGTAGCTATCTTTAACCCGAGTCAGGTTCAGCGCTGTGCTCTCGTCTTCTGCTCGATTTTTCACTTTAACAGCTTGTTTGTCGTTCTAAATTTATTACCGCCAGCAAAATGTCGGAAGAGAAGAAGTCCGGCTCTTTGGGTTTCTTTTCCAGCTACGACGATTTGAGCGACAGCAGCAACAGCAGCGACTCGGACGAGGAGGGAGAAAGTCGGAAGAAGAAAACGGGGACAGAAGGTCCGGGCGGCGGGGCTCAGTCCTCCTCACAGGGGACCAAACGAGCTGCTGGAGGGGCTCCTTTACCCAGACCTGACGAGCTGTTCAACTCCGTGTCCAAACCCGCCTTCCTTTATAACCCTCTGAACAAGCAGATAGACTGGGACAGCCTGTCCGTCAAAGCGCCTGAAGAGGTAAAACCTGAAGACGAGCATCACGGCTGCTCACATAACACACGCACACACACACACACACACACACAAGGATATTTCGAGAGATTCATCTCAGCGTGACACTATCACACTGGATTAGATCATAATTTCTCCCTATAGACAGCCACATACATGACTTTACTGCGATAAAAGAAAGCTTTAATCTTGTTCCCGATATTGCTCAGAAAAAACAAATGACATAAGAAATACAGTGCCTTAAGAAGAAAACTGGTAAGATAAGTGTATGTTACTGAAATAAAATATGTAAGCTAAAATACATCAAAATGTTGCAAAGTAAAATGAAATGTTACACATGATAATGAATTTTCATCATCATCGGTGACATTAGCCACGTTATCTAATGTCATTCAATAATGGAAGCTGTTTGAAATGTCTGTGAATCACCACTTTTTGGATTTCGGTCATATTGACCGGTTTGGAACAACAACTATATAATTCTACTATACGAATTCTGTTAAATAATAATAATAAAATTTAGAGCTTCAGTTCTTTTAAACCGGATCCACCAGTGTTTGATTATCCATCAATCCCTTATCTATACACCACTTATCATTAAGGTAACAGGGGGGCTGGAGTCTTTCCCAGCTGACTTAGAGTAAAGGCAGGGGACACTCTTGGCAGGTCACAAGTCTATCACAGGGCTACATATAGAGACAAAAAAATCACACTTGCATTCACACCTATGAATAATTTAGAATCATCACTTAACCTCAGCATGTTTTTGAACTGTGGGGGGAAGCAGGAGTACCCAGACAACACCCACACCGCACAGGGAGAACATGCAAACTTCATGCAGAAAGATCCCCGGCTGGGATGCGAACCAGGGATCTTCTAGCCACAAGGCCACTGTGCTAGCCACCGACCTACTGCACAGCCCTGACACTTTAGAGTTTCCAGTTAGCTTTAGTGTGTGTGTTTTGGGGTTGTGAGAGGAAACCGGAGTTCACGGTGAAAACCCACTCGAACATGGGGAGAACACAAAACTCCACCCAGAAACAGCAGCTGGACAAGGAGAGGAGGTGGAGGTGTATCTGTGAGGCTGCAGTGCTGATGACTGAGCTGCCCTGGAGAGAGGGAGAAAAGAGGGAGAGAAAGATGGTGAAGGTGAAAGGAAAGTTAGAGAGGGAAGATGGGGTGAAAGTGTTAAAAGGAAAGGAAGAACAACTTCAGTGATTCACACATTATCTACATTAAATCTTGATTTACTGATTCATCAGCCGAGTATTACAACACTACTTGACACCTTGTGATATGGAGACTAGTTGTGACCAATGTATTGTACAAGTCTGAGTCTGTTTTACTCTGTAGGGACCAAAGGAGTTGAACCATCTTTGCTCTTTTGCGGACAGCTTTAGATGTACAATATATCATCCCTTCTTCATTATGTTACTCTTAAATGGTTTTCTTGCTGCTTGAAGGCTCCCAGAGAATTTAAGCCATGGAAGACGAATGCTGTGCCCCCTCCTGAGAGCTACGCTGTAGAACCAGAGAAGAAGAAGGGTCCTCCACCAGGAATGGACATGGCAATAAAGTGGTCCAATGTATACGAGGACAACGGAGAAGACGCACCGCAGGCTTACTCTGGCAACGCCCGGTTCTTACCTGCAGAGGAGCAGCCGTCCGACTCAGGTGGGTCCTGCAGGACAAACACACAAGTTTTCATTGACTTAAATGTGTATATATATATATATATATATATATATATATATATATATATATATATATATATATATATATATATATATATATATATATATATATAAAAACGTCAAATGTCACTGTCAAAACGTGAATATGCAGCGCTGTGTTATTTTATCTGATTCCATTTTGTTGTTTTCCACAGTAAAGATCAGGGGTGTCAAACTCATTTTAGTCCACATAAACCCAGTCTGATCTCCAGTGGGCCCCACTAGTAAAATCACAGCATAATAACCTATAAATAACCACAACTCCAACTTTTCCCCTTTGTTTTAGTTAAAAAAAAAGTACATTCTGAAAATGTTCACATTTAGTAAACTATCTTTTTACAAAACATTATGAACCTGAAATTTCGTATGGAAAACAAGTTCAATTTCAACAGTAGCCCATTATGCCTCAGTTCGTCATTTACACATGCATTGTAGCTGCCAGATCACAGTTTATCTACAAAAACACAAAACATTCAGTCACAGGTATCTGGAACTGAACAATGTAGTATTTTACTTCATGATCAAAACAACTTGTCAAGGTCTAGAAATTATTTTAAATTTACAGTTTTACAAATTTACAATTTACAGTTAATGTCGTAATTTTTATCCTTTGTAAAGTCGTCCCGCAGGCCGAAATGGACCATCTGGTGGTCCGGTTTTGGCCCGCGGGCCGTATGTTTCACATCGCTGGTAAAAATAATCGGAGCAGATGAGCCGAGTACGTGACGTAATCAAGTATGCTGGTGTTCCAATTGCACATTAACGATGCGTTCTCCTGTTCTCGGGAGTCTGTACTTCCGAGTCCGAACGGCCAGCGCAATTTAAGTATTGTTGTACGCTACGAAAAACAGGCCGACGTTAAAACAATAGTTCAGCTAATTAGTTCCGTGTAGACGGACCTTTTCTTTCCAGTCGCCTGCGCCCTCCTTGACATGCCTCTGCGCCCCCTCAGGGGGGTGCGCCCCATTATTTGAGAAACACTGCACTATAGTAACTGGTGTTTAAATGCTACCAACATTTTATATGCACACACACTACATGACGTACTTGCCAACTAAAGCCACAAAGAAGATCAGTTTACTTGCATTTGCGATAAACAAGAAGACTAATCTAGGGATTTACCAATATTCTTCTTATGTGTTCAAGGAGACTGAGTCAATATTTGTAACTAATATACATTTGCTGTAAAAAAGACAAACAAGAAGACTGAGTGAACATTAAAGCAAAGCAGTTACTTAAATACGAAACCTCAGTTGTGCCGCTCCATCATGTTGGTGGAAAATGGATGTTAGCAGCAAAAAAATGACTAAACATGCCAAAAACAACACTTACATTTACTCCGGTCTCCACTTTGCCCCTGCTTGAAAACAAAGGCCATACTGTTATATTTGAACAGTGAACTGTTGAGTTATGTAAAAACTATTATTTTCCACTCTCCCAACCAATCTCCTCTGTGGCGATCAGATGAGGAATCTGAGAAACAATCTCTGTCTGCCAAGAAGCGGCGAGTGGAGACCTTCCAGCAGAAGGAGAAGAGGAAGAGGGACATGGGACAAGCAACCTCTGACAAGAACTTTGTAGAAGAAGAGAAAAGGATCCTCAGGCAAAATGCTGAGTGAGACCCAAGCTGTTTGCAGCCAAGAGTTGGTTCATAATTTAAACATCGTATGTCAGCGGAGAACATAAGTGGATGCTGCAAACATACAGGGTCTTTTTATCAATGTGTTGACATACTGTGATTAGCAATAGTATAGTATTTGTTTTGTGTTCAAATGGATGTACCTACACATGAAAGGCAATTTTACTTTACTGTTGTGTTTAACAAAGCTTTTTATCACAGAGGAACCAGGCAAAACATTATTAGACTGTTGATCTGCAACGTTTCCAAGCTAGTAACCCTAATTCTGATTCTCGTATATTTCTGTTTTGGGAATTTTGAGACAAGATTTGGTGTTTTGCAATCTGGCACTTATTTTCACAGTTTTTCTGACCAGTTCTCTTCCAAAGATCCACTGATGATAGATACTGCTAGATACAGCTTTATAGCCTATACAGAGCACTGGCCTTTTTCAGCCAAGCAATCTGATCTAAGACTGTCCATAAGCCATATTCCTATGACTGCAAAGAAGCAGGTAAATAAGTAGTTTTTGTAACTGACAGGAATGAAGGTCAAAACTAGAGAAGTATTTGACTTAAAATTTGGGTGTGTTTATCAACTCAAGCAGTGCATTTTGTAAAAAAAAACAACAAAAAAAAAAAAACAAAACCCAAGAATTTTGTTAAAATGTCTTTATGTTTTACGTATGTCCAATTAAATCAAAACTTCTCATTTATTCTTCAGTGTTGATATCAGGTCGTTGCTTTATTATGTAACTGATCAGATAGAGCTGTGGGAGGAACGCTGCTTCAGACCACACAGGGGTCACTACAGATGCAGTGAGGCTTCAGAACCAAAGGAACACTTTTTAAATTTATCAGGAATCATGTAAAAAGTAAACTGATTTTCGCAATTAAAGTTTAAATTTAATTTGAATCCAGTAATCTGCAAGGTCAGTAATCAGTTGATTCTTAGTTTAATCTGCTGTCAGCGAAAGGTCTGAAGGTTTGGTGAGTTTGCTTTGCCTCCTGTTTGTTTGAATATAATTAACTAAATTAACAGTGTTCTTTGGCTGTGGTGGTGTATTTGGTCTGTGCTTGTGGTTTTTGTTGTATTATACTAAATACTTATCATGTGTGTGTGTTTTGTGTTGACACAGTGACTTTCCTTTAGAAACTAGAGTAAAAATGCTGCAAGTCTGTTTAAATTTCAATTTAAAAAGGTGCCTGTGCTTCCAGCCTATGGCCACTAGATGTCGCTCATAAGCTACACTAGAACTCCCTCCATGTTTAGAGTGAAGAGTGATGCTGGGCACCCAAATTACAACCAGGGCCCGTGTACATATGTAGTGTTTATTAAAAGGGGAGTGCTGAACTTCGATTCGGAAGTTTGTCTCGTCTCAATTCTCTTGAGATACTCGATGCATACAGACTGTTCGGTCTCATGTACCTTGTATGACACGACACTTGACATCGGTGCTGAAATAAACAAAATCAGCTTCCTATAAGTTTATTATTCCAGATTATTGGAGATTATTGCAACATTGTATTGTTTTATGGACCTTTTATTTCTTCCAGCTCACGTGTTCATTCGGTGTTAACAGTTCTGTGGAGAAGTTAATCGTTTCGTTTTCAGTGGTATATTACTAACTATCAACCACTTCGGCAATAAAAAGTGTTGTAATGGAGAAAGATGTTTTGTCAGTCATTTACTTTCATTCTGCAAATGTACTGGTGAAAGGAAATTAGTTTCAAATCATGAACTAAACAGCAAAGAGCATAATCTCATAGAAATGCACATCCTTAAACGATTTAAATGATTGTTGTTTTTATCCAGGTAGTAGATTATTCGTTCCCAGTCATTGCAGTAAATAGAATGGTTTTCTGAGCATCCAAAAAGTTTCCACTTTGCAACAGTTTAGTGATCAGAGGAATTCCTGGCCTATCTGTCATCACGAGTTGACATGAAATAGTGGTAAATATGCTTCTGATAAAATTCCAGCCTCCAGGTATGTGCCTGGCCTTGTCTGAAATGTGTACCTGGTCCTGCACGACGGCAGCAGCTCGCTGATTTTATCTGCCATATTTACAAAAAAATAACTCCTCTCTCCATACTGACTGTATGAGTAACAACCAGCGAGGTCATATCCATCAGTGTGTCAGAATTAGTCATCTCGTTGTCAGTCTAGTAGCTGGAAATTTCCCAGAAGAGTGTTGCTTTTCACTGTGCTGGAAAACAACAGCTCCAGCTTAGTTTTTGTGTTTTTGTGGTATTGAGTTGTTGCTGTCTTTGATATCCACAACATTCTTTTACCGCAGCCTCTTTGTGTTTTTTTAGATCACGTTACCAGAGTGAAGCATTTTTTGGGTCCCACTGGATGTCACACATGGCTGACCTTATCTTCATTTAATAAAAGAGAACATCTCGGTCTTATGTTACGCTTGATACGATCACAGCGTTAGTCAATGCAGTCTGAAAGAAGCACTGACAAATTTCACCTCAATAAAATTCTTAGTGTCGAAATATAATTAGAAGGCTTGCGGTCACTTGCGACTTATTAACTAAATTGCAGGAGATTTCCAATAGCTCTGTGCTGTTTGCTGGTCTACTCAGGGCTATGAGAAGTGTCAGTCACGCCGGCCTTTTATCATTCTGACACACTGACTGGAAGGTCAAGACCTCATGATGGCCATTGAGCTTTCAGGGACCTTTGCTGAGCTGCCTGCCAACAGCTGCTACTACCTGACTTACGACAGTTTCACACAGTCAGCACAATGTCGCAGCTTGTATGTAAATTTAGTTGTGGCTGCAGTCTGGTGCTGCAGGGCACCCAGAGTCAATATGAGTACTTTGTCTACCCCTTTTTTAAATGATAAAAACATGTAAAGTTTGCATGCAAGCAACACTGTCAGTAATATTCATCATCTTAGATTATTCTGTTAGCATGCTGTAACTGGTCAATTAGCACTAAAACAACGTACAACTGAGGAATAAGAATAGCTATTATGTCATACAAAGTGTTGGAGAAAATTTATATTTTTACCTGATGATGGGGCTAAATGAAAGGTCAGGGCATTACCAACATCAGTTGAATGTATCATTTACAGGCCTTGAATATGTAAATGTAGTAAATTTCAGAGCAATCCAACTATTAGTTGTGAAGAGATTACATTCAGAAGTAAAAACATCAGCCAAATAGCATTCATGGAAAAAAAATCCAAGGATCATTAAAGTCAGTGGGTTTTATCATCTAGGAAATATGAATATCTTTGAAGAACTCATGGCAATCCATCTAATAGTTGGTGAGATATTTCCGTGTGAGCCAAAGTGATAGATGTACTGACTTTCCTATCCAGAACCTTGGCACTAAGGATTTAGATTAGATAAGAGAATTTTACAGTGTAATTGTGGTGACATTTTTTCTTGTGGAGCAACTGTAAAACAATAGAAGATTCGCAGTACACTGGTAAAAAAAAAAAAAAAAGATAAAAAGATGAGCAACATATCGTGCTAGAATAGACTAGTAAAAACAGTAAGACAGGTAATAAAATGAAGCAAAGCAAATTGGTACAGAGAACTTAGTTACTGCATCAGAATACGTCGGCTTCTGAGGGACCGTTATATTTCACGAATTGGATACTGGTTCCATGCAACCGACAACCTCCAAACCTAAAAAAAATGAAGCCAACCTGGAAGTGCAGTTCTACAAATGTCCACTTGAGGCTTGCTTCAAAAGTGAGTCAATCCCTACAGAGCCCCTTGTTAAAATGCTCAACTTTAAAGCAGAAATAATCTTCTATTACAACCTGGTACAACAGTCTATGTTGGCCTCTAAAGCTAATTTCCCTGTTAATGACAACTATGCAGGGGTCAAGTTTTGTGTAACTCGCTTGTTTAAATGATATTAAAGCTTATAGTTATGTATAATTAAGGGCGTGGCTGCTTTGACTGACAGGTGGGTGCTGTTATGTGACAGTCCCAGAGATGTTTGAATGACCCGCCTCAGCTCCACTTCTGCTCCACCTATTTGCTCATTTTTAGATTAGCTTGGAGCTAAGAGGAGTCAGACACTGCCGAGATGGTGACAGCCACCACACTGCTCTTCGGGAAACCAGTGGATGATGATGTCACTGAGGGTTCATCCATCTGTGTATTCAGTCTGTGGTTCCATGCCAACACACTCACTGACTCCTCTAAAACCTTCACTCATGCTTGGATGTTTTCTTGAGGCAAACAGTTGCTTTTCACACCAGCAATCTGGCCGATCGTGTGAAACAGATGTTGAGCAGAAAAGAAAACCTCTCTGGAGCAGGAAACCAGCAGATTCCTCTTGTCATTTGTGCTTTCATTTAAGATCATATTTACAGAATATTATTGATTCATGTTGTATCGTTGGAATCTTTTTAGAGAAAATACAAAAGATCAAAGTTACTGTGTGGCTCAGAGCAGGCCTGGGCTTTTATAAACCGCAGGTCCTTCTCTGTTGATCTCACATTGAGCCCGGGGTGGAATTTTCCAAACGATGGTCAGATGGTAACATAATATTGTAATTTACAGTAACATTGTGGTATCGGACCACTGATTGCAGCTGAATATTTCCAAAAAGTTCCCCCTTGTTTGAAGCTGACATAACAGTTCCATTCCTCTATACCACCCAAGACCATCTGTAAAGTGTCATCAGATCTTCAGAAAAAATGACAAAATAATGCTTATAGCTGCACACTATGATATAGGAAGAGGAATGATAAATGGCAGGACGTTTATAGGTCTGCTTGCAGCAGTGGAAACTTTTAGGGGCTGTTACATAAGCTAAATACATTTGATGGATAATAACCACAAATGTCAGCAAGACAGAATATCAAATGCTGATGATGTCCATTTTAAACCATTTTAAACTCACTGGATTCACTAAAAATGCATCACCACAAAACCGACGACAAAGCTGTTCTTACAGGTCATGGATAGTTGATTTTGTGCCACAGAGAGCAGGGAATATATTATGGTAAAGTCATAGGATTAACACTTTAGGGAATGTGCTGGTCAAATAAATGAAGTCATGCAGTAAAACAAATGTTTGTAGGTATTTTTAAGTTGTTTAATAGCTTTCATCAAACTGATTTATTTTAAAGTTCCTGTCTGGATATCAATTTACCCGCTAGAAAGTCATTTCTGTGTGTCAGAGTTACAGATTTGTAGGCATTTTCCATAAAATAATCCCAACCTGCCTTATGATGACTGAGATGTAACTCTTAGATCTGCCCCTCGATCTGCAATCCCCCTCTGCCACACAAAGCAGCTCGAGCACACCAGCTCACCCACGGCTCTGCTCAAACACTGCAAAACTACTCCACACTAGATAATGGAGTAATCCAACAAAACATGTTCGAACTTAAAACTAATTCTGAGGAAGAACAATGACAGTCCCACTCTGCAAGTTAGCAAGATTGATTACCTCTGTTTGCTATGAATCTGTGTTTTTGAGACTGTCATCAGTACACTGCAGTTTCAAGGTGAGAAAACTCTGCAGTGGATGTTTATTTCACTCATAATGTGTTATCCAGCATAAAAAATCAACCATAAACTAACGTTGAGAAGTTTGGGGTTACTTAGAAATGTCCTTATTTTTGAAAGAAAAGCATTTTCTTTCAATGAAGATAACATTAAATTAATCAGAAATACAGTCTAGACATTGTTAATGTGGTAAATGACTATTCTAGCTGGAAACAGCTGAGTTTTAATGGAATATCTACATAGGGGTACAGAGGAACATTTCCAGCAACCATCACTCCTGTGTTCTAATGCTACATTGTGTTAACTAATGGTGTTGAAACGCTAATTGATGATTAGAAAACCCTTGTGCAATTATGTTAGCACATGAATAAAAGTGTGAGTTTTCATGGAAAACATGAAAATGCCTGTGTGACCCCAAACTTTTGAATGGTAGTGTATGTTAAAAAGGTAAAAAATAAAAAAAACAACAACTTTATTTCCACCATAGGGGGTCTTTAAGATACTGAAAACTGTCTTGAGACTAAATTTCAAACCTACAAGTGAGATTTTACAAGTAAACAGTGTGAACATGGCAACACAGACTTTGATGCTCAGAGGGAGGAACGCACATTCACAGCTGTCAGACGACAGAGAACAGTAGCAAGAGACAAGAAGTCTGACCTCTTGTCACAATAAACATTTCAGAGGCTGTCTCTTGATAATGCAGACACAAAGACAGCTCAGGCTCACAGTGTGTGTGTGTCTAAATCAACCGGCGGTGGTCAGCTGACCTGACGGCTGGTCAGAAATGGAGGATCTGTGTGAATTCTGCTATCTTGTCTGTCATCCTGTGGTTTACCCAGTGTGAGCAATGTGAAGCCCACAGAGGAGATCCTGTGAGATCTTCAGTATTTTTAGCTTGCCAGGAGAGATGTGTGGGTGTAACACAACTAATAATGTATAATGCATGTATTTATGTACTTTAAGTGTTCAGTTCTGTTTATTTATTCATTATTATGCTTGTTTTCTTTCTGAAAATTGGGAAAGCACTCGTGCTGTCCATGATGAACTGGGGCGTTCTGTTATTTTTTCAACTAAAAGCATTTACCGTAACAAATGACAGATTCATAAATAATAAAAACAGTCATTAGATGCAGCTCAGTTCCATCGTATTTATCTCCTAATTACAATGGTTAGTGTGATCACTGTCCTTTCTGGCATCACTGACCATAAAATATTTAATTAGTGAGTGGTTTGTTTCCTCTATTTATTGCTACTGCTAAGATGAATTCAGCTTGGATTCTTGATGGCGACAGGAATGAAAGCAGTACAGTGAGCACAGAAGGGAGTTTCAACATCATCCAAAAGCCAACACTGGATGAAATATTATTTTCCTGATTTAGACTGCTGAATTTAACTTCGATGAATCACTGCGTGCGCCTCTAAGTCTGGATGCTGCAACCAATACGGCCTTTTTTTGGTATTTATTTTTGTTATGCACCTTTGTAAAGCAACATGAAAACTACACCCAATATTTTATGTCTGTTCAAACTGAATGTTAATGTTAATATCTCAGCTATCTCAGGCAGGTTAATGTGAGGTGAGATAAGAGTTTATCTTGGAGTATATGAGGTGATACTGAATGCTTTAGTTTACAGCAATCAGTTCACTGACACTGGCTTTTATTATAGTTAGTTATTATGTGGAGGTTGTATAGTTTATAATGTTTGTCCTTACCCTGATTACACCGATAAAACAAAACACTTCTCTGAATTTTGTTTCATGTTTCTAGTTTTAAGCTTGATACCATTCTTATGTCAAGTTATTCCCAGCAGCCTGTTAGCTTAGCTTAGCATAAAGACACTCTGGCTCTGCGCAAAGATAGTAAAATCAGTTTAACGGCACATTTAATACTCACAAATTATCACATTATATCTTCTCTGTTTAATTCACAGCGTAAAAGCACACACACAGTGTGTATAAAAACAACACTTCAGTGTTTTATGGGTGTTTGTGGGCCAGACTATTTCTTGGCTCGAATCTCCAAGAAGTTATTGGTCTTGCAAATACTGAATTATTCCTTTAATTAAACAGTTTTTTTGTTTATAGACCGATGCATTTATCCTGAACTCTCTCATGGAGGAGTTTTAGCTGCTGATTGTTGCTTAAATGGCTTTTTTACTCTGACAAAGCATTAACTTCAGGGTGTAAATCTCACCTAAATGGTATGGAAGTGGGCAAAATTTAAATTTTTTTTGACAGTAAAGATATATTGAAACTTCCACACATGGTTTGAAACCTAATTTACGTGTCCACAACTTTAACGGGGCACAATAAGAATTCCTTTTTTTTTCAGTAATAAAATATAAGTGAATGGCTGTGACAATAATGTGACTCTGGAACGTAAAGCTGCAGGCTCTTGGCAGTGCTCCTCTGACAGGGATCATCCAGCCTAATTTATACCCTGAGAAAGGCTTGTGTCCAAGGGTATAAATTTAGTTGCGGTGTGCAGTGAAAAAAGAGGGGAAGGCCCATAAACTGGCCGGGACAGAGGGAGAGAGCCAGGGACACAGAGACAGGGAACAATGGGCCGCCATCAGGAGGAGAGCCCCAACAGCTGCACAACCCCAAATCCCAACACACTCCCACATGCACATGCAAACGTGCACGGACATACACATATACACGCTCATTCCTTTTATTTTCCTCTCTCTCACATGCACTCTCTCTCTTCCTTGTACCATCTCCGGCCAGGCCGTCTGAAAAGAGGCCAGCTAAGCAGATGTTCTGCTGCTGCCTTCACAAAGGGCACAAGTGACTGAAGGAGGAGGAAAAAAGAAAAACAGAAAAGGGAGACAAACTTTCTCCATTTCTTCTGTCCCTGTTGAGTCAGCACGCTGAGCAGCCCATGACGTGCTTATTTTGTGCTCGTTTAAGTCTTTGTTAATTCATTTCATGGTATTTTATTGATAGTAGATGGAAGAAGTCTGGTGAGGAGTGTTCGTGATTACGGCTTCTATGGTTTTCTCATCTCATCGATTCCACTGAAAGAATAGATCTGTGTCCATTGTCCATTGACAGTATGTTTAAGGAGGTTAAATCATCTCCGACACAAGCTGCACATTGCACACTGTAAAACATCATAATGGAATGCAGTCAAATCATCTTTTCTAGTTAATGCAAATAGAAATGTTTACCCAATTTTTAGTTACTAAAACTTAACATTTCTTATTTTGAAATTGTAATGAATTAGCTGCTGAGGGTTTACCCAACTTATTAGTTTTGCATATAAACAGACTTCCCAGGATGCTAAAAGAGGTAAACTCTTCAGAGACTCTAGTTTGTTTATATTGTGAGAAAGAAAAATTCATTTCATTTGTCAAATAAAGTTACAGTTGATTCTTTTCACAATAATTAAAAACATTCTAACTGTGACAAAGGTTGCTGACTCTGGTTTAAAAAAAAAAAGAAAGACACAAAGAAAGAAAGTCCTGAACAGCTGAGGCTTTAAGTTCTTTGTGTTAAATGAGAAAAACACACCTGTCTTAACCCTCATCAGTACACCTAGGGTCCATGCGGACCCCAGGGGTATATAACTTGTCATATTTTTTATTTGTAAGTTTGATTTTAGTCCCTTTAGGTAGTTGTCACCCACATATTTGCCATCACATACACTAAAGCTTATTTGATTCCAACCAGGTTTGTGGTGTTTATATAAAAAAAAAAATTTTGGGGTCCATCGGGACCCCAGCCAGACCCCAGCTGGACTGTGCATCTTTTATTTATGTATGTTTGTGTTATGTTGGTCTTGTGATGACTGCTTCAGTTGCATTGTGTTTCATTTCAATTCAGGAGTTCTTAGACTAATATTGTAAGCAATATATGTCAGTAATTATCAATAGTCATTTCATTGTTTCCTTCATATTATATCTATAGATGACACTGGTTTTAGGAAAATATACATTGAGAGGATATGGACAGGTACAGAAATGTGAAACAGATGAAATACTACTGTTGGACCCCAAGTGTACAGATTAATAGGTTTTACCACATGTACTGATGAGGGTTAAATCATTGTTTACGTGACTTGTTGATTCAACTAAATAGCTTGAGTTCCTAGGTCTTTTCTGAATTTTCTCAAGTTAAGTAAATTGAGCTCAGCTAGTTTTACACTTTCACAACTCAGAAAATGACTTCAAACTTAAATGAATCAACTGAAGTGCCGTTAAAGAAGTAGATAACTTTTAAGGTAAATGAACTTTAAATAATTTACAGCAGGGGTAGCCAACACGGTGCCCACGGGCGCCTGGTTGCCCGCAGAGACCATGTGAGTTGCCCACTACACATGTTCTAAAAATAACACTAGTCACCATGAAATTCCTTATAAAAAAAATTGGAGTTGCTTTTCTTTTAAAATAAAAAATACTTATATTAATGCAGATTTTAAATTACAATATTTGTTATGATTTTTATTTTTTTAAACAAAAACGTCTTCGGTGTAAATGAACTTTGACCTTGTCCGAGTCAAAGTTCACTGCGCATGTCAAACTATACGTCATTCTGCTGAAGCGTCCGGGCGCAGACACTTTGGGAAGCTAGATGTGGTTTGTTACCCCCCCAAAACATGTCAGAGAAGTGAAAGAGAAAACACTATTTTCACGATGACTGGGAGGAAGAGTTCTTTTTCACGGCAGTGAAAGATAAATGTATGTGTCCTATTTGCGGGGCGACTATTGCGTCGGCAAAGCGGCACAATATGGAGAGACGCTCATTAGCCGCCACAAAGCTTCCATGCTAACTAGCCACCTGGTAGCACATAGACTGTATGCGCACTACGGACAGGAAAAAACCGGGACTTAAAGGCAGCTTTGACATCTGCTACGCGGCAAAAAGTTTCTTCGTGGAGAAAAATGTACCATTAGAAATGCTTGTTTTAATGACGACAGACGGGGCTCCTCCATGACGGGTCGGCATGCAGGCTTCACTGTACGATACAGAGGTGATCCAGACTTCCCAGCATTCCTACATTACCACTGCAGCATTCACCAGCAGCCCAAGATCATAAATGGCTCCAAAGCCAAACAACCAGGACATTGAAGGTGCTGCTGGAGGAGCTGTTAGCTGAACATGGTGACCTGTTACTACACACAGAAACCCCATGGATCAGCAGGGGAACAGTTTGCAGCGTTTTTTGTCACTGTTGGCCAAAATCAAAGAGTTAATGCAGTCCAAAGGGGAAGACACCTTGCTGCTTGAGGACACTGAGTGGATTCTTGCCCTCACATTTTTAATGGACATCACTGGGAAACTGAACCATCTAAACTGTGAGCTGCAAGGTAAAGGTAAGACATGATAAGCTCTGCAATGCCAGGCTTCCCACTAACACGCATTTACAGACAAAGAAAGAGGTAACATACGTTGTCATTCAAAACACCGTGCCATTACACAAAAATGTGAAAAATAATTTGCTGAAAACGTAATGATTTGTTGTTATGATCTGTCAAAAATGTTGCAATGCTGGTGAAAAATGCTGGTGATTAGTACTAATGTGATAGGATTCATTTCTAAATGTGAAAGAGCTGATTATATTTTCTTACATAACTGATAATTTGTACAAACATGGGACAGAGTTCATGAATTGTTCAAAAATGTTACAGAGGTAGTGGTTTGCACAAATGAAGCATGATTTGATGACAGTTGATTTCCTAAAACTGTTAGAAGTGATAATTTGCACAGAAATGTGTTATTTTGAACAAAATGCTGCAAATATGCTGATTCATACAAAACTTACAAGAAAGATATTTACCAAAGTTTCAGAGATGGGATACCTCTGACTTTTAAATATTGGAACAGATTTCCATATATATATGTGTGTGTGTGTTTGTGTGTGTTTCCTACCGTCGTTGTGGAAATCATTGTTAATAATTATTTTAAAGAATAATTAACATAAATGTGATCAGACAGTCTTTTTACATATTATTTTCATTATTATTATTATTGTTGTTTAAAGATGATGGCGCAAGTTTGCTCTTGAGGAAGTTTGTATCAAACAAGGTGCCCTTCGTACGACTCAGTACCCTTGAAGTTGCTCTCAGATTCAAAAAGTTTGGTGACCCCTGATTTACAGTGTCGTTTCTGCAAAATGCAACTCAAACATTAGGAAATCCTAACTTTGTTGAGTCCTATTTTCAGCTGTGCACATTTACTGCACTTTTGGTGCTCGACTGTTTACAGCAGCAGAGAGATGTATATGGAAGTGGTTTTCAACAAATTACAGTTCGTGTTCATGAAAATGAAGGAGGTTGCCACGCAGTGCAAGTGTGGTTCACTGATGAGGTTTTAATAGTTTGTGGACAACAGCTGAGTTCTGCGGCGCAGTAACATAACTAGTGCCAGAACCCTGGATCAGCCCCGGCAGTGTGTGTCTAGTGTATTACTGGATTATTGTCACTGATGCATCACAGTGTAAGCAGTGTTTTGATGTTGCAGATGGATCATGTGACAGCTGACCTCGTCTGTTTCTACGTCTCATAGTTAGTAAAAAATAGGGCATCATATTTCATTAGCTTATTGTGTGTGTATTAAGTTTTACTTGCAGTGTACCAAGTAAGCAAAGGTGAAACAATAATCTATGCAATTATTCAGTTATTTAATAGAAAAATAACCCACAACTGTTATTAACTGATTAATTATCTAATTATGATAGAACTTTATTTGTCTTGCACCTTTCAGAAACAAAGATACAAACTATTAAAATATGTTAAAATAATAACAAGAAAAGCACTCAGAGAGCGCAGTACTCTGCCAAGGCTGTTCAGTCCTTGTATGATTTCAGACGGATAAGTCCCGATAAGTCCACAGCGGTGGATTTGTAGTAGGATCACAATCATGTGATCGTCAGCAGGCAGCTGACGTAGTGTTCACTTGTTGTCATAGTTACAGTGATGCCATGCCGCTGTCTCCCATTGACACAGAAATCTTTAACAAAGCGGTGGATCCAGACTATAAGCCGCATCACTGCCAAAATTAAATCAGGTAGTCCTTTTGTCATTTCTGACCTTTCCTGAAAATTTCATCTAAATCCGTTTGTCCGTTTTTGAGTAATGGTGCTCACAGATAGACAGACAAACGTACGCCGATTACCACATAACTCCGCCGCGATCCTTGGCAGAGTAATGACTACAGCTTAACATGTAACAAAATCAGATAATTTAAATAAATACAACAATCAGCATTTGTTAAGAGAAACATTAAATCCAATAAAAATGATTTATTTTGAGATTTATAAGATGACACTGAGAGTCCAACAGAGAGTTCCAGTTCAGCTGAGGGGACGCCAGCACAGACCCAGTCACCTTTATGAAGGCTCTGTCAGAGGATCTCAAACAAGCAGGATCAGGCCCACAGAGAATGAGTAGATTGCAGATAAAAGCAGGAGCCAGACCATTCAAGGCTTTAAAAACAAATGATAAAATCTTAAAATCATGTAAATCAAGTGAACTGCATCAAAGATGGGTCCAATGTGGCTTAATGCTTGTTAAAAGCCTGGCCACAGCATTTCATCTGCTGTTACCAGAGTTAGAATGCAAAACATTCACTAGTTTCTCAGATGTTCACATTTACTGTTTTCTGTGTGTTGTTGTCCATGATAGTGAATTTAAGATGTTTGGGTTGTGGACTATTGCAAAGAATAAGGAAATTATTCAAACTGAGAAATGTTGATGGATACTGTTGTATTAGAGGGATCTCTCACGATCTCCTGCAGTCTTAGGAATTTTTATGCACCAGTTTCTGCATCAGTTTATAGTGGGAGCATATCGACTTACGTAAAGAAAATCATAAGATGCAGGACTAATGCACATGTTCTAATAATAAGGGTTTGTGTCCCTTGTGTTGCCTATCTAAATCTGTACTATCGGTATGCTTATGGCTGCAGGGCCTAAGACATCACAAGACAAAATCACATCTCAAAGAATGCAAGCTATTTTCATTATGAAACTCTCAAAAAGAGACTGCCCATGCCCTGCAGTGAGTGCGCTGAACAACTGCAGCGCTTCTGTAAAGTCCAGAGGTTTGCATCGTTCCCTGTGCATACAGCCTCTTAACCCTTACACCCCCTCCTCTCCCCCCTGCTTTCCCTTTTCCTCTGTTTCACACACAAACACACACTACGCAGCCTGCAGGTTTTGACCTGTGAATAACTGCCCAGACAGGGTCTAGTCAGTCAGTCAGTCGGGGAGGCAGGCCGTGGCGTCAGGGCCTACGCAGCTCCTGCAGGGCAATAACAGATGCTTATCATGTTTTACTGAGGGTAGTGGCGGCGGTGGTGCTAGTGGTGGTGGGGGGTGAATGTGGGACGTTGGGGGCCCCGTCGATGAATGGCTCTGACAATAAATGCCCTCAATCATGGGTAGGTATTGTACCTTAGAAAACAGAGGCATAGTTATAATGGATTCAGAGTCAGTCAGCAGTGTGTGTGCGTGTGTGTGTGTGTGTGTGTGTGTGTGTGTGTGAGTATATAAGCATAATAAGCATATGTGTGAGTCTTAAAGGCAGAAGTATCCAGAGCGCATGTGCACTCATACACCCACTGCAGCTTTTCAGCAGCTCATCCTCTTGCACATTCCAAGTAGAGGCAACAGCAAACAAATGGCTTAAGGTTCAAGTGAAGTATGTTTCATTCCTTTCTGCGCCAGCTTGGACGCTGCTAAGCCTTGGGTTGTGCTGCGAGCAGGGACAGGGGTTAGATGCAAGGTCAAAGAGGAGAGGATTACTCAAGATACACTTCAGATAAAAGTGTCAGTCCAATAATCGGCGGCGATCCATCACGAGGCAGGCCGTGCTTTTGGGTTGGTGCTGTCGTCAGGGGCGGATGAAAAATAGCCTTCATGTGTGCGTAATAATGAAGATGAACCTTTGAAAAGACAAACTCCTCATGACACACACAGCCCTGCTCATTTGTAAAGAGCAAACGATGATTTAGAGTGCAGAGCTTACCACCATTCTCCTTGTTGTTGCTTTGCTTAGAGTAACATTTTTCTCTTTGTCTCTCTCCAGCACATTTTTTCCCCTGAGATGAGGCTTGTTCTCCCTACTGTTTGCTGAAATGCCTTCACAGCTACCAGTGAAGGTGGTAATTTGAAGTCCTGGCTCACTGCTCTGCAACCGAATTTAATTCACATTTCGGGGACAAATATGTGATGAATTTCAATGGAGCTGTGTTTCACATACCATCACCCAGAGCTCAACTTAAAGCTTCACTGTGCGTGTGAGGCTTAAAAGATTACAATTATACAGATGTATTAGTAAAAAAAAAAAGAGGCATATATCGAGTACATAATGCACATTTTGAGTGCTTATACTTATATTTCAACATTTCAGAGGGGAATATTGTGGTTGTTGCTGCACTGTTAGGCAACATTTAAGATTTAAAGGTTTAAAATGCAATTTTTACAAATAAAAATACCTAAAAGTAAAATGTTGCCATGTAACCTTACAGAATATTTATGCTTCTTACTGCATCTGTTAAAAAAAGTACGATTTTGAATCTGAAATGTCTAAACTGAAAACCTTTGAGTATTTATTGTTGTATTAAGACTTTACGTATGTAAAACACAGTCTTTTTCCATCTAGTTGAGATAGTTATAATGACACTGTTAGTGCTTATTATTGTGTAATATTTATTCACACACCATATGTTGTAGGTACACGTGTTTAGTTACTATAACTTCTCCTTGGCTTTCTAATAAATCATTACATACTTTTAAAAAGCGCTAACAAATGGCTTTATTAATGGCTAATTAACAAATAACTGAAGTTTCAAATAGGAGCAACTCATAAGAACAATTTTTAGGTTGCCAGGTTGTGAGTGATGCTTGTCATCCCCCATCTTTATAATGTCTTTGAATTCACAGTTGCATCGAAGTGTCTTAGAGAAAATAAGAAATTCATAACATTTGTGTCTGCAGAGTTGGTAACTTAACTATGAATAATAAAGGGATTACCAGAAATAGACCTAAAACAAACAGCAGGTGAATGTGCTGGCTGGATGGAAAGTAATCGACAACTATTTTTATTAGTAGCTAGTAGCAGTCTTTTTTAAAGCACAAATGCAGAACATTCCAAACTACTTCAAAACTCTTAGTTGGGAGGATTTTGTGCTTTTCTATGTGGATTTTTTGGGACAAAACAGTCAGCTTGAAGAACCTTTTTCAGTTTTCCTGGCATCCAGAACCACACAAACCCTCTACAAAGTAGGAAAATTAATACGTAAATAGAAATAAAGTTATTAAGCGCTAATAAATCCATGAGTTAAAACTTATTAATGCTTTATAAAGGATGTCCTGTTCAGCTACCCTCAGGGGAAGCACTTATTAGTTTAAATTTGATATCACGTAATGAAGTTAATTACTTTATTTTTTTTAATAAAAAGTGCAGTGTTGTTGTTCTTACTAAGTTACAAAACAAGCTCTGCTGGACATAGAGAAGCTTTCATGCAATTTTCTCTGCATAATTTATGTTCAAAGTCCCTGAACTTTGAGCCAAGAAACTATTTCAAATATCTGAGCTGCAGACATGAGGACAGGGTGAGGTGAGGCGCTAGAGAGAAGGAAAGAGAGGGAGAGAAAGGAGGGAGGCAGGGTGAGAGTGTGGAGCAGGGAGGGAGGGAGAGGTGGTGCAGTGGCAGAGTGGAGCAGCACAGAGAGGGGCGACAGAGCGGAGGTGACAGCGGAGAATGGAGAGGAGAGCGTCCGCCCGGCGAGCTTTGACCGCGGCGAGCCAGGAGAAGCCACTCGGTCCTTCCCTTCTGGAGCCAGCGTGCTGAAAGAAACCGGGAGGAATTTAACTGGGGGGGAAAAGGAAAGGAATGGCTGATCCTCTGCGGAGGACTTTACTAGCGAAACTCCGGGGGAAGAAATCCAAGAAAGGAGCGACGGTCGGCGGTGGATACGGCTTTGCTGCTGCTGCGGCGAATGGGGGACGAGAAGGTAAAGAAAAAGTTTTGCAGCGAAACTCCGGTGACGCTCGGCCGGTAGTCCTGCTGTCTGGGCTGGACTGCACGACAGGGAGAATGAGTACGTACGAGAATTGTGTTGACGGGGCGATGGTGCAGGCAGGGGGGGCTGTGAGAGTCCCGGAGAGCCGCGCATCGCAGCTGTCCGGCGGCCAGGAGCGGAGCTGCGGGGGCAGGGTTCGGGTTAATGAGCAGCTCCTGGGGGTCCCGCTTCAAAGAGGCGGCCAGTTTGGGGGGAACGCGTTCGGGGAGGGAGACGGGAGCCACCGGGGACCCAGGTCCGCTGAGCAGATCACGACGGGGCTCGGAGGACCGCATGTCCAGAGAAAACATTTCGTCGCGGTGCCAAGGCAGCGCAGCGTCGGAGATTCAATCGGGTTTGGGGACAATTCAAATCACGTTTTATACCGAGCGCAGGTACATACAGGGGGCAGTAAGCCAGCAGAGGGCCGGGTCCCTGCAGCTGATAGTGAGGCTACAGAGCCCACATACACCCGGCACATGGCAGGGACTGTAGTAGCTGTACAGGAGCGCAACGCCAACTGGAGTTTTGACAGCAGCGCAACTTTGGAGACGATCTCTGCAAATTGCGCGGCACTCGTGTATCCAAGCTGCATGTCGAGAATCGCGGAAGAGAACGTTTTAATCAGAAATCTTGAGAGCTACGGGCCCGACTATGCAGGGGACATTAGGGGGACTGCAGGAGGACTGCAGAGCCCCACTTTTTTCCCCACTGAATTAGAAATATGCGACATTAACATGGCATCCCTGTGCGCCACGGAGGGCTCCCTGAGATACCCTTTAGACAGCGAAGATGACGATTACTATGATAATGAAATTCTGCCCTTTTATGAGATGATTAGGACAAAAAGTAATGGCGATAGAGGAGAGGCTGCAGAGCTCACCCAGCCTGGTCAGGATAAACGACAGGGTGATGACAGCAGCAGTGCGCAGGAAACAGACAGGCTTAGGAACCAGCTGAAAGAGGCTTATTACCTCCTTATCAATGCTATGAATGATATCAACCTGGATGTGCAGCAGATTAGTGGTGGTTTAACTGAGCAGCAGGCCACCTCCTCCTGTAGCAGCCACTCTAGGGACAGTCTGTGCTCCAGGTTGTCAGTCAAAAACATGGACAGCGACTCCTGGTCCTCAGGAGGAGACCACAGCCCTCAGCAGGTGTCCGACACTGACTCCCTGCTGCTCTGTCTCACCGGGAATCTGGAGCCAAAGGCCAGGCTGAACAGTAAGAGCATGGCCAACTTGTGTTTGACCAAAACAAGACCCACATTATTGCGCTCTGCTAGTGATGGAGCTATCAGGTATCCGGGCGGACCTTCAGCCTGCATTCAGGCTGCTGGAATGCAGAGTGCAGAAAATGATAAAGAAGTTTCAGAGACAAAAGAAGGAGCAGGAGAGGGTGAGCTGTCTGAACCCAGGGTGCTTAGCAGCACCATCAGCAGTGAGGAGCTGCTACAAGATGCTGGAGGTGAGGAATACCGCGGCGGGCAGCTCATTGAGAGCAGCGGCTCAGTCAACAGCCTCACAGGTTCTTCAGACAGCAACACGGAGGCAGCAACATATCAGGGTCACGACAGCAAGCAGGAGCTGACTGAAGTCCGAGCACAGGTGGACAACTGGGTCAACAAAGCTCATGGTGTCACCGTCAACAAGATGCAAGAGTGGATGCACAAGGGCCGCTTGTTGTCCTCTGAGATGAAGCAGCGCATTGAGGGCTCATCTCTGCCCCGTGGTGGAGGCCAAACCCAGGAGCGGCCCTGTCCTCAGGTCAGCCTCCACACATCCAGCCGAGGGGGTAAATCTGTCAAGGCCAAGTCACCTACAATCAAGTCACCACGACAGCCAGGTAGGAAGGCTACACGGCATGGCCTCAGCTCCCGTGGATCCTCTAAATCAGAGGCCTCTCACCCTCCTTCCTCCCGTCTGATTGTTATCATCCTCCTCCACTCATAGTACACTCCGTCTGGTGGCGGTCCAGCCCTGCACTCCTCCTCTTCTGGATGCAAAGCAAAGGGACGAGACACCTCAGACCTCTTGCTTTCCTTTGTTACGATTCTCTAACCGGTGGCGGGTTCTGTCCTTCACACTAATTTAGGTGCATTTTAACACTGAATTAATAGCACATCGGGTCGTAGGTCGGATTACTCACAGTGTAGTTCAGTAACAACTAACTCACTCTCCTGCTAGAGCGTTCTTTGTGGTGCTGGTGGTGGGGTTTGTGTGTGTGTGTGTGTGTGTGTGTGTGTGTGTGTGTGTGTGTGTGTGTGTGTGTGTGTGTGTGTGTGTGTGTGTGTGTGTGTGTGTGTGTGTGTGTGTGTGTGTGTGTGTGTGTGTGTGTGTGTGTGTGTGTGTGTCATGGAGATTTAATTATTTGATCATGAACAAGATGCCCAATGAATTTCTGATTGTGATTCGATGTTTTACTTGTGATGAGGTGTGAAGACATGAGAACATCTGTATCATGAAACCACTGATGGTACCAGTTTTCCATCATGCACCAATGAGTCTATTTAGGTGCTCAGAATAAAACTTACATTACAAGAGAAAATGAAAATTAGTCTGTTGGCACAGTGGACCAAAACTATCTCACTGCAAGGTCCTTTTGGTGCCTGTTCTGGAGCTTTCGGTCATGTCATTCTGTCTTTTCCAGCAGATGCTCTTTGCCCAGCTTGTCGCTGAAATGTTTATGTTCTAATTTAAGGACCTCTCAGGCATGTTTGCTCAAAAGTTAACGCTCAGAGTTCACTTTTGATTTCAGAATAAGTTGAAACAATCTCATCACAAGGTACCTTTATCCATTTTTATACCAACTTTCCCCAGCATTTACTGGAATTAATGCTTTGCACCCACCCTGGCATCATGGTACCATGTATTTAACTGGTTGTACACCTTCAATATTTATGTGGGTACCATTTCAAAGGTTTTGGATCCAGTTTCATTCAATTAAAAGTCCTTTTTATCCATGTGGATTTGGTTTAACTGAGACAGTTTTATCCCAGGATTCGGAAACAGTCTGTGTGGAAAACTTTCTGACATTTGTTGCGCAGGATGTGGAAGTGGTGGCTGTATGGATGAAAAACATGCATGTATGTGAGAGCCAGCGTGCTTCCAGTGAATGTGTCCTCACAGTGTTTACCAGGGTAAACAGACAATCTGCCATGTGCGCAGGTTGTTGTTGACTGTCAGTGTGCTGTACTGCTAGAAATAGAGTGTGATCTGTGAGGCTGCTGAGCAGAAGGCCTCCGTGTTTGACTTCTAGCTGCTGCTGGCTCAGTATAGCTCCAACTTTACAGCTCTTTCCTGTCTTTTGGTTAAAATAAAGTCTTGTAGATATTAGTTTCCATTCACCCCCTCGCCATTCTAATTTTTTCCTCATTTTGCTCAGCTTTCCTCTTTCTCAGTCCCCACTGAACTTTTCCACAGCTGTGGCCAGAGGAATCCAAAGCAGGAGGGAAGCCACTGCAGCTATTTTCTGTGGTAGTGGAGTTTGTGTGTGTGTGTGTGTGTGAGAGAGAGAGAGAGAGAGAGAGTGTGTGCATGTGTGTCTGTGTGTCTGTGTGTGTTTGTTTGAGAGTAGGGGGGTTGGGCTGTCATGTCGCCTTCCTCCCCAGTCGTTTGCTCTGGACAACTCCATGGTAACTTGCATTTTAAAGAGACTTTGGGTTGAATATTTAGGATGCCATTCCTGTTGTTTAACTTGTTTGCGTTGTGTCACTTAATTCCTCGCCATGAATGAACAAAATGAAGGGTGATTAAGTATTTATTAAGGTCAGCCCAGGACTTATCTTGCCCCTGTGGGCCTCTCAGCATCTTACAAAGAGCCGTTTAAAAAAGGAGAGAGAAATGCCAAAGCTCTCAAAAGCTCCAGTGAATTGCTTGTCTTGGCTTGAAACTCCTCACTGAGTTTATGGGTCACTCTTTGTATATGCAAATATTTATATATTTCCAACTTTCTAAAAATAGACCTCTTTCTCCCCTTGAGTGTTATTTGGTTATTAATTCTCACTATGAAGTCATAGAACTAAATATTGGCTGAATTAGATTGGAGCTAATTCACATCTGTTTTGACTTGTCCTTTAATTACAATGTATAAAATCACGTCCGTTGTTGTGTGTGTGCCAGTCCCTATTCGCATATGTGTGGGTGAGGGATCCTGTGCACATGAGCATGCACATGAACATCTCTGCTGTGTACATGCATGTCTGTATTTGCAGCTGGAGGATTGATAGGTTTGTTGTGTTTTGTTGCAGCAGAGCAGCGGGCGTGCCGGCAGGCATGCATGCACTATCCACACGTAATGTTTTGGCCAGGCCTGAACTCAGGAGTGGTGTGTCAGTCAAACCTGGTGTTGAGCCTGAGCCATAGACACCACAAAGAGGAGATCCTCTCCTGGGAGGCACATATTACTTTCACTTTTTTTTCTAAGTGCTGTGTTTTTTTTCAGTCAGTCATACTTAGTGTGCATGTGAGCCTATAGATTCATACTTTGGGGAATATGCACACTTGTGTTCGAGAGTAAGATGAGAGGATCCACTCTTTTATGTGGATGTTAAATCTGAAGCTACAACCAGCAGTTGCTTAGCTTAGCTTAGCTTAGCATAAAGACTGAAATGGGGGGCTTGGCTTGTCTGAGTCTGTCCAGTGTTCAGAAAATATATTTAAACTGGAAAGCTGATGGTGAAGACATTCAAAAACAACTTTAATATCTGAACAGTAGGCTAAATATGATTCTACAACAAACATTTGGTAAGTTTAGCTTAGCACAAAAACTGGAAACAGAAAACAGCCCACCATAACCTTTCCTTTACCAAATAAAACTGTCAGTACCTGTAAAGCTCAATAATTATACATGGAATTTAGATGTTAGCTGTTTTTCCTATCCATTTTTCCATACTATCCACTAGGGATGTCCAATACTGGCTTTTTTGCGGATAACTGATATGCCGATATTGTCCAACTCTCAATTTCTGATTCTGATATCAGCCGATACCGATACTATGTGGGCTTGGAAATAATTCCAAACCACAGACATATTGTTAGTTTATTTGTCTGTGCACAACATTACTCAAAAAAGCGACATAACAGATTTGGATGAAATTTTCAGGGAAGGTCAGAAATGATGCAATGACCAAGTGATTAGATTTTGGCAGTGATGCAGCTTATAGTCTGAATCCACAGATTTGTGAAATATTTCTGTATCACTGAGGGATCGCACCACGGCATCACAATAACCATGACAACAATGGACTCACCTGCAGATGGATCTCAACTTCTTTCTAAGACCCGCCCCCACTCTACTTCACATTGGCTAGTGATTGTAGTTTGGTTGAGAGCAAAAGCTGCGTTTCCCTCATTCCATTGGTAGACGAACTCGACTGGCAATGTAGTCCTATTATATCTTTTTTTTTTGTTGCGCCAAATGCTGGTGCCACACGCCAGAAATCCGGCTCGGTTCTTTACACGCTTCATGACGCAGTTTGATGATGCGATTATTTGCGCGGCAGTAAATGCTGGCGAAATCCAGGCATTATTATATCAGTTTTCATGATAGGCCAAAAAAAAAAAAAAAACCCAAAACAATAACGATATTGACTGATAATACATTTTTATGCCATTATCGGCCCAATAATATTGGACAACCCTACTATCCACATATTGTGACGTATCACATAAAGCATTAGAAAAGTAAAAATGTGAAAAACTTTCCCAGTTTCTCAAATTTTTATACTTGCTTCAGACTAACTTCGGATGTAGCTAGCATGTAGCTCACACAGTTTAGAAGGTGTTTACACTACTTTTATTTCCAGACAGCATGAAAAATATCCATTACTTGCTGACATGAAAAAATAATTACAACTTTCCCAATAGAAAGCAGTTCCTGAAGACTTCTCTCCATTTTGGGCCCAGATTTTCTTTTTTCTTTTTATTCTTGATGGTTTTTCTTTTGCAATTGGAAAACACCCGGTTTTGTTTCTACTTCTTCTACTCTGTTTATTACAGCCATGTTTAATGTACACATGTGTGAACCTGTGAACATGGTGACCTTGGTTACCAGACAGCTGTCAGATGGCTCAGCCTGGACAAGGTGCTTAAACCAGTTTGAGATCTGAGAGCAGAGATTCAAGAGTTGGGCATTGTACATCATTGTATTGTGTAGTTTACTGTTTTTATTGAGCTATATATTGAGCAGAGCTTTTAAGTGTACTGGTCCGGCCCTTAACAACCGTCAAAGTTTCTCATGTGGCCCCATATGAAAATTAATTGCCCACCCCTGATGTAGCCAGTACCTCCATCTTATGACAACACTATGCAGTCTAGTGTATTTGCTCCAAGTAGCTAATGTTAACTAGCCTATTTTGTATTTTTAAATAAATGGGTTTTTAAAAAAAAAAAAAAAATTTGTGACATTTCAAAAGTTAGCTACAAACTTCATAGCTTTGACTCTGCTCCTTGTCTCTGTGCTAAGCTAACTGGCTGCTGGCTCTAGCTTTCACATATAAACATGAGATTAACATTGGCATTTAAATCTGTGCAAGCAAGCAGCAATATTTCCTAAATTGTGAAGCTATGGATAGCATCAGTAGTTGATAACATGTCTAACATGAAGTTCAAGATGCTCTGTGTTAGGGTATTGTTCAATATTTTAGTTACAATAATTCCTGCTTGCTCAGTGGATTCAGAGTTGAGATGTGAGTGCAGGTGTAATATAATCCTCCCCGACTGCTGTCAAGTCATGTCAGAACGATGTGGCGTTTGGTTTCTGCCTTGTGCCAAAAACCTTGTTACTGAGCTGCTTAGTGTTTTTTTTGCACATAAACACATGACTGATGGTGGCGGTACAATGATTTGTCTTGTCTGGTGTGTCTGTACTTGGACAGATTTATGGAAGATGGTCGCTCTAAAGACAGATCAGGTGATGGAGGAGAAACTTGAGGCATCAGGGTTCATACCAGGAGGTTTTATGAGATGTATGAGTCACATGATGGTGTCTGCTAACACTGCAGGAAGCACTAGAATGCTGATGATCGCTGCTAACTAGCAATTTAGAGGCTGCAGAGCTTTCCTGAAAGACTTTTTTCTTAACTTTCAGTGACTTGTATTACTTTCACCAGTGTTTTGCACCTAATTGGGTCGCAGCGTGTGTCTGTGTGCCTCTTTTTAGATTGTTTGGTCCTCCCCCTGAAGCAATTTTAGACATTTTTTTCTATCAGACACAGTGAGACAGGAGAAGAGAGTCACTGAAAGAACTGCAACATAGAAAAGAATTTAGGTTCGAAGCCAATGTATTGAGAAGGAAGTGGTATTAGCATTACAGGCTGCGCTGCCAGGACGCCCCAGCGGGATGCAAGTGTTGACATGTGATGCAACCCTGGACGATCTCAGCTCTGCCCTGGTGTAAAAAGAAAAATCTACATTGAGAATCCTCATTAGCATATGAATGAGTGTCAACAGGAATGTATGGCACACAGCAAAAGATTCCCTCTGAAGGGGGCTCCGAAATTCTGTATACACAACAAAGTTTTGTCTGTATGGAGGAGAAAACTAGCTGGTGTGTGTTTTGCACTTCACCTCTATGAAGAAAAAGGAATTTGGGAAATAAAAGAAAAAGCCTCTGGGAAAGTGGATCAAGTGCTTTGTCTTGGAGTAGAAAAAGATTCGCAGAAGATTTAGACTTGAATATAATTGGGTTTACTGTCAGGCTTACATGGCACAGATCCACACCAACACATCCAGGATATAACCTTTGTGTTTTTTTTGAAGGTTTGCATTCCTTGTAGCGCCTCAGACAAACCCAGAACGCTCCTCCCCATCCACGCACAACCTCTCCCTCTCTTGGTTTTGTCACACAGACATGCACCCCTGTATTATGTGCTCTGGCCATCTGTTACCTTCAGGTCAGGGGTGTGAGTTTTCCCTGCATTGTCACATTATTTTCACACCACGATGGCACAGACAGACAGGTTGTGTTAGCTCCTGTATGGAAATTTTAGTTTACTGGCACCTGTCTTGTTCTGCATTATGTTTATATGTGCTAAACAGATGCTGGTGAAGGTTATCAGTCTAATAACAAAAAACAGAGAAAAGGAGGTGGTTTCTTTTTTACTTTTTTGGAAGCTGTCATACTTCATTTGACAACATGTCAGTAGGAATCAATGAAAACAGCATTTAATAATCTTGCTCTTTCAAAAAAAATATCTACAGCGGAAATTCTGATGACTTTCACAAGTAAAAAATCCTACCCTCACAAGTAATGATTGCTTACATGATGAATAAATATGAATGTATTGATAAAAAGTAACCTGTGAAACCTCAATAGAATTCCTGATTGATGGTTTGATGATCAATTTAGCACTTTAGCTTTAAAAAAATCTTTCTATCCATCCACAAGTCTTCTTTTTTAATTTAAAACAAGTGCTGTATATCTTTCTTGAGGCTTTTGCAGTTTTTGTATCTCAACAATTTCAGTTTGTTCCTTTCATCTAAATATATATATTGTCCTATGAAGATTGGTTTTTAAGAAAAGCAAGCTCAGATAATGCGTTGTCTGGCCTTTATCAGGCTGAATGTTCAACAGTGCAAAGACTCAGCTACAAGCAGAAGTGAAAATACAGGCACACCGATGTAAAAACGCTGACAGGAGCAGGCGAGTGTTTAAACAGTTTTATATTTGACAGCAGTGAAAATTGCTAAAATCTCACTTATTTAGTCAAAGCAGCGGCCTGCTGTTTGTTTGGGAAGCATTGCTCCTGTGAAGGAGTGCGACAGTGGAAGGAGACAGCAGCGAGGCTGTAAATCTGGAGCTGTGGTCTGGAATGCTGCTCGTGTCAGAACACGCTTCCTCTTCCAGTTATGAAAGACCCCTTAAAGAAGATGGCAAGCTGACAACAGCTCTGTTCACAACCATCTCACCTCTCTGCAGTATTGCTTTACCAGGCTGAGAGTCTGCAGTTCAGGATTGATCTTGATCTTTATGTTTGTTCCCTGCTCTCCCAAAGTGTTCCTGCTGTCTAACAACTTGTCTGTTTACACCTTTGAATAATCCTTCCCTACCTTTTCAGTGCAACTTTTATCCCTCACTTTACCTCAGTGAAACTTTGGTTAACCAAGACTACGTATTTTCATCTCCTGAAAGTTACTTTTTTTGCTTCTTTTTTTTTTATTCTTTGTGTCTGTGCCTCTAAGCTGTGTGCAACTTTAAATCGTATATCTTATTAGTTTTCATTTGTTGTCGTTCATCTGGTTATAAGAGAGCTTTTCTAGCAAACTCTCAATTATAGGCGAAAGAGCCTTAGGTTTTGAACATTTTGTAAACTAACCTCCTGTTGCAGAAAATCCTCACCGTCTGTAGGTTTCCGCTCATAAATGTTCAAATATAAATAAAAAGTCTACTTTTGAGTTGAAAGAGTTACAAGGAGCTGCCAGGCCAGAACAGCTGATGAGTAGATTAGTAAGCTGCCAGCTCAGGCCTACACATTAATTCATTGCACAGTATACCTCCAGAAACATAATGTACGCTCCCCCTTCTCTCATCTGTCGGCACATGCTAAAACTACTGAGCCCCAAGCCCTCAAACAGTCCAAACCCGGGCCAATGGAAACACACTGCTGCTCGCGTCATACAAACACGATTCTGTCTATAAATTAAACAGAGCGGAAGAGAAGAAATACCTCAAAATGTGCTTTACATCCTGTCAGCATTGTGGTTCAGTTTGAGAGGCTGTGATTGGCTGCGTTTTCCTCGCTGTTGTTTTTTCCACTGTTGAGATTACTGTAGGAGTGCTTTTTTCCTGCCACTGAAAGCTGCTTTATATACTCACAAGCATCTTATACAATCAGCTGGAATGCAGAGGAGTGGCATCCCGAACAAAATCAGTTTCATCCCACTTTATATCTTAATTGTACCGGGAAAAAAAAAACTCAAGACTTGTGCTGTTGGGGTGAGAGGAGCTACAGAGTTGAGGTTTGCGGCACAACAGTTGCTTTATAAAGTTGTAGATCACAGAAAGCCGGGAGACGTTGTTCTGAGAGGCTGGTTGACTTCCAGGGTAAAGCAAATCCCAGTGGAGCCCTCCACTCTCTTTGTGCCACTTTCAGGCTTTTGTCAATAAAAGCAACCAAGCAAAAAATACCTTAGTCTCAGTCTGCTGAGTGGAAGTTATATAATCTGAAACCATGTGATTTCTTTAATGTACTTCAGTTCTTTCCTCTCCTGAACCTCTCCAGATTAGTAAAACAAGGAAAAAATGGTTATTTTGACTCATTCACACTTTCTAGTGGCACAATCACATATGTATGTACTCTAAGTTCTGTGTTAAATGTCGATTTTGTAAAGTGAAAATAATCCCAGGTCTGTAATTTGCTGGATAGCCTGGCACGCATGAAAATACATTTCCTTCAGAAAAGAAGAAGTTGTCATTATAGCATGTGGAAGGCCTCGTCTGGAAGCTGCTGAGGATCAAAACAGTCTTTTACATGAGCCTACTGTACAAGTTAGAGCAAGACCCTGCCCTCAGCACCGCACTCTCCCTGAGACACACACAGGTTGTTTTTCTCTGGCAGCATTTGCTATCAACCCTTGTAAAAATACAGGCATGCCATTTGATTTACAGGCAAAGGCGCTTTTTGATTTTTCTTAAGAGAATTTCTTACTATCTGATTGAAAAGCTTAGACACACTTAAAGCCACGCAGCAACTCTTTTGTTCCTTTCTTTGGGACTTAAGGGACCACGTCACCATCTCTATTATTTGGTCTTTTTCACTGTGCGCCTATCGCCACTGGCTGCACTTATCATCGGCCTCTTCGCCTCCCCTCTCTGCTCTATTTTCACAGCTGTAATGCCAGCGGTTCCTTGCTCTTTTTTTTCTCCCCAGTTGCTGTGATGGAAGATATGCGTGCTAAATCCCTCCGTCTTCCAGTGAGCTCTTTTGAATTCAAAACCCACATATTCCTGACTCTTACACAAAATGGGATGTCACTGAGGAGAAAGGGGAAGCGGTGCGGCAGGGGAATGTGGTGTAGTGATTGAAAGTTTGACTTTGGTCATAAAAACTACAAGACAATGCTCCATCCAAAAGGTGTAAAAGGCTCATTCAGATGAGACAAAGCAGAGACGTGGCTTTGTTTTGGTGACTTTAAAAGACCCACCAGAGGGACAAGATGAGAGAAGAAAAATTATAAAACCTAAAGACAGTATTCGACACCTGTGGTTTCATGATACAGATGTTCTCTTCAATTTGACACACAAATATCCTGAAATGAATAATCAGTTTCTGCAATTCAGTTTAGCTCAGTAATTACTTAAATGATGATCATCACCATAATTACTTCCTCTTTATGCCAACCAAATGGAGTTTTAGTGTCTCCTGGCATAAAGTTGTACCTCTTACAGTCTTTCTCTCTCCATTGCTCCTTCAGCTTTCATTGAGAATGTTCAAACCCCCTGTGCTAATGGCCGAGAGGTGGCCAGGCCCAACGAGCCTTCATCGTGGAGGCCACAGCTCACCACCATCACTGTCTCCAAGAAGCGCAACTGGTTGCAGCAGAGCTCCCTTTCCAAGAATCACTGCACCAAGGATGAGTTGCAGGGAGCTGAGGAAGAGGGCAACCAAGGCTCCCATCAGCCTCCCCCTCCCAGTCCCTCACCAGACCACCTGAGACCCTCAGGGGGAGCGCCGCCACGACCGGTCCGCCTGCAGCTGCCTCAGGTTATCCTCACAGTCTGTCTTTTTTCAAGAATGAGATTTAAAGGTCCCCATATTATGCCCCTTTTTGACAAGTGAATCTGAGTCTCATAATTCCATACTAAGTGTCTTTCAAGTGTTACTTCAAAATAGAGCACAGATTGTTAATTTTACCTAGTTTTAACAGTGTTTCAGACAAACTGTTGGATGTTGTGACATCACAGCGGACTGCAAATTGTGATTGGTTCATTCGGAGACACTTTCTGATCTACGGTGAAAGGAAAGAACTGATTGGATGGTCTTTCCTCTTGTTTTATGGCTGTCTAAACACATCTGGGATGCATAATTATGTTATAAACCTAGAAAAACTAGATTTTGCACAATACGACCCCTTTAAATAAACATTTCAACAGTTTGAGAATTGTTTATCAGCTATTTTGCTGAAATTAGATGGAAAAATTGTTCCAAACTTCAGCCAGTTAGCTTAGCTTAGCATAGAGACTATAAACAAGGGAAAACAGCTAGGTTAGTACTGTCATAAAGTAACAAAAACTTCCTTCCAGGACATTTTTGCTGCTACTGACTAAGAATTTTTCCTTCAAATAACCAGTCATAAAACCGCAAATGGTATATAACGTATTTATGAGAGAGCTTTAGAGGTTCTGACCAGTATGCTAGGTGCTAGTATGGCTAATTGTTTTATGTCTTGCTACGTTTAGCTAAATATGTGTTTCATGATTAGTATAAATATTCAACAGCAATGTCTATCCTCTAATGTAAATATTACATTTAATATTTCCCCATAATACCGAACAGCAGCGCAGAAATTCATCGTGTTTAATCTCTCGTGGATCATACTTTTTCTTGAATTTTTCCATCATACTTTAACATAAAACCATGTTCTTCTTGTTGTAGGCTGCCATTGGTCAGGTGAAAGTGTCCCCCCACCCTCGGAGCGTGGACCCAGCTGAGGAGAACGATGCAGATGATGAAGGAGAGATCTGGTACAACCCGATCCCCGAGGACGACGAGCCAGAGGTTTCTCACCGACCCTGCATTCGACTGCTGGTCCCCCCTCGAGCAGACCCTCAGAGGAGGCCCAGCAGGGCAGGGGATGCAGGTCACGGTGGGAGGACCCTGGAGGGATCCAGCGGTGGCGGCTCGGAGGCGCTCGTGGAAGGCCTCGGTGGTGGATCAGGAGATGTGAGTCAGGGGAATGCAGTACCTTCCACAGAGGCACCACATCTGCACAGACAGATGCTCGCGTGCAAACCTCAGGAGGAGGGGGGACCTTCTACCAGCAGACCAACAGGTACGACAAAAAAATATGAAAGACACCCACACCTTATCTTACTTTGCTTCCCTTCCTGCTTTTTTGTCATCCTCTTCATTTACTCTTTCTCTTCCGTTTTATTGCGCTGGTGCTTGAGGGCCGATTACTGTTTGTCGTCTTGTCTCTCAGCCAGTCTCTCGCGGCAGATTTTTGCGGTTGTGCACACCTTGAACACTAATTACAGCCAGTGTTGATGTTGTTCCCAATCAAAGGATCAAGACTTATTTAGCTTCAAATTCTTCTTCCTTCTGATGACATATTTCAGTGATTAGTTTAAGATGCGAGAGCAGCAAAGACAGAGAATCCAGAATTTCTCTTGGAATCCAGTCAAGTTGAGTCAAGTTAATTCTATTTATATAGACCAATATCATGTGTACCTCAAGGGCTTTCACATTCTGTATATATTCTGTCCTTAAAACTCCTACAAAATACCTGTAAAGAGGAAAAAATGCAAGAAACCTCAGGAAGAGCAACAGGGGAGAATCAGATAGCTGATTTACAGAATGGACAAAATTATAGAGACATTGTAAACATATGTGAAGAGTACAATCCAGCAGAACTCTGATTGACTTTCACGCACCATAAAACAAAAGTCGATAACATAACACCCAAACTAGCTCTGTTTTTCTTGTCATGTTCTACTTGATGGGAGCAGACAGGAGCCATAGCTGTCTAATCATATCACTCCATATCAGTGTCCCTCATTAGCTAAACTCAGACAGACATTAGCCAGGAGGAATTCAGAACTGGCATTCCTGAGAGGAAAGAATATCCATTTACTTGTGACTGCAGCTCACACACATACAGAGGGCTGTGAATTTTGTAAATTGGACTTTCTTCTTGGATTTTTGTCCTAAATTCAATAAATGTTCTTTTGCTTTTAGCTCATTAAAACTGCACTTAAGGTGTGTGATGGCACAAAAGACAAATTCATGACCTGCAGATCTTAAGCAGAATTAATTCAAGTGAACTTTAGTCCTCTCTCTTTGTTTTGTACTCTTGAAAAAAATCGTTGACAACTCTGGTCTACAGCGACGACTTAATGATGACAGCCAGCACACGGCTCCCTGTCTCTTAATAAGCTCGGTCTGCTTTTTGTAACTTCCGACTTTTTGTTCCGTGTGATGTGGCAACATGCTAGTTTGAACCAATTGGCACGTCTTGAGCTGAGCCTATAATTACAACTTTTGACAACACTTTTTTGTGGCACGCAACAGCCTTTTCTAGTTGTATGAGCACAAAGCCTGCCTGAATAGTTTGGGGACGCTGAAATATAATACTGCAGCTTTAGTGTTCATACAGAAACAGTTTTGCAGCAGGAATGAACTCAGTTATAACTTTTACCCACAAATAGTCCAGCCTTTAAGAGTTCAAACCACAATCCATCAAGACATTGAGTTCCTTTAAATTAAACATGCTTGCGACTGCACTTTATCCGTGTTCTAAACCAATAATCAGGACCTGTGAAGGAACAGTTTATCCTACATAGAGTTTTAGTGGAAGGTCTTCACCTCTTGAGTTGGTGCTTTATCTCCTAAATCAAATCTGCCCTTGACAAGCCACTGGATTTGATTGGCGGTTCATAACCTCCTTTATCCTCATTGACTGGCGTCAAACTCCAGGCTCTTGCTGACATCACGTGTGGCTCAGCAAAACTCTGCGTCCCAAGAGACTTTCCTTGTAGGATTAGGATTAAACCAGTCCCGAACGAGTCTCAGTGTACCGGCCCAGGAAAGGCACTAATCATTCTGCACAGAGCTAATTAAATAGAGGCTATTTCTAGGCGCACCTTTTGAGAGGTTTCAGACCTATTTCGCAGTATAGGTGAAATGTGCTGGTATCACTAGGTTCTTTCATGCTGGGTAAGCAGATGAGCGGATGTAATTGGAGGCTGGAGTGGCTTGTTCAGCAATTTTACTAAAGAAGAAATCAAGTCCTCAGCTTTTGTGAACAGAAAGGCTTTCTTAATGTTCACTGAGGTGTCCAGCTCTTTCAGAAGTGATTAACTTTCCCTTAGCTTGCTGCCATTCAAAGACCTGTACCTCATTTCCATCTTGTTATAAAGTTCTGTTGAACAGGACCAGTCAGCAGCAGCTCTGTGATAGTGTGAGTTCACTCGTTGCTGTGAAAATGAGGCAAGAGAGCAGCAGTGTTGTGTTTTTTTTTTTTTTCCTTTTCCCTCCTGCTCCGGAACTGCCTCCCTCTCTGCTGCCTGTTGACTTTGCAATTGATTCCTGTGGGTTTGGCGACGCCATCCCACACTTCACTGCCACAAAAAAAGTAACAACGTGCCCGGCTACGTGTCATCAACAAGTACTCACACTCATTTCTCATTTCACACTCATTGTTTATGGTAGACACAGTGGGCACTTTGGTTCACTTTGCTTCACAGGCTTTTTTCATCTTCAGTTACAAAACCTCCTCTACCTTCAGATATGACTGTGTGCATTGGGGTTGGTGTTAACACAGTTTGTATTGGCTGCTGAATGACACTGCACTCCTCCTCCACTTTTTACGCTGGTAGTGTTGGGGGATGGTGGGCAGCAGTGAAAAGGATAACAGCCTGCTGTGGGTCCAAAGCACCAGACCTGTTGGAGACCTTAGATAATCACCAAAACACATCTGGGAGACTTTTGACTGCTCTGTCAGATGAAATGTCAAAGTTGTGCTGCCTTGTTTCACCTCATATAGACTGGAATATTCTTCCGTGGGTTGATGAGGTGTTCTCTTGCCTACTGCAGGAAAAGCTACCATGTGCTTTAAGCCTTGATTATACTCTCTTGTGCACAACTGCAGATAGTTGTTGTTATTACACTACTTTCTAGTTCTGCATGTAAAGCAGATTGTTGTATTACTGCTGAACATGTGCAGCCTTGTGATGTAGAAGAACTTGGGCACACGATGAACTATACATTACATGAACCCTCACGGAATAGTGGCCTTCACTTCAGGGTAGACAAACTCGCGATCTTATATCTTCATTTGGCATATGAGCTGTTTTTCAGAGGAATTTTACAGATGGTAACAGCGTGTCCAAACCTCTCAACTCCACATGTACCAAGCAAAAGTATGATTGGTTGTAGCACAATTAGGATGATGCTCATTGAACAGCCTATGCATTTTTGAGGTGTAACTTATTTTGTCTACAGAAGAGAAAGAACAGCTTCAAGTGAACCAACATTCTGAAAAAAGCATCAAAGTGACATAGAAATGAATCACCACTTGGAGTCAGATCTTGCAAGATAAAATCAGAGTGAAAACAGGATGCAGAGATTTGAATCAAGGAATGTTGACTAACGTATTAATCAGTTAATTGTTGCAGATCTACAGCAAAGCATTTTTACAGTCGTGCAATGGTTTGCAAAAACTTTTGATGTAGATTAGTTTTTCTTTGCTGCCACTTGTTGGTGTCCATTTATTTCAGTATATAATGAAAATCAATCAGCAGACTCTTCAAAATGTGACAGCATTCTATTATAATACAAGTTACTGCAATGATGTAATGCAGCACAGAAAGTTAAGAATGAAATGTTACATAATGTTAATGGAACTGACAAAAGCTAATGCGGATGTGATGGTCACTCAGGTGGAAAGAAACCTGAAAGACTCAACTATATACTTCCAAACCTTTTAAGATGCGCAGAATACAGTTAAAATCAATTGGCATTGTTTACTTTATGTCTAATTTATGAACTCCAACTTGCACAAACAGAAATATGGCTCTTATAACGCGATGTTTTTTCATAAGTGTGTGCAAAAATAGCAAAATCCTAAATCAAACTAAACCTCACAAGACTTGCGTTTGTTGGTAGCAACACCACTGTTACCACCACAGCGCTTCATATCTTTACCACATCTGCTGCATGTGTGCTTCTTTTACCACATAATTGGTTTTCTAAATGCACCCACGCCACTTAATGCTCTTTGATCTACACTTTAACAAAGTCTTCTCAAAAAACAAAGAGTGCAGCCACAGGGTTGAACGTCACTATTTTCATCCTATCTTTTCTATCTTCTGATTCTTCATGAAAATGACCCCATTCAAACTCCACTTTATCTGAAGGGCTAAAAATTTGACAGGCTTTTCGTTGATTGAGCATGAATAAGGACGTCTGCTGAATTAATGAAGCAGTGCAGATGTAGATGACTCTCAGCGACTATAGTTGTCCTCTGTTCAGCTGGTTGGTTCTTTTTCCTTCACCGGATACACTCCAGACTCCTCGTGTGCTGCCTATTGACTGACTTTTTGTCCATCTGAATGCTCTATTTGTATGGACAATAATGATTGATGGACTTTGGGGGTGGTGAGCTTGGTGTGTTCCCAATCTCTTGTTCCCTTTAGTGCCTGTTTGGGGAATCTGACTTGGCAAACGGTCAAAATGGGATCAGAGCTATTTCTGGGGCTTGTCTTGGCCACACTGACTGTGGCGTTGGAGAGTTGGACCCGGCTACTAAAGTTACAGAGAGTTCAACTCTCGGAGTTCAAACCTGGAATCTAATCTGGGCTGGCGATTGCACGGTTTGGTCTGGAGGAAGTCAACAACTCTGAGGAGCAGCACTGTGAGAGCTGCACTTTAAATCCAGAACAGATTCCTTAGCTGGACGTTAGATGTGAAGTTCAGGTCACATAGTTTTCTCATGGCTTTGACTTTTTGGTCTGTTCTTCATTTCACCAGCAGAGCAGCTGCAGAAATCTGTTCTGCTCTCTGTTTTGATGAACAAAGAAGTTTTTTCTGTGCATACTAAAGCATTGTTTCTCTATACAGTTACTGGCTATGCATGAATTAGAGGTCACGAATCACATTAGTGTAGTTTATCTTGTTGATCCTGACCATGTGTTAGCTTGACATTCATGACTAACAATTATAGTGATTAATGATTATTCTGTTAATATTTTTTTTTCAATTAAATGTTTTTTTTTAAAAAAAGAGCAAAAAACGCCCACCACAATTCTATAGAAACAAAATGATATCTTCATATTGCTTGTTTTGTCTGCCCAACAGTCCAAAACCCTTAAGAGCAGCCAATCCTCACATTTAAAGCCAGTGATAAATAATTTAGTTGGTGCAGTCACTGCAAACCTCAACTCCATGCTGATAGTGCTGCGTAAAACGTATGTCCAACTGGTGATTATGAAGCTAATTTCAGCCTGGTGCTTGACCTGCAGTGCTTCACTCTCACACGTCACCACCTGGATGTGACTGAATGGGCTGTTTGTCTCTGCTTTATACAACTTGGAAAAAAAAAACTCTGAAGGCTTTTTTCTAACCAATGTTTCAAATGCACAATGTGATTGAACAGTTAGCTGTACAGTTGAGTCTCACAGATATGCATCAGTTGATATCAGTGTAGGTACTAGATAACATTTTGAGCAATTTCCATACTCATTCTGCATTTGCTTTGCGTAGTAGCACCACTGCTTGTTTTCCAGTAAATTTAATTGATCCATTAAACACAGATCAGTCACAACATTAAAACCACCTGCTTAATATCATGCAGGTCCCACTTGTGTCACCAAAGCAGGTCTGAACGGGTAGGGCATGGACATAGGACCTCTGGAGGTTTCCTGAAGATGCTATTGGAATGTGTGGATCCTTTGGGTCCTCCGGGTTGAGGAGTGGATTGAGCTTGTTCCAGCGCATCCCATGGAATCTCAATCAAACTAGGATTTGCGGAGGCGGGTTAAAGCCTTGGGCTCTTTGTTGTGTTCCTCAAGACATTCCTCAGAAGTTTTTACAGTGTGGCAGGGCACATTGTCTTCCTCGAGGAGACTACTGCAACAGGATGGTCTGCAGCAATATTTATGGAGGTGGTATGTATCAAAATAACATCCACATGAGTGTTAAGACACAATATTTCCCAGCAGAACATTGCATTGTGGTGAGATGATGAATGTTTTATGTCGTCATCTGTCAGCAATTTTAATGTTGTGGCTGATCTCTGTATTTCAGAGATGTTTCAAAGTACTTCTTTCATTACCAGAGGCACTTTTTATTTCAAGCAGAATTGTTGGTTTAGCCACCATCAGGCCCTGTAGAATCCTTTACCCATCCTGTGTCATGAAGTTAGCCATTTCTTTTTATTGATATAATTAAAATAACTTATGGCACTGAGAAAGTAATTTAATGTTGGCATAGCTCCAGTGTATGTGCGTGCTGAAAATATCTCTGGCCTGTTTTGTCAACAGGTATCACATAGCTGTTTGTATTTTGTTCACTTGTGTCAGTACAGCGAGGTCGATGTGGCTGCAGGCTGACTAGAATTAGCAGCCACTCTGTCGGTTGAGTTACAGCAGGGCAGAAATGCCGGCAGCGGTAGGCTACATGCGGAGTGTTTTTGGCAGGGGGCCATGTTGTGCTAGCGAGAAGGACTGCATGCTTGGATATATTAGCAGGGGTTTTGTAACCATTGTAATGAAACGGCTGGGCTCCTGCGGCCCTGAAAGGCCTTCCAACACTGAGCAGAGCCAAGAGGAGGAAGCAGCTCAAAGCTGAGCCTCGGTCACCGAGGGAAGAAACCGTAGGACAAGCACGCCATTCATCCCTTTATTTACATTCTCCTTGTTTGTCAGCACACCCTGCTCCTTTCTGTTTTTACATTTAACACACATTTAGCGAACATGCTTGTACAGAGACACACATGCACTCAAATGAATACAAATGATTTTACAGGAGCAATTGGGAACAGCAGATTATTGTCTCCCTGCAAGGCTTATCAGAGTCAGCTTAGTGTGTCTCTCATTTTCTCTCCCTCTTTATCTCTCTCTCTCTCTCTCTCACACACACACACACACACACACGCACACACACACACACACACAGTCTCACCGTCTTGTAAAACAGAAGCTAATATTTGTTTAATTCCAGGACAGTTCATATTATCCAAGTGTCATCTACATCTCGGCGTTGGCTTGAGTGACAATTTGGCACATAGTCGTGGATTGTAGAAACAAATATCAGGCATATTTGATAATGATCAGTTGGTCGCACACATGCACACACACCCTGCACTCCTTCCTCCTGCACCTCTCTGGTGCCAGCACTGGGAAAAGCCGTCATCATAAATTCCTGGGCTTTGTTAAGAGGTGTCAGTGACCGGGTGTCTGAGGAGGGCAGCAGGGTCAAGAAGGGCATGTGTGTGTTCCTCTTTATGCACGCATATTTACATGCACTCTCCCTTTGTGTTACAGTAATATGGTGAGTGCATGTGCGTGTTGAAGTGTTGGGGGTGGACACAGTTAACCGGCTCAGGTGTCACCCAGAGGAATGCAGACCTTTTGGCCTCTGACCTCAGAACATGGCCCTGGAGGGTTGAGTGTCAAACCATCGCCCCTGAACCTCAGCTAGTGAGGTGTCACGTTACTCTGCTGGCTGCTGCCACAAGGCCAAAGGCTACAGAGGACACAGCTTTCGCGTGTGTGTGTGTGTGTGTGTGTGTGTGTGTGTGTGTGTGTGTGTGTGTGTGTGTGTGTGTGTGTGTGTGTGTGTGTGTGTGTGTGTGTGTGTGTGTGTGTGTGTGTGTGTGTGTGTGTGTGTGTGTGTGAAGGCACAGTCATTAACAATGCAACAGTCATTAACTTTGTCTGAGGCAGATCTGCCTTACAGGCACATGGACATTGGCACGGTTCATGCTGATTATCAAATAAATGGAACAACAGCAGGACACAGATAGAAGTGATTTTGATTCTCGACCCTGAAGGCTCTTACATGAGAAATGAGGGTATTTGTTAGTCCGGCTGATAAGCATTGTTGCAGCTCACAGAGCTCTTTTCTATATCTCACATAATCCACTGATAAAACAGTTCTCCTCACTGCACTTTTACAGGTACTACATGTAGTAAGGGCTGGACTGTTTGATTATAGTCATCATCACAATATTAGCAATATGCATGTTTACCTAATATCGCTCAGCTGTTCATGATTCAAGTCAAAGTTACCCTTAAATCCAAGTTTCTTTTCCAACACTGATGCATGTAGCAGTATTTTGTTAAATGAGTCAAAAAAGTTAAAACATATTCATGTTCTCCAAACTAAGATATCGGTTGATAAGTTGATGTCGGGCATCAAAGTTTTGGATAGAATAGCCAAAAAAAACAAAAAAAAACAAAAAAACTTTCCATAAAGAAATATATGACAGCAAATTTGTGTTTTGGTTTTTGATAATGTCTTGCTCTGGGTTGTATAATTTGGACAACACAGCTTTGTAAAATAATAGCTATACCATCATGCCAACAGGATTAGAGCTGCAGCAATTAATCCAGTAATTGGTTAGTTGTCAACTTATAAATTAATTGCTACTGATTTGGATAAATGATTAGTCAGTTACAGTATTTTAAAGAAAATAAAGTTGAAATTCTTTGATTACAGTTCCTTGAATCTAAATATTTTCTGTTTTCTTTCCTCCTCTGTGTCAGCAAAACTGAAGGTCTTTGGGTTGTGGACAAAACAAGCCATTTGAAGACGTCACCTTAGGCTTTGGGAAACACTCATTGACCTTTTTCACCAAATAACTCTTTGAATAATTGAGAAAATAATTAACAGATTGGTCGGCAATGAAAATAATCTTTAGTTGCAGCTCTAAACATGACAAACTTCTACTGAGCTGATAATGACTATTACTACCGGGCTCTGACATGTAGTTTCTGACATAAACAAGAAAAGCACTACTCCACCAAGGCTGCTCAGTCGTTGTGTCATTTCCAACAGATGAAACTTTAAAAAAAATTTGTGGTCCGCAGTGGTGGATTTGTAGTAGGATCGCAATCATGTGATCATCAGCAGGCAGCTGATGTAGTGTTCACTTGTAGTCATAGTTACAGTGACACCTTGCCGCTATCTCGCAGTGATACACAAACCTTTAACAGATCTGTGGATCCAGACTATAAGACATGTCACTGCTAAAATCTAATGAGGTGGTTCTTGTGTCATTTCTGACTGTCCCTGAAAATTTCATCCAAATTCGTTCGTCTGTTTTTGAGTAATGTTGCTAACAGACAGACAGACAAACCACCGCTGATCGTCACATAACTCTGCTGAGTTCCTTGGTAGAGCATTTATTACCAGTTTTGTAATAACTGTAAATCAATAAGGCCTCTGTGGTTACTTATAGCCTCTCTAAATGTATGTATGGTAGCAGAAGTACTATTGAAATTCCACCTGTATCAATGTTTCCTTCTGGTTAGTGCTCTAATTTAGTGCACAGTATAATATGTCCTGAAATTCAGATTATTGAAGCCATGTTTCACGTAAAAGGAACTTCACTCCTGAAAACCTTGTTTCAGCTCTGAGCAGAGCTCTCTGTGTACCCGACCCCTCCCCAGATGTTGTTTGGTGAAGGTGCACCTCCACCCATTTTCTCCCTCCTCAGAGCGCCTCTGTGTCTATTACTGGCAGGAAGCCGTGACAGGGAAGGCTACTCAGCCAGGCTAAAAGGAGGCTAAACATGGTTTGATGAGGAATGTGAGAGAACAGCCGTGTTCATTTGTACATTCACCAGCCGGCTTGCCAGGCTTCCAGTCGACCATCCAGACCTCTGAGTGCCTGGACAAGGGGCGCCTTTGTCCCTCATCTGCCGGCTACACCCTGCCCTGCTCCTGCCCCCCATCTTACCCTTCTCTCCATCCTGTTGCACCTCCTCTGCCTCCCCCTTTTCACTGGCGGGCCCTCACCCCAGAATAGCACAGCAGGTCCCCTCTGAAAATAGAGCTGGTGATGTTGGCAGGGTCACACTCTCTCTCTCTCCTCTGTCCACTTTGTATCTCTCTGTGTTTTTCTCCCTCTAACAGAATCGTTTTTTGTTTCGGAGGTTTATTCATGGAAAGTAACCGGCCAATAAAAATAATAAATACATTTGTAATCGAAACAAGAAATCCAAAATCAATTAAAGCTTATGCCATGAATGTATTAAAAGTGTGAATAGCTCAGCGGTCTCTAGTGTCTTGTTTAATAACTTGGCCAGATCTAAAAATGCTCTTCAAAAGGCCCTCAAATGGTAAATTCTTCCTGCTGAGTCATGTGTTCCAGTCTTAATCTTCCATGAAACATGCAGCGGGGTATCCCCTATGCAGTATAAAAAATGGCAGGATAGGCATGCAGGAAATCTTGTTAAAAGAGTGCTGAATGCAGAAAATAGCTGTTTTAGTGAGGCTCAAGCTCCCCAGTGGGCAAGTAGCAGGCCCATAATTTGACAAATTCCACTTTAATCGCTCAGATCGTAGTTGGTTCTGTGTCAGGTCTTTCTCTTCCCCTGCCAGATAGATTTTTTAAAATATGGAAGATGACAGAGAGCGTAGTATCCAGGCCAGTGATTGGGCACTTAAAGTGTTTAGTCATCAGTGTAGACCTAAATTAAGAACAGTGTGTTCAAGCCAGAGGTGTAGTTACTGAAACACAAAGTGCAGATACTGTGTACAAGTGGCACAATGCATGATGGATTTGTAAATTGTTATCTGGGATGATAGCAACAGTCAGGACATACTGAGGGAAATAAAAGAAACTGTTTAGGCATGTTAACAAAGTGATATGCAAACTTGGCACACTGGAAACAGCTAAAGCACTTGTTGACTGGCTCTTAAAGCTGCTATAATAGACATATGTATTTATTTTTTAAACAATGAATCAAATGATTTTGCGTATTTGAAACCTCTTTACATTTACAGTAAAAATGTTTTTTTAAAAAAGTGATTTTAAAAAAATGGAAATCAGTTCACAAAAATAACAAGACTGACAGTTGGAAAAAAAAAATGTTGAATGTCTGAGCCAGATATCTTTCTCAGACAGACTGCAACTAATGCTATGTTAGCAACTAGCGGATAAAGAGCAAGTTATTCCCTGAAGGAGACCAAAACAGAGCTAAAAGCAGAACAAACTGATTTAGATTTGCCAGGTGGCCATAACAAATCGACATGCTACTAATTTGGCAGCTGTTTACTGACACATTATCCTTAACATCTGTATTAAATGATAATGTGTCCTTATTGGGTTGCTCTTCTCCCAGAAAGCGGCCAAAAGCTACTCTTATGTTGGGATAACCTGTTGAAAACGACATGGATACAACCCCTTATAGTGAAAGCCACAGTTTCAGTTCAGTAGACTAAACAATGGCTGTCACTCCTGCATTGAACCATAGACGCTGAAATTTCATGTTCGTGTAGACGTTTAGTTAGAGAGAGCTGCCTACATGGTCCACTCCAAATGGATATTCCTCAGCTTGAATAATGACTGAGTAACTTTAGCTCAGCCCTGAGGCACCTGGTGTCTCTAGACAGACATTTTTCAGCTTATAGACCACTGTTTTTGCAGGAGCTGCTGCTAATGAGGTGCCACTATAATTTCCTTGGAGTTTCATTGAATTAACTCCACTTTAAAGAGCAAAGAGGTCTTATTAAAACTGTACAGTTTTTCATATCAGACCCATTTCTTTAACCTTTTTCTCTTAAACTGTTAATTATCATAAAAAAAGGTCTAGGTTTACATATATAGACTGTAACTGTATTATATAGTGCTGAAGTGTTTATATGAAGCGTTGCCTGCTGAATGTATCTCAGTCACTGGATTACTGGGTTTCTTGTAAACCTAATCACTTGATGATGTGCCATGGAGGTGTAGCACTTTACTAAGACTGTAAATTATGGCTCATGCACACTTAGCGTTTGGTTTTAATCTTCTTTTTCCTGTCTGTCCTCTCTGGACATCTGAGTAGTTACTTGTAATCACAGGAGTAAGGCGGATTGTTAAGTGAAACCAATGATTAGAGTGACTTTAAGAACTTGGGACTGGTGGTGCCCATGTGTTCCTCCCAAAAAATGCTTTCTAAACATTTTTCCTGCCAAAAATTTTGGCAAAAAAAATGTGTAAACATTTCCACCAAGTGTCAGCTACAGGAAAATCAAAATTCAAAATGCGTCAGACTCCCCTTTAATCAGGCTTTTTCTTTCCTTGTCATTTTCTCTGCAGATGTTCTTGACCTGCCCAACGCTGTTGGCTTCTCACCTCCATCCAGCCCAAACCCGGCCAAGAAGAGCAGCTCCATCAACTGGTCCTTCCCAGATAAGATCAAATCCCCACGTACAGTCAGGAAGATCTCCATGAAGATGAAGAAGCTGCCAGAACTTAGCCGGAAACTCAGCGTCAAGGGGACCCAGAGCAGCAGTAACGGCAGCAATGGAGGCAGTCAGCTCGAGCCTCGGGCCAATTCCCCTCGAAACAACAGTAGTGGGTCCGAAGCTCCCCCCCAGACTTCAGGACCTCCTCGATTAGCTGCGTCTGGAGGCGGGCAGGCAAGTCGGAATGTGATCTCACGCTACCACCTGGACAGCAGTGTGTCCACACAGCACAGCTTCAGTAAGAAGAAAAGTAATGGCAGCTCCAAGTCTGCTAGTAAAGGTGGCTACCTCAGTGACGGTGACTCACCAGAGCTGGTGGCCAAATCTGGGAAACACGGCTCTGCTGAGGGGAAGGGTGGGAAAGGCAAGGAGACAGAAGGAGGAGGTGGAAGCTCCAGACTCAATGGCACAGAGCTGGACATCGACGCTTTCCGCCATTACAGCTTCACAGAGCAGCCCAAGTGCAGCCAGTACATCTCCGGACTGATGAGCCTGCATTTTTACGGTGCTGAGGACCTTAAACCTCCACGCATTGACTCTCGAGACGTCTACTGTGCCATCCAGGTGGACTCGGTTAACAAAGCGCGAACGGCTCTGCTCACCTGTCGAACGACCTTCCTGGACATGGACCACACCTTCAACATCGAGCTGGAGAACGCCCAGCACCTGAAGCTGGTGGTGTTCAGCTGGGAGCCCACGCCGAGACGCAACCGTGTCTGCTGCCACGGCACAGTGGTGCTGCCCGCCCTCTTCAGGGTGACGCGTTCCCACCAGCTGGCGGTGAAGCTGGAACCGCGAGGGCTGATCTACGTCAAGCTGAGCCTGATGGAGCAGTGGCAGAACTCGCTGGACGGGGGGCCGGAGGGAGACAGGGAGCCGCAGGTGTTCGGCGTGGAAGCTTGGCGGGTGGTGGAGAGGGAGAACACGGGACTGATGGTGCCGCTGCTTATAAGCAAATGCATCAATGAGATCGAGAAGAGAGGCTGCCAGGTGAGTGTGCATGTGATTCAGTAAGTCTGGCTTTAATTGACAAAGGTGGCGGCTGTGGCAGTGTAATGTGTCTGTCTTGTAGCTTTTATTTCCCTTTAGTCTGTGTGATATACAGGTAGTTTGTGATAATTACTTGAGGGATTCACGATTTCTATCAATGCCCCGGATGATGAAATAGCAATTTTTTAAATTTAAAAGTATCCAATTTATAATGATGAAAAATGGAAACGCAGCAAAGCCTCACACCGATTAGTTTCCCATTTAATTAACTTTTTTTTAAATGAAGTACACAGCTCAAACCTCAAAGCAACATAATCCAAAGACTTTAAATTTGAAAGAAGCAAAGCAAATTGTCACATTTGCATATTTAGAACCAGATAAAAAATTTGAAAATGTATGTAAAGAATATGCTACTTCACTGTCAGTTATCAGTTGAGCTACTGATAATTTTAGGTATGTACAGTACACTGCATAAAAGTACACGTGAGTAAAAGAAAGTCTAATCTTGTTCTGTAAATTGACAGCAGATAGGGATTCATTTGAAAGGAAGGCTGGCTGGATACAATTATATAATGTGTTTTTGTGCATGAGTGAAAGAATAGCCGAAGAAATAATCCAGCATCCTTTTAGCTCCGTATGCGGTGAGATGAGTGCTTCCCCTGCAGCCTGTAATAATGCTGACTGACTGGCATGAGCTGAATGGAGAGAAGAGATGTAGCACACTTCGTGATGTCACAGAGTTTCTGACTTCCTGAGGCGACTGGATCTTTTATTCTGAGAGGAGAAAGAGTCCGAGTTAAGAGGCCGGCTGTGGCGGTGATGGCGGGGGAATGGAGCGTTCTCCTGGATCATGTGGTCACACACACATTTCATGTGTTCTTTGGAGCACATCAGCCTCGTACGGAGAGAGCAGAGAGAGGCAGCAGCGCTTCTCCTAATTAGAACTGAGAGAGCGGCAGTAAGAGTGTCTGACCACTGACTGATCGCTTTAGGGGGAAATGCCACGGGCAGCGGGTACCCGGGGCCCACAGGCAAACATTAGGTGTCTCCTTAGAACCCGTCCATTAAATGAGGCCTTCCGTCTTCCACCTGTGCAGTGCAAGTAGTAACAGTAGAAGTAATGTTTGATATGAAATGAAGCAAGTGATTTTATTTGTTGATGTTACATTCAAAGTTAAATATCATAGTTGGTGGTGCTTCAGACAAGAATACCAACTAGTGGCCTTTTTTTTTTACCATCCATTAAGGCAGTATTTGTTTGGTGTCACTGGGCAAAATTTTCAAAATAACTCTTAAGCATATTATAGTTCAAGTAATCTGAGACAACACAAGACTTCTGCACCTTCTCTTGACTTCATTTTCAGAATTTAGGAATTCTAGCCAGTAATAGAAAATCATCAGCCAATCACTGGTACATTAAGTACGAAGAGCACCAAAGCCCTTGGTGGAGATAGGATGTAATCACACAATGGGATAAATACAGACTTTCACTGGAGAGAGTGGAGATTTGGAAGCTACAAGAGAATGCTGATTTATGGCTTGACTATTTTTGAAGCATCTGTCCATGTTCATTCTGGTTTGAAGAGCTTAGCACACAACAACTACAGGAAGAAGGACGTATTTTCACATTTCTGCCCATTGCAGCTATTTATGTTGTCCATATTTTGCCATTTTTATTAATGTGTAAATTATATTTTGATTGCTATTATTCTTTCAGTCAATAACGTGTCAGAAGTAATAAAAGAAATAAATGCCCATGTTGTGATCCCAGAGCTCAATGTGACAGCTGCAGCTTGTCATCATACCTTTGAGTACAAAAGTCAAAGGTATCACATTTGCAATAAAACAAAATGGAGGAATGAAGCAGGTTTTCACATTTGAGAAGCTGGATCAAGTAAATATATAGGAATTTTGTTTTAGAATGATCAAAGTTGTTGAAATTCTCTTTGAGCGTTTTTTTTCCCTCACTACATGATTCTAAATAGTCAGATTTAATCTCACAGCGAGCAAGCGGGTTTTTTTTTTTTTAAATGTCCTGCGAAAGTTGGTATGAGTTCTCAGTTGAATTGTTAGGATCTACTCAAATTTCCCCTCAAGCATTATTTCGGTTTCATCTGCATTCTTTACCAACTCCAGTGCAAAAGAAGAAAACATATCAGTGGTGGAGTCTTGAGGGAGACACGGTTTACTCTCTTGAAGGAAAACTTGCACATCAAAGTCTGTTTACAAGTGTTGAGGACTAATGCATATGTGGAAAAAGCTGAATAGAGCTTCTTGTGACTCCAGAGGGAACTGTGTGTAATGCACAAAAGTTGGTTGGTGTGGAGCTAGAAAGAAGGGATCTTAGAAGACCTCCTGCATTACCTTACCAAGCCCACTCCTCATCTCTGCCTGAGGCCAGCAGCTCAAGACTGCATTTGCTTCACCTACTAGGAATATAATATAATACAATATAATATAATATAATATAATATAATATAATATAATATAATATAATATAATATAATATAATATAATATAATATAATATAATATAATATAATACAACATGACATAATATAATATCTATCTGTCTGTCTGTCTATCATTCTTTTACATTATATTTGTGCAATACATGCATACACTAATATAAGATGTCAGATTGCTGTCTTAAGAGGACCATTCATCTCAGCTGTCTGGCTACACTGTGGCGTCTTCACTGAGCAGCTGTAACTCCACGTAGCAACTAGTTTTTAATCTGTTAGCTCAGTTTTCCTCTTTTTATGTCGCTCTTTGTCTCGCTGTGCTGTGATTCCTGTCTGTTTCTGTCTCTCCGTCTGTCTGTGTTCCACTCAGTGTAACAATGTTTGTCTTCTGTCCTTCACAGCCTTTCTTCTGATCTCTCCCCCCGCCCCCGTTTTGCTGCCTTTTTTTCATTACAGAGATGCAGAGCAGACTTTGCACATGCTATCAGTCTGAGATCAAGTGTAAGGGCTCCTCCAGGTTGCAGGCAGACAGGGGTTAGGATGGGGTTGACACCAGATCCCAGAGGAATTTGCAAGTTGTGTCACCAAAGCACGCATGGCCAGCAGTGGGTCTTTACAAATGATAGTGTGGATGTTTGATGGAGGCTCTTTTCAGGGTTTTCTAGGAATTGTGTGTCCTCGGGGCCTCTCCAAGCTTTTAAGACCGTGGATGATTGCGGGTATTTCTAAAGACAGCGGATGATGTCTGTGTCAGAGACTGGAGTTGGGTGGATGAGCACTCAGGGCCCATTAGAAGGGACATTTTTTTTTAAAAGGAACTATCCCAGTAACCTACATACATGACATATATGACTGTAACAGCGGTACATAGGTGTTAGGACATGTTGGGAACAGTTCTACAGGTTTACTGACTTTGAGACGTTGAATAAGTAACACTGCTGGCTTCATCTGTCTTTTAAAGGAAAGACCATTGGGCTTTCACACACAGACATAAATGATGTAAATGTTCCACGATGCTTCGTAAAAAAAATGTACTGATGGAACGTAAACGTGGATTTATGGTTCCTTGTTGGTGTATGTTTGCATATAGGTGCACTATTTTCTAGTTGCTTGGAGTCTCAATACTCGTCTCAATCGTGTATTCAGTAGATTGGTGTTTCAGTGTAGTCACTGTCTTAACTGTCCTTAACTTTAGTGAGACTGACAGTCTGATGTGTTTTTTTTTCCAGTGAAATAAATTAATTAAAGTACATTCTCCAATGAAAATGCAGGGACAAATTTAGGTCAGTGCTCTTGTGTTTTTAATGCGATGGTGCTCGATTCAGACTTGAGTCACAGAAACTGGAGGTGTTAAGGATGTCCGCCACTGTAAGACTGCTGTTGTGACTTTTGTGGGACCATTAAGTCAAATTCTCATTCAAATTTAAAACTTTTCAGCCACATTTATATACTGAAAGAGTCTTATTGTGGTTCATTTTCAACCATAAAAGATAGAACATTATCTAGTTCTGTCACCTGAAGATGCCTATTTTTTTTTTCAATTGGGCATTTCATTTAATTTTCTGACATTTTATTCACCAAAAATGCATTGGATCAATCGACACAATAATCAGCAGATTAACTGATTTTATTTGTGTAGTCATGCACATAAGTTTACGTGCATCATCTCCTAAAAAATATGCTCTACATTTGTGGGGAATGAAAATAACTGTCATTTTTGAAGGTGAACATAAAATTATTTCCCTACTTGGTTGAACACTCAAGAGCTTTAGTGCAGTCAAATGCACTTGTCCTTATTTCCACTATTCTTCTGTTATAAGGTCTTAGAGCTAATCCTAGACCAAGAAGAACATCACATCAACGAGCATCCACTCTTCTACCCGGGAACACTTTGTGTTTGGAGGTTATTGTGCTGCTTTATTCCACATAAAGGTCTCGGCCGGTGCTGCCTGTTGTGTTGCCCGGCAGCCACAGTGCATAAGTGCAGGCCCTCTTTTTGCTAACAGCTGTTCCCCGCCTGCACTCAGCTCTCTCTCAAAGAGAGAGACTCTTTTTTTTTTTTTTTCTGAATGGACTTGTTGTTCATTGTGCCCAGTGACTTCTGTTTACTCGCACACAAAGCCAAATCCCTGCCTAATCTGTCCTCCTCTCTGCCTCTCGTGTGAGGTTTAGAAAACGCTGCTCCACTCGACGAGGAGCGCTCCCAAATAGTTGGCTTGGTGGGACGGGGAGACATTGTGGAGCTCCTACGCTGGAGCCCGGAAAGGCCGGCAGTGTGTGTGCAAGTGTGTGTTTGTGTGTGGAACCGGACCCGACCCGCCATTCACAGCCCACTGACTTAACACGTTACCGAGGCAACCACACCAGTTGGTCTGCTATGCTACATACCAGACAGACACATGTAGGAGAAATTATGGTATGTCTGTAGCCAGGCCTAATCCCAACATAACAAGGAGAGCAGTGGTGCCGAGTTTCAACTATCAAATGTCTGGAGTTGCTTTAGGTCACACTCTGGAGGCTTAGGTAAAGAAACATAAATGCTTTATAGCTGAGTGCTTTCATTTTTAACGCCGGTCTGTCACCCGGCTCTTCAGAGGAGCTCACTGTTTATCCATTCACTCAAAGGGATGTGACACTTTTATCAGACCTCTGACAACATCTCACTTTGTTCACTTTTAAAGGAGAATTTTTATTTCGCAGCAGCATTTAATTTAAGTGTATAGCTTTTAATCATATATTCAGTCAGTCTTGGTTTATGGTCCTTAATGGTAGTTAATACTAAAACACTATACCTGATAAGGCTCTGTGACATTACTGGGTCCGTTTGCTGCCTTTGTGACTCTTCTGTGAGTCTTACTGTTGTCTTTACTGTTTAGCATTTACATTTATTGCCATTGGTAGCCATTGTGGCTCCACAGTGCTCATCATACAGATAATTTGTTGGCTTTATTGGCAGTAAAATCATCCTTTTATCTCTTACCGTGACACTGAGAGGTCAGGTGCAAACTTAATGACACTCCTTTTTTTTAGCATTTACCTGCATTTTGTGAGTGTCAAATGTTACAATCTTGCTTTAGTCTAGAAATAGCGCAATATTGTTCGTACAGATGAAAAATTAAGAAGCAATGAAACACATCTTTGCTTGATTAATTTCATAAAGAAGTTTAACAAACAACCTGCTAGCTTAATTGTGATGAGTTCAATTCAGTTCAGTTAAATTTTATTCATATAGCGCTAATTACAGGTCAAATTGTCTCAAGATGCTTTACAGAACCCATAAGCCTGAACCCCCAGAACAAGCCCTAAGGCGACAGTTGAATCCACAAGCAATAAAATGCACGTTTGCTCTGCTCAGGTTTTTGTCAATTGAGCCTTTTTAGCTTGAGTTGTCTATAATTGAAGCAAATTTTAGATAGCTTGCCTCTTTAAAAAGAAAAAATGTCACCTCTTTTGACACTTGTAAGAAAATCCTCAAGACGTACATAATTTCCAGTGGCTTTTGTTTGCTGTTAGTGGTCCAGATACTTCAGTTTTTCATATTTTTTTTTTTTTTTTTTACCTGTTGTTGACCTGTTTTATTTCTATTTTGTTTTTCAAATGCTTTATTCAGTTTTTATCCCTTTTTTGTGCTTTTTTGCACATTTTTAATATCAGCTGCCTTGCAACATTAACAGCACTTTGATCAGCTCAGTTTTTTTTAAACATGCTAGATAAATAAGTTTAATTTGATTGCATAGATAGATACTGAATCAGTCTGCAGACTGTGTGACTTCGATCCTACCATGTTTTTGGTGATTTTATCACATACTTGAAGCTAGAAGTACCGACCACAATGGCTGCTGCATCTGTTCAGCAAGAATATGTTCCACTTTAAACATTGTTAAAGCCTTTTGTCAGTCAGTCTGTCAGTCTCAGCTGAGAAGAAGCAGCTGGTGGTCAGTCAAGTCAGTTTTATTTGTTCAGCCCAAGCTTCTCTCAGGGCTTTACAAGGTACACATGACACCCTCTATTCTTAAAACCTCAGTTTGGTTAAGGAAAATTCCCACCCAAAAAAAAAAAAAAGAAAGAAAAAAAACTCAATTAGAGAAAGTAAATCCTCATGATGAGTGACAGGCAAGGAATCTCTCCTCACAGGTATTTGTTAAAGCTCTTTGGATTTCCATGTAATATTTTATAGCTAAAAAAAAATCAACTAAAGTTGGCAAATGCCCCTTTTTCTGTTACATGAGTCCAAGTATTTTCAATCCCCGTTGATTGTGCTGTTTTGTGAGAATCCAAGCACCTTCCTCTCCTTCTGTGTCCCATCAAAAAATGAGTCTCGATGGCCTCATTAGAAACATATACAACTTTGTCAGCTGTCATTTTGCAGAGATAAAGCAGACCAGTGTTTGGAGACGTGAGTTTTCTGTGGAAGTGCTGTTGGCTCCCGTCCAGCACATTGTTTGAGCGCAGACGTAAAACTTGATCGATTGGGCTGTAAAAATGTCTACCTCGCTGTCATCTGGTTGACTCCGAAGCCGTGCGTGTTTATTTGACCTACTTGTGTCTGTGTGTGTTTCCAGGTGGTGGGTCTGTACCGTCTGTGTGGTTCTGCGGCGGTGAAGAAGGAGCTGCGAGAGGCGTTTGAGAGGGACAGCCACGCCGTGGAGCTGTGTGAAAACACGTATCCTGACATCAACGTCATCACAGGTAAAATGATCACCAGTAACAGAGAACTTGAGGCACCAGCAAAGCTCTGGATCAGCACACACTCAGTTTAATTAGGTTATTTAACCCTCGTGTCGTCCTGCGGGTCAAAACTGACCCGTTTTAAAGTTTGAAAATGTGTAAGAAAAATATGTATTTTCACAGTGAAACTTCTGTTGTCCACATTTTCAACATTTTTTGGGAAATCATTTTTTGGTGGAAAAAAAGAAATGTTAAAAATGTTTCTTAAGAACATTCACAAAAAAATCTACCAAAATCCAGCGAATTTTGCTGGATTTTGGTTGATTTTTTGTGAATATTCTTTACTGCTATATATGTGATCACTTTTTTTCTGATTTTTTTTGGAAGATTTTTACTCATATTTTGAAAATATTTACAAGACTGTTCTTGTCAAATTTGGGAGATTTGTTTAAAATAAAACCTTTAAGGGAAACTTTTAAGGAATTACTGGAATTTTCTTCCTGAAGGTTTTGCAAATTTTCTGAAATTTGGGTAATTTTTTGCTGAATTTTTGATTTTTTTCAGACAAGGAAACAATAGTTTTTGGTGCCCGTAAATGAGGACAACAGGAGGGTTAACTAGATGGCTTTTCTGGAGAACCTTGGTGTCCTTTTGGTCTGTGTTTGCCTTCAAAATACCCTCTTACCTGCACTTCACTTGTATATTGCATAATACACAACAAAGTATACAAAACATTGAGCAGGTTTCCTGTGACACAGTCTGAACAGACTGTCCCAGATAAAATCAGTGACCTTTAATCGCAGCTTCTTTCCATCATAAGTTATCCTGTTGATTCATTTGGTCCATAATTTAAGAAGCTGGTGAAAAATGTTTTTTGATATTCACTTTTTCACCTAGGAGAAAAAGAAATACAACAAATCCTCACATTAGAGAAGATGGAACCCAGTTGGACGATTCTGTGTAAAAAAAATACTTGAGTTTCTGAACCCCAAACTTGCATGCGGATTGGAAAACCTTTATCTTTTATTGAACTGAAAGAAACAAGAATGGCTGAATTTTTAGCTCTTAGTCCTTAAACTAATCCTTAGTTCTGTTGGAAAAACTAACCAGATCTGAACTTGAAAATCACAATATTTCATCAGTCATTTTATTCTATATTTCTCATTTAGAAATTGGCTAAAATTGAAACTGTTTTCACCAACCATCCATCCAATATCTATATGCCGCTTAATCTTCAGTGTGAGTCTATAGCAGCTGACTTAGAGAGACGGCAGGGGACATCCTGGACAAGTCGCCAGTCTATCACAGAGCTACACATAGAGACAAACAAGCACACTCACGGACAATTTAGAATCACCTATGGTTGTGTTGTTTCCATAGAGATACAGGATTTTATATTGCTGTGAAAAATGAGTCCAACGTGAGTAAAAATGTGACAGGGGCAGGAAGTGCCCAGAAACTGCTTGAGCTTCAGAGAGTTGAACGAGTAATAAAATTTTAAAATAGATTTCTGATGATCACTGCAAAATTCAAGTAATTTTGGATAAATTTAAAGTAGCTTAGTACATTTTATTTGGATTAATTTTTTGAGTCTTTCCATTTTTTTGGCATTATGGGCACTTTGCTGTCATAAATTTAGTGTCATTTTAGATACTTTTTATGTCATTTTGTTGTAATTATGGACATTTTAATGGAATGTTCGCTAATTGTAAGTGTTTCCAGATAAGTTTTAAGTCATTTTTGACATTTTTTAAAAGCCATCTTAGCCATTTTTGTGACATTTGGACCATTTCTGACTCATTTTGGCAAATTTAAAGTCTTTCTGTTCAAGTCATTTTGGAAGAAATTAAAGCAATTTTAGACATTTACAGTTTTTGAAAAGTTCAGCTTTCTACTGTTTAACATATTTTTGTTATTTTTACAGGATTTTTTATTTCTTTTTTACAGTGTGGGGATGAGATCATAAGTCATTTTGGGAAGAAATTAATTATCTTACCAAATTGCCTCAGTCAATTAATTAACTGGTGGTTTTGTGACATTTTAGCTCACTCATCTACTGAAATAACTAAACACACAAGTCTTACTCTGTCTGGGGTTAGTATTGATCCAGTCCAGCAAACTTGTCCGAACTGGTGTGATCGCTGCAGATAGGTCAGCATGTGTGTGTGTGTGTGTGTGTGTGTGTGTGTGTGTGTGTGTGTGTGTGTGTGTGTGTGTGTGTGTGTGCGTGCGTGCGTGCATGCATGTGTGCATGTGTGTGTGTGCATGTGTGTGTGAGTGAGTCTGCTGTTTGTAGTAAAAGCATTCCAGCAGTCAACATATAGACCAGGGCCTGAGGGAAAGGCCCACACACACACACACACACACACACACACACACACACACACACACACACACACACACACACACACGTTGTCAGACCGTCCTGTACATTCAGGTCATTCCTCCTCCTTCAGGTTTGTGGTTGAGACATGCTTTGTACTGTCCTGACTAGGTCACGTCAAGTCAGAGGATTTCTCTTGTTCAATGTAAACAAGTCGTCCTGAAGTTGTGCAACTGTCCGAAAAAGAGCGCAGCAAATGTTGTGTGCCATCGTTCAAAGCTGCTAATTTAAATTCCACTCGGATTCCTCCGAGTCGCAGCTTCTTTCCACTCTGTTACCGCTTTGAAATTAAAAATGGAAATAGTGAGTCTCACAAAAACAGCTGTGTCATTGAATTGAGTAATGTTTCCAGGAGTGTGACAGATGAGAGGGGAGGCAAAGTCGCAGAAAATGACTCGGTCATGATTTTTTTTTTTTAACTCCCACAAAAGGAGGAAGACCATGGAAACCCCTGGGCATTGTAGGAGCTGCTGTTGGTTTTGGAAAGAGGCCCCATATAGGCGTCGTCCTATCATGCCTGCTTTGATCCACATGCATTTGCATGGCAGGGCAAAGAACACAGTTAACAGTTGAGCGAGTTAGAAAAAAAGGACCAGCACCAGCGAGGATTGTTGGTTTTTGCTCCATGCCTAAATTTGCTCTGCCAAGCGAGTTGCTGGTGCAGATGGGCCGGAGTGAGTGGAAGAGGACAGAGAGGGAGAGGCAGGGGGAAGGGAGGCAGATGAGGGCTTTATGGTGTGTGCTGCAGAAATGTGACATCTAATCATGGATCTAGTCTTAAAACACACTTTCCTGGAAAATCTGGTAAAAACTTACCTGTTCATTGATGTCATTTTACTTTTCTTGAGAGTTTTTTAAAAATATAACCTGAATTTCGACATTGAATTTGAAACAATAAGTTAAGAAACTATAAATTAAACATAAAAAATCGCACATTACTCAGTATGAAGATAAAATAACAGCAGGTAAAAGATACAGGGTGAAGCTGCAGTTTACTGTGCCTGACCTTTTTATAATCGACATGAGAGGCCATGAAGCAAAGAAACTGACAGTATTTGAATTTGTATTTGAAGTATAAACTAAGTTTGGAGTTTTCACAGTGTGGACGAGTAATAAGTGAACAGCTAACAGATGAGCCAAGAGAACTGGCGTGTCACACGGCTAATTTAAAAGCGAAGGCAGTGAAAAGGATTATCTAGGGGTCAGAGTTCAATCCAAAGCTTGCAAAACATGCTCAGTGCATGGCCCTTCATTGTTTCAAATCACAATCTTTTGTTTCAAATGCAATGTTCTCTCAAAAGATCCACAAAGGTGTCATGAACATGAGCAGCACGCTGTGAAAAATCAAGACAAGCAGCGTTATCTTCAGCAGGTTGTGCTCAGCAGTTGCTCTTTATAGTCCTTACACTCTGTGGAGATGAACAACACCAGGGTGTCATATGAGCAACACCTCACGGTGCCGACATGAAGGTGATATCACCACCAATTATTTCTCAGTGAGAAAGCTTATTAGCGTATTTCACCAAAAGCCCAACTGTTTAATTAATAAGGTGTTTGAAGTGTTTCTCTGATTTATTCTGAAGATGTGGGCAGAACTTCTGAGCTTTTAGACAGTTTGATGTCAAATGTGCCAAAGAGACTAATGAATTAAAGATCTCCAAAATATTTGGAAAATGCAGTGTTAAAGACAAGTTACAACATTCAAAAAAGGACACTGCTTGCTTTAATTTCTAAACTTCATTCATCCACTTATTCATAGCACTGATTCCTCTCAGGAGGTCTTTGTGTTGTCATTTGGCTTTATTAGATTAAAACAGTCAGAGTATTAGATGGTGTTTTCCTACATGGTGAGGAATGTTTCTCTCAGTAGTTTGAAATGATGATGATGAAGGTCAGTGAAGGCTGTTTGGCTGATTTGTTTGTGACACTGGCAGCCAAAGTATCCTGTGGTGCTGAGCAGACCTCAAAATGTTTGCAACGCAAGCTTTAAATCACAATTTATTTTAGGATTGCAATGAAACATGGAAAAATAGAGGAGAGTTTAGTGTCATGGACTGACGATGGAGCCTTGTTTGGCCTTTGTGTCATAACAAAACTTCCAAGTGATAGAATGATGGGAGAGCAGCTCAGATATTTGTCCCCTATGATGAAACCAGAGCATCCTGAGCTCAGTTCGGTTATTGATCTTGGTTTGTGGTCCTTAATTTGCCTGACTCGTCTTTTCCACAGCCTATTTCCCCACTTTGCCCCCCACCCTCGGCAGTACTCCAGTGAAGACATGGAAAGTCATTAACAAGTGCCCCCTTTGTTGCCGAACAAACACAGATGGTATTTGGCTCACGCATGGGGGATTAGCTGAACCCTGGGCCGACCAGGGAAGCAGGCAACCACTTTACAAAGAGCTCCAGGCCTGCGTGGGTGTCGTAGAATGTCTTAAACTGCAGGTCAGGAATCGAAGACTGTTTGCAGACGAGTCTGTGATGACTCCACGTTTAGAATGAGAGCCCAACTGTCTCCAGAGTTAGCGCCGGGGTTTGTTCATTTTGGGCTGTGGAAAACTTGAAGCAGCCGCGGTGTAAAGTTTTACCATCGCCCTGGACGAGGCAGCAACACACACATCTCCTCCGGCCCCCCTGGTGCTGTGGAGGCGTGCAGGACAGCAGGGAGGGGGCTGGACGGAGAACAAACCCCCGTTTGTTCTCCAGGCGGGGCACTGACTGCAGCACTGACAAGAGGAGTGACCTTCCGCTTTGTTTGAACAAGAGGTCAAAGGTAGAGCCGTGCCCCAGTGCATTGTGTGCCTTGTAGTGTTTGGTGGCACATTTGGAACATTGAAGTGAATTGAGTAGGCAAAAAAAAAAAACAGAATACTTTGAGCTGCATGTTTTGCGGCATAATTTTGAGGATTTGTTTAGCCGCCTGTGGTTTCAGGACTTACTCTGCAGTGTGTTTGGAGATAAAGAGTGTATGTATAGTGCAGACATGTGCTGGTGCAAAGCCAAACCTCGAGAGTTTAAATGTGAGAGGAAAGACACAGCGTGTGCTTGTTGTCAGCTTGGCTGTGAAAGAAAGTGAAGCACCTGCAGGGGAAGCACACCTGTTCACCTCTGAGCCCCTGACCTTGTGTGTATATGTGTGTGACTCTCTCACCAGGCATGTGTGTGTGTTTATGTGTGTGTGTGGATCAGCACCAACAGGGGCTAAAACACAAAAGTAAACAAGAACACTGACTCATAGCAGGCTAATGATTTACCTGAATGGCTGTATTCTCCCTACTACAGCCAAACACAAGCACATGTGCACAAGCACGTACACAGATTGTTACTTACTGGTGTTTCATTTTTAAATTATTGTAAGAGAGAGAGCACAGTCATGTGTGTTTTCATATATTGCACATGAGGAAAAAAGGCTGTTTTGTTGCATCAAGCGGTGCTAACATGGAACAGTCCTGCTGTTGTTGTGTCTTTCTCACAGCAGAGGAAAGGTCAGGTGGTCTACCATGCAGGATTTTCCATTTTAAAGGGAGAATAACAAATCAAGTGATACTTCTCATTGCCTTTTATTTGTCTCTTCACAAAAAAAGCCTTGGTGAGATAAGGAGGACAAGACATTGGGGTGTTTTTGCTTCCAGGGAGTTTGTTGTGCGACGATGAAACATGCAGATTATTGTTATCTCGCTAAAATCTCCGTAAAGATTGACAGTGGGAAGCCGGAGGATGTTCACAAAGCATTTCTGTGTAATCTGTTTTGGAAATCAGCATGTTTGAGGAAGCGTTAAGGAGATATGTGTTTATGGGCCCTTATCAAATTCTTCTCATACCAGATTTCAGATCAAACCTGATGAAAGTAGATGATAACAGATGCGTTCGCGGATGTGAATCAGAGCTGAAAACGAAAAGGAAACATGCTGCCACAGATCACGGGGCATGTTTAATTGCAGGGGCATTTTATGTAGTTTGAAGTGCGTGTTTGCCTCGAGGTCTGTTAAAGTCTGACCTCGCTGACTTGGAGCTGCCATTGTGTTGGTTTACCTGAGATGGGAGGGCAGACATGGTACGACAGTGAGTTTGTTTTGGTATGAGTTGTTTTCTGCAGAGCCTCCTTCGACTGCCTCAGGAATGCACAATATTTCTGTGTGTGTGTGTGTGTGTGCGTGCGTGCGTGCGTGCGTGCGTGCGTGCGTGCGTGTGTGTCAGAAGAAGTTCAGAGCAAATAGTTGTGGAGGGGCTTCAAGGGCAAGAAAACAAAGTTGCAGTTGCATTGTTTATCTTTTTCTTCATGTATTCATCATTTTGTATGGTAGATTCACAGCATAATAATCAGTGTTATGCCACATATTAGTGCATTTACAATCATAGTTATTTCTGATGCTCCTAGACAAGGTTTTATATAAAATTCATAATGTGTGACACAAGCATGCATCGTGAGCTGAAGAAAACACAGTAAATTAATAGTGATCATTATGAGAAAATATAATAAAATCCTTGTTGCTTTATACGTATATCTGCATAACATATTTTTATGTGCATTTTGAAGAATTGAATTAGAAAATGTTAACGAGAGTTTTTGACTTTTTTTAAAAAAAAAAGAGAAAACACCTTTTTTCCTAATAAGTTCTAGATTTGCAAATATATAACTCATATCATAAATATAACATTTCAGTGAAGTTTTTTCCCCAAATTTGGATTATTCTATATTTTGACAGCAAGATTGTCATTGTTACTGTTTTCTAAATTGTGTCTTCTTGTGTCTTCTTGATTTTCTAATAATCAATAATAATCTTCAAAAGCTATGACAGTTTATTTTGAAGGTATTTGATCGTAAAATAAACATTTTAAAAAAACTGACAGATTCAAAGTTTGGACTATGACTGCAAAGGACTATGAATGTCTTTATTGAAATTGATATGAGATTGAATTAAATCATGTAGTTTTAACCTATCTGAACATACATCAGTAAAAAGGAAATAAACACAGTTAAAAGTACCTTTCTGACCCTTGTAAAGAAAGAGCTGATTATTTTTTGTCTGATCTGTAAATGATAACACATTATATTTAATTAATCAATGTTGAATTTTTGTTTGTGCTGAATGCCACTGTGCAGATACTGATGCTAATCTGAGACTCTGTAGTGTAACACTGAGCTGCATTTAAATCCTTTTTTCACTCTCTAATCCAATATATTAAGGCTCTGATTCCGGTCCAGCTCATTGAAACCAAGACAGGAAATCTAAGTGTGTCCTCACCTGAAAACACTGTTATTAACTAATATTTAAACATTAGTTTGTCCTTTTTATCCTCAAGATGGTGATGAATGATGGACACACAGTGCCACTTAGAATAGAGTGAAAAGCTTTAAGCCTCTGGCTCCCTTAAAGAGCAGAATGAGGACTTACTGGGATTAAAAAGTGAGCACGTTAAGTTGTGCCCTATGTTCGCCTTACTGGCGTGAGGAGATGTCAGTGGATTTACTCTGAATCGTTTTATAGTTTACTGTAAATAGAAGGCAAGAGGCAGAGAGGAAAAACACCTCGGATGGACAAGAGGTGATGAATTAGGAGCTTCTATTTATAGCAGCCTAATCAGAACCAAAGGATTGTGTCACTGCTTGGGTATTTTCAGCAAACAGGATAGTATTTGACAGAGACACGTCTTATTATCTATTTTTATACCAAACATACCCCAAATGTGCTCTCTATAAGCAATTTCTGTGTGCCAACATAGGTTCAGTAGTGATTTTCTCTCTGTCACTTTTCATAAACAGTGAATGTTGCTTAAACACTAGCATCTCAGACCAAAACATACGGACATGTTGGCAACATAAATATTTTGTTTTTAGGTTTTCAGAATTTTCAGGACACCAGCTGAACATTTGCCAGCACTTTCCCTTTTGAAATGCAGTGTGTTAGGTCACTCTTGGTTTGTTTGTAAGCATTTAGAGCGACTAACAGTTTCAATGGGAGGGACGCATATGCACCAACACAAGGTCAGACCAGCTACCGTAACACAGAACAGCAAAGCTCGGATTATAACACTCACACGGAGGATGTGTGACTTCATCCTCAGCTAAGGACACCATTAATCCACTATATATCTAGTTGTTTGTTTATATATCTTATGTTGATGTTGAAAATATTGCTCGTATATGTGAGTCTATAGAGGGTTCGGGCTGATGTCATGTTGTTTTATTAGAAAGATTGTTATCATGAACATACCCAGTACAAGGAACACAGCTGTTTAGAAGTAACTTAAATGAAGAAAAGTAAACTTAAACCAATCTCTTTTGAAGTTTATATTTCCCAAGTGCTAAGCTAAATTTGAATTATGTGGAGAAAATGTTAACCATGAAGACATTTTACAGAGAAAAATGGATAGAATTGGATCATGTTTACAGTCCTCATGCCGATATACAGTCATATAATCTGCGAGGCATCCGGGCTTGTAGTGAACCAAAAAAAAACAAACAACAAAAAACAGCAACAAAGCATCAACGTGCAGAACAAAACCCTCTCAACAGGCTTTGCACTAAAATCTGAATATTCAAATTGCGTACATCAACAGCATGAAAGCATCGTAACATTTGTGCCAAACAACAACCGAAGATGAACTTAATCCATGACAGCTATGCAAATTTAGCACATAAGTAGAAGGCAGCAGTATAAAAGTCGACACCAGCAGATACTAAGACATCACCCAGAAGCAGAGGTCCTTCGCCTCCGCAGTGCTACAGATTACTGATAGCACCAAGCACACAAAACCTGAATGGAATCAAGACATTTCCGATAAGCGTGTGAGCACAAGCACCTTGTTTAGAAGAGCGGTGATCTCTAGCGTCCAACATCACGGACAGGAAATCTCTTATTCTGGCTTCCAGTGCACATTTGAACCCAACAGCTGATAAGATAAGTGAGTGAAAAACAAAACTGCGGAACACCAGCAGCAAATCAGCATGATTGGACTGTTAGAAAAAACTGCTAAAGCATCAGCAGCAAATGGTGGTGGTGATATGTAAATCTTTACAAACGTGCAGCATGACAGAACTTAATAGACAGTATAAACAGCGTGGATATAGGAATTTATACATGATATATAGAGTGTGACTGTATTCATGCGCTCATTTCACGGACAAATACTTCTGTGTGAACAACCTAACATTAAAGTTTCATTTTTTGGAAAATCATTCGTCAAGGGCATCATTTGCATTTCTAAATGGTTTGACCCTCAACAAGTTAAAGGAAAAAGGAATTTAAAGGAAAAATACTATTTATCTTGGTACTGATCTTAGACATTCAGTGTGTACTTTAGAGCAGAACCAATATTGCTAATTACACAGCCCCCAGCCTTCCCTGAAAACTGATCCAGCTTCATGCAGAGGGAAGAGAGAGCAGACACTCACCACAAAGAGCTGTCACACTGCCAGGAGCTTTTTTTTTTTATTCCCAGATTCCCTCCCACCATTTTTTCTTCTTTTTTTTTTTTTGCCTTTGATGAAAAGACATGCCAGTGATATTTCAGGGGCTTAGTGGAGACAGACAGCGCTGGTTTCATGTTCCGTAGCTTTTGTCTGAACTACGGGAGGCCAAAGTCACAGGTGCGAACGCGCCGTCACAGACACCAGGCCCCCCGACACTTTTGGCTGCCGAGTCACGCCCGACTCAATCAGGCATCTCTGCAGACACCACAGGATCACCCGAGGAAACAATGGTACCTCAATTTGCAGCCAAGAAAGTGCGCCAGGTTCAGTGGTTTAAAGGAGAAGGAAAAGAAAAGCTTTTTATTCCACGCTGACAGCAGTTGAGAAAGATACACTGTTAGTGATTTGTCGGCTATTAAAGTTGCCTGTTTGTTTCTCACTTCAAGTGTGAGAAAATTAGACAACCCTCAGATATCCTGCAAAGACTTCATTACCATTGCTGTCTATGTTGGTACAGCTGCGTTTCTCATACCCTGCTTTCTTTCTTTCTCACTTGTCAGGGGTACTGAAGGACTACCTGCGTGAGCTGCCCTACCCGCTGATCACCAAGCAGCTGTACGAGGCAGTGTTGGAGTCCATGGCCATGAGGCCTCTGCGGATGGGAGCAGCAGGTTGTGAGAACGATCAGGCCGACTCGGAGCACACAGTCAGCCTGCTGGAAAACCTGCCAGAGGTGGAGAGGGTGAGTAAATGCACAGTCTCTGCTGGCTCTCACAGTCATCATGGAGATAGGATATGGTCACAAAAGGGGGAGTGAAAGTGCTGATTGTGGTCTGGATAATGATGGTTATGATGATAATGCTGCAGACTACAACTGCATTGCGCAAGTTTTGGGTGACTGGTCAGGAGGGCTGGTTCTGTCCTGGACTGTTCCCTGGACTCCATAGAGGAGGTGGGTGAGAGGAGGATGTTGTCAAAGCTCACATCCATCATGGACAATCCCTCTCACCCACTGCATGACACTGTGGGGTCTTTAAGCAGCTCCTTCAGCAGCAGACTGAGACATCCACCCTGCAAGAAAGAGCGCTATCGCAGGTCCTTCATCCCATCTGCTATAAGACTTTACAACATCAGCATCACTGGCTGATGTTAACATAAACTGGACTATATCATTACCACCCCAAACCATAAAATTTGCACAGACATTCTTGCACTGCACATCTTTGCACTTTTAAACTTTATTTTTATTTTTATTTTTTCTGTTAAAAATTTTGCCACCCTTGTATATATTGTAAATAAAACTGCTGTAACAATGTAAATTTCCCCTGGAGTGGGGAGAAATAAAGAACTTTATCTTTATCTTTATCTTATCTTGACACTAAGTGATTATTGAGGTGCAACACAGTCCACAAGCTTACACCACTAAACACATTGTGACCATTAATGGAGTATTTTCAGATTAATTATAAATATTATAATGCATATATGTAAGTATATGTTTTTGAGGCTGACAGTTACAGTATATTATAGAATGTTATAAAATTAAATGGTTATATAATGTCTCTTTTTGCTGTCATTTTAAAGTGTTCTGCTGAGAGTGATCAAACAGTTCTGAAACTGTGTCTATAAAAATGAAAAACGTTTACCTGATGTAAATTTGGTAGCCACCTCCATGCTCCTGCAACACCTGTAGCTCTTAAAGTCCTGATAAGTTAACATGCCAAACATTGTTTGCAATTAGCCCAGAACCCCCTAAACTGTGTTAAAATGGGAACTCTACCACTTGAATTTTATTTTGGGGAAAAGGAAGAAGTCACTGTGAGCTCAATCTAGTGATTAGATTTAGCTCATAACTGTGTTGCCGTGGTCAAATAAAACACGTGTAATCAGTACACAGTGACCGAGCTCACAGCTCACTGGAGCACCCACTTGCCATCGTGCAACAATTCAGGTCACCAAATGTTGTCCTTTAGACACCTCAGGACGGGACAGTAGAACTCTGCCTTGACATTCCAACCCTGGGGTCTTATTGCTGGTGCACGACATCGAGGATTTTGAAGAAAACAAAGAGCATACTTGCGGTGCTCTGACTTGGCATGCCTTGTCCAGTTTTGAAATTCAAATCATCTGCTGCTGACTAACAGACTGTGATGTTTGCTCTCGGTCGATGGAGAAATCACAACTGTGCACCTACCATTTGTCACAAAAATGTGTGTAATTCAGAGCACTGCTGCTGATAGCGTAGGGTTACACAACCTCCTGAGTCATGACAGATATGACCTGCAAGTGTTGTATGTGAATGACTCGTTCTGTGCACCACGACAGTATCGGAATTTTTCGATCGCCCTTCATATGCCTTTATTTGGCAGCAAATAAGACTAGTAAGAGATGGTAGAGAAACAAAGGATCCAGGAATGTTTGGTGTTGGCATCCAGGGCTGAACCTTTGTCCCAAAGCATATAACATCAGCAGATATTTTAAGAATCCCTTTAATGTGGCTATTAAAGAATTCTGACTAGAATTTGCATTGAGACACTTTTCAGCCTCAGATAAAAATAGTACAACATTGCAACTTATTTTAATGTACACTACTATTCAAAAGTTTGGGGTCACTTATAAATGTCCTTATTTTTGATGATTTTTAATGGTATATCTACATAGGGGTACAGAGGAACATTTCCAGCAACCATCACTCCTGTGTTCTAATGCTACATTGTGTTAGCTAATTGTGTTGAAAGACTAATTGATGATTAGAAAACCCTTGTGCAATTATGTTAGCACATGAATAAAAGTGTGAGTTTTCATGGAAAAATTGTCAGACAATTTCATGAAATTGTCTGGGTGACCCCAAACTTTTGAACGGTAGTGTATTGTCCAACGTACAGTGTCTGCTAACTAATACTACCCAATAGACTATATGTGCAACACCACTTGTTGATCCTATTTTTAGTTCTAGAAAAAAGACAAAACACCATGCAAGTCATGAAGGTCTGTCCACTTTATATTCTTCATGCACAAAGTTGCATTCAGCATGATACTACTGCACAGCTGTTGAATCTGTGGCCGCTGTAGCAAGACATTAATATAGCTGTAAATTAAAAGCTTCTCTCTTTCTCTATTTCCAAGAAGTGTCCATTTTTCTTCACTTCTTCTATGAATACAACTTTTCGGTGCTACAGATGCTTGCGTAGCTCAGCTGCTGCCAGCGGTACTAGTGCAACTACTAATCATAATAATAACATGTCTTATTTGTCTGTGTCTGCACTTGTGTGTGTGTGTGTGTGTGTGTGTGTGTGTGTGTGTGTGTGTGTGTGTGCGTACATCAGATGACACTGCGGATCCTTCTTGACCACCTGAAGCTGGTGGCGTCTCACCAAGAAGTGAACAAGATGACGTGTCAGAACCTGGCGGTGTGTTTCGGCCCGGTGCTGCTCAGCCAGCGTCAGGAGGCGTCTTGCCACACCAACCGAGTCTTCATCGACTCCGAGGAGCTGGCGAGCGCGCTGCACTTCAAAAAACACATCGAAGTCCTGCACTACCTGCTGCAGCTCTGGCCAGGTGATCACGCTTAACCTTCCTCTCTGAAAATAAGTTCTAGCAGATTTTACAGCTGGAAGAAACAGTCAGGTTGTATGCTTCTTCTGTATATACCAGTGTTTTGGCAGAGGGTCTTGTACAAATTAGCGCCAGCTCTGTGGTTCGGCTCTACAAAGGACTGTTAAAGGGCTGGACTGCTTTGATCCTTGAGGTTATCCGCTGCTGGCACAAGTACAGCTGATAGCCACTGAATACCATCTGCTGGCTTCTCAAAGATGAAACCCTCCACAAGTGCTTCATCATGGTGGGCTGAGCCAATCAGAGCCAAGCCGCTAAGCTCCAATGTAAACCCAACTTTCAAGGCGTGGCCCCTCTGTCTTAAGATAAATCACTAACCACAGACAGATACCCAGTACCAGCTTCACTCAGCACAGGTCATCTGTCTGCCTGCACAGCTGTCCTCTGCCGGCTGCAGCTGTCTGCTCAGTGTGAGATATGAAGGAGCCCAAGGATTATGCAGAAGGGAGTCGCGAGCGATGAAAAGAGCTGCAGGCCGTGTAAAATTTGTATTGGTCACAGGAGCTAATTTGATACGTTTTTAACTTATGGGCTCAATTTTCTGAATATGTGTTCTAATCAGTGTGTGAGCCATTCAGTGGCTGCAGTTAAAGTCTCAACAATTGTAGAACATTTAGCAGAAAATTCCAAAATTGGACAGTCTACAAACTGTTAGAAAAAATAGAAATATTTAGAATCCATTACTGTCTTTTTGACCAAACTGAAGTGCATTTTGTGCTTTGTTACCATTTTTCTCAACATGAATTGTTAAGGAAGTGTCTGAAAATTCATGGTATAATTTAAAATATGCACTCTGATTGCAGTAATATTCTATTAAGTTTGTCCTATGGGTTGTGTGCTTCCAGGCACACTTTTTTTCAAAATGCACATGCATGCTGCTTTTTGAAAAACGGTTTCCACGTCTTCCTAACATCACGTTGGACAGACTTTATCCTTCTGATCCTTAGAGCTCTTCCCTGTAACCTGCAGCCTTAACCAGATCTGCTGACTGATGTCTAAAGAGGAACTGACTGTGTGTCTGGTCCAGACTCTAAATTTAGCTGCATCCTCTCACTCCCACATTGGACCAATTCTGTGTAAACCACCGGAGCTGAGCACCCTCCACCCTCCCTTACATCAACTGTAGACAGAAAGTTAAACCAAGTGCAGCTACAACTCAGCATCTGCGAATCCTATAATTGCAGGTAGCTGAGGGAAGAGAAATTTCTAAATTTAAAGAAGAAAGGGATTCTTTCTTGTAAATGAAAGCACTTTTGAGGAATTGTAGAAGTGCTAAGAACCATGTTTGTAGTTTTTTTACTATAGAAGTGATTCTGCTCTCCTTTCTGCAGCCGATGCCACTTGGCCGCTGACTCTAATGACCTGTAATGACACCGACTGAGCATTTTTCAGTCCAGGTTCGAGCCTTTGTTTGCGTCCTCGGTAGCATCTCCGTTCTTTCCTCTGCCCCTGCACAGAGTGTAGGATTCCTGGACTATAATTAAAGACATTCCAGGCTTAACCTTACCCCTCAGCCCCTGAAGCTTCACCCTAACATTTCGCAATCATTATGGGATATTTTCAGCCGCCTCTTCACGCCTCTCACACACACATACCAAACCCGGCGAGGCATTGTTGCTCGGGCCTCGACTGCGCATGTCTTTGGGCGAGTGCAAGGACATCTGATGACTGCTGGCAGAAAAACACTGACACTATTTACAGGAAGAGCACAAGCGTATGTGTTGAAGCTGCTGGAGGGGCTGGAGGGGCTGCTGTGTGTTGAGAGCGTGTTCCGATGTTTGCCAACTGTATGTGTGATTAAAATGCGAGCATATGGTTAGAAAGATGGGAGAAGACAGTGTGTGTGTGTGTGTGTGTGTGTATTCAGCTCTTGGTATTGTGCTTGTGTGTAGCAATAACACTTTCAAACCCGCAGCATCATGTTCAAAACCAAACCCTCTGGAGTCCGGGTTCATTTTCTCAGTTTTGCTGCCTTTCTGTGTTTTAATTTTTTTTACCTTATTTAGCATCTTTTAAACTCACACGGAAAGTATAATTTTCAATAGAATATCTGCTATTGGTTTAATTTCTCATTTTGCCAATTAAAGAAAAAACAAGAAAAGCACTCAGCAAAGACTGTTCATTCCCCCATATGGCATTGTCAGAAATGCAACACTTTTTTTTTTTTTTTTTTTTTTTTTTTTTTAAGAAATGCAGCATTTGGTTATTAGTTATTGATGATCAGGAATCACAGCAATGGCCATTTAATATAGATGTACCCACAAACAAAATGACCTTGCGCTGAGCACAGGCGTGTGTTATGCATGTGTACGTTATGTATGGATACCAAATCACGTGAACTAAACATGTAGCAGGCAGAGGGAATTGATGGGACTCAGAAACACCCCCACAATTTAATCAATTGTTCCTTGTATAATTTCCGACGGAAAAGTCCCGGTAAGTCTGCAGCGGTTGCTTTGTAGTAGGATCACAATCATGTGATCATCAGCAGGCAGCTGATGTAGTGTTCACTTGTTGTCATAGTAACAGTGACGCCATGCAGCTATCTCGCAATGATGCAGATATCTTTAACAAATCTGTGGATCCAGACTATAAGCCACATCACTGCCAAAATCTGATCAGTTGGTCCTTGTGTCATTTCTGACCTTCCCTGAAAATTTCATCCAAATCTGTTTGTTCATTTTTGGGTAATGGTGCTAACAGACAAACGTACGTAGGTCTTCACATAACTCTGCCGTTCCTTGGCGGAGTAATAAAACTAGCAGAGATTGGTGCAGGCAGTGATATAAATCGAAGATTGATTTGTAATAATTGCTCAAAAAGGTATCTTTAAACAATCCAAGGTTGAAAAATGTGTTTTACTTTTTGTAAACAGAAATGCTGCAAAAACAAAAATACATAAAATTCAAGTAGAATCCATTTAAAGTGATTTCAGCTCAAGTCTCATATCAAAATATGAGCTAATACAGCTTTAATATACTATAGTCTAAATAGTATGATTGAGCTGTCTCTGCATTATATAAATAAAGTTACAATAAATAGATGGACTCCAGCAGGGAAAATCACCATATACAGTAACATACGTTTTTCCCTCATGCAACACAAGGTGCATCATTCTTGTCTGCTTCCTTTCTTCATGTTCTCTGCAGACACCTAATAGCTTTAATCATGTCATCAGTGAATCATGTCTGAAATTAAATAACACGGTGTCTCTAAAAGGAGGATCATTTCTGTTTGTTTTAAGTGATAATTGCTCAAGTTTTTAGCCTGAGGAGGGCTGCAAAGCGTGCAACCACTAAACGTAAATACTACATCAGCAAAGGCCTCTTTGATGAATGAACTGAAGTCGACAGGGTTCATGGAGAAAATGCACTTCGGCAGAAACAACTCAAGATCATCCTTCAGGATATAGGAGGAAGAAACACTGTAGTATTCTTTTCTGTTGTACCTCTTCAACATGACATGTAGATCTAACTGTGTCTTTGTTCCTCTCTAATCCAGTAAGGGAGAGCTAGCGGTGTCAACAAGTGTAGGTACACAGAGATACAGACAGACAGGTAACCGGACTGTGCTGGTTGTGTTGGAGTGCTCACTGTTCCTTTTCATAGTCAGTCAGATGATTCTTTTATTAAGTCCAAGCAGGGCTTCACTTTGGTTAATTTTTAAGTTTGGTTTAGTCAGCAGTACGGCAGGATGGCAACAGAATCACAGTGTGCTTTTGTGTGACTTCTGCATGTGACTGATGTTTTTAAGGCATGTGTGTTTACTTCATGCTGAGATTTCTATGTTGTCCTGATAGAGGGGTCATTCAGATACACTGAGGCCCTTTTGAACAGGAATCGGTTGTGAATAGGCTTTTTCTTTTAAGGCATGTTGAAGCATGTTTGTTCACAAAGTTACAAAAAAAACATATTTTCTCACTCACCCCGAGAGGTATGTAGCTCTGCGCATAGTTTAAAGTGCCAAGAGTCTGAGGTATTCACCTTCACATTGTTTACAACTTTCTACTGAAGAAATAATCCCCATGAAAACAATAGACTAAGTGTTCTGTGTATTATTCAAAGTAACCAGGATTGTGTTTCTGGAAAGATATGATATCAGCACCACAATTCCCTTTTTATTTCCCCTTTATTGTATTGGACTGAAGGCAAGTCACACAAGCAATATCTGTATATAAAGCAGCTAACAGGCCCAGGGCCCCGTAAACTCTGGGTTTGCTTTGTGTCGGTTTTTCTAGTTTGACTGTGATTTGTGAATTCATTTGCATCAGCAAATATACAACCCAGTCACAGCAATGTGTTATTACCTAATTTGTTAATAATTTGTAATTATCAAAATCTAGCTCTAAAACCTGACTTTATTTTATACTGTGCTTACATGTTGTGTAATACCGAATAAAGTCGTGTTTAATTAAATTACCGCAGCCTAACCGTTGTACAAACAAACATGGCTACCCTACCATCTGCGCTGTACTCGATGGAAACTTGGACAAAACGGCTATAGATGTCGCCAAAATTAAATGAGAAAATATGATTTTTTTTGTAATTTGGCTGAACAGATTCTTTTGAGATTTTGGTTTAAACGGCCTATTTGCATTGTATTAACTGTGTTTTCTCTGCTCCTCCAGTCGTGGATCCACATGGCCAGTCGTCTTCTCAGCCCTCTGCAGCCTCTCTGGTTCCGACCTCATCTGACCTCCTGTCAATTCCTCCTCTGCGGCGGAGGAAAGAGCGCCCCCAGGTGCTGAACCTCACCGATGCAGAGATGGCGGGCGTTCTGCGGCCCAAACCGGGGCGTCTGGATAGCCCCAGCAACCGCTACGCCGGCGACTGGAGCGGCTGTGGCGAGAGCTACTTCTCCTCAGAGATGCTGCTGCCTCCCAGCAAAGAGGAGGCGGACTACGATGACGTGCCCTCGGAGGACACAGAGGCAGCTGAGGAGGTCCAGGAGAAGCAGGAGGACACAGAGGAGGAGCAGAAGGTCACCGGTCCCGCGTCTGATCCCGCTGAGCAGGAACAACCTCAGAGAGAGGAGGTGGTGAAGGAGGAGGAGAAGGGAGAAGAAGAGGAAGAGGAGAAGCAAGCAGAGAGTGACAGTTCAAACAACGGGCAGCCATTAGAGGAGGAGGAGGAAGAGGAGGAGGAGAGGGTGTGCGACCACATCCTTCCTCCTCGGCTGCCCAAAGAGCACACCTACCAGGCCTACATGAAGATCCAGGACATCAGCCCTGTGCTGAGCAACAGGGTGAACCTGAGAGACCTGCAGGAGAGCATCGACACTCTGATAGGAAACCTGGAGAGGGAGCTCAACAAGAACAAGCTCAACGTCGGATACTGACTCCCACCACGGTCACACACACACACACACACATCCACTCACACACTCATGAGGCCTGATGAGGTTCTTTACTGATCAAGGTGCTTCAGGATACAGCCACAGCGTTTCCATGGAGATCCTGTGACGTCACCATGGCAGCGTGACAGGCGGTGCTGCTGTAAAAACCTAAAGGATGAGATGAGAAGAAATGTAACAGGGCACTTCTGGCATTTGTACCTTACCCATAGACATTCCGTAATGTTTTTATTTTCCTTATATTTTGTCGACTGTCTTACTTTATGTTGTTGTCATCGGTTTGTTTTGGTCCAGTTCTGTGTTCCATGTTGTTATTGTTGCTTCTCTTCTTATTAGAAGAACCCATTGACCCCTCAGGGGTTTAAAAGGTGCCTTAATTGTGTGAAGGTGGTATGTCAAGAGGAAAATCCACCCTGAAATAAAATGCCTCACCTTCTGTGAGCTTGATCCAGTGCTACAACCAACTACATGACATGCATGATGACAAGAGTATATTCTCAGCAGGTACTAATCCACTCTGGATACTATGAGGCTCTACCAAGTGGTCAAACTGATGGCAGCAGAGGTTTTAAAAGTGACCATTGTCATACTGAAACCCCTCAGTGCTTTCAGAGTTTTCCAAGAAGTATTTTCTTGGCAGCTTCTTAAGCAGCATCTGGACATTGGATACTTCCACATTTACACAGTGGTAGGAACAAAATCTGGGATTCATTTTGCCTTTGAATTAAAAAACTCTTCAAGCAAAAATAAGTAATTAGGTAATTAAATGAATCAAAAGGGCACAAAGACAATGAAACCATCCTGTCAGTTCTGCAGTGAAGGGAGGTCATTTTTGTCCACAAGCTTAATCTCTAATGCCGAGTAGGAAAACTGAATTCCAGAGCTGCTATTTTCTACTGTCGGTTTTAAGCACGTAAACAAAGGAAAGCAAAACAAACCAAGATCATAGGAGGAACGTGTACATTCTGTCTTAGGGTGGATTTTCTTTTTAAGGCAGCAGAGAGCTTTCTTTTAAGGTATAAAACACTAAATGTTGTACAACAATAATGCACTTATTAGGCAGGCAGGAGTGTAGATACAGCCACAGCGTTTCCATAATTGTCATTATAGTTCATGCAGTAAAAATTATTCCGGCACCACTTACACCTCTTCTTAAAGATGAATATGGAAGAACATATAGTACGAGGTATTTCAGTGACACCATTTACAGGAAAACCCTCACACCAGCTGTGTCCCATTTCAGGAACTGCATCCTTAAAAATATACGACCTACAAAGATTTCACCTTTGAAGTGTGAGAAGGTCGAAATAAACCTTTTTAAATGAGGTGACTTGACCTATAGAGGACATTCTTGTTTGGAGAATACATGTGCGGTAGGTTGGATCTACATATTTCGATATACACTGTTGCCCTCGTAGGAGAGACGCTGAGATTGACATGTGGATTTGTTATGCTTGCATACTGGAAAGGTCTCAGAGTGTTGCTCCTAGCAGCCTTGATAGTTGAAGTTGGGTCTAAAGCTAAGACTTTGGTTGCCTTTTTCACCAGAAATTTAGATTTTTTTGGTTTTATTATATACTAGAGGACCCCAAAATGTCCCAGTGCTTACATTTAAAAGTGTAAAGTTGCCAAAACTCCACTTGCACAGTCTGTTGTCACAGTGAATCTTCAGAAGTATCCAACCACTGGATCCTTCTCGGTCCTGGACAAGAAGGCATTGCAAGGAGTATTTAAAGTGGAAATGCCTTCACTATGACACATTTGGTCCTCGAATGCATTCTCAGAAGGATCCAGACCCTAAATTGGGACACAGAACTTTTCAGAGTTGGATAAAAGAAAACAGTGAGTTGACTGAAAGCTCCACAACAGTGATGTGTTCAGTTCAAACAAGCAACTATATAAAGAGAGAAAATGTGTTGAATGTGGCAACATAATTTTGTAAAAGTCACCATTTGGTTTCTTGCCCAGAGTTAGATGAGAAGATTGACACCAGTCTCATGTTGGCAGAGGCAAGAGTATAAAGCAGAAATAAGTTCAGTTTATCTTCGCGTAGCATAGCTTACCCTAGCTTCGCACAAAGACCTATATCGGGGGAAACAGCTAGCCTTGCTTTGTCCAAAGTTTAAAAAATACCCCCCTTTGTCAGTTACCAGCACATCTAAACATCATTAATTAACATAATAATGTATTTTGTTTGTGTAATTTGTACAGAAACAGGAATGTAATAACAAACTTTCGCTGTACATGCTGTTCATGCTTTGCTAAGATAAGCTAATGTGACTGTGGTATCATTGTTCTCATGTACCTCTCTGCACGACAGCAAATATCTAAAGTTTTCTAAAAAAAAAAAAAAATCCACAAACCAGTCACCTCTCTGCTTCTCCCAGCTTTTGTCAATACAGTGAAACAGACAATGTGAAGCACAATTTTCAGAGCAGCAGTGGCCTCACAGTTAGTATGACTTAGCTAGCTGCCTAAAGCGACAAAGGACGTTTTCAGCAATCCAGGGATTCAGAATGATCAGTATTTAACCTATATGTATATGTATATAATTATATAAATGTATTCGGAGCATATTATTTTTACAGCTTATATTTCAATGGCGTATTTAAATACTTCCGACGACCTTGTAGTGTTGACTTGTAGCAATAGTCGCTTCTCTCCCTTCAAGCTACCTGTACACATTTTAATGTGCTGGACTAATGGTACAACTTTAGCTGTAAAATATATGATAAAATCATGCTCTTACAGAAAAAGTGATATTGTTATTTTTGTGATATTCTGTATATATTTGACATTGTTTTGTGTCTCTGGTGGACTAAGCTGTGTTCATGATTTTTGGTGTTTTTTTTTTTTGTTCTGTTTTTTAAGGTACTGAACGTTGCATGGTCAAAAGCTTTACTGACATTAACAAGGCTCTGTGTCATCTGCCTTTGTGTTTCATATTTATGTATAAAATAAGACTTATTTTGTAATGTATGCTCATTCGTTCGACCCCTGTTCCTTCGATAGACAGATGACTGCATTGTTCAAGGTTTTCTCCAAAGGACTTAGAGGCAGATAGTGTATAAAATGTCTGGTGTTCGTGGTTGCAAAATGCAGGCGGCATCTATAAATTGCTTGATTTTTCCAAGTGACAGTCCGCAAGTCAAAGATTTTCTCTATTGTCACACGATAAAGAAAAAACGCTTGAAAAATAACTATTATTTGAGTATTTAAGTAGTCGTTACTAAATTTGCTGCTAATCTAATAATTGATTCAGCTCTAAAATAGTCTCCATAAACCTAAAACATGGAAATGAATTTGTTAAATCTTTATACAAACAATGTCTTACATCAATGCAGTCCAACAATAAACAATTACAAAATATGACAGTTTAGCTGATGGTAATATTTGCAAAATCACTTGATGAATGAAATGTCATAAGAGAGGATTTGTTTTCATGTTGAAAAACAAGAAACACTGAATGAAAAGAAAAAAATGAGAAAGAATGACCTGCTAAGATGGTTTTCTTCATATATTTGCCATGTTATTTCTCGTGGTTCTTCCACACCCTGCCCTCCTATGATGCACAATCCTGCTGCTTCACGGTGAAGCTGCAGCTGCTGCTGGGCCGATCTGCTGTAAGTGAGTTTCAGCAGGGCTCCTTTCGAACCATCTGTCTGCCCAGGCGACATAAAGAGAACCAGGTCCTCATTTATAGCAGCCACCGTGGAGGATCAGCTGTAGATAATTTTTAGTACCTGAAGATTGTCCTTTAAATCTGAGGTGTATTCCTGCCTACAATTTGCCTGAGAGACTCTTAGAGAGACACTCAAACGTTACATGAAATATATTGGTTCTTAAAAATGTTTTTGACTCATTAGATTTTAGATTTTTACTCACACTGCTAAATAAAAAATATAAACACTAATAATATATATCTAGATTCATCATAAAATGGGTTTTAGATGCAGATGCAGCCCAGTTGGTTTGTCTGAGCCACAGCCCATCAAATATAACCTCTGACTGGTTTTCATTTCCCTCCATTCTTCTTTCTGTCACAGAATCCATCAGCAAACATCTGCATCATCTGTTGTGTGTTCAGTTTAGACAATATGAATTATTTCTGTCTTGTCCTCTTTGTCCTTTGGAGGAAAAAGTGCCACATTGAAAGCATCGCTAAACAAAACAGAGAAGTGCTTTGTATTGATCCTGAGAAATGTATGGTCATAATAAAGTATATTATTTTACATTCATAGGTGACTGCTATTTTCTTGCCCCAGCATGTATCTCAGACAGATTTACTTGTGCTTTAGCTAGATTTATAGTCAGTTTTCCAACAAATTAAAGGCTTCAATATAATCTATCCTCAAAATGATGAAGATTTTTTAACTTGCTTGCGCTAAAGCTGAAGTCCTTTCACAGATTTAGTGGTGCAGCTGTCCAAATAAAGAATAAACATTTCCGTGCTACAAAAAACACCTTAATCAGTGGGTTTGCACACTTGCAATAGTACATTTTTAGTCCTCAGCATCGTCTCACCCCCACACACAATACAAGTCTGGTATTCATTCATAAAAATACTTTGTTCTGTCAGTTTCTCTTATGCAAGCACATGTGGTATTCAGCATGTGGCTCAGCAATCACATCACTGTTGTTAAAATGACTCCACACCGAAGCCACAATTTCCCAAACTGTACTAAAGAAGGTCTTTGTTTTGTAGAAAAGCAAAGGGAAAAAATGTGTCAGCAAACTGAACTTCATTTTCTTTGTTCCTTTTTGTAGATTCACCTCTGTGCTGTGGGAGCACTGTCACCCAGCTGCAGCGGAGTACAGATAAATAAGTCGGGGAATTGCCCTTGTTGGCTTGTGGGAATCTCCCAGAATGACTTTCAGCTTCAGGGACATTCCCAGGACGCAGCTGCATTTAGCTGTCCAGTAAAATCCACTGCTGGAAGGCTGCACTTTCACTGCGGCTCCACAAATCAACATTACCAGCAAGATTTGTGAGATATGTACTGTTAAGCTGAACTTGGAACAATGTGTACCTACAGGCAGACTTTAAAGCAGCTGCCTTAAATAGCTGAATGTCACTTTATTGTGAGATATTTGACAAAATGAGCTATAAATTCAAACAGCAGTGGGATAACTGCGCCCGAGTGGCTCCAGCTGAGGCGATACACATCTCTGGCAGTTAGCATGAGAAGTCAGAGCAGCCGGAGGCCTTTCACCACTAAATGGTTTTCAGCCTTGTTTGATGTCACTACACTGGGTTCATATCATGTTTTTATGGCTGAAACTGTACAGGTATGAGGAAGCTGTAGGGTACAGAATGTACACATACCTGCCTCTACTGTTTATATCCCCACATCTACTTAAATAACCATTCAGACTGGAATTTATGTGGAGATGGAGCCAAATATTTCACTGACAGTTTGAAAATGTAACAAGTTTTTTGCACAGGGAATATGTTCCCGTCAGTCTAGAAGTTATTTTTAGGGAGTTCCTGAAGCCTTCGGGGGAACCGATCCACTCAGTCTGTCATATTTGTTTCTAACTTTTCGAATTCCATGTTTAAACATCTGGAAAAGGGTTTTATATTTAGATTCAGGTGCTGGCTCCAAACGTAACGAGGGGCTGTTTTAAAAGTTCATTGTCCACGTTTGACTTGCAAAGCTGTTCTCTCAGTCCCAATAAAAGCAAGAGTGAAATCCCATATGAAGACAAAGGTAGACATAATAACAAGGGGCCTGTTTTGATAGTCAGGGTCACCACTTGATATCAGGCAGTCTGTCGGACTGAACTGAACTTTTGTTCATTTCTAATTCGGGAGAGAGAAAAGATATGGGTCTTGCTGGGTAAACATCCTTGACAGCCACCTGCATGTGAAACCAGACCTTTTCTCCTCTTCTTCTCCTCCTCACCTGGTCCCTTAATCTCTGTTGACCTTTGAGTCAGTATCGTGGCTGTAAGTCAATCAGCCAACCACATAACACACAGTCTTTGTTTCAGACTCTCTGTTGTTCAGTGCTGTGTAGTGTTAACTGTGGCAATGCAGACTTTAAAGTTCAGGAAGATTGGATCTTTGAAGATGAGATGTAATAAAAGACATTCTGAGTCATCCATGTGGCCTTAAAGTAACCAGTGTGTGGATGAGGAGTACCAGGGCCTGGCATCAACTGTGTGCAAAAAAACAAAAAAAGTCTTAACGTTAAAAAAAAAAAAAAAAAAAAAAAAGGAAAATGGACCAATACATTGAATAAAACATAACAAAGCTGATATGTCTGGACTAATCAGTAGGTCTGCTATTTGTTGTGGCCCTTCAGATTTCTTACTAGCCCTTTTGACCACATCTAATTAGCTGATAAGTTCATTGGAAACAGCTTCTACCTTTGACCTTCCTCCTCCTTCTTTGGTCTTTGCAGGTTATTGAAAGATTTTTTAGAGTCTCTAGAGGTAGCAGGTCCGTGAGTTGTAGTGGATTCATTCAGGGGATCCTCATGGCCACACAGAACACAGACTTTTGGGTCACCTTTTGTTTCTGCCATAAACCACTGCTGCCCCAAAAAGTAAAATTTGTGAGTCATGTGAGTCATATTTCTTCCCGCGAGACTATTAGACACAACTATCCAGGAAAATGACAGTGATTGAGAACAAGATTAGAAGAAATAAACAAAGATTAGATAAAAGGTAGATAACACTGAATTATTACAATGTCAAGGAAGTTATATTCACAAAAGTCTAGAGTAGCTGGTGGTGTGATCAGTTCTACATGTGAAGGCAGTAAAAGCTTCACAAAAAATAAACTCTCACTAAACTTTAGACTTTATTTAGACAGCTACATTTTTTGGATAATTATAGCCAAGTTGTTATGAATTCTGGGTAAATTAAGACATTTTTCAAACTAAAAAACATTCTTGACTGAACACCCGCATTGCACAACTCAATTTCATTCACTTCAAAATGAGAACGAGAGCTTAATTTACTACAGACGTGTGGTGAAAATTTATGACAGCTTCGGCCTCGGGCTGCTCTGACATGATGGTAAAATGTCTATTATTTGCAGTGCCACAGTATGTTTGAAAAGCAAGCTGCCACTGCTTCCCACTCACTGTGATTTCTGATGTGGTTGCAGATATCTGAAATGTCACTTTGTCTAGTCAAAACTTCAATCTGAGATAGTCTGCAATGGCATTTTGAAAGGGCATAAATCAAATTCGAAGTATTTATATTATTTTGATTAGTCAGAACTCTAGTTGAGGATATCTAGATATCTGTCTGACTGATTCAGTCTTGATTCAAGATGTCTGAAAATGACAATATAGACAGATTCCTTGAATTGCATGTAGATAAAGATATCTATTATGACTGGACAGACTTAGACTGTAAATGTCTAAAATTAGGAATTACAACTAGTCATTATTCAGCTACAGATATTTGCAATGTAAACTGTAGATATGAAGTGTGGATATCTGTGATGAGAAACCCTGGTACACATGAATGGTAAAATTGACATCATTTGTCCTGGAAAGAATGATAATATGGATATTTAAAAATGCCAATAGGGAATAAGAACAATGTAACTGTCCTCCATGCACGTCACCAGTGTGACACTCAACGCTAACAGCTAGCTTCCAGCTACTGTATCCAGTAACATCCATCCATCCATCCATCCATTATCTATATATCACTATATACACCCACTTGGAATAGAAGAGAGGATAAAGCAGGGTATGTTTTAGGACAGAACTAGTATGTGATTGACAAGCTGTAACCTGAGTGTCTTCAAGTTCTCAATCAGGTCCACCCTCGCTTATTAAGTTTGGCTTTTAAAAAACCACGATGGCAACTGCCAAATTCCAAACTGGAGTCATCAGCACGGTGGTCCACATGCCAGAGGAAGATGCCATGGTTGCTACAGCAATTTTTAATAGACGGTCTATGGTTCAACCACGTGCGTTTTGTCCTCCATACTACACAGTAAGCATCTAATCATAATCTATGTTTTTCCCCACACAAACTAGACAGTTAAACCAATCAAATCATGATAGGCACGGCCCTGACACTGTATTTTCTCAAGAATGTTGCAAAGATATACTTAAAACCTTGAGAGACATCAGACTCAACACATGGCAATACTGTGATATGTGTTCTACTCTGCTGATTCAATCATGGTGTTATGCTCCTTACAAGGATTACCATAATGTACATGTCATTAGGTACCAATTACAAAGTCACATTGAGCCTGTTCAAGTCTTTCACATCTTTCACTGGCAGTGTTTTGAGGGGCTCAGGCTGCTTAATGTTCCCCACCACATACTACCATTCACTCCTCATAAACGTGGGTGAGCTAAGCCTGGGTAATTGCTGGGAACCTTTGCAGTGACCATTGGTACACATTCCATGCATGCAGCGCCCTTCAATAGGAAGGCTATGAAACACATTTTACCAAGGTCTCAGCCTTTCTGATGTGTTTTTTTGGGGGTCTTTTGTTCCCCTTCAGTCCAGCCCCTGTACTTGGCAGCTCATCTGAGGGCCGGGGGGCAGATCTCTTAACGCAGCGCTGACAGATTTGCCTGTTCTGGACCGCGGTGATGATGAGAGAGCAGACCAGAGGAAAGAGGGCGGAGGGGGGGGAGAAGATGAAGAGAGAGCAAGAGGCGAAAGTGAGGAATGGAGGGAAGGAGAACACAGAGGAGCGGTGCTTCAGAGCCGCCGGGGCCGGGCCTCACACAAGGTGGACCCTCTCCCCTGTCCTCCCTGCCTCTTCCCTCCTCCACCTCCATTGCTCTGTCACTCAGGACTAGACTATTTCATTTTAATAAGGCTAATCCCTCCGAGAGGTAAGCTGCTCATCACCTCTCCCCCTCCCGCTCCTCTAGAGGAGAGCAGTCTCCTTTCAGGGCGAGGACAGGATGAGGGTTCGCTCTGCTTGATAGGGGAGAAAAATGTGAAAGGTGAGACTGAAAAGAGGCCTTGACAGCAGCTGTGGTCGGCCTCAATGAGATTCGTGCCGCACCGGCTTGATAAACTTGCAGGTGGCACACCTTTAGTAGTGGTTCATCCTCCAACCTGCCTTTAACATGGTGCTGATATGAAGCATGGTGATAACTTTGATCTGTACAGAGGAAGTGGAGTGATACAGTTGGTATTTTAGCGTATCCTATCGCCTTCATCCTGTCAGCAGAACACTCTCCAGCTGTCAGCACTAAAACGTAGTTCCCCTGATGCTTGAGGTGATGAGGTCTCATTGATGTTGACCACCAGCTACTAAGGCCTTTTGTTAGAGGAACAGCAGGGACACTTTGCGAAATACACTTTTCCTGCTGTCTTGTAGAGAGCTGCGTGCAAAGATTGATGCTGGTGTCGCTTCTGGAGGGTAAATATGAAGCTGGAGCCAGAATCCAATTAGCATCATGGAGTGCAAACGGCGGAAATAGATAGCCAGATTCAACAACATGTCCAAAACACACAAACATTATTTATAGTAGCATAAAAATGTCATATTTTAGTGTCACGGCAGGTTACATACTGGACCAATCCTCAGCTCAGTTGCATTGTTAGAGTCTTTGTGCTAAGCTAACTAGCTGCATGTCCAGTTACGCCATATTTAAAAGTCAGATATGAGTGGCATGAAATGTCTCTTTGCAAGAGTAAAATTACTTAATTAAAAATCTTACAAACTGAATATTTGGAGGATTTCTTTCATACAATCAAACAAACTTTCAACATCTATACGTCATTGTTTGGTTTTCTTTGATGCCATCAGTAATGACTGTATGTCACCAGCAGAAGATTCAGTTTCCAGGCCTTGAGGGTTTTCCATGGATCTGTAGTGACAGAGTGATAGTTTAGCTGACAGATCTCACTCTCATTGCATCGCAATCTGGGTTAATGCCAAAACAAAGGTAAAAGATGGATGGAAATTACAGGACCTGAACCCAAGTTTCTCTTGTAGAAATATTAAAAATATTTCCTTACCAAAGTGGCTCAGATGAAAGCATTAGTTGTTTATGCTGGTGGGGAGATCAAGACTAGGAGAAGAGATGAAGTCCTTACTCAAAATAATAATCTACATTTCTGTGGAAAACTTAAGAAGCATTTTAGAGAAGGGCATTTAAACAAGGAGTTTTCAAAAGAATGATGTAAAAAATAATATAAATGTGAAAAGAGTAGTAGAGTAGAGGGGCATCTAAAGTTATTTTTTTTAACCTAGGAAGCAGAAGTGTAAAGAAATACTTGCTAACTTTTTCCAGACAAAGTTTGTTTTGTCACACTATAATGGAGTTATTTTTAGTAATTTAGCTCCAGGGGCTGTGCTATTCAGGCAATCCATAACTTTTATCCAGACTGAAAGAATTATTAGATTAATGACCATTTATTTGATCTGCTCATTTTTCTGGGATTCATGGTCCCTAGTGGGCGAATCCTAATGGCTGTGATGATCCCCTGGCTTTTCTTATGTTGCCATTAGCAGGGTAAAGACCTTCTTGGTGCAATTCAAGGTTTTTACTTCTTTAATATGTTCACATTGTGTCTTTTTATGTTGGAAGACACAACACGTATACTAGGTGAAGCAATGCTGTAACGTTTCATCCTTTTTAAGGCAGAAAGGGATTGTTTTTGGGGAAAAACACATCTAAGTATATAAATTTCATACACAGATTTGAGTTTTTAGGGGTTTAATCAACGGCCACAGAGGGATTTTGAAATTTGTGGTCTGAGTAAATAACTGTCATAATGAATTTCCTTGAAATTTTGTACAGACTTTTCTTTTTCCCTGCAGATGATACGGAGCTTCCAGAGGATCACTGTAAGACTTTCTCCCCCTTTGAGGATTACTTTTGTGTTACCTTGCAGTATGATTTATATTCCTTTTGATCTAGTTGGTGTGTTGCTCCAGTCCTGGTTTGATAATCTGCCAGCTAAGGGAAAGAATGCAGATACTGTGGAAAGGAGAGATGATGTGACACTGTCCATGAAGCTTCTAGGGCCAATCTCTAACAATATCCAGCTGCTGGCTGTAAACAGCCAACTGCAGCTACTCAGCCTGGCTATGATGGTGAAGCTGTGGCTGGGTATATGATATTGTTTGGACTTTGACTGTGGCTTTAGTTCAGTCTGTGATGCCACATATATGTCCAGCTGTTAAGAGTTGAACCATAGTTCATTTAAGACATATGTGTTCCCAATACACCACGGTACTTCAGGAATATGTAACTTCAATACAACACTCAGCCACCACAACACAACAATACAGTACACACAACCACTGCACGCGGTGTGACAGCCATTAAAAACAAATGTGTCACAGCCAAACCTGTAACAGCCAAACACAGCCATGACTACAGCCACCCTGACAGCTGTGTCATCCCAAGGCTGCGGTCATAATCACAGCTACAGTGTGTCTCAGCAGTGGTCAGAGAGAGCCTCTGAATAAGCTCCTATATTTTATTTTCTAAATGCAATGATGCCAACTTGTACCTGTGTAGTCACAGCCGAGGATGCACTGACTGTTACTGTAGTCACAACCAGCAGCAGTCTACTATAATACATGATACCGTCATACTGCTCAGTCATTCTCTGTGGGTTGGAGGAAATGCAAACACTTCTAAAAGGTAATGCAAAAATAATCCACCAAAAAAAAATCTTGTTGTGACCTTTTGAGGGCTCGGTAGGATGGAGTGTAATGGCTTTGGTAATATCTGACTCATCAATGTAATAATACTGGTTTATGACTTAATACAAATGCAAAATAAATGACATTCCACACAGCCACAGCTGTACGTGCTAATATTTGCATGGTAGCATGCTAAACAAAGATGGTAACCATACAGTAAATGCAGAACATTAGCATGCTAATGGTGCCAGTGTGAGTAGGGTTGCCACTAGGGTTGCCTTCCGTCCCTTAAAATACGGAAACATCCTTTATTCGACAATTAATTGTTGCGTCCCGTATTGAATCAATACGGGACGCAAGTTGTTCCGTATTTTCATAAATGCCCCGTACACGTCTGTCACGCACTCATCAAAACTGCATAATGAATAAAATAAAACACAGGAAATATTAAGGGCAGCCAATTTCATCTTCGTAGGACCCATGTAGCGAGGACCCGATGCCAGGTCCAGTGGACAGACTTCAGACGTCTCTGTGTGTCCCGTCCTGTCCGGTCCTGTCTCTGGTTGCCAGGTTACAGACGCTGCTGCACCCGCACGTTTAAAAATGTCTACACCTGAAACTCCACCACGTCTAAAGAAGCAAAAACGTTTGCAAATGTACAGACTGGAGTGGGAAGAGTGGAACCCCTGGCGGTGGGTACAAGGCAAACTGTGTTTTCTGTTGCTCATGGACCGGCTGAAGTAAGGCAGCATCAGGAGACAAACATGGAGGAAATATGAGAACAGAGAGAACCCAACCAGCAGGTCACAGTTTATCATCATCTAATCATCTCCTGAAGTCGATATGGTAAGTGGACATCATGATGAGATCAGCTAGATTTCCTACAGTATATGGCTGTGAATTTACCAGAGGATGCTTATAGTAATGCTGATGTGGCCGTAGACTCTACACTATTATAGTGACTCAGTAAATGCCTTAGTCGGTTATTATTTTTTAATGCTTTTTAGTTTTTAATAAACATTTATTTAATAGCCTATATGTAATCAAACATGGCCTTTGCCTAAAAAGAATATTTCATTGCACAAGTAAAAGAATAGTAATTTTTAAAACTGTTCAAATTATTATATGTTGCTAAAAAACAACAAAAAAACAAAAAAAAACACATCATAGTAATATGTCAATTAAAAAAGCCTATAGTATAGCGTGTTGCCCAACAAACATCATAGTATGGCCTTTGGTCTAGAAAATGTCCATAGTATAGCATGTCGCTTTAAAAACATCATAGTATAGCATGTCGTCCAACAAACGTCATAGTATAGCATGTTGCCCAAAAAAACGTCATAGTATAGCATGTCGCCCAAAAAACGTCATGGTATAGCATGTCGTCCAAAAAACATCATAGTATAGCATGTCGTCCAAAAAAACGTCATAGTATAGCATGTTGCCCAAAAAACGTCATAGTATAGCCTTTGGTCCAGAAAATGTCCATAGTATAGCATATCGTCCAAAAAACATCATAGTATAGCATGTCGTCCTAAAAAAGTCATTGTATAGCATGTCGTCCAAAAAAACATCATAGTATAGCATGTCGCTCTAAAATTGTCATAGTTTAGCATGTCGTCCAAAAAACGTCAGAGTGTAGCCTTTGGTCCAAAAAACGTCATAGTATAGCATGTCGCCCAACAAACGTCACAGTATAGCATGTCGTCCAAAAAAACCATCATCTAGCCTTTGGTCCAAAAAGTCATAGTATAGCATGTCATTCAAAAAACGTCGTAGTATAGCATGTTGTCCAAAAAACACCATTGAATAGCCTTTGGTCTAAAAACATCATAGTATAGCATGTCGCTCTTAAAACGTCATCGTATAGCATGTTGTCCAAAAAACGTCATAGTATAGCCTTTGGTCCAGAAAATGTCCATAGTATAGCATATCGTCCAAAAAACATCATAGTATAGCATGTCGTCCTAAAAAAGTCATTGTATAGCATGTCGTCCAAAAAACATCATAGTATAGCATGTCGCTCTAAAATTGTCATAGTTTAGCATGTCGTCAAAAAAACGTCATAGTATAGCATGTGGTCCAGAAAACGTCATAGTATAGTATGTGGTCCAAAAAACGTCATAGTATAGCATGTCGTCCAAAAAACGTCAGAGTGTAGCCTTTGGTCCAAAAAACGTCATAGTATAGCATGTCGTCCAAAAAAACGTCATAGTATAGCATGTTGCCCAAAAAACGTCATAGTATAGCCTTTGGTCCAGAAAATGTCCATAGTATAGCATATCGTCCAAAAAACATCATAGTATAGCATGTCGTCCTAAAAAAGTCATTGTATAGCATGTCGTCCAAAAAAACATCATAGTATAGCATGTCGCTCTAAAATTGTCATAGTTTAGCATGTCGTCAAAAAAACGTCATAGTATAGCATGTGGTTCAAAAAACATCATAGTATAGCATGTCGCTCTAAAATTGTCATAGTTTAGCATGTCGCCCAACAAACGTCACAGTATAGCATGTCGTCCAAAAAAACCATCATCTAGCCTTTGGTCTAAAAACGTCATAGTATAGCATGTGGTTCAAAAAACATCATAGTATAGCATGTCGCTCTAAAATTGTCATAGTATAGCATGTTGTCCAAAAAACACCATCGAATAGCCTTTGGTCTAAAAACATCATAGTATAGCATGTCGCTCTTAAAACGTCATAGTATAGCATGTCGCTCTTAAAACGTCATAGTATAGCATGTCACTCTAAAAATGTCATAGTATAGCGTGTCGCTCTAAAATCGTCATAGTATAGCATGTCGCTCTAAAAATGTCATAGTATAGCCTTTGGTCCAAAAAACATAGTATAGCATGTCGCTCTTAAAACGTCATAGTATAGCATGTCGCTCAGAAAACGTCATACTATAGCACGTCGCTATAAAAATTACATAGTATTGCATGTCGCTCTAAAAACATCATAGTATAGCATGTCGTCCAGCAAACGTCATAATATAGCATGTCATTCAAAAAACGTCATAGTATAGCTTGTCTCTCAAAAAATGTCACAGTGTAGCCTTTGGTCTAAAAACGTCATAGTATAGCATGTCGCTCTAAAATTGTCATAGTATAGCATGTTGCTCAAAAAACATCATAGTATAGCATGTTGCTCTAAAATTGTCATAGTATAGCATGTCGGTCTAAAAACGTCATAGTATAGCCTTTAGTCCACAAAACGTTGTTATGTCCCGGCTGTCTGAAGTAGGTGAGGAGCAACACAAAAACAGTCCAAATGCTGGTTTCCAGAGGGTTAGACGAATATTTATTTACAACAACACAACATGTGAGGGGGTTAAAAGCAAATGGTTGTTAGTAAAATAAAATAAATAAACAGAACTAAAAGTGAACTTCACGTCAACATTGATGGGCATTCCAACCAGGAACAAAGTAAAAGATAATCAATACGAAAAAAAAACTCTTCCTGTTCACCGCTTAAAACCCAAAAACACACCGCAGTGGCACCCTAAGCTAAAACTACCAATGGGTTCCCTGTTTTACTTTCTGAACAATTCAAAGGTCCCTCTCTATCTCCCCACACATCCACCAACCACTGGAACACATCTCCAAAGTTCTGCCGGGCCAGCTCAGCTTCCCCTCAGAAGAAGTGCTGCCACCTGCCAGATGAAGGAGCCTTTTGAGAGGCAGCTGGCATCGTGATTGGACTGTACTTTGGTCTGTTCCAATCCAGCTTCAGCTCCAGAGACGGCAGGCGGGACGAGTCAACGGAGGCCTGGTGGACGAAGGCATGCAGCTGAGTACAATCCAGAAAACAACAGAGGAGGAGTGCAGCGTTCCAGGGCCAGAACAAACAGAGTAGCATCGTATGTCTCTTAGAAAACATCATAGTATAGCCTTTGGTATGAAAAAACGCCATCATATACATCATATATTGTACAAATAACAAGTCAAAGGAAAGAGACATACATTGTAGAATTGTAGTAATTGTGGGCTGACTGATTTACTGATTATCAGTATTTTATTTTTTACTGATTTATGGTAATAAATCAATTTAAAAATGGTGCTACTAATTTGGCTCTGAACCTTCATCTACCTGTGGTCGCTCTGTCTTCTGGAGTGATTTGATTGGTTATATGTCACGAATAAAACTCCTTTAACTTAACATCTGTAAACAAAACAAAAACGTATCAGCAAAGTTTCCTGTTAGAGTTTGTGTTCTTCTAAGTTTAACTCCAAGATTTTAAATACTTTCATTTACTGCAAATGAATATCGACTCCAAATGTCTCACTAATAATCATTATCAGCCTTAAAAACCCACAAAACACCCCTTTATACTCGACCACACTTAGTACAGTCTGGTTCCCCCTTCTATAAATCTGCTTGGAATCGTCCACTTCCTGTTTGTCAAAGTGGCCTTCTACCTGGACAGGTTTTGTTGGAGCTCATGCAACAAACATTTTGGGTAACTGCACTTTAATATGGATGGATGACACTGAATTAGAGTCTGTTTTAAGGAGACTGAGTTAAGATGTGTAGCTCTGTCATTAAATAGGAAATTATTTCTCAGAATTCACAGAGAAAAGTCTGAAATGTTTGCTAGGTTAGCGTCCCACATGTTCTTTGGCTCAGCTAAAGCTAACTCTCTCCAACTTGATCTCTTGAGTTGTTTGTTGTTAAAATATCTTGCTACATTTGCTGAAGCTCAGAAAGTCTGAGATGTTTGTTCAAAATAAGCTCATTCTCAAGTCTTATCTGAACTGTCCTCTTTTGTTTGAACTTTCCCTAAACTTAGGAGTTAATGACAGAGCAGCACATCCAGACTCAGTCTCATTTATGTAGAGATTAAACTTCAGTGTCATTCATTGATGTTAAAGTGCAGTTTTTCAAATGTTTGTTGCACATGCTCCCGACCAAACCAGTCCAGGTGGAAGACGATGTGAAGAGAAAGCTCCAGAGGATGAATATCACACATTTACGTTGGAAATAAATGTCCTTTAATTAGACATTGTCATGCAAAAGTTGGATTTCCCTTTAATGATGTTCAAATCTTTGTTGAGTGTTTTGTTGATGTTGGTTTCTAAATGTTTTCTGACACTCGGCCCCAAAGATTAAAACCTTTTACGGCTCACAAGCTGCAACAATTCACACATTATCAACTATCTTTCTGACTAAACTAAGATAAAAAGTGAAAAACTGTATGATTCCTGCATCATGAATGTAAATCTTTTTGGTTTTTATGACAGTAAACTGAATATATTTGGGTTTGACATTTTATAAACCAAAACAAGAAATGAATTACTGGCAAAAACAATGAAGAGAGTAATGGACAAAGAAAATGTGTTTTCCAACATATATGGCTGAATTACTCCAACATTACAAGATACATACAATTTTAATTCAATTTTAATTATATAACGCCATTTACAGGTCAGATTGTCTCAAGACGCTTTATTTTTATATTTTTTTGTCATATCTAAAATATGACAAACTAAGAAATTTAAACCTCTTGACTAATCCAATTTATTATTTGGTTTTTAAGAGACTAATCGACAACTAAAATAACTTTCTCCACTAAAACTAATAAACATGAGGTCAATTAGAAGGAACAGTTTTAAATACTGCAGTCTCACGATGACAAGAATAAAGTTTATCAACAAAAACTAAATCTGCTGGTGGATTCCATTAAAGTCCTAATAAATGATAATAAAGTGTGATACTAAAGGTTTGTGGTGCTAAAAATGTCAAAGTAAAGATATCAAGTTGAACATCTGGATGGAGGTTGATAAAAGTTGACCTTCTTTCATTTCTCTGGAGCCGACTGCATGGATTTTATGGATGGTGGTTCAACACCTCTTCATGACAACTTGTTCTGCCTCCGACCTCGTGGAAACTCCAGAAACTCGGGAAAACCTGTGGAGACTCGAAGAACTCGTGGAGACTCGAAGAACTCGTCAGGCGGGGGAAGGTGTGGTGGGTGGTGGGGGAGTAGAGGGGGGAGGCCGCCACCCACCTCCCCGCCTACTCTCCGCCCTGACTCCACCCAGGCTCCGCCTTGGCTCTGCCCATGTAGTCACTTCAGGAACTACGATGCCAAAGGGACGACGAATTTATGTCTTTTCATCTGATCTGTAGCTCAGTGAGTTAAGGATTTGCCTGTGGAGCTGCAGGTCGCTGGTTCAAGACCAGACAGTTCTTAAATTTTCTCAAAATCCTGACAAAGACAAAGAAAGAAAACTGCCAGTGACGGGTCTCGAACCTGCGACCTTCCAGTTGCTGGTCCGTCTTCTTACCCCCTGAGCTATTTGCTCAGATACTAAAACTTCTTTTTTTTGCGTATTTAACATCTACTTTTTGCCATTTTCGAGTTTTTTTTTTAACTCGAGTCTCGACTCGACCGTTTTTCTCAGGAGGTTGGGCTTCAGCCTTTGTGCTGGAGGGTTGAACCCTCAGTTCCAAGACTTTCCAAGCCTCCAGACCTCCCGAGTCCTCAGGACCTGAGCTTTCACACAGTCTGAGGGCTGAAATTTTCTAAGTCCCACAGTAGTTCTCTGTTAGATTTAACTTTCAGACAGTTCAAGGACTGATATCTTCTAAGTTCCTGAGTAGTTCTCTGTTAGTTTGAACCTTCAGACAGTCTGAGGGCTGAAATTTTCTAAGTCCCACAGTAGTTCTCTGTTAGATTTAACTTTCAGACAGTCCAAGGACTGATATCTTCTAAGTCCCTGAGTAGTTCTCTGTTAGTTTGAACCTTTAGACAGTCTGAGGACTGAAATCTTAAAAGTTTCTCAGTACTTCTCTGTTAGTTTGAACTTTATGGTTAACAGAAGCCTTAAAACTTGTGACCATGAGTCTTGATTTCACATTTAGACCATCCATCTGAGTTCTTCTCAGACCTTTACCTGTGGGTTTTGTAGAAATCCTCAACAAACTTTGATTCTCTTCACTGAACAGTAAAGTTTGTGGAGATCAGAAGGTAACAGTTTGATCAATGCCTTCAACTACTAGTAGACTTTATCTGGAAAACAGTTTTCTGAAATGAGTTGTTAGTAAATCTGTCCACAATCAAACCAAGAACATAGAAAGAGGAAATGTTTGAAGAAACAACTTGATGTTTTCGTTTCAGACTAGAAAATGCTTCAAGACCTTTATCTGTTTTTGCTCTTTTTGATCGTTTTATTGTCTCTTCTGTTTAATTTGATCTTCTAAAGTCTAACTGGTGTCTTTTCAAATGTTTTGTCTTTAATTTGATTCTTCTTAAATGTTTAGTTTTGCTCTTTTCTCACCTTTTATTCTTTTCTAATGTCTGATTTGATTTCCAAATGTTTTGTCTTTTTAATGTTTAATTGTTTTTTCAAATGTTTTATTGGCTTGTTTGAGTTTTTTTTTCTTTCCCAATATTTAATGTTTCGATTACATCTTTAGGGTTTTTCTTTTTAAATGTTTTACCACCTTTTAATGTTTAATTTTCTTTTTAAATGCTTCATTGTATTTTCTGTTTAATTCCTATTTGAAGTTTTATTGTCTTTAAGATGTAATTTTCTAATTAAACATTTCATTTAATTAAATGTTTTGTCTTTTTAAAGGTTTAATAATCTAATTAAATGTTTTGCATTTTTTAAAATGTTTAATATTCTTGTTGAATTATATTTTTTAAATGTTTAATTATCGAAAATATTTTATCTGTAATTTTTAATATTTGTATTTTAAAAATTTTGTTTAATTTCATAATGACATGTATTGTATCTTGTTGAATTATCTAATTCAATATTTTGTCTGTTTAATACAGTTAAACATTAAATACAATTAAATTATATTAAACAGACAAAATATTGAATTAGATAATTCAACAAGTTACATGTCATTATGAAATTAAACAAAATTTTTAAAATACAAATATTAAAAATTACAGATAAAATATTTTCGATAATTAAACATTTAAAAAATACAATTCAACAAGAAGAATATTAAACATTTTAAAAAAACGCAAAACCTTTAATTAGATTATTAAACCTTTAAAAAGACAAAACATTTAATTAAAAAATGAAATGTTTAATTAGAAAATTACATGTTAAATTTCCTAAATCTTTTAAATAATAAAACTTTTTAAAAGTTTTATTGTATTAATTTTGTTTTGCCTTTGATTTAATTGCTTTTTGTTATGTAGTTTTTTTCTTTAATCTTCTTTTTCTGTCAAGATTTTAACCCCAACCTTAAAAATGAAATAAACCCTTAAATCACAATGAAAATACTTCTGTTGTCACAATCATGAGTTAGTCAATTATTCAGTTTATCAATTCAACTTTATTTGTTCAGCACCTTTTACACAGATGACAAAACTAAACAAGCAAAGAGAAAAAACTACGCTAAAACTATGATTAAAACTAAAAAATATTTTTAAAACAAAGATTTAACGTGGTAATAAATTATGTTGTGTCCAGGGGATGAAGGGAGTTTATTGAAGTCTTCTTGGGCTCACATGGGAAATCATTTAAAATATAAACTTGATATTCAGTCTAAGGAAACTGGAAACTACAGAGCGACTGAAGAACCAACATTATCTCCTGTTTTCTCCTTTAATGAGTCGACTCTTCTTGTGCTTTCAGACCAAAGAACTACAGACTCTTCACAACCTGCTCAAACTCTTGGTACAGGACCTCACCACACGGGTCAAGAAGGTTTCTGTCTCATTTCTACTCTGAAGCTCACCTTCTCCTGCTCAACCTGCTGACAAATGTTTCTGCTGCTCTAAAGTCTGGTCTCCAGAACTTCCTAAAAACTCTCAAAGTCTCTTCTGCTGCAGGTTGCTTTGTAGAATTTGTCCAGAAAACCTCACTAAACCACATGGAGGGGCCTCAAGATAGTCGTCCAAATGAAGCCGTACAAAAACCAAACTAGCACAACCCAAATGCTAAAGTCTCCTGCAGCCTACCAGAGAACCTCTGAGAACAGAGAATCAGGACAGGAACTCTTACCTTCTGGACAACCAACGTTGCTTCACAAACAAGAATACAGAATGTGTGTGACCAAAATCCTCTAAAGACTCACTACAGCCACGATAAAGACACAACTCAGCTGCAACAAATCCACTAATCACTGCACACATTAGCACCATGTGCTAACTCTGGCTAAAGAACCACATTTACCAAGACAACTATCCGGTACAAAGCCCTAAAACACACCAAGAAACACATTAAAGACGATTTTACTGCTGGAAGCTGCAAGCCAATGCCTAAAGAACAAACTAAAGCAAAGGAGCCAAACCCGGTTCAGTGGTGAAGCAGAGGAAATGTTTGGCTGCAGCCACATAAAGCAGGAAGACACTGAGCTGCTCAGGTGTTCCTGATAACACCAAGCAGCCACCTGGACAGCCAATAGGAACACAGCTTACTGGAAGTCCAGAGGGCTGGGTTAGTCAAGTAAATTTAGTTTAAAGTTGAAGCAGAAAGTTAACAAAGAAAGTTGAAAACCACCTTCTGATACCTAAAATCTCTGAGTTTTCACACAAAGAACACCTGAACATGTCAAACTGGTTTCATAGTAGAACCATCATTGTAAAAACGTCATAGTATGGTGTGTTGCTGAAAAAACATTACGACCCGGCTGTCTAGGGTCGCTGAGGAGCAACACAAAAACAGACAAACGCTGGTTTCCAGGGGGTTAGGAGGCTATTTATTTGAAAGAGTAAGTTTACAACAACACAACATGTGAGCAGAAAAATCACAAAGTCTGTCTTTAGTTCAGCTGAAAATATTAGTTTTTGTCTTTTTTATTGACCAAACTTTTCAGGAAGTAGATGAAGAATAATTAAAGCTCTCATGTAGAAGTCCAATTTATTTTGGATCCTTGTGGAGAGTTTAATCTTAGAGTTTGTAAAGCTGTTGAGTTTTTAGAGTCACGTGGATTGTTTTGACATTTAATAACCGAGTCCTGAAATAAAATTACAGTTGTGGATTTCTGTCATTTCGTCTGGACTAAACAAATAATAGCAGCATAAATCTCAAACGTCATTACGAGGAGTCTGGATTGAGGTTTCTCACTTGATAATGATCAAAACATGAAATTTAGGTTGGTTTAAAGGAATATTCCACCTTAAATCTTTGAATGTTGACCTAAAAGGTTGGTTTCAGGGAGTATTCCATCTACAAGGTCCTCAAACATCCACCTTAAAGGAACATTCCACCAAAAATCCTTGGACATGCACCTAAAATGTTGGTTTAACCGAGTATTCCATCCAAAATCCTCCCTGAGGGGCTGGTCAAAAGGAATATTCCACCTAAAACCTCAAACATAGACCCGAAAGGGTGGTTTAGAAAAAATCCTTCAATGTAGACCAAAAAAGTTAGTATGGAGGAATATTCCACCGGAAATGTAAACCTGAGAATTTGGTTTGGAAGAATATACCATCCTAAACATCCTTAAATGTAGACTAAAAGACAGTTTGGAAGAAAATTCCACCTAAAATCCTCCAGTGTAGACCTAAAAGGTGAGTTTAATGGTATATTCCACCTAAAATTCACTACTGTAGACCTTGGAGGTTGGTCTGATGGTATATTCCACTCAACATCCTTGAACATAAACTTAAAAAGTTCGTTCAAAGGAATATCTCACCTAAAATCTTTCAATGTAAACCAAAAAATCTTGGTGTAAAGGAGTATTCCACCTTAAATGTAGACCTAAAGGATGGTTTGGAGTAATATTCTACTCTAAACTCTTCCAATGTAGACCTAAAAGGTTGATCTGATGGTATATTCTACCCAACATCCTGGAACATTTACCTAAAAGGTTGGTTTAGTGGTATATTCCCAGAAAAACCCTTGAACATAGGGCTTAATGGTATATTCCACCCAAAATACTTGTACATATACCAAGAAGTCAGTGTAAAGGAAATGTAGACCTAAAAGGATTGTTTAAAGGAATATTTAAATGATTATTTTCATTATTTAATAATCAGTTATCAGTCAGAACCCTGGCAAACTTATTTTCATCAGTTTTTTTAGTGGAAGTCACAAATAAAGTAGGTCTTGGTTTTTCCCAGCGTTACCGAGTCAAAAGCTGCTGTTTCAACACAGACATGTTCACATGCATCCACAAACCTCTCAGCACTCAAACACCCACAGACAGGAGGCCGGCTGGACCGAGGCTCGGCGGCGTCCTCAGACCCACGAGTCGGAGAGTCGGTGAACTTGTTGGTCCGGTTTGAAGGCCTCCGTGTAGTCCAGTAGAAGTCCATGTAGTCGGTGTTGGCTTTGAACCGCAGCGACTGGCCACCATCAGGTGGACCGGCTCGTCCTCGTAGGACTCCTCCTGTAGCCTTGAGGGGACCACAGGAACATTCAGTAGCTGTTGGAGTTCTTCCTGTCAGGCTCGTGGTAGAACGGCTCTGAAGTATCTTTTACTTGTCTTATCTGGAACGATCTAACAGCCTAAACTGTTAACAGCGGTGTAAAGAAGCAAACACACAGGCATTGATTAGGACTCAAACTAGATTTATTTTAGAAAACAAATCAACTTAGAGGCATTTGTTCACACATGTGGCTGAATAGGAAGCTGTCCAATCAGATTTGAGGTCTTCACTCTGTAGGTTGGTTGTTCAGTGAGACTCTTGGACCTCCATCAGCTGAAGTGGATGTTTGATGGTCTTCTTCTCTAGTGCCAGATGATTCATCCATGAATTCAGCAGCTACAGACTGAAATGAAGCTCATGCTGCCGTTATTGAATTCCTGTTCCAGATCAAATGTTCAGAGCTCACCTTGAATGCAGCCGTCTGCTGTCTGATAGTTTTTCTCATTGTAGTCTTCAATAAAGTCTTTTTCCTCATGTCAGGATGTGGTGAGACTCTTTCTTCGAATTTTTTATTTTTTTTCTCTTTTATACTATGCCACCTTTGGGGGTGTTTTCTCCAGTGTACTATCAACACAAACTAAATAACTCTTGATGGATAGTTTTAAGGTAATATTCACCTCATGGAACTGTAGAGGTTTGAATAAAATTGCAAAGATAAAGCAAGTGATGTGCAGGATAAAATTTTTACAATCAAAAATAGTTTTCTTACAAGAAACTCATCTGCTAAGTGGTGACATCTCTAAGATAAGAAGAAGGTGACAGGGTCAAGTGTTTTCTGCGTCTTATACTACTCATGCTAGAGGAGTCATGATATTGATCCATAAATCAGTCCCATTCCAAATGCATAATGTTATAGGGGACCCTGTGGGCAGATATATTATGGTCCAAGGGACTTTATTATCTGAAAATATAAATTTGATAAATGTTCACGGTCCAAATGAAGACGACCCCAAATTTTATAACAATTTATTCCTGACAATCTCAAATCTCTCTGGACACTATGTAGTAGCTGGTGACTTCAACTGCACGCTAGAGCCATCAAGAGACAGATCATCAGGCTTTGATAACACTCATACCAGGTCGAGGAGGACAATACACCATTTTATGAAAGAGTTAAATTTACTGGATATTTGGAGATATGGAAAACCAGATGCAGTGGAATACTCCTGCTATTCTAGCACTTATAAAACCCATTCATGAATAGATTTTTTCCTAGTCTCAGCATTACTTGTTTCCAAAATTAAAGAGTGCCAGTATAGCAGCATAGTTCTATCTGATCATGCAGCAGTATCCTTGATATACGAGGATGTTAAGCTTATAAGAGATCCCCCAAAATGGCGCTTACAGACAGAGTGGTTTATGGACCCTGCATTTGTAGACTTCGTAGACAAACAAATTGACCTGTATTTTGAATGTAATACTTCTGAAACATCGGCTAGTATAAGGTGGGAGGCATGTAAAGCCTTCATTAGGGGTCAAATCATTTGTTTCATTAGTTAAAAAAAAAAAAGAGAGCACAATTTGAAATGAGGAAGCTGGAAGGGAAAATTAAAAAACTTGAAACTGATCTCTATCAAAATAAATCTAGCTCACCAGATAAGCTTACAGAACTTTTAGCCCTCAGATCCCAGTATAATGAATTATCAGCTAACAAAGCAGCTGCCAACCTATTGAAACTTAAACAAACATACTATGAACAAGGGGGAAAAATCTGGGAAAATATTAGCATGGCGCATTAAACAACAACAAACAGAAAGATCAATTAATTATATAGAAGCTCCAAATGGGAAAACTGTGGTGAACCCTGAAGAAATTAGTGAGGCTTTCAGGGTCTTTTATGAGAGACTGTATAGCTCTGAATGCTCTTCCAGCCTGGATGGACAGATAAAATTTTTGAATGACCTCAATATCCCCAAACTTTCTGAAGAGGAGAGTAAAACATTAGATTAAGAAATAACAACACAGGAGATAGCAGATGCGATAGGTTCTATGCAGGCTGGAAAAGCAGCGGGTCCTGATGGCATTCCCATGGATCTATATAAAATATTCCAAATTACTGACACCCTTATTGGAGTTATTTCAGGAATCCTTCAGAAACGGTCTTCTTCCCGTATCCATGAGGGTTGTCCTAATCACACTGCTTCCAAAGCCGGGAAAACCAAACACAAAATGTGAAAACATGCAGCCAATTAGCCTCCTAAATTCAGATACAAAAATATTATGCAAAGTTCTTGCAAGAAGATTAGAAGGCCAGCTTCCTCAGCTGGTGGGGAGGGATCAAAATGGATTTATTCAAGGTGGACAAGGATTTCACAATATCAGGCGAGTACTGAATATTTTACACAGTCAAGTAGCTGTCTTTCAAGCTGCACGAATACCATTGATGTCTATGGAGTGCACAGGGACCGTCTGCAAATTGCAAAACTGCTGTAACAGCAAAGAGAGACACAAATATTCAGTGGCTTCTCTCTGATACACTGTAGTGTCACCAGAATCACTGCAGCCTTCAAGTGGCTCCTGTTGACACCAATGTTATTTCTGCAGCTTGAAAGACAGCTACTGTTGATAAAACTAGGCTTGTAGCACATTGTCTACCTTACAACGATGGAAAAGAGGCATCGTTTATAATGAGTTATTGATGGTGGAATTCTGAATCTGTGAATATCTTTCCGATTTCACTGAACTGTGGCCCTGAGGAGCCGTGGTGGGCGTCCTTTATTTTCATTTCTGAAAGGTGGCAACCCTAAGTGTGAGCCTTTTGCCTTTGTTCTTGACTGCACACAAGACATACAAACACCAGTCCACACACACATGCACACACACACACACACACACACACACACACGCACGCACGCACGCACGCACACACACACAGATGCCACACGCTACTGTAGAGCTTGGGAGGGGCTGGTAAATGGACAAGAATCCAAACTGTTGAGAGCTTGGAAATTAGAAAATGAAAAGGAGTCAAGAGGGAACATTCCACAGCAGTGCCCTGGTCACCTGATCTCTTATGAGGTCAAGGGTCAACTAATGAAACCGACCACCAGCCTCTCGGAGGCTTTAAAGAGAAACAGCTTTACGGTTTACAGCAATGAAACATAGTCTGTGGATTTAACTGCGGATAATTTTAGTAACTCGGCTGTTACTCTGAGGTTAAAGGAAATGCTGATTAAATTCCCTCTGAGGAAGAGAAAAAGAGAAACAACTGTTGTTTTCCTTGTTGATAAAGACAAATGTGTTGTTCTCATGCACCGGAAACTAAAAAGAAAACATGTCCCAAAAGTCCTTCACACTGCTGCTGTTTGTCTTTGAATATTTTTGTCTTTGTCATGAAACAACCTCCTGCACGACAACTGCAGCTTGGATGACCATGTGTGAAATGTGCAGGGTGCCCCCATGTTGGGAGATTTGTGGAAGTGGACCCTCACCCCACCACAGCCCTCCCCACCTAACACCCTCCCCAGCAGGAGCAGCTAAGAGGCCAGCCAGAACAATGCCAAGGCAATGGCTTAATTCGCCAGGCCAGATTTACAGCCCCTCCTGCACAGCACCTGCTCACATTGTTTCCCAGGATTTGGATTGAAAACTTTGAAGAACCGGTGATAAAAACTGGACTGCAGGCAATCCATTCTGTATAGACACCCCCTCATTTAAAGATCTCTTTTTATGTTTGGGAAATCTCTTGGACTTAGATGAAGAAGTCAACTGAGCAAAATCTGACATCATGAATACCCTTCATGCTGATGGGGGTCACCGGGTTTATGGCCATGCTGTTGTCTATTGTCCCAAACATTAAAGGAGTGTAAGTGTTGTGCAGCAGAACTTAACCTGCAAACATCTCTGCTTATTTGAGTGGAACCTCAAATGCTATTTATGCAGCACATACGCATTTGCACAACATTCTCTGTATCAGCCATTAGAACAGTAACTAACCAACAAGTGTGAAGACACTCCCCGTCCAAGTGTTGGTTTGCAGAAGGCACATTCCAGAGCTGGCCTGGGAGAAAGTGAGAGGCTCTGCAGAGGAGAGAGGGACGGTAAAACAGAATTCCCAGAGAGGTTTGAGGAGGAGGACGACTGGAGAGCAGAGGCCCCTTTTGTCACTGGGACCTTGTTGGTGCCTCAGGGGCCATATGGACGCCTGTCCCTGTGCACCCTCACATTAGCCCATTCTTCACCCTCCTCCTCTCCCTCCGCTCCGTGACAGGACCGTCCTCGTGAATGAGTCATGGCCAGAGTGAAGTCGACCCCAGCTCACTTCTGCTGAGGAGAATCAGCTCTGTTTTCCATCTCTTGCCATCTTCCTTTTTCTTCCCTCTCTCCCTCTCCTTCCCCCTTCTTACCCAACATTCAACCATTTGTGCTTCTGTTGTTCATCTGTTCCCTCAGCCGTCGCTTTGCTCTCTTTCCTTTTGAGGCATCTCGGACACAGTGTGAAAACTTGGCAATAGACAGCTGCTCCCTATATTATGCAGTACCCCCCTTTTCTCTGTCCCTCCAGCCTCTTTTCTGGCAGTATACCGGCTGTCAGTTTGGGACTATAGGTTTGCTGCACTGCTCTTGACCCTAGATGGACCCAGCACTCTGAGGCGTCATTATTTTATCCCCATGAAGAAGCGAAACTAATGGAGTCCAGAAAGCTGGTGAGGTGCTCCTTGGAACATGCTGAAGAGAAACAGCAATATCCAAAATGTTGAGAACAATACAAGCTTGATTTAGCAAACATTTTTTTGATTAAAAAAAAAAAAAAAAAAAAAAAGTCCAACTGAAATTAATGGGCTAAACACACTTGATTTCATCTGCGGAGCTATTTGTGTCTGATAACAGTCCTCCACTGCTCCTCTGTTCCTGTTGACAAGGTTTCAAGGCCATGCATTCAGGTGCAGTTTCCTGCAATTCCAAAATGGTCTCATAAGTGATTGAACAGCAGCTGGACAGCGGATGACTTTATATGGCCTTCGGTATGATGTGACGGACTCAAAAACAAACAAATGAATGATAAGATAGGGATTCAATTTCTACAATGACTGGATTCATCCAGTGGGCCCGTGACGCAGGTGGCTTCAAATCTAATGGCAACATCTGGCCACGGTTTCGATCATGAAGTTACAGTTGCTTCAACTGATGTTTTTCACACTGACGATAAACACTGACATACCTTATTAATTACAGTTACAGAGTAACATTCATTTGGAGTTGTGATTCTTACCATATGGCCAATATTCACTCCGCTTTTCTTTTGGTCTCCATCAACTCCTGAGGGAATCATCTGACTGTTTAGCGGCTTAATGTGCCATTATGTTCACCAGATAGTTTGTCTCTCTGCTGTTTGGTGCTGTGCAAGAAGTGCACAGTATTTATACATCACTGAGAGCCCTTTTATATTACACATTTGACCTATATGATCCAGTGTTTACCCACCGTGCTTGCCCTGCTAGAATACACTCAGTCTTATACATATACACTTCCAACTGATTCAGAAAGCTGCTGTTTGATCTGTTGCCTAAGTCAATTCACATACTGAGAGATCATTCCTAGGTTACAATTGGTGACTAATCTCTTTAGCATTGAGTCTGCTTCTTTTAAATCCTCTTCTTTAAAAAACCTATGCTTATCAGAAGCACACCAGAGCCATGCAAAATTAATTTACAAACTGAAGAGTCTTTCAACAACATCACATAAATATCTTGACACTGAAGAGCCATATAATGACTTTCTGTCAAGGTTGAATCCTTCAGAAATTTCCAAACTGGATCCTCAGGGAGCAGTGGTGAAGAGGGCACTAATGGATGGCATTACCCAGTAATGAGATCTCCCATGAGTGCATGAAAATAATCCATAGGTGACCCTGAAGCCCCAACCCAAGGGCTTTCTGAATGTTGATGACAGAATCCATTTGCTCATTGTTGTCATATTTTGCAGATAAATATGATAAAGAGCAAATTTAAGTAAAACTGCTACTACACATTCTGTAAGCTACAACAAATACTGTGAAAACAGCAGCACAGATACAAACTGTGGCATTAAATAAAAGTAATTTTCACGTGAGAGATGTCTCAAAAATGATTTTATAAAAACACGTAAAGCCATCAAATTTACAAAAATCAATCAATAAAAAAAACAAGAAGACTTTGTTTTGTATAAAATGTAATTTGTGTTTGTGCATGTGTGTGATATCAGGTATTCCCTGTGTCTGCAGCAGCTGGCCACAGGCCCACGCCCTTCAGGACGTTCTCCCCCAGCGTCAGGTAATGGCTGTGCTCCTTCGTGTTCTCCTCTCTGTTCTCATGCTGGAGTTTGACTGGTTTGTCAGGCTCCTGCTGACAAAACCAGAGAAGAAGTAGAGTCATAAACAAACAAGCAAGAGCCAAGAGCTCATATTTCTCCATCTAAAGGTAAAAATTCTATCGCCTCTAACTGTTAATAGACTAATTTTTCATTTAGTAATACAAACATTGACCATAAAAAACAAGACACATTCTTTTAAGCAGATGACATCTTGTTCTAGTCCTAAAACAGAAATTTTACACAACCTCCAAGTGCAGAAACAGTATAGTTCCATAATTCTGTTGATCATATGAAAATTAAAATTCTACCATTTCTTATTTTGGAAGGTGCAAACCTACTGAGGTCATACAAATACTAATTAAACTTCTGTGTATTTATTGTTCCATCCACCGAGGTTCTAAACAGTATTACTGATTATAATAAATTCCCAAGATATCTTGTCCTTGTTCTGTATTTGAACTAGATTTTTAGTTGGTGCATTCAAGTCAACAAGCGGCAGAGATTAAGATAGCAGCATGTGTGGGAACTTGAAGCCTGTTTGGAGGAGGAAGGAGAGAATATCCACAAACAGAAACAAACATGAGATTACTGTAGCAAAAACAAAACGTTACTGGCATTCAAGCTGCCATCCAGTCTAAGATGGAAACAAATAGCCACTAAAAGATTTAGCTTCTATAGTTAGCAGACAGACTTCAGGCACTGGCTGTCAATATGATACTATCCCCAGTGTCCAGGATCAAATAACCATCTGGATGAATTAAACATGAGGGCAGAGAGAATGAGACAGAAACACAGAGGCAGTGAGAGAGGGACAACCTACTCTCGCTTTTCCAGCTTTGAACTGGTACACATTTTAACTGGGTCAATAAACATTTCTTGGAATCACTGTACATTTAGAGGACTGCTCACCCGTACAGTGAGGTTGAAGTGTAGCAGAGGAATGGAAGGTCTCATGCAAAGCCACTTTGACAGCAAATATTGATGGTTAGGTGATTACACTAGTCTGCATGACAACTCAAACCAACAATCCTCCTAAACAAACTTACTTCTCTGGCTGTAAATGTGTCAGTAAGCACACAACAAACCAGCTTGTATGGCATGTTGTCTGACCACATCTGAAGGCTCAAGTGCTTGTAGATCTTCTGAACAGCCTCAAAAAAAGCTTTATGGCAAAGAATGGTAATTGTTTAGATAGTAGAATAAGGGCAAACACTATTGGACAATCTCTCCTGGAAGGCATGAAAAGTTGTTGGAGATGAGGAGTAAAAACTAAAAAACAGGCTTGAGTGACTGTCTGAAACCCTTTTTTCCAATTGTTTACTGTATTCTCTGTAAAAATGTAAAGTTACAAAAGGAAAAAAATGCTTATTTTCCCACCTTTACACCCGACCATATATCAGTTTCAGAAAATTGCAAATATTGTAGGACACCTACAATATTCTCTGCCCAAATGTTGCTGGACCATTTTACATTCAAATAGTTTGACGCACAAGTCTACAGTAAATTCCGCTGAGGTTTAAAATCCATAGCTTACCGTTTTCTTCTTTAGCTCCTCTGCCTCCTTTTTCTCTTTCACCCACATTTCGTCCCGCTTCAAATAATTCTTTAGCATGACTTTCTCCAGTTCAAAGTGTTTCATCACACTCGAACTCTACACACAGACACAAGAGACAGACGCTGGTTAGCAGTTCCAAAGTGTGATGTACACTGTGGCAGCAATTACACACAGTCATAGCTAACAATACAATGGTGAGCATTGGAGCAAAGCAGCATACATGGCTCTAAAATGTAACTACTGTTGTCATGCTGCAATGCTGAAGATACCACAGTTTCTCAACTTTGATCAAGGGTCTATTTTTAGTAGTTTTTGTACAATAATAGGAAAAGACGCAGCTCACAGTCTCCTTTCAAGTGAGTACAGAGGAGGTGGTTGGACTGTCTTACCTCTGTCCTGGAGGGAATGTAAAGACTCTTTGGGATTTCGAAAACACGGAGCATTCCAAGGTCGTCAGTCACAGCCAGGAAGTGCAGCTTGGCTGTAGGTACAAAACAATCCAGTAAATGAGCTTCACGGCTGAAAAATGCCAAAATACGGAACATATCAGCAAGGCTAAGAAAAATAAATAAAACAGGAAGAGAGGCAGGCAGTGGCTTTATCTTAGCAGGAGCAGCAGCAAGAAATTACAGCAGGTACAGCAGAGTTTTTAAGTGAGCAGCAGAGGGTATAAGATGTCTGCCGAACTCAACAATGTCATTTTAAGACTTTTAAAACTATCTTAACATGAGACAGAATGCAGGTCAGTACCATTTTATGATAATTTGGTAAGACCCTAATGAAGTCTCTGTGCTGTAAAGTGTTGAGTGAAAAAATGAAGATTTGTACAGTTAGTGTTGCTGAGTTGTTTGTGTCAATCACAATCATACTTGCTAAAATATGAAAGTATTATGGAAAGCCCAACATGGGAATATGGTCTGGAATCATTAATTATTACGTCACATTTTTTCGTACCTCCAGCAATATCTAAAAAATAATTTGCAATTATATGATCCTTTCAAATTATGCGACCAGAACTTGGTTAAATGGCAGAAAGTGGACAGACAGATCACCCATTGTAAGGTGATTCATTTAAGTTTTGCTCATTTCAACATTTGCCCATTATGAGAGTATGACAATCCTGACCGCTGTAGCAATGGCTGTGTGGCTAAAAGTCCCCAAAAACAGCCTCCGTGTACAAAACACACATCACAATCTGACATAAAAATATTTTATACATAATATTACTTTACGATTTGTCTAATAAAGAAATTTTAATTTAGATCACAGGCTTAGCTCTATTTACTGTAATTTAGGTGAACATATAAACTACTGTTCAAAAGTTTGGGGTCATCCAGACAATTTCATGCTTTCCATGAAAACTCTCACTTTTATTCATGTGCTAACATAACTGTACAAGGGTTTTCTAATCATCAATTAGCCTTTTAACACTATTAACTAACACAATGTATCATTAGAACACAGGAGTGATGGTTGCTGGAAATGTTCCTCTGTACCCCTATGTAGATATTCCATTAAAAATCAGCTGTTTCCAGCTAGAATAGTCATTTACCACATTAACAATGTCTAGACTGTATTTCTGATTCATTTAATGTTATCTGCATTGAAAACATTTCTTTTCTTTTTAAAAGTAAGGACATTTCTAAGAGACCCCAAACTTTTGAACATTAGTGTAAGTATGTGGTTTCGGTGTGGGACACAAAACCTAGAAAGTTGAAACAAGCAATGCCTTCTTAAATGGACCACACATAAGCTGCTGTTGGTTTGTGCATCGAAGAGGCCAAGAACTCACGAGACACAGTCCAGGGTTTGACACAGGTAATCTTGGCACTGGTGATGTGTGCATGGATGTGTGCAGGTTCACTGGTGTTTTCCAGCAGGTTCCACACCTCAATACTGCCATCCTCTTTCCCAATGAAGAAAACAGCTGGTCGGGACAGGGACCAGCATCCCACAGTGCACTGCTGCTCAGAACTTGGTGACACGACAATGGGGCCATCCTGGATGTTGAAAGTCATAAGAAATTCAAAGTGGAATTAACTGCATCTGTATAGGTCATAATATATCTGAATTATATTAAAATATAGAATTAATTTGTGTTAAATGTAGCTATTCTGAAAAAATCTGTTCATGTACTCAACACTGAAAACAAAAAATTTGTTATCTGAATTCTATTGATTTTATAAAGGCAGACTATATACAAAAGTCATGCACAGTGAAAGTTGCCGTTTTTAGTGTTTTTCTTTCTTTGACAGTGGTAGCTAAAATTACCATAAAGTCTTCCTTCCAAATGGCAAAGTTCCAGCCTCCTGTCGTCAAAATAATATCTTTAAAGAAAGGCGATCGCTGTATTGTGTTCACCAAACCCTGGTGCGCTCTAAAACAGAGGAGAGGTTTGGCACCTGCAACAGACACAAGACAGGAAGAGCAAATGTATTTTAGATTTGACAGTATTTTGCTTCCAAAGCAATCACAATGCATTTAAAGAGACATTAACCCTCTGCGTATTATAAATATGGCGAGTGATTTATCATGGTAATTACATTCAGCCTGGCTGCCAAACCGAACAGATGATTTACCGTGATAGCGGTTATTAAAATCATTTCAATAAAATGGACATAATTGTTTTATGAGTCCATCTACTGCTGTCAGCAGCTGCTGGAGAACATTCAAGAATACACTGTTTACGCTCCTTTGAATACACTTTGATTAATGCAATCCCGACTACTCACTGTGCAGTCGTCCAGAGTCATCTTTCTCCAGTTTCCAGTCAGTGTAAACAATCTCTCCATCCTGCCAGCAAAAAAACAAAAACAAAACCACATTACAGAACTTTAAGGTGAAGTTTTGATGTAGATTTAAAGTCATGATTCTGAAAGACATGCGAGCTGAAGATGGTGGCTGAAAAGCAAATGAAGCCTAATGGTGAAAAAGGACAGTTTGATGTCAGACTTAATCATAATAAAGCTTATTGAAGCAGCTGAGTGTTGTACAGAAGTAAAACATTTCCTGATGCTGACTTTACTGGCAGAAATGCTTACCTGTGTTCCAAAATAGAACTTGGTATTGACATCTTCCAGAGCTGTGAGTGTTTGGGCTGATGGAGCTCTGAGCTGGCTGTAGTCTGTGATGTCCTCTGTGCTATCATTTTCATGAGCTTTTTCTGAGAGAGTGCAGTAGGGGAAGAAAGTTAAACAAAAAAAAAGGTTAATTCAATTCAGATTCAATTCATACTTTTTTATTCAACATTCATGGACATAAGAAAACAATTTTTCCAGGTGTATTATAACATTTACTTAAAATCCCAAAGCACTTGTTAGGAGTCTCATATCTGACTTTCAGCTGTTTGGAGTCTTGTTAGCAAACAATTTCACTAACATACAGTTAACCAAATACTGTTTACCTGTATAAGGGAAGAATGATGTTCAAGAATTGGGCAAACACCAGTTTCTTAAAATTAAACGAAGATAACAAATAAAAATGTCTACTTTATTTTTTTTTGAATGAGGAAATAACTGACTGGGACTGAACACTGGCATTGCTACAGTCTACTCTGTAATCTGACCATGAACAAGATGACTGATGGACAAAAGGAAAGGAGGTGGGGAGGGGTACAGATGAGGTGAATGGGTAAGAGGGGATATGAGGAGAGAGGTAAAGAAAGGCATAAGAGGTAGAGGTGGGATTGAGGACTCTGAAGAAAACCGGGACAGGAGGGGAAAGGTGGAAGCTCTGAGACAGGCTGGACTGGTAGGAACGTTTTCCATCACAAAAGCCCAACTGTCTGTCAGGGACAGTGCAGGTCTATCCGTTCACAGTCCCCTACCAGCAGGCTGCTCCCAATCAAGTTCCACTCTGTTAGATTAGCTCTTGAAGGTCAGATCAGATTACTCAATCACACCTCCTCTAAATCCACTTTCCCCCAGTTGAGATGTGTGTAAAGATATGAGACAGATGATACAGCTCAGCTACAGACATTGTTTCACCTTTACCACACTGCACTGCTGCTCAGTTGTTGCTTAATCCCCATGAGTGGTTGCTCACCAAAACTCAACATAATGTGGAAAATCATGTGGCACTATTACAGGGCAAAGTGGAGATTTTTTTTTTTTTTTTTTTACAGTGGTTGCTTCCATAACTAGTGACTCCAACATCAGAAATAAAAGAAGGCATAGAATAAAATGTTGCGTAAAAAGATCAGAAGCAGACAGCAAAGAGCACCTTCATCAATATGAGTTAAACAACTTTTGGAGCACTAAAGCATTAATCACATAGGGATTCATTAAAGCCTTAATAACAGACTGCCTGAGGGCTGCTGAAAAAAAAAAAGCGGCTGATTTATTGCCTCAGTTAGTGAGCATATTAATTCGATAACCGCCAGCCACCAAAGCTGTGTTTATGGAAGCAGACCTCCAGGAAGACAAAGACAGGTCTCTTCTTGACCAGTCAGGACATATACGATCATCTTCTGGCCCTCAAGGAGCCTGAGCAGCATATTGCAAAGAGCTGACAGTCAGCAAGGCCAATGCTCCGCAACTATGAGGGCCTTGTTTTGGAAGTACCACTTAATAAAGTGCTATGAAACCAGAGACGAGAAGAGGGAGACAGAGAAAGAGAAGGAGCGTACCTGAGGGCCATATAAACCCTGCCCCACTCATCACTGTGCTCAGCCATCCAGAGCACAATTCAAGAATCCAAAACCTCAAAAATGTGGAGCTGCAGTCATGCACACACAGCTCTGATGACTATCAAGCCTGAGATAGATGTTTTTCATGTTTATAGTTTGGTCTCTCCACTTGCATCAGTTTTTCCAGATAATATATGGACTCTGTAGCTTCAGAAAAGAATCTTATGAATAACATATAGTTCGTATAGGTAGAGTAAAAAGAAAACGTTTCAAATCCAGATTCCATCTAGAGTCAAGGAAGGTGTTTTAAAACCTGCGCCACCTGCAAGTAAAGAGTTCTACAACTGCAGCTTTTTTCAATAACATTTCTATTTCACATTTTAAACTTAGCTTCTTTATCCAGTGTGTAAATGTGTAATGTGTAAAACAGAGACAATGACTAAACAGCTATCTCTTCTAGACAATCTATTTGGACTGAATGAGAGCGTGAGTAAGCTTCATGAGGTGCTTAGCATCAAACAATAAAACCATAAACTATTCACAGTACAAAGTATTGTCATTATGCAACGTTCATTTGTGAGACTGCAGGAGAATGGAAGAAAGTACAGCAGACCAAAATTAAAAAAAAAACAAAAAAAACACTGTGGCAGCTTTGAGGGTAAATCTCTCACCTGAGTTCTTCCCTGTGTTACCATTACAGGCGTAATGTTGTAGGCTGAACTTAAAAGGAGCATATTCTCCACTATTATTGATCTTTGGCAGGGAAATCTGATAGATGACAGAGAAGGCAAGTTTTAATATTTGAAGAACTAAAAGACATTTAATATACATATCAAATCAGAGTGTACTTTAGCATTTGCACAATAAAAAACACAAACTGAGCCCCATTTAAATGCATAAAAATATACACATAAATACAAAACTAATGTCACAATCACATTGAGTTTTTGCTAATTAGCACTGTAGACTGTCTGCCAAACTCAAAGATTTAGTCCTGAATAAAATCTGTTCTGCAAAATCCTTTCTGATTTGTAATTTCATTACATAATTGGTTATGTTAAAACCAGAACAAGAGGGGAAGTGGAACGGCTAATCTTAATGTTTTTCTCTGAAAATATTTGTGTAAGTCATGCTGCTTAGTTAGAGGGAGAAAGCCTTTGGTTACTCGTGTCCTTTATTAAATTAAAACCATAAAGATATCTAAGTGTATCTATAAATCTACATAGATCCATTTTTTAATCATCTAATTTCAATTTGTCATGACAGGTGATGACAAAACTTGCTAACTTGTATTAAAATATGTTCAAAGTTCAATCTGCAGGTAAAATTAATGGCATTTCTATGACAAACACTAAGCTGTGTGATTTGCTGAGTCTGATTTGCTTGAGTTTTAGCTTGAGTTTTAAAGTTTAGAGTCAAAAGATGCTACGGTTTTACACCAATTGTGAGCTCTGTATTGCAGACCCCAAACACTGGCGTACCCTGAACAGCGGTTTCCATGTCCGGTCCAGGTGCTCGAAAGTTGCAGGGACGCTGTAGGGTGTAATCGGTGTCTTCTGATCCACATTCTGCTGCCTGTCTGACAGTGACTGGTTCAGCAGTTGTGGCACTCGCACATCCCAGAACATTATAGTGCTTTAAAGAGAGACAAAGACAGACAGTGTGGATTTGTGGTTTCTTCAAATGCAATGACAGCCAGCATCTGACAATACAGTCAGTGAACATTGTTTGAGAACCCTTCTGTGATGTGTAACCTCTGCACTGCCGGATATTTGGACATCCAAGACATGTCCTTAGATTATTATAGTCATATCAATACTTCATAGTTTCGTTTAGATTTTTAGCTTTCACAATTGAATTCTTCAGCTACAGTCACGCACAAATGCTTGTACACTGCTCTCATTACCAATAACAATAACTAGTATACTAACTGAGAGGGTACAAAACACCACAAGAGCAGTTTCAATGTTCAAACATAGAAAGCATGTCCTGGAACATTTCATCACCCTCTCACAGATGCCGTATCAGCAGTTCTGTAACATCTTACTCTGTCCACTGCTTTATACACATAGCATGCCTATAGAGTATGTGATAGGAATTCTCTAAGATGTTTCTGTGAGAGATACTATGACTCCTTGTAAACCACAGAGACACACTGGGTCTGGTGGGACCTGTAATCTGGTTAAAAAAAGACAATACCCTCACTGACTGCACAGCTCTTCAATACCAGACTGACACAGTATATTCAGCAAGAAGAGGATAAATTAGATAACACACTGTGGGTTTCAACCCACTGATGCTGTTGTTGTTTATGGCACTATTTATCTACTGAGATGTTGTGGCAGAAGTTAGTTGAGTGTCACAATAACGGACAGGAGCCATCGTTCAGTAGGGGAAAATAAACAGCTTGCATTACAATTCAGAGGTACTATTTTACTGGGTTATTTCCATTTTCTGCTGCTTTCTGTTTTCACTCCACTATAATCCAGGGAAAATATTAATTCTTTTTATGAATAATGTACTATGTATGCCACAAAATGTTTACAGTTTTAGTTACTGTGCAGAGTCTGAATTATACAAAATATAATGAACAAATTAGAATTCTATCCATTTAGCTTAAGATATAGTAAGTCTTGCATCCACAGAAGCTACCAAACAATAAAGTGGTCTTCACATTAGTCCGTCAGTAATCATCATCCCATAATGTCATTTTCTTTAGATGGTATTTCTCCATCTAGCTTATCATACTGTATCCAACTGTATGTTATATGTTCCTTGTTCCCCACCCCCCTCTACTCCCATCCTTCCCCCTCTACCTCTACCTCTCTACCCCTCTACCTCTATCTCTCTACCTCTTCTGTTCCTCTCAACCCGCCCGGCCAGCAGGCAGATGGGTCCCCCCATAAAGAGCCGGGTTCTGCTCAAGGTTTTTTTCCCTGTTAAAAGGGTGTTTTCCTTGCCACTGTCGCCTTAGGGCTTGCTCTGGGGGTCAGGCATATGGGTTCTGTAAAGCATCTTGAGACAATTTGACTTGTACTTGGTGCTATATAAATAAAATTGAATTAAACTGAATTGCTTTGGACTTTTACTTTTTTCCCTTGGTATTGACTTTCACTTATACAGTACTTTTGTACTTTTGCTCGACTACTTTCACTCCTTTCCTTGTAAGACAGCATTGTCACATTGTGATAATAGTATTCCCTATTAAAAGATCTGTGTACGTTTTCCATCCAAGTACAGAGGTGCAATAAAGTCAGTCAATCATATTAATCTCAGAAAAGAACACATCTAATAAACATTACAGGATGACAGGAAACAATAGCAGAGAGAGAGAGAGAGGGGAATAGTAGGTCACTAAGGTCTCTTGGCTGGAGTCAGACTGTATTTGCTATAAGGATTATAGGCCACCAGTTCCTTGTTTACCTATGTGACACTGATACTGGCTTTTATGATGGGTATATGCACAGCAGATGATAAAATGTGCCTTTGAGGGTTAAAAAAACATTCCCAGATCTTTTCATGAGCCATCAGCTTCATCAACACGCACTCACACAAACACCAACACTGCTAGTATAATAGCTTATGTCTATATCTAGTAAATACAACTGACATTTTAATACAGTCAATTACTAAACACACAGGAGAGAGAACCAGTGGACAGCAAGGAGGAATAATAACAGAAAGGATGCAGACAGAGTGGAGAGGCAGGCATGTCCAAATCTGCCACAAATAATTTCATTCCATGAACTGACGGCTCCTTATACGTTTAAACTGAGCATTTTATGTATATGACCTACCTGTAAGGGGAGCAAGTGACAACCTGAACAGAAACCTTATACATGTTCTCCATCGGTAAACCCCTCCTGGTCACCTAATCAAAGAGAGAGAGTTACAAAATCAACAAATGTCAACATCAGGCTCAGTATTATAAAGTGCTGATAGGAGTGAATGGGGTTACTGAAGATATATGGGTGGTTAATGTTTCCCCTGTGGGCACTCTGGTGATTGCCTTATTTTACTTATCCAGATGAGTGCAAGCGGTTGAAATGATTTATTACAGCAGGCTATATCGAGATGAGGGATGGCACCAATGGGAAACCAGAATTGTTCTGTGGACTGAAATAATTGATTGAACTTGTGTAAAGTCATCGTTTTTTTATTGTGTATGGATGGTTCTATGGCTGCTCGCTTTTCTGTACACACTTATTATTGGATGTGTTTATGCTTGGTAACAGAGCATATACCATACTGTCATTGCAGCAAATATCACTTGAGATCAATACATTTTTAGAGGATTTTCTTGCGGGCCAGATAACTGTTAGAGGATAAAAGCTGAACCAAAAACAGGACCGTTTGTATCGGTATAAGTAAAGACCAATAACGTCTTGAGGCTATGATACATTAGGCAACATTTTGTGGCAGTTATTTTTCTAGTCATACCTTGGAGTCATGACCAACTGTAACTTTTCTTAGCATAGTGTTTGTTATCTCTAACATTGTATTCCAAATCAACCTTCCCTTTCAATGTGCCTTCCTGCTAAACATTGTGTTTCCCATAATCACAGCCTTACAACCACAGCCTTTTCACTCCTTTGACAACAACCCTGGGCCACAAATGTCTTACATCCTGTTAAACCTGTTGACTTTCAAGTAGCCATTAACACATTAGTCCTAAAAAAAACTCTGTCAGTGTTCCAAATCTAGACAGACAAATCCTTATGCCAATACCTGCGTGACCTTTACATGTTTAATGTCTTATTATCCAATTTGAGACTTACATGGGAATGATTAAAGTCTGCTCTTGTTGGCTGTGGTATGTTAAACTGTGCCACAGCGTTTACATTAGATATGAAGCGTGTGATTACGATAACATTAAAGAATGCTTAACTGAAACCATTGCTATGCAGTCACACAAAAGCACCTTTTATCAAGAGGTCAAATAAAAATACCAGTAACCTTGTGAAAGGTTCTAGTGTACGCTGAAAGACTGTTGGTGGGTAATGAAATAAGAAATAACTGTAAATTATCATTGCTCTGCCTATTTGGAGTCAGACATGCAGTTGTTAATTCCCTCCACCCCCTTTGCCCTTCAGCCCCTTGTACCTCAAATGTTTGTGGCAGCCACTGGACATCAGTAATTGGGGCTTTGCGACCGCTTTGTAAGGCAGACACTGCACAGTAGCGTGCGACTGGAGTATTATTCTCCTTATTGTCATCAAGGTCCTGGTGGGAGAGCAGACACAAAAGACGCAGCATGCATTGTACAGTACACTCTGACAAATCAATCTAATTACAAAGACTGCATACAGCTCAACAGCTATTCAAAAATATCCAAATACACAAAAGTATATAGACTGTGACTTTAATCCTTAAACCTGAAAATAATGTATACTAAAGGATTTTTTTTCAGTCACGCTATATGAAGGTGCTGCTGTCCTGCATACATGAATAAGCAAACACACACTCGTAGTCATAGTTACATAGATCATGGCAGACTAAATGAAAGTAAAGATATTAACAATGACAAACTACAGGCAAGTTATTAAAATTAGATTACCACCTTAAACCTCTACTCATTGCTGCATGCTACTTATGAGTGCACATATAGCTACTAGCTTGGCCGTACGCTGCACCTGCAGCTGGATTTGTTATGTAGAACAAAACGAACAAAAGACTAATCTACACAGAAGGTTTAATTCTTCATTTATCTGATAAGCCAGTAACAGGTGCTGATGCAGGACAGCTTTCACAGCAACCAAAATACAAATAGAGCCTTATAGCAGATACGACTGCCATTGTTTACACTGCAAACAGCAGGGAGGGCAGTGATCTGATTTGCCTGAGTGTTATCTTCTACGTGGAGACAAACTACGGTGGTAGATGTAGACCTGTGTAACAGCTGGTGTATGTGAGCGGATGCTGTTGACTCTGGGGAATAAAAAGCAAACAAGGACAAAGAGAATAGAGGGAGGTACAGAGGGTGGGAGAGGGGAAGCAAAAGAGGAAGAAGTAGAGAGGAGAGGGATGGAGACAGCTGTTCCACTGTAGCGGCAGTAAAAACACACAAAGCAAATGCGGGCTGTATGATGGGGGCATATGTGTCTATTTAAATCCAGCAGTCGGGTGGAAGACAGCAGTGCAGGTCAGGCTTTAAAGCACAGAATGGCTTTAATATCTGCTGTCTGAATGTCTCAACAAGCCATAGTGGCTTTATTGTACTTGCTATGTTGTGGGTTTAAATCTAAACCCTGTTTTTGTCAAGTATTATTACCTCAATCAGATCTACCATGAAAATACTAGTTTACTATGATATAAAGCCAAAAGAGAAAACCTCTTTGAAAGTTCAGCGTTCAGTCAATAGGCTTCATTCACTGAGATGATTTGAGTCTAAATGGGGTGTTTATATGAAGCCTAAAAGGCCGCTTTTATTTGGCAACAGGGTTATGTAGTGATACTACTTGCTCGGAGAGTTAATCCTGGTATTAGTACATCTGTGGAGCTAGTTCTGGCTGGCTTGAAAAGTGCCAGTAGGCCACTGCATTCCCAGCTAATGAAAGAGTGAGGATGGGGAGAGAACTTATCATCATCTCACTCTGTCATAGAACACCACTGAAGACTACAGCCTGTCGTTACAGCAAATATGCTGCATGCTCTGATAAACTGAGGACACATACTTGAATAAACCAAACTGACAACATCACTAGCTTAAAAACTGCCAATATGAGCTGTAATACAACAACACAGACACAGAATAGCACGTATTATGGTAGCAACATTGAGCACATTAAAGACAAGATATGGGTACTTACTAATATGTCAGTGGTGGCCTTTTTATCACCAGGCTGTGCTCCTTGTAAATGCGCGATGTGAGCAGAAATGTCCCATAACACGACCTGAGACATGACGAATGTAAAATCATTAAGTGGACATCAACATTGGAGCCTGGTTCTGTACACAACACATTTCCAAATCGATGTGATCAATGTTGATAACAAAATAAGAGCAGAAATGATAGAGGGAAATAGTATGTGATCCTGAAATTTCTTTTACATTTATCTCTTACCATTTTATATTGAAATATAAAGGAGGTATTAAAAAAAAAAAAAAAAGCAGTGAAGTCCAAAAGGCAGTAAATTAAAGCTACAGAGCTAAAAATGAACACCTGGCCAGTCACACAGCCGCCAACAATAATATTTGGATTAGATGGGTTGAACTCAAAGGCAGAAATGTCATCTGGACACTCCAGCAGTAACTGCAAAAAACACACATACACAGGCTATAAATATCACATTTCAAAGTCAAAATTCCCATGTATTGGCTACTTGCGATCCCAAGTATTTATTTATTCTAAGCTCCCCATACAAGGTTCAGCTTTTAATTCACAAAACCATGTGCATACAGTATATTCTACTTCATCAGGCATAAAGAGAAAAAGACCCCGGAGGGGCAGAATGACAGTATAGAGCAGTACATTGTTCTGCCTCATGCTTAACTTCACTCAAACTTATAATAGGCTACATTAATAGACTGCATTGTTTAATATATTTATTTCATGTCCCTTCTCCTCTGCACAGTACCTTTTGCTACTTTGAGCACTACTCCAGTAAACACTGAAATCAGGGCAATGGCACATGTACTGGTGAGTATATACATTATGCACAACTCATATTACTTTTTAGTGATTTAGCAGCTCAATTTTATTGATTGAGAGCCTGGGTCAAATCAATACAGTGTCTCAAATTTTCCAACAGCACACAATCATCTTGAATGACAGCAAAGAACACATCCTGTCTGCCATTTCTTATAAAAGTGGGTTTCAAACAGAGGTTAGGTGAGCTGTCAGGGAAAGAGAGAATCATGGGTTTTTTTCCCCAGTATTGCTCCCGTTTTATTCAATGAAGTGCTCTCATCTACTTTTCATACCTGAGGATTAGAGGGGTCAGAGAAGCTGTAGAAGACAATGATAGCAGGTCTGCCGATCAGTGCAGAGGACTCATCCAACTGCACCTTCTTTTTGTCTGTCAAAGCCACAGCGATCACACCTGCCACATCAAAGAACACATCACATCACTGCACAACAGCAGGAATATAAATCTTAAATACGCTGAAAATTTTTTTTTTTGAGAAACTGGTGGAGTAACGCTAGAGCCTACTTTACAAGCATAGCATTATAGCATATATGCACTAATCCTATGTTTTGACACTGATTCTGGTTCTGGGTGATGACAGAAATGTTACAAAGTAGGAATTCCTTTTAAGTTCCTTGAAACACTTGTACTTGTCACTGATAGTGTGGAGAGATCTATTTTAGATATATTTCTTTCAGTTATTGTCCCTCAATATTATCCTTGCCGACATTTAAAGCCAAATGGTATTATACATGATTAAAAACATAATCTGCTGCTAACCACTGCACCCCAGCCCCAGCATAGTCCATACGAGGTACCAACACCAGCCTCCTTATTTTACAGAGAACTGAAACAGAACTGACAATGCTGGTTTTAAAGTGTCAGGCTAGGGCTGTACAGACTTGTATATATTTTTGCATGAGCAAATTTCTGGCAGACAGCTCTGTTCCTTAAGGCTTGACACTTTACCGAAGATGGTAGGGTGCCAGTTAATACTGCTGACTTTCTTGTCCTTTGTGTACTTCTGGTCGGTGAAGGCGTAATGGAGCACCAAATCCTCAGAAACCTTCCCAGACCAGTCACCAGTTTCAGCTAATGTCCCCAAAGCTTTGCAGTCATCCAAGAACACATTTATAATTTCTTCCTGCTGAAGGGCCTGCAAGACCCTGCAAAACAATCAACACCCTGGTCAAATTTTTAGAAGCAAATCACACACATCTTTTTTTAATTTCCTCAGTTGTGTCTCTCTGTAATTACAGCTACATTAAGTGCTTCTGATAACACTCACAATGTTCTCTTATCTTATCTCTTACCTGGACAAAGAGGGCCACAAAACTAGATATGCTGAGGTCTAGGAGAGCGTGAGAATAGTAAGTATCATAAAGCTTTTGTCATAAACAACCCAGGCAGTGAAAGTACAGATGGCAGCAAAAAATAAAGTAGGTTGGGAAAGTAAGTGGTGTCCACGAGAGTTGTAAAATACCTTCATGATATTTGTTGTGAATATTCTGATGTTTCTACAATAGTAATATTTCCTATCACTGATACAGTAATGTGTGAGTCAACCTCTATAATATCTACAATAAATTACACAATATACAATGAATTACTGAAAAAAATTCATTTTACCTGGGGGTTACTGAGTTCAATAAATTCCTCTGACTCTCAGCTTGGGTGGTGCTTTCAATTTCCTCCTCATGTAACTCTCTTGGATAGTACTGGGTACAGATATTCTTCTGAAATCGCCTGTAAAAAGGACACATGTACTCAACACAAAGCATTTATGAGTATGAAGGCATTATTAAAACAGTAATTATAGATTAAAATGTCATACATGCAATGAAGGTTTGTTTATTGTATGATTATACAGTATAATCTGTTCCAGATACATATATGAGTAGATGCAAAGCTGAAAGCATGACATGAAAACAAACTTCTAACAGCGATTTAAGTTTGCATTTTCACTGATTTAAAACAGGTGAGCTTTTTTCATTAGACTTGCAAAACCTCTAAGTGTTTCACCCCCTGCAGAACAAATGTGTTTTATGTGTACTGATTTGCTGGCATACCACTGCGTCTGAGCACTGCTGCTCTGCAGCCTAGGAACAGCCTGCATCCCGCAGTCCCTCTGCATCTGCTTGATGCTGAATCTGCTGTCTTGGTAGGAAGCACACTCCAGGTAGCTATCCTTAGCAGCTGCAGTGTTGCGGTCAGAAAAACAGACTGGTACTCCAAACTTCCTCCGCACTCTGGAGAACTTGTAGCACAGCTGATGATGACAAAGAAACAGAATAGAGAGGTGGAATGGAAAAAAAAGATGAAAAACAAATCTGACTAAAATATACAGATTTCATGTGTTTTGATATACTGCAGTGCCTTTTGTCTGGTCTCCGTGACAGATTCTTCATCTATTTCCTGCTCACTGCCAAGAGATATCCAGAGCTTTGGTTGTGGAGTTTTACTGACTTCACTCTCAAATACTTCTGGTGTTTCAGGCTCTGGGGGCTGCAGAACACAGACAGAATTACCAGAACACACAGTATAAAGAAGATGAAACCCAATAATAAGATTTGCTACTGCAAGACAATGGAGTGCCTTTTTAAGTCTTTTATTTCATATTAAAAACATGTCTGCTAGTAAAGCATCCTAATATATGACCCTAATATCAGCCAATACTTTTGACAGTAAGTGCTAAAATAACATGCCTACCGCTGATATGAATAGTGGATAACATTTTTGCTGACAGTTCTGTTAATGGTAATGGAAAAATGTTAATCAAATATGTATCGAGGAAATGTCATTATGACACCCAATTTCAAACACAAGGGCTGGAGGGGGTATTAGTATGAACAAAATCTGCTAAAAATAAAAATTAACCATGTTACCATAATCAAAGTCTCTCTGCTTACGCTTAATATTCTGTCCTTGGCTTCTGGTGTCAAAACTAAGTAGAAGCACTGGCCATAAGTGAAGCTCCTGTCAAAAACCAGCAAGATCTCTTCCTCCGGGTAGTCCTGTCAGATAAAAGAAGTTGGAATTCACAACACTTACATATTCTGATGACAAAGTTAAAATAAATGTAGAATATTTGAGTTGTTTCTGGGTGCAACAAAGAAACTCTCTACAGCAGTAATGTGTTCCAAATATTGGATGATGGAGTGAGATGTAGATTTCAGTCAAAATGACTAATGTTGCTGGGTTTAGAAATACGGAAAAAGACAGGCAACCACACAAGCACGACTATAGCCGACGCTGGGCTTTAGCTGTGTAAGAAAAGCTGGCATTACTTAGGGCTCATAACTGATGAGTCTGTATTGGTCCTTGAGGGGCTCTCTGGTCTCATTAAACTAATGTGCTGTAATAGAAGGGGGAATGAAAGCATAAAGTAAGAGTGGTGTTTACCATATGTTTAGTCTGGATCAGACAGGGGGAAAATTAGGTTAAACTGGTAGTTCTGTCTGTTCCCACAGCCTCTAACTTGGATCTGTACATCATCACACTGTCTTCAAGGTATTGTCTGAGGGATCTGTACGACATTGGATCAGCCCTACCAGCACAATCTGCTTCACAGGGCTGAAATCAGACACTGCAGCTCTTGTCTTAATGTCCTGTATGATGTTGTCTTTTTTCAGCAGCTTGTACGGGCTCTCCCTTGTGACATCCTCATCAGTTCGGCAACCAAAGAGCTCCTGAGTGGCTGATGTGAGGACCAGGGGGAAGATATCATCAGGGTGACCTTTATGAGAGAGTTCAAAATCAATTTAGAGAAGAAAGAGAATATACAGAGGAAGCTATGAACTTAAATAGCTGGATTTAAACCCCACATGTATACAGTAAGGACATTGGATTCCAAATCACAAACTGCCTTTGGAGTATAACTGTAACTGGACAGAACATTCAACAATAGCATAATTCATGCCATGTGTCTATAAGATTGGTACTTCTACTCAAGATGTTAGAGGTCATCCCATTTCATTGCATCAGATTTAACCAGCAGGGCTACTGATATTTTGAAACTTAGAAAAAAACAGAAAAGAAAATAGGGTTACCAGGAGAATTATTACACATGTTCAGGCAATGTAGGCAAACTGATGTTGATCAAGCAAAGAAATAGTCTGTAAGAGATAATCTAACGGCAAGAAGCTCTGTAGTAAAACAATGTAAACAATCACGTAAGGAGATTGTAGTGGATATACTCAGAAACACAGCCTGTATTAACTTTGCTGACTCCAAAAATCTGAGATTTCTCTATTCTCTATTCCTGCTGGCTGTGCATTCTCCTTCTGCCCCTGACTGCACAAAATAAACTACAGTCGTCATCATCCGTGTGTTAAATAAGACATGCTCCTCAAATCAAATTTGCAAGAACCATGTGAAAATAACTGTCTCCTGCATTTTAAATGAGAATTTTCCCATCATCTTCTCCCTGTACCCAATGCAATGTGCACTGTTTAATGCAACTACGGAAAAGCCAGGAGGTTAAAAACGTACAATACAGTGTAAAACGGTATACGCAGTTGGTTTGGAGATCAAGGATCACAGACTGATAGGTAAATGATGAGACTGTGGTGAAAACAGACACTAGAGTGATGACTAAGGCTATACAGATGCAACAACTAAGAGCGTATACCCTCAGCTATCAAGGAGTCACCTAAACTAAAGACAGTGACACAGATTCTTGCCCCTGCTTTTCTGATCAAACATACAATGCCTCTGATCCTTCACCTGCCCCTCCCTGGAGGCTGGACCACCCTACAACATCACAGGATGAAATGCAATCCTTGTGAATAGCCTACATGCAAAGTCTAGCCACTTTCAGGGGGAATGTAGTTCTTCTACCCTGGCATGTGAGAGAAAGATCAATAACACACCAATTCAGGATATAAACTGCAGTTACAGATATCGAGCCGGGGCTGTTACTATATAAAACCACAGTACAGCACTATCACCACAACAAAGATTTTCTTAATAAACAATCTATGTAGACTCCACCATATCTAAGACCAGACTCAGTCCAGGGCACACTACCGTAAACAGGGCCCAACATAATGATAGTTTTCATCCTGCTTGTGGTCTCTCTCTTCAAAGTCTTTCCACAAGGTTGCTGAGGGGACGCTGGGAATGCTCAAGTACAGCTTAAGTAACCACTTCCCAGCTGGGTGTGTCAACCTTTTCCACTCACACCACTTAGGTCTCACGCCAAATCATTGTAGTGGAAACTCACACCCTTCATTTCACAGAGTTATGTGTCAACTATGGCATTTGTATTCATGGGAAATATTTGCTTGGGAGACAAAGAGAGTGCGATGTGTAATGTTCCATATCCCTCAAGAATGCAATTAAAATGCATTTGTAGGCTGCGCCAAAAAAGATTTGATTTAAATTTGTCTTTCCTCTTGCATAATTCACCCGAGGCTAGCATTTCTTGACAGCACATTGTAAGATATTTATACTACACCACAGTACATCCTGATTTTGGATAAGTGTTTTTCCATCTCTGGTGAAAATAATGAAGAATTTAGGACTGAACACTCAGGATTTATCAGCCCATCACTAATGTTCTTAAGCAGCCTCAGAACCTACCTTCAGAAGTGAAAAAGAAAACCTACATTTACATGCTGTCATCACCAGATGAAGACTCCTGTCCCATTTTGGGACAAAATGTTGGTCCCTACAGGGTTAACTATTCAATTTTAGAGCAAAGACATGATTTGGGGTTACATTTAAGGCCAAGTAATATATATATATAAACAATATATAACAAAAACAAACCTACATAGGATGTGTTCACATCTTGGACTTATACTGCTGGGTGTATTAGGTAAAAATTGATTTTAAAAAAATTAACAAATAAATGCACAAACCAGAGGAAATTTGAACTGGAGGAATCTTTAAAATATTTATTTTTAACTCCCACAAGATACAATGACCTAATCTAGAGTAAAAATATACACTGCTGATGACCTGAATTTGACCAAAAGCATGTTTTCAGGGTTGGTATGTTGAATGTAAACCAAACCTTGACAATGGGGACCCACAGCTGAGTAGAGAGCATGTCCAAGGGCAATGCAACAGTACACTCAAGATCTGGAACAATGCCTGTGGTTTCTCCTCAAAGATATCTCTCATTATTAGTTTCAGCAATCTTGATATATTACTACTTCAATGTAAGACCTTTACTATAATCTTTGAAGTAAATCTGAATATTGTGTATATAAAGTAGATTTTTTTAAAAACCTAGCCAATAAATGAAGGCATTGAAGTCCAGTGGAATTCCCAAGTATCAGTATTAGTATTTGTAAACTTAATTTAATACTTAAAAAGAAAAAATGTAACTGTATTCAAAAGCAGGTCAAATTTTGCATAACTCCTGTTAAGATCATTTAAGATATTTTAAATTTGTTTCATTTAATGTCAGGTTAATAATCAGTTTTACAGTTTCAGTGAAGTTGATTGATAAAATAAGTGATGTTAAAATAAAATACGAATGTGCTAACCTAAATACTAAAGTAATGACACATATTTTCATTTTCTTTCAGAAAAAATATGGGCAAATTTTTTTTCTTTTTTCTTACCAGGCTTATCCTGAGGTGTAGGTGGCTGAGTCTTCTTGTCTGAAAAGGAAGTTAAAGTCAGTTCACGATTTTATTTACACATCTGTGTGTACAGATCTTCCTAAAACAAACATGAATACATTTACATATATTAGGACAGCATTCAAACACTCACCTTTATCTTTGCCTTTACTCCCTGCACTGCTCCTTCTACTTTTTGGTCTCTTAGGTGCCATTCCTGCTCTTTGTATTGTTTCATCAATGAAAGAGAGAAAGTCAGGATGCAAATTCTCTGCAAACAACATTGGTACATTTCTTCAACCAAATCTGTATAATACACATTTTGTCATCATATTTTATTTCATGTAACGACTGCCGATGGGGCTCAACATAAGGAAACCACGAGTTGTACAGAGTGCCTTGCAACGCTGCCTCTGATGTCTTTATCAATGCATGTGGCGACATCTTGTGGAGGATAAGACATTTGTACTTATTTTGCAAGCTAACGTGATGTGAAAAAATCTAACAAATTTCCCAAAAGTGAAGATTATTACTATTCATGGAGCACGTTGGATAAATTCAGACCCAGAATATACCCCTTAACAAATAAGTACAAATAAGAGTATAGCATTCAAAAGGAACATTGTTTTTGAATTTCTAATACATTTTCTGAAAATATACTATCACGAAATTGCATCAAATGTAAACACGTCTGCAAGATGTCTACACTTAGGTTCAATTAAAAATACTCTGATACAATATTAGATTATAACATTCAAAATGTTGATTCAATAACAGCAAACTGTACTTGAAGCTTTCAAAGTACAACTGTTTATCTTTCAAAGTGTAACATTATCCAAATTCCCATGACTAATGCATTATGATTACGATCAATGCATGTGTGAGCGACTTCAGCACTGTAGCAAGTCACTGTGGAGTTAACTTTTACAATTTTATATACTATTGGACAGCTGAATATGTAGATGCAGCCTGTATTATACACCAATCATGCAGCATATTCTGAATGAAAAAATAAATCTGTGAGCTAAAACTACATTTGGAGAGTTAGTTCAGTAAAAATGCAATATCTCCTTCTGAAAAGGGGGAATACAAAGCATGATAAATGGCAATTGTAAAGTAAATCATTGCTGGCTACTTAAAATTTACTTGTAGTTAACTTAACTTATAACCTATAATACAACATTTAATTCAGCTGATTGTTAACAGAAAAAAAACGTCTTATTCGGACTTAACGGTTAGTTTTGCTAAACAGATTCAGACGACGTAAGCTAACATTATCTGGCTAATGCTAAATTAGCTTAATTATCGAGGTAATTAATAAGGCTAACGTGAATGAAAAAGACATTGACTAACGAGCTCCACGTTCGTACAGTTACTTAAAGGTAACAATAACAGTTTACAGAGGAATATGTAAGTTTTACCGTCGCTTCAAACCATAGTAGCCTGAACTTCTCTTCACACTCACCAATGGGGAATGTTTGGTTGCCACCAGTTACAAGAGTAGTGGGGAGGAAGGGGCGACATTGACTGACAGGGCCAAGAGCCTATCAGATCTCCGCAATGTGATGACGTACCCAGGTATCTGAATTGTGTTGTGACAGTTTTTCTGGACTTTTGCTGTTATCAAATGTCTCTCATTTTTGTATTCAAAAAGTCAAAGGCAAGATAACTCTTCATGTTTTATTATTGCAGAGATTGTGATACAATAAAGAAAATAACATGGCCCATCCCTGCCATCTACAGTCCTTATAATTACTTTAATTACTACAGATTTCTGAACACTCAAAACAACACAGACCTTCACCGTGAATGTAAGACAGACAATAATTATTTGGAAAACGTGCAAGTGTCTGTTTTTCAGTGGACAAAGTATCAAAAAAATATGGAGAACAAGGTAAGAAATGTTCAATCACAGACACAGCTGCGCACAAAATGAGTTGCGTTTTCATGTCAACGTTTCCCTCCTGGTGTAATACTTGATGTAATATGTTGAATCAGCTGTTTAGGAGATGATAAAAGTTCATATAGTTACACCTCCTTCTGCTGCATGTTAACATCCAACAGTTATTTGACAACAGATAAGATCAGAAAATTTATCAGGTGGCAGATTTATCTACTGTTTGACTGATGACAGTCTGAAGATTTAAGACATATTTTGTGAACTGTAGCATCAAGTACTGTTACTGTCAGTAGTTTGGATTTCACAGTGCCATCACAATTTATTATTGGTGAGCTAAAAAGTGCCTGGTTTCTAAATCCTTACTGTTCTTTTATGACCTATACTGTAGTTATAACCAATACATTTCAGGTGCTTCTTCGCATGCAGCCCTATCTTCCAAAATAAAAGCATGTACGGACCGAGTTTAATTTACTGTCATGCAACATCTAGTGGAATTTTCCTTAACATCAATTTTCCAAGTACAACAAATGTCATGATTAGGAAATCCACCTGCTTGAAGAAGGTGTGGATCAACAGTTCAGATACTGATGGTCTACTAAAGAGAAAAACAGCATCAGCATTGAAGTCTGTGTGTTTGTACTGTACATGAATACATAACTGATCAGTTGTTAGACAATCCTGCTGTTAATTTACTGCTGTGAACTTGCAGATTCCGGTTGCAGTTGCAGGCCAAGTGGTTTTTGGGTCCAGAGTTCTGAGGTCTGTCAGCAGGAAGTCTGGTGGCTCCCTGTGGCCACACTCTCCATGATGACCACCCCAGAGCACGACACCTTCAGCCCTTCAGCCCCCCCAGGTCGCCCAGTGGGAATGGAGTCACATCCAGCAGGCAGTAGTGGGAGATGCACAGCTTCTGAAGACTGACAGACTAGCTGCATTTCTGTCTGGTTTGGAGAACATCTAAACAGATCCCACCCATCCCCACCACGGTGTGTACTCCCTGCTACCCTCAGGTAAGAGGTTTCACAGCATGAGAAGAAGAACAGCCAGAATCTGAAATAGTTTCTTCCTCCAAGCCATCAGACTCTTAAACTCACAATAATCCAACACCAGCCTCCTACACATAAGGGCTTACAACTGAGTTCAAGTGCAGTCGACCAATACAGGTTTTTCAGTGTTGATACTGATGACGATTATTGGTAATCAAGATAACCGATACTTGGAATGTATAGAACCTGTCACTTATTACTAGGCTTCTTCATTAATAAGGGTGACTATAACTGAATATGTACAATAGAAATTGAAGTGATTAAATTACGACACTTTCATCTAATCGTGGAATTAACTGAGAATGATCAATATGTTTTATCTGCTGTTGTTCTCTGTTTTATTACTATTCCACTGTTCTATCACTTTTCTTGCCTACTGAGTTCCAGATTTTAAAGGATTGTTAATCATTGTTTCCCAGACTCTGTTTTAGTTTCATCTGTGGTTGCCTTTTAACTTAGCCACTATGAAAGAACCAATTTCCTGAGATTTTCTGAGATCACAGAGTGATGACAGACAGAGAGAGGAGGGTGATCGGACCTGAAGTAGCACATTTATTTTATTAAAAATGGGTCAATAGAAATAGAAACACTGATAATCTGAAAAATAGTGTCCAGAATAATTGGTGAGGCTGATAATCAAATCCCTAGTGTATAGCTTGAATGGTGATTAGGTTTATAAGTCTTTAATAATTTGATTGAAGACACATTCTTCTAGAGCAGTGTGGAAGTTAGTTATTACTTGTTCTGGAAGTTACCTGGCTGCTGACCAGCTCACAACTGACAATTCTCAAACTGTATGTCTGACTTCACTGTGTAGCTGTGCAGGCCCTACTGAGGACAACACAACCGGGAGAGAAGACACAACAGAGTACACTGAGGCTGAGACACTTTGAAAAAAGGTACAGCAGCTCAATTTGGAAATAAAGCACTAGAAAAGAAAGTAAGATAGTTTTCCATAGGAGTCTGCATGTTCTCCCTGTGCATGCGTGAGTTTTCTCTGGGTTCTCCAGCTTCCTCCCACAGTCCAAAAACATGCTGAGGTTAATTGGGAGTTCAAAACTTGGCAGTATATAGATAATGGATGTACATGAAGATAGTGGAAAACAAAATGCTCTTCCTCCTGGACCACAGTGCAGCACAGCACAGACTGTAGACCTGTAAAACCCAAGTCTGGAAAAAAAAGAACAAAAATTATACACACACACACACACACACACACATATATATGTACATACATACATATATATATATATATATACACATACATATATACATACGTGTTACTGAGTTCACCCTTAAATGCAAACTTGACCTAGTTAGTCACATCTCAATGTATAATAAACCTATAATTCATAAATACTGTGGGAGGAGGCCGGAGAACCCAGAGAAAACTCACACATGCACAGGGAGAACATGCAAACTTCCATGGAATTATATTTGTGCCACAATCTTGAGCACGCAGTATGAAATTTTGAGCACAGAAAAAAACTTGAGCAAAGAAAAACTTAATCTGAGCAAACAACAATTTATTCTATGCTCAAAAAACCTACTTGTATGTAGACTATTTTTTCTCTGCTCAAGTTTTTTTTGCTGTGCTCAAAATTTCACACTGCGTGCTCAAGATTGTGGCACAAATATAATTCCATATTCCAGCAGTTTAGTTAAGCTAATTTACACAGGGAGAAGTTGTCTTCATGTAGAAAATGTTGACCTTTGGCAGTGTGCTAGTGTTCTACTGTAATGGTTCACATCCAACACTGTCTGTTTTACTGGACTTTAGCTCCGCCCCCCTCTGCTGCTGCCAGGCTCAGCTCACCTGAACCAACCTGTTCAGTCTCTGGCTGGACAGGTCCGGTACTGAGGAAGTTTAGCCAAGTGTCATTATTTCAGTAATGAATTTTAAAGCGAAAACAACAACGTGGATAATGAATTTTTATTGAGACGACGACATTCTGACGTGGAGCGCGCGCCACAGGTGGATGTAATTAGAAGTTGATTAACCTGCTGCGCTGGTAAGTAGCCTATTAGCTAATGTTGCGTTTAGTTTATTTTCGGTGTGGGTTTGGATCTACAGGACACTAGTTCAGTCCTGACACGACAAACAATGAGTATTTGACACTTAACCGCAATGATAGAACATGTTTGTGAACGTGAGCTGCTATGTATTATTCAACAGTATGCAGGTACACCTGAATCCATTTCCTCTTCTCAGTCACTTGATGAACTTTCCACCATTTGTTGGGTGCAAAGATAAATGTAGAGCTTCTCACTGAACTTTTACTAAGTGTTTATTTTAGTTTATTTCCTTGTTCTTCATAGGAAGTCAAACGAGGAAGATTAACCTTTGCCTTTCCCAGTCTGTAATTTTTTCCCCCCCAGTTGTCATGTATGTAAATAGACAGTGTGTTCACAACAACTTGAAGTTCAATGCAACAACACTGAGGTCTATAAGATTCGTATCCCTGACACATTGTTAGACAGAAACTGAACACTGTAGAACAGATTAATTACAGGACACATTTTCTGCATTACATTGTACAGGTGTTCCCATAAATATGCCAGGTGAGTTGTTTGTGACGGTGACTGACTGGATCATTGGTTAGTTGATCAGTTCACTCAGTCATCACCTTGTTTTGAAGTTTTTTTTTGTCTCCTTTCACTACGTTTTAGTATTGTGCTGTCATTTTAACTTAGTTTTTGCATATAATTGGCCTATATTTTAATCATTTCAGATATGGAGGATTCCAGTGACTTGTATGACTCCTATGAGTCAGAAGCTCCAGCATGGGCAGACCACCAGGCCCAGCATCTGGAGGATCTGGACACCGTGGAGTGCCTCAGGAGGAAGATCAAATACTACTTCATGAACCCCTGTGAGAAATACCATGCTCGGGGAAGAAAACCATGGAAACTCATACTGCAGCTCGTCAAAATCGCCATTATTACCATTCAGGTACAAAGTAATCTTATAACAGAACCAGTTGTGATTTTTTAAATTTTTTTTAACCTCCTCAAAAAAAATGCCTTCTTCTTGTCACAGTTGGTGTCTTTTGGGCTGAGCAACCAGATGGTTGTCGCATTCAAGGAGGAAAATCTGATGACATTCAAGCACCTCTTCTTGAAAGATTATGTCGATGGAGGCATGGATACGTATGCTGTTTACAGACAGACAGATGTTTATGATCACATCGAATACATTCTGAAACAGGTAACTGAATGTTTCTTAGTGTGAAAACCCAAAAAGGCATGATTTTGATTTGCTGTTATCTGTTGATTCTGGTAGTGTGATACTATAGATCTTTCCCTTTTGTGTTACTGTAAATTATTATTGCATTTTACAGCTCTACATGCTTATAGGGCCTGAAAGGCAAACTCTTATCATGGGACTGGACTTTGTTCATGTTGTTTGTTTTGCTGAGATCTATCATGACAGTTTATCTACATTTCTGCAGCTGTTCTCTTCATAAAGTTAGCTTTCTACCATGCGTACATTTTTGATGTTTTCACAACTACTGTCAAAAATTAACAGACTTATCAGTTTCAGTGTTTTTATTTGTTATTTTCCAGTATGGACATCTGCACAACATCACAGTAGGCAATCATGAATATGAGAAAAATGGTGGCGTCTACACCCCACTGTCAGTGTGTCAGGACTTCTACAGGAATGGCACCATCTACCCTGGAAATGACACCTTCGAAATTGATGCTCATGTGGAAACTGGTGAGTATGTTTAGTGTTTATAGAGATGATTGGTGGTAAGCAGGTGTGGAGTGCTATTTGTTTAGGTAGCAGAGCTCACCTGTGATGCACGTTGTGGCTTGTTTCTCAAGTTATGCAACCACTGTTCCTATGGTAGCAAGTTTACACTCATTAGTGAACTATAACTGACCACATGATCAAATGTTACACCGACCCCTTAAATAGTTTATAAAGTCATTACATTGCAATTCATTCAAAAAGAACAGCTTAACACTCCCATGTGAAGGATTATGTCCATCAGTCAAGACTATTGGTATGGCAGACTGTGAGTCAACAGCCTAATTAAGCTATTTTTGTAAATAACTGTGTTGCAACCCAACTTAAGAACCCAATGCTCATGGCCTCAAGCAATAATAGTGATGAATGAGGTATACAGGCATAAATAAAGGCTTCAGATCAGTTTGAAGCTTATTATTATTATTAGCTGTTTAGCTCTTCTACTCTCTTGCTTGACATATACTTTAGTGATGATTGGATCCTCTACTGTGTTAAAATCTAGCCTGTATGAATTTTTGATGAAACAATTCTGTTCATTTAACATAGTAATCTCATATTATGGCAGAGCCAATCAGCTAAGTCAGAATAAACAGCAGCCCATCATTACTTCAACACATGAACGTCAGCCAGTCCAGAATATTTCTTCTTCAAACATGATCTCTTTAGAGACCCCCTAAAGAAAAGCAGACTAACATTTCCCTCTGCTGCAGAGAAAACGTTCATGCATTAGCAGTCTCAGCAATCGGCAGTTATGAAGCTGGTTGAAATGATTGAGTGTGCAAATCTGTTATCAAATCTTAGAAGAATCTTTTATCTCTGTTTACATCACAAAGTCAGATGTTATATAAAAGTTTGAAAGACTGCATTCTTCTGTGATTATGATGAATAAAGAAAGAAATTTCTCACCAGGTTTAATTGTAGTGTCATTTTGTCTGTGTTGTCGCTAACAGAATGTTTCAACGTGTATCCGATGTATGACCCATCATTGCGTGAAGTGCTTCCAGGTTTTGAACTGCATTTCAAAAGGTTTGTAAACAACATTGGCATGTATTGTTTGACTTAAGGCATCATCATTTTGTGCCATATTGCAGCTGTCTATGATTTGAAAGCCTAAGTCAGTTCATGCAGCTGCTCTGTCTTCCAGGATGCTCTCTGTCAAGCTCACATTTGTTCTCAAGGCCATAAACCTGCAGACAGTGAGACATCGAGAGCTGCCGGACTGCTATGACTTCACTGTTATCGTATGTCACTTGACTTGTCTTCACGGCTTAGTAAACACAAGTGAATCATATCAGACTTTGTCTTTTACAAGCAGTCATATGACTCATCTGATCACTTCATTGCTGCTTTAACATTGATTCCTTGTGACAGCGTACCTGCTAACACAACACAGCACAGATAGGAGTTCAAATAAGAAAAGTGAATCCTGCCTTTATTAACAAATCAAATTTACGCACACAAAGAGCATGTTAAAAGGAATGTGTTTGCACATGGCACCTTTAAATAGTTAAATGTTAGCTTTAACACTCAGTAGGTGAATGTTGAGCTACTAGGTTTGGCTTTAAAGCTTTTTGAAAACTGTCTTTACCCTTCTTGAAATATTGTCATCTGGTCAACAGATAACTTTTAACAACCGAGCTCACAGTGGGAGGATAAAGATCGACCTGGAAAATGATGTGGACATCAATGAATGCAGAGACTGGAAAGTATCTGGAGCATGTAAGTTTACTGAGCTGATTTCAGTATGCACTAAGAAATCTCCTGCTTTGCTTTAAGCTCACGATGTTAAGGATTACTTGAGGTGTGTTTAGTGCTAAGGCTGTAAAATTTTTAGCTTGAGACTGAGCAAATTGTTTTAAGATGTTCCTCTGGTTCACATGAGAGTAATTTTAATATCTCTGTTTCTTCAGCTGCTAAAAGCGCAATCCTGACTGTGCTGTTTGACTGCCTCATCATTGTAACATGCATCGTCTCTTTCACCCTCTGCACACGTTCGGTGATCAATGGGACTCGGCTCCAATTTGTGAGTAAAATAAACTTGCTCAGTGCAAAGAAGGCTATGATTGTCTGATATACAGTGGGTCATTATGTATTAAAGTGGAGAGATGTCAAAGCCAAAAAACATTTATACCTCCTAAAAATCAATAATGAAAGACCAAAGTTGCAACATTTTTAACAATAAATATTTTCATACTTAGTTTAACTTCTTCATGACATTAACCTGCCTATTAATGGAAAAATCTTATTAGTGCAGCTGCAGTTTAGAGTATGCTTGTCCTGTCAGTGTTTTTTTACGAATCTACAAGTATATCTTGTCTATACTTCTCCTTATCTCAGAGGACGTACAGTTCCATACGATGAAAATCTATTTTTATTGTGTTTTGTGGTTGTTATTAACTTGGAAGTGTAAAGTAAAAGCTGTTAAGATATGAAGACAGTTACTTCTGCCATTCTTTAAGCCCCCCATCAACTAGAGAACTTTCCAGCTTTACAAGCCAGTAAGAATTTAACAGAACTGCTTCACACCAGCTGACAAACTAATAGTTGTCTGACTCAAGCTTTGCACCATCCTGCCCCTTCACTATCCACTGTTTCCACGTGAGCGAAAATACTGGTTTCATAACTGCAGCGTTGTCTGACCAACTCGCCATACACACAAGTTAGAAACAGCGGCTGTTCTGTGAATTCAGCAATATCTCCTTGTAAAATTACCACTTGGAGAGAAAATTAGAAGTCAAAGAAAGTCTTTGTCTCACACACTCATCCACTTGTGTAAGCTCTTTTGCTGTGCACTGTCAATCACAGACACAGAGTCTTCTTCCTGAAGGGGGCGGGGACAGCAGCAGCTCAGTTGCATTTAAAGCTACAGACATTGAAACAGCCTCTTTAGAACAAGGCTGAAATCAGGAGTTGTACAGTGAAATGAATTGTCTTTGTTGTATTTTGAAAAAAATTAAACATACACTCTGGAGACGTGAGACTGCTATAAAGTGACGTTTAGTATAGGTAAACAGGGTCAGCTATTACTTATTGATGCTGATTTATTGGATGTTGCAGTTTTCCTTTACTTTTGGACTTATTACGTTAGCCTCTGCAGTCTGTCAGGTCTATCCCTACTGATTTTTTTTAAAGATTGGCCACAAAATAGAATTAAATTGATGACTTTGTTGTAGAGATTCAGACATTTTCTTGTCTTCTAAATAGGAATACACCCACTACTGCATGAAATACTGCAATAAGGAGGTGCCATGGTCGGACAAGTTGGAGTTTGTGAATGGTTGGTATATCCTGATCATTGTCAGTGACACAATGACCATCATCGGCTCCATTCTCAAGATTGACATCCAGACTAAGGTGATGAGGATTTTATCACTGCCATTTATTTATGCTTTTGTCAGTTCATAGTGTAAACTGCAGTGCTTTTCATTGCTTCAAGTTTCATCTGAATATTTGTTAACGTTGAGGTATTTCTGGAGTTCATCTGTCACTTTTTGAACCTTTTCTTTCTAGGTCCTCACTAGCTACGATGTGTGCAGCATCTTCCTTGGCACCGGCACCATGCTTGTCTGGATTGGGGTCATCCGCTACATGGGTTTCTTTAGAAAATATAATGTAAGACCAGATTTTATTAGTATGAATACAGAAGATGTTGCAGGGCAGTAAGTTAACAAAACCCTGTTGCAACCTTCATTTTTGTGCTTTCAAAGGCTTCAAGATTTGCTTATAGAGACATTCATAGCCTTTAATTGTGCAAACAGACTAATATTTCAGCACTACTGAGTTTTCATCAGGGAGTCTTTTCTGGTTATGGAAGTTACAGTAGAGTTGAAATGTTAATCAGTTTGCAAAATTAAAGGCTGTGAATTAATCAGTGTGTTCCAGTGTGCGCTTTTAAAAGCACAAATATTCCTTCTCCATCAATCATGCAACATATTTGAATAATATAGAATATTTTGTGCTTTAAAAGGTAAAGTAACACAGGATGGCTTCTTCCACACTGAGAGCTGTTCTCAGTGTAAATGTGCTGCAAGCTTTGAGTTTTTATGTGAAACGTGTGTCAGCTGCTTATTGGACAATGACTGGTTCCATTACTGGTAGGACTGTCACACAATTATGCTCAGATTTGGGAACTAAATACTTCCCCAATTTATTGTCAGTGAAGCATCAAAAGACTGTTCTTTGGCATCACATACTTAGTAAATTTGATTTTGAAGGTTTTTCCAAGGCTTGTTCATGATGACAGCTCATTATAAAAAAAATAAGACCCAATTAACTTGAAAGTCTTCTTACAATGAAAATATTCAATTGTAGTCCTGACATTCATCTTCAGTGTACATTTTTCAGATCTATTACCACGTGTTCTTTGGCCATTTCCAGATTCTAATCCTGACACTGAGGGCAGCTTTCCCAAATGTTATTCGTTTCATCTGCTGCGCTGGAATCATCTACCTGAGTTACTGCCTTTGTGGCTGGATCGTCCTTGGTCCATATCACGAAAAGGTACCAAATGTTTATAAAATAATAACAAATCTGTAGGATTGAACAGAAGCCAGATCTGAGAATGTTTTCAATTCAAATAAATGCGATGAAAAAAAATATTATGATCAAATTGAACTAACCAACTGCTCTATGATTTATAGTTCCGGACCTTGAACACAGTGTCAGAGTGTCTGTTCTCACTGATCAACGGAGACGACATGTACCCCACCTTCAAGAACATGAAGCAGAAGAGCAACCTGGTGTGGATCTTCAGCAGGGTCTACCTCTATACCTTTGTGTCGCTTTTTATCTACATGATCCTCAGCCTCTTCATCACAATCATCACCGACACATACGACACCATCAAGGTGATTATTATTCTCGTTTTTAGATATTTTCTAACCCACCATTCATTATCTGTATTCTGTTTGCGTGATTTGTGTGCTGCACTGAAACAGAGAAGAGAAAATCTGATTTGCAATTACTCTAGTAAAATATGCTCAGTGCTTGATTGCTGTTTCTAAGAGGTTTAATCCTTGATTTAAACACTCTTAAAATCTTAACAACCACACTCAGTTTAAACTAATGTGCCTCTCTGACTCACATCATTCAGCAACAGCAGCAAAGTGGAACCCCGACATCAGAGCTGCAAAAATTCCTGTCAGTGTGTAAAGATCTGCCGAATTCTGGTGTGTACAGACTCGACGAGAACAACGGCTGCTTCCTACAGTGCTGGATCAGCCGGTAAGATTCATTTTTATACTCCAGTGTTAATCCAGAGAACATCAAGGGTTATTGTTTGGTCCAGATGAGTGATAATATCAGTACTTCAACACTTTTGCTCAATATGCAGTGTCATTGCACCCATTTTTAATTGCCCCTTTTTAGAAGTAATAAAACTAAAAATGCAAGTGCAGTTTGTTAAAACACTTCTTAATCTGTATTCACTACTCATAACATTTCTAATAGAATCAAAGCTGAGCTTTTTTTTTCTCATTTCAGATGCAGGGAGCATCAAGAGAGGCTGACTTCAGAGGCATAGAAAGTCTTTAATGTGGAGATACTGAAAGGCTGTACTGTATAAATAATAGCCTAATAATTAATGTGCACTTTAAACGGTTATATTCAGTGGGAGTGGGTTTCGGAATGTTAGAAGCTTCCTCCCCTCTTTACCAGTAGTCATAAGTTTGCTCAGCTGAGGAACACTTTTTCAGTGCTGAACTGAACTGAAGAATGTGACAATCAAGTTTGGTCTCAATATGATGCACTGATGTGGGAAACACTTTGTAAATACACTTATTTATATCAATACTGTTGATGAAGAATATTGTGACACAGAAATTTGAAATGGTATTGTTTTACAAAGCATGCCACTTGGAAAGACTCCAATATCGCACTCTCTAAATAATGTATCAAGGTTCAATAAATAAGCTGAAATGCACATTAAATGAGATTTTATTTCTCCATTGCCAGGAGAAGGCATCAGTAAAAAAGCTATGACATTTTTCCAAATACTAGCTGAAAATCCCATTTCACTTTTTGTTAATAGAAGAACCCATACAACGGTTAACACTGTAAAACTGACAGTCTTCAAAAGTAATATCTGGAAGCAGATATTATAAATGGCTCCACTAGTCACCAGTGTAGCCATGTATGTGGCCTTTTATTTCCCAGAGGAGACTTGCCTTCTGACCCTTTGAGTTCCTGCTGGGGAGGTCTGACATCAATTCAAACCAACATGAAGCTGGAAATGAGCAAAATGGGCCACAATCTGTTCCAGTTTTCTTAATTGCAGAACCTTGAGATCATAGAACATCTCTTGTTTATCATTAAAAAAGCATCTGTGTCTATTTACAGTACTCTTAGTCCAACGTGAACCACCACAGCTCGGCTTGTGTGATCAACTTGATGCAGGCTCCAGACTGGGCAGATGTCACTAGAACATTGGAGGTCCCTGATAAAAGCGGTCAACTGCTTTAGCCCCCCATAAAAGGTGACTACCTGAAAACACTGGCAGCTATATAAAAATAAGTTCTTAAGTCTTAATCCTAAATTTTCCCAGGCCAGTTTTGTATTTTTTCACTCCTTATAGTGTCCCTTCAACTTGTGGCAGTCTGACAGCAAAGCAGTTGTCAGGAAAATCCAAAAAGAGTATTGTGGGTTTAAAAAAAAAAAAAAAAAAAAAAAAGAGAAGCTCGGTTACTTCATTTGATATCCTGAGATAAAATGACAAATCACGCTTTGTCAAGTCAGTCTGGTTTGGACTGTGTGACACCAGGGGGAGGTGGAACCCGCTGCTCCTCCATTCTGTTGGACTGAGAATGTAGAATGAGACTGAAGAAATCCTCATCTGGTACAGTTGGTCCCTTAGTTGTAGATGGTGGAGCAGCACACCGTTGGTCGTTCAGTCTGGAGCCCTAAAATACAGTGGAGACGGCTCAATTAGAAGTCTGTTCTCAAAAAAACACTAATAAAATACCATAAAAATTGTGATGAGGCTTTTCACCATTTTTCTGGTGTTTTATAGATTCAAGGATGAATTGCGAAAATGACCTTTTTGTAAATAACTGTCAGTTTAAGCAAAAATATTCCTTTAAAGACACTAGAAATGCATTTATTTTTGTTAGAACCTTAACATCCATCTTTTTACAAACGTATGTCAAGACTAGCTGAAGAGAACAGAGTTATGCAACACTTCAAAAAGTATATTTGTATACTATTTGAGACACCTGGATTTATTAACATTATTCTGGTAGAATATAACCCTGTCAGAACTGTCAAAAGAAACCTGTGTGGTTTAACTAAAGCTATGAAAAAATACAATTTGCGTAAGTGCACATTCACACAGTGAATAAAGACACAAAGGACAAAAAGCTTTAGATGAGATGGCTAATCTCCATGAAAGTATTTATGACTTTTAAAAATGAAGTGGAAAAGAATGTGTTCAGGGATTGATTTTATAGGTCTGTACTTTCCAAATAATTCCAAAGTTATTCCCTGGAAAGAACTGACTTGTGGTGTTAATTAAAGGAGGCTTGTTCTGTTGGTGCACTTTCAATTTAAAAAAAAAAAAAACATAATTGCTGATTTGACCTGGAAAGTGTGTTAGTCGGCACACAGCTGGGATAACGGAATACAAAAATCTGTCCATAGAGGTGAAAACAATCAGTATGAATAATTATTTAATTGGGTTTAAATGATCAGTTAGTCAATGGAATTGTTTTTCTAATAATTAAAAACATTTGTTATGTCCAAGAGACACATTTTCTGGGCCTATAAAATAAAAAATTACCAGAATTCAAGGGTTATCTGTAATGTGGAAACTACCGTTTGTTATGGACACAGGTCTATATTCTCATGTCTGGAGCAGCATGGAATATTCTGGATGTCTTTTTCTCACCTGGCACTTGACTAGCATGTCAAAGAAGACCTCGTCTCCCTCAGGCTGCTCAGCGCTGGCCTCGAGGCGACCGTACAGGGAGGGTGTGTGAGGTGTATCTGTACTGGAGATGGGCGCTGGGAAGAAAAACAAGCATTTGTCAACATGTGAGTGTTGATACTGCAGGTTGTGTGATAAAAATGGCCTATGCCTCATATTTTATCACCTTGTGACGGGACTTGATCTATGCTGGAGGTGGAGGGTGTACGAGGCGGGTTGGAGGTGTTGAGCCGTAAGCCAGGAAAATGGCTCAGGTTTACTCGTTGGTCGTCGAGACGACGGGCCTGGGAGCTGGCCAGCAGCTCCAGGAAATGACCAGGATCCTGCAATGGTGTTTCGTGCTCCGAAATGGCTAGAAGCAGATTATTTTCATGAGTAAATTGAGGACAATGGATTATGCTGGTGCGGGTCACAGTGAGTCGTGTCATTTACTCCAACCAGCATTTTATTCTGATTTTGTTGATGGTAAATACAGGAAAAGGACAAATTATGTTCCTAGTTCAATTCTACGAAACATAAAGCAACATTCCATCTGAAAACATCTTTGAAGAATCAAATATTCTAACTAAATAGACTTGATAGTTGGCTCAAACAAAATGTTTCCTTCTTGGAGTGTGAAGGCTGTTTGGATTTGTGGCTGTTAAGCAGCAAATTTACAGAGTTACAAAGGTCTCTAAATTGTACTCATTCAAGGGTGAAACTACAAGTAATTTCAGCAGAGTGTCACTTCAGGCCATCTGACAACACAGAGGATTAACAACATTTAACATGTAAAGGATAAATTTGTGGATATGTATTCACACCATATAAGGTCAGGGCTTTCTCTCTACTAGAAATAGGTGATGCCAACGGATTCACAATAAGATGAGTTATTGGCTTGTCACCAATGAATTGATGAAACGTGTAGCTAAATAAGAGCCTTTCAGTTAGCCAAATTACTTTCCATGATTTCACTTGTATTTAACCATGAAATCAAGTCAGAAAAGTTACATTACATATGGTGTGAACAGCAGCAAAAACACGGGGCTGACTCACATTTGGCTTCAGATACAGGTAGGGTGGAGGAGGGAGAGGGGTGGGCAGGGAGATGGCTCTGGCCATCAAGTGTACACCTTTGGTCGTCCATTCTGTTGCCCTGGAAACGAGAGAGGAGGTCGAAAAAGCCGTCCTCCCCGATAGTGTCCCGTGATCCCGGCTACAGTGAACAAAACAGACAGGCTTAATGACATCAGAAAAAACCTTCAGATTATCAATGTAGTTAGAAGCACTTAATGAGCCATACAGGTCATTTTCTATTCAGAGCTAAAACAGTAAGCCAATTCTCAGCTGACTATTAAATAATTTTCAAAATATTAAAATATTTCTAGGATATTGGGATAGCCATTGTTATGCAGAACATGTCACAGCAGTTGTCGTCTATAGTGAAGACTTAAAATTCTAATTATATTTTACAATTAAAACTTACCATTTTAAAAGGAAAAACTAGACTTTGCTGCAGAGTTAGTTAAAGTCATGGGTTTGTTCTTGTGAATAACACATTTATTGTTATTGTCATGTTTTTATTCTTTTAAACCATTTTTATTTAATCAGGTTAATTTTCTTTTCCTCACTATAAAATGTACACATTGTACATTGCTAGAACTGTGCATATCATATGTAAGTAAATTAAATTTATGCTGAGTTTAAGTCACAGCTGCTGTGTGCAGGCAAAGAGATGATAAAAGGCTTGTGACACCGCTGTAGAGTTTATAAGTCAAAATGGATTAAAAGGCTTTTCAGTTTGTACAAATTGACTTTATTTTGAAACAAAAGCCTTCTTTATGTACTTGTAAATGTCTTTTACATTGTTTTGTAACACATGAGTACACATGGTCCTATATTGCCACACCACATTACTTCCCCCAGGCTGGTCAGGCTGGATAAAGATTTCAAATTTAACCTTTGGGGTGAATCATCATTACCCATAAACCCAAAAAAAGACTAAAGGGATGTTCTTAGGTTATGTGTGGCTATCAGCTACTTTAACTGAGAAATACCTTAGGAGACACTGGTGTGTCAAGCTCAGGAGCTGTGTGCTCGGTGCGGTGTTCATGCTGCTCTTTAGGGGGTGATTTGTTGTTCTTCTGCTTCTTGCTTTTTAGTCGGTGGAAGAGGAAAAGCTTTGTGGAGGCCTTGATGGTGTTGTTTTTTGAAGATCCAGGAAATACGTCCTCCTCCCACTCCTGCGCATACAGATTGCATAAGTTTACACATCACTGACTCATGTTGGAGCTCTAATGTTGTACCTACCATAGCTTGGATGAACGGGTTCTTGTTGTAGAGGGAAATGTATCTTTATCATTTATCATGTAAACACTGATGCATTAAATTCTAAATGTATGGGAACATTTCTGCTTACATGGGTCAACATGTTTCTCAAGTCGCAGTATTGAAAATTATCCAAAATCAGCAAATCTGCCCCTGCAATTTAATATGTATCTATCATCTTGACTCATAAATTATCAATGAAATGAGAGACAGAAAATAATACATTTCATTTTTAATATTAGCACCTACAGTCAAACAAAAGAGTTGAAACATTTTACTTGTTCAGCAGGTTTTGAAATCAAGCTGTGATTCAACAACTTCCACAATTCATTCAAGACTAAAAATAAAGACTGCATACTTCCTATTCTCAGTCATTTTTACATACCGGATGTGCTGGGGAGTCTCCACTTTGATTTTTGTCTGGACTTGGACTCTTGGGCTCCAAGTTCTCTGCAGTACCTCCTCTTCTTGATGGAGACTTAACTACTGAAATAAAAATACAAAGTTCAACAATGTGAACATATTTTAGTAGTATTATCTAGTATTTCTACAGCACTTTAACTACTGGACAGCAATCGTTTAGCCAAGTTTACAACACAAGTGAGATCTTTATTGGAGCTGGAAAATAAATTTCTGGATCTACTCAGCACTTGTCTGCATAAAAGGCACAGAGATGAGTTAACATCCTGAACCCTGAAACCTGCTGATGGGTTTGAAAGCAATGCTGAAAAAAAAAATGCCCCCACACAATTTATCAGAGCCAGAAACTGGACAAACATAATTATGTGATTTTCAACTTTACATTCCTTAAGCTACTCCCTGCTATCCCTTTCTGTTCTGAAAAATAAACAAAACTAAGCTTATCATCATAATTTTCATTGCAATCACTTATCTTACATATCTAATTTAAAAAATTGACAAAAATAAAATTTATTTTAAACAGACTCAGTAAAAAAACTATAATTCTGTGCTCCTTGGCACAGCAGTGAAGCCATTTCTAACTCAGCTGCCATCCGAGGATAGGTGGCAAAAATGTAGTTAATTTTCAGCCGAACTGCAGACTGTTTCCACAGAGTAGAGAGGAGACATGTTTGAAGTAAAAATGTGAAAGCAGAGGGTTAACTGTGTTCTGGCAAACACACTGCCAAAAATGTAATTGCACAGATTGGTAAAAATGGATTTGTCAGTGCCAGGAAATAGCTGACTATTCTAAGGAATGCAGATTTACCTGGTAGGCTGGGGTAACCCTGGTAGCTTATTTGTAGAGCAGAGCTATTGGTATTGGTGTTGCGGAAGATGTTGGGATGGATATTGGGGTTGGACTTCAGGCCTACAACCAACCGCAGGTCTGACAGATTCATCCTGGCTGTCACCTCGCCACTTTTATCTCCAGTCTACACCATTGACAACATTCAAGTTAATGCAAGTACATGACTCCAAAGAAATAAAAAGTTCATTTTAACATCGGCAGTGTAACATACAAACAGTTCACTTTATACACACATGCATACAAACAAGCAACAGAATTATTCCCTGCTGTTCCTAATACAACCACTAGATGGCGGTGTGGTCTGATGAAAGCTACTGATTTGACTGACTGAGGAGGTAAAGTGTAAACAGTCACCTCTTTGGCAACTTCCAGATGTTTTTCAGCGAAGTACATTGCTTGCTCATGATTCCCCAGGGCAGTGTGGGCATTTCCTAGACTCCAGTATGCTCTTCCTTCACCGACTCTGCGGCGAAACACAAAGGGAAACTGGCTGAGCAACTTCAACTGAGATTATGCAAATACGGGTGGCCCGTAATCCATCACACAGTAAAATGACAACAACCTGATCTGAACCTAAGCCTATTTCACAGCAGCAGCTGGGTTTACCATAGCCCTAAAATCAGTCTCCTATCTGGACATATCTCTCTTATTACATGTAGGAATGTCATGACTTCTACTTACAAAAAGATTATTTGTATGATTAAATATAAATAAATTAGAGAGGATTCAGAGCACACTCTGTACTTCTTATTTATTAGCTTTTACATACTTATTGTGAAGACTGCAAAACTAGAGTGGTACTCCCACACTGTGGGTTAAGCATTACCTTGTTACAGTATAGTAGAGGAGCAGAATATATATATAAATATATCCACTGACTTTTTTGCAAAATTTATGTATATTAGCAAATAACTTTCTCTGCAAGCCACTTCATAATGTTGGAGTTGGCCCTGTTTTTATGCCTAATAAAAAAAAAACTTTTTCTAAACCCACTTGTGATTTTGCACATCTTTGCTATTGCTGTTATTTTCCATAGACAACACAATGGTAGCTTGTGATATATCTTGACATGAAGTCTTGAAAATGCTGCCTCCTTGTGACTGGGTCTGACAGTGTCTGACAGCTGTAGGTAGTAACACCACTTAATTTTGGCAAATGACTTGTTCAGAGGCCACCCACATTCAAACTGCATGTGCTCATTATACTTCAAAGACAGTTTGGCAGGAAAGCTGACAACAAATGGCCTTAATGGTATACCGGTCATTGAGGTCCTGAGCAATGACCAGATGTTTGAGGTGATAATCAATGGCTCTCTCATAATCCTGCAGTAGTGTGTAGGTGTTTCCTAGACTGTAGCAGGCCTGAGCCTCCACGGCTCTGTCCTTCAAAAGCCTGGCCAGCTGCAGAGTCCTCCTGGGGGCAAAAGAGAAGGGAAGGAAGAAGGTCAAAGAATGTCTTGGGTGGGTGCAGGCGAATGATAGTTATCTGGTCTTTTCATTCTGCTTTTGTTCTCATTTTCTGAGGACTTCTGCAACAAGAAAATGCTTGAATCATGGATTAAAAGATTTTGAATTAATTTACTTACTGCTCTTGTACGCTAAAAAACAGTATCTTTGTATAGTGTTATACATATCTGTGGCTTTATTGTATTCAGAACTTTCTGTTTGTGTTCTATAAATAACCAAGGCAGTAACACGTCACTTTTATTTAACATTTATAAACAGTTTAACGTAATCATTTACAACTGTGAAGATATTTTAAGTATGTATTAATTTGAAGTAGTTTTCATACATTGCTATATTAATGTATTGACATGTGACAAACATTTGCTTCCAACCTTATAGAGTGATTATTACAATGGTCGATACCAGAAAAGAGGTGAGAAAGGCCCCAAGCCTCATATTTACTCACTTGTAATGACCAGCCGCCACGTCAAACTGGCTGAGGAATATGTTTGCATTGCCAAGGTTGCAGTGGGCCCTCCGCTCAGCAGACTTATCACCAAACTCCTTAGCAATGAGAAGTCGCTGCCAAATAGGACAAACAGAAGAGTGTACATTACAGTCACTAAAGTCAGGATTAACGCAAAACACGGACACGGAATCTATTTTTTATTGTCAGGTGGTGAGAAATAACAAATATTCTTTTTACATTGATTTCATCGGTGTGACTATTTTTACGCCCAAATTTTTTCACCATGTCTTTTGGCACCACATTAAAGACGGACGCGGCTCAGGTGGTATAGTCACTACCTACAAAGTATAGCACTTTGTAGAAGCTAATTTTGGATAAAATGTGCTATAAGTGGGGAAAAATGATCATTTACCACATTAGTAAGTGTAAACAGCGGCCTTCCATATTGTTTTGGTACGAAGAGGATGCCATTACACTCTGTGATCTCTTGGAGGTGATCTGTGTTGATTTTGATAGTGACAAATGATAAAGGAAAATTACCATGTAGCTGCCTGCTGCAGCTCCTCTCCCACAGGACAAGAGTACAAAAGGGCTGAGAGTGTGCATGGACAGTGCAGCTGCAGCAGGGACTAGTGGCGGGTTTACTACTAACTGGTTGACAGTGCATTTGTAATTACTGAAGGCTACTGACCTATCCTCCAAAATGAATCAATCTGCTGACCCTCCCCAAACCAAAAGTGACCTGAAGCCCCACATGATTTTGCTCAGATATGCTGTCAGCATCAACAATGTTTACATCATTTCAAATGAGCTGGGATAATCCGGTGTGATAGCATGAAACAGACAGAGCACTGCAACTTAGCCAATTAAAGTAAACACAACTACCACGTAACATGTAACAACACCAATAAAGTGCATAAACATATTAAAACACCCAAAAGACAGGCTTTCAGTCACTATTTTCTCTAATAAGGCAAAAAAAAACAGAACACCAATCTGCAAGATCCAATCTTACAAGTGCTATCCTCAAACTATAGAAACACCTGCGAGTCAAAGCACCTGGATACAATAGCACAGTTTACTAAGGCTGGACTCAAATATCCGAATATTCAGTCATGACGGTGGTATCTGAATATTTATTTTAAGATCCGAATATTCGAATATTCCCCCCCTCCCCCGTCGGACGTTACGAAGAGAACCAAATATTCAGATATTGGTCATTAATCGGGGCCGAATATCCGGAGCCCAGAAACAGTCCTACAGTTTACAGGATCAGCCAGTGAGAGCTCACATCACCCAGAGCAGCAGATAGGAGCAGAGGAATCAGAAGCAGCAACACGCAGAGCAGATGATCAACATTCACCTGCTCTGCGAGTGGGAAATAAAAATAACACACACAGACAAACCTGAAAAATGTCAAGTGCACTGGTGCAAACGATGAAAATGTTTAGCTGCACTTGGCACATTGTTGGTTGTGCTTTGACTAGTTTGCTACCTACCTTTTCATGCGCAGCTACTGCACTTTCAAAGTCACCCAGCAGATAGTAAGTGTTACCAAGATTCCCATAGGTACGACCCTGGGCTGCCCGATCACCTGACTCCTTCACCAGGCACAGGTTTGCTCTTTGTAAAAAAAAAAAAAAAAAAAAGAAATTAAAAGATTTTCATTTAAAAATGTTACTTTTACATATGCACATTATCCTACAAAAAAACCCAAGACAGATGGATTAATCTGCTTCCAGAATTCATGATGACTGAGTGAACTCTAACAACAAAGACAAATTTTGTCTTTTGTTCAATGCGATGATTTAACCAGGCTGCATAGTATATAAATAATCTCATCTACTGACCTGCCTTTCTGGACATATGCAGTGGTAAATGTTTATTCACTTATAATTGTGATGCCACAGTTGTCATCACATAACATTGAGACAGAGTTATCAGCCTGAGTCAGCTACCACACTGACACATTACTGATTTGTGTCCAATGTATGGCCAGAGAAAGCTCACGGAGGCACCTGATGTCCAACAGAATGGATTATGCTTTGCAATATGACCAAAATGTTATTATTACAGTAGGTACTTTCTGATCAATTCCACTGCAACTTAGCATCTGCTAAAAACTCCACAAAAAGGAACTTATTGGACATTAGGTTAGGATTATTTTTTCAAATCGTTCTTTTCTAAAGTCAAGGTCAAACTTTCACACTCCGTGTTTTATACACTGTATTATATTGCCACGGCAACATGTCAGTAGAAGTTGGGAAAATGTCAGTTTACTAGAAATTTCATCTACGAGTAAACAATCTTGTAAACAAGTGACTTTAACCTCTGCCAAAATGTAAACTCCAAGGCAGCTGAAGTATAGCAATTACTACTTACAATCCTTAAACAGCACCCAATCACCCCGTTTAGAGAATGTTATATTTCATATACATAGCATTGGGCTGTTAGTCAATTTTAAGCAACTTACAGCCGTGTCGGAGTTCAGTACCTTAGGCAAGGATAATTTGAGGTCATCATGGGGAACCTGTAACTCCTCAGCTTAGGTTCAGGACTTTCTCATCACCAGTTTATTTTCTCAGGGTTTTAACAACAAAATAAAACACAATGTTCTGTAAACGATGACACCAACTCACTCATAGTATTGTGCAGCTTTCCTCAGGGCTATCCTGGCCTCCTCTGGAAACTCTCCTGGCTCTGCTCCAGTCCAGCAGAGGCTCTTGCCCTTGGCGTGGTAAACGTTTCCGAAATTATACAGCGCTCGAGCCTGCCCAACCTACAGCACGCACACCAGATTTTCACAGACGGAAACCAGAGTGACCAGTGCTGTAATTATATACTTAAAATACACTGACACCAGACTTTCTTGTTTGCATGCAGACTGGCAAACTATTCTAGATGTTGGTACACCAATCTTATGCAGTCATTGCAGAAACCGATCTGTGGCCCCAGAGCATGTTCTGTGGTATGGTTGAGAATAAATTTGAATCCATTTATTCTAATAAAAGTAAATAGTCATTTTAGACACAGACTTGACTTTTTATTGACAGAACAGTTAAAAATTATTTACTCTCAGTTTGCCTAAATAAAATAAGTGATGGAATCTTTCATTTATATCTAAATAACTCGTTTTAATAGTAAAACATTATAAAAATATGACCCACCTTATCATATACGGCTCTTGTGATATCCAAATGTCTTTGGCAACAAACCACAGCTTCTTCATATCGCCCTAAAAGCTTCAGTGTATTCCCAAGGTTACCACTGGCTTTCGCTTCACCAAGTTCATCTCCAATCGTTCTGGGATTTCAATGGAGAAAAAAAACACATTAGGAAATAATTAGGTTGGAATATGTGTGAAAACACAAGAGGCAAGAGAGTAATTTACAGCTGCAAGCAATAATACGCTGAAGTCTAGTTTAGCAATTTAATCATGGAGAGAGAAATAATGATTAAAAAAGTTTCAGCCCTCAACCATCCTTATGCACATAATGGCTCGCCCTGGTTAAAAATCACACCAGCAGGAAAAACACAGAATTTTTCACTGCTGGACATCAATTGAAAGGCTTAAAAAAGAGGAAATGGTTGTGGAACAAAGTATTAAGGCCGTGGAAAGATTTACCTGGTGAGCGTGAGGTCATGCCGATGGTACTCTAGGGCTTTATTATACTCTTGAAGGTGAAAGTAGGCATTTCCCAGCTGGCTATAGATGGCGCTCAGGATTTGGAGGTCCTCTGTTCCAACCTGGATGGCAGATTCAAAGAAGGACACACCTGCGCGGTAGTCACCAGCCTTACAGAGCCGCTCACCTTCCAGAGCCAGGTCCAAACATGACGCCTCCATCCTGCAGAAAAGTGGGAACGACATTAGGAGTGACAGTGAACTCTGTGCCGACGTTGAAATACCTCACTATAACAGGAGGATTCCCAATTTACCTCACTGTAGCTTTGCTGACAGCTTCAAACACACAGTCACAATCAAATAGTGTGACTTGATCAACATATTTTAACAACTTCTAAAATCCTCAGGTGTATGCAGTGGTACAATAAATGAAAGGAGTCAACACACAGGATCAAATGAGCTAAATAGTACCCCAACTTCACATTAGTACACCCAGAGGAAAAGCCAGTTGCACACAAATACAGTATTTGAGCCATAACATCTTAGATACCACATCAGTATGTCACAAGAAGTTAGTCAAAAGTAAAAGCCACAACTCTCTTTCTAAAATCTCTCCCCTGATATTTCCCTGCTCTATGAACAGTAGCATCCAGAACTAGAGTGGAGCTTTCAAACAGCTTCAGTAACTTTGTGTTCTAAGTTAAAATTCCAAAGTTACAGATTCATCTCTCCATCATTTTTCCTCCTCATTGCCCTAATTTGCAGACATAGATGAAAGGAAGTTCTGAGTTACTCATACGGAGCCACATCAAGACTCAATACATAGGCATGTCAAGAACGGTTAGTGAACCTCATCAAAAAAAAACTATCAAACATTGAGGTTAGTCAAAAATTTTCAAAATGGGTCCAGAAAGTTAGATTTTTTTTTTTTTAAAGTTTATTACTGATTACTTTGTTGGCTATTTAAAAAAAAAACACTTAACTGTTCAGCATAGAAAAAAATCTAAGGTGTTTCATTCATAAGCATGAAGAGCAGTAATTTCTCACTTTTGAAAAGCTGGAACCTCTGAAACAAATATCAAAAGATGTCACTATAACTTGTTAAATTATTAAAAAGACTACATAACAATTATTTAAACCTTTGTCAACTGCCATATAATTCAACTGATCAATTGTTTCAGCACAACTGTAAACTATTTAGATAATTCAGCAATGCCCTTAAGTTAGATTTTTAACAAGTATTCAGACTCAGGATCAGCAAATGCACCAGCAAATGTGCTACAGGGGTGTCGTTTGTGTTTCAGATTAAGCCATTTGACCTGCAACATAGGTCACTTACATTAGCTCCTCTTAAGGCTCAGTGTAGAGATTCTTTCTTCTTATATAAAACACAGAGAATCAGCAAACAGCAAACAGAAAAGTCCAGTCTCTGTGAAACCAAACCCTATAAATCCAAAATAGGACAGAGCATATCCTGTCTGTCAAGTATACTAAGCCCTACAAACGCCACAATTACCCTGGAATGAAAATATGTACCTTACATCTAACCATGAACACAAAGTAAACTCAGATGTGTCTGTGGCCAAGACTCCCATTTTACAACCTCCAACATCTCGTTTTGCAGGCTTTATACAGCCAGTAACGTATTAAGGAAAAAAAAGGTGAGTGAATCCACAGGAATTACATCATAAGATTGTAAAACAAATCCAGTCATGCATGGGTGCAAGGGATTCAGATCTACAGGCCCGAAATAAGGATCTCCATTTACTTCACTTGAAGGAAACAGTTCAAATGTTAAAATAAAATTTCACAAGCGGAGTGCATTTTATTGTTATTGACTGATGCTACATTTAGACCAACAACACAACTTCCTGTAAGTTGACCTAGAAAGAGATCTAATAACACAACAATAGTCACAGTGAAGTGCATATCACATGAAAACAAACATTTGCCAGCGTTAATTTAAATTTCAATAATTATATTTTTACAACTTCGGTATTCCCTTCTAAGACTTTTGAGGGACCCTTTTTTTCCAGTATTAAAGCTCTGAGGCATAGCATTTCCTGCCAGCCCGTCTCCTGACCTCCCAGTAAACTCTGTTAATACTTAAAGGAATTGATGGTTATGTTTAGGGTTAAGCTCTGCCCCTTTCAGTAAATAACACCATGTTGTGCTGTATTTGCTGTAGAAAGTGATACATTTGTCCAAGAAATGACTGACAAAATGTCACTTAACAGAATTAGATATCAAAAAATTTTAATAATTTTATGTTGCATTTACTAAACTTAGGAGCTTCTACATCTCTATATTCGAGGATGACATAAATACGCTTTGGTGGCAAGGACGCAAACGTTTCATCTCAACCAGACACACAGGGTCCTCCTTTCAAAATCTGATGTGTTCTTGTGCCATTTTTTGGACAGGTTTTGCATCTCAGTATACCAACACAAGGTGTAAAACTAGAGTCAAAGACTTGTCTACTTTAACATGCTGTCTGATATCTAAGAACACAGTTAATTATCATCAGTCAAAGTGAAGTCACATACAAATGCTCCAGCTCACATACCTGTTGCCTTTTCCCATTCTGATGCACTCGAGGCAGTTTGACACGACGGACATTTCAAGCTTCTCAATCACTCTTTGAAGCAAACACAGCCCTTTCAGCACAACACTCTTTGCCTTCTCTTCCTTCATGTGAATACACATAACGCACACAGACACAGTCTCCCAGTATCATAAGAATAAAGGAAAACTCCGTTGGATCTGATGCCTTCTCTAAGAGCGCTCAGCTAACAGCAAAACAAAGGACTTAATCCTCTCAGCGATCACATCGACCTCAATGGTCAGGTTCCAGGACGACAGACCTTTTGTTTAAGGTGAATACGGATTAACACCAGATTGTTACTAAAAAGAAATGACTGAAGTGAGAGCAGTCGGCTGAGTTGCCATGTTTAGCTGTTGTATTTCTCTGTCACCTAGTCACTGGTAACCTGCATCTCTAAGCCACCTGACGGTGTGTGTCACTTCCAATTAGGCTAGATCTCAGTGGTAATTATAGCCACTTTAAGTGGCTCCAGTGAACTTTAAGACTATTTGCTCAACACCCAATCATTCATCAGCCTGGATATTGACCTCTCAAAAGTATTTTATCTGGATGATAATATACATTTCATTGACATGTGTTGCTTATTCTTGGAAAATTATGTTTTTTTGGTATAAATCACACAAGGATAGCATAGTGATGTATTAGATGAGGAAATCCAGAAATAAATTCACACCACATCACAATCCCTTCCCCAAAGCTTCCAGTAACTCAGCAGTTGCCAATCCGGAGAAATCTACTTGTCCAAATGAATTAGGATGTCTGGACCGATGTGCCCTCTAGGGGAAGAAACAATATGTTGTCTCACAAAGTCCACGAGCACTGGAAAATGCCATGTGACAGTAAAGCTACCACTTCAGCTGAGCAAAAAGTCAGGTCAATAATTATATGACAGGGCCAATGTTGTGAGAAACCCAACCATACTGAAGAGCAAATGTTTTAGACTGGGAAAAAAATAATTAAGTTTTCTAAGTGGCTTCGCTTTCACAACTACAGCCAGCACAGGGCTACTTCTAGGGCAGCTGCATTAAAGCAATTTGTCCTTGCTGCTTGTGGGTGGGCAAAGGAATTTTAAAAAGTATCAGACCTCTTCCTGCTGCATCTCATCTGTGAAAGCAATTGCAATTAGTACTTAAAATTAGACACACTAACAAAATATCTGTTTATCAGATTTTGTCAGTCACCTGCAGAGCAGTCTGTTACCTGTTACTGAATACAGAGAATGGAATTCACTCAGAGGAAAATGTGCCAGTGATACACTGACTTGACGAAGCTTGTATGCTGCGCTTAAAAATGACTCTGTGGTGATGCAATTCATGTCTTTACCCCACATGGTTTTTCTATAAATATATCATAGTTACAAACTCATCAATTACACACTGGTAAAAGATAAGCATGTGGGATTATTAACAAGACAGTGGGAAAAATTTCTACCAGCTCAGATACCACATAATTTTAAATATCAATACCAGAAAAGGAAACAATCACAAGTCGGTTGACGATGAGTGTCAGATAAACCATGACAACACAGCCTGGAGTCAGGTTATATTCTCACAGTTGTTTAGTCCTACCATGAAATATTTACAATGTGGCTAGTAAGGACCTCCTGTAGTCCACTCAGAATCATTCATCAGTTGGCCAATAAGGTGTCAGGTTACTGTCCCACTTGGATAGAAAACACACTGTTGTTGTTTAACCTCACACACACACTGACACAAACATCTGTAATGTACTAGTAAACACAAATGCAGAAATGTTCCTGGTCATTTTCCTAAATTAACATTAAATATAGGATGCCATTTTCAATCATATTTCATATTACATTTGGAACCACAATCTTACCAAGTGTTTTCCTTATCAGATATGTAAGAACAATTGAATAAATTCTGTATTAGGGTTGCACTTTAGAGATATTTTATTAGAATTAACCTGCTGATTGTCTTCTCAGTTATTCAAAAGAAATAATTAGAAATGCATTTAAGAATCTGCCACCACTATTTTAGGTAATTTTATCTACATAAGTAACTGCTGTGAGTTTTATCAACACTGGTACCAATTAATCTTTTCTCACTCGATTAATCTAATAATTTTTTCAGTCTCTATTCATATCTGCATTCCAAGTACCTGCTTTTATCCCTCCATTTAAAACAAAGTAATATGGTGTCTTTTTAAAAAACACACTTTAAATATTTGATGAAACATTTTATTTTTTATTCTCTCACTACACATTCGAAGAGCCTAACTTAATGACATGTTGCAATTTATACAAATCTTACCCATTAAACACTGTAAACACACAGCCTACCTCTGGCGGACATGTAGTAATTGGTCCTTGTTCAGTGCACGCCACAGAGAAATGCTGCCATACATGACAGTCAGCCTAGCAGTCCTAACAAAAGCCTGGGTGAACACAGCCAGAGGATGAACCACATTATGGATTCCTCTCAGTCACAAAGCTCAAGGTGAAACAAACAGTTTTTTCAAAAATCCGGACATTAACTGATAACAAATTACACACAACCGTATGTGGAATTCATTAGGAGAGACTGCACACTGCAACGCATGGATTCAGCTGTCACACTATCTCTATCCCACCTCTTATCTTGAAACTGGAGCTGAGGAGCGAGAGTAAACACTGACACTCACCGTCATGTGTTTGTGATTGCGAAATCTAATTCATTAGCAAAAACTAACACAATCAATCAAGCAGGTTTGAGAGGATGCAGATGAGAATGCACTCAAGTCAGCAAAGCTTTAGAACTTAATTATTTTAATTGCGGCATGTGTTGCCATAAATATTGTAGAAGCTGTCAGTTCCGGCCATTGTTCAAAGCAACAATGATATTTCTTGTTTCTGAAAGTTACAATATGTAGTAAATACATAGGAAAATGCTTTGCAGACACTTGGGAAATTTAGCTCACACCAGTGCTTGCTACACAGTGCAGACTGTGTGCCAAGAAAATCCCACACAAACTTCACCAGCCTGTACCTTTAAAACAATGGAGGAAGAATTCATGTTGTTCGTGCCAAATTCCCATGACCATGTCAAAACAGATACTTGACAGTCAACAGCCTGTTTTATCCACTCTGCACACCTCCCATTTTGGGGATCATGTGCCCACTGTAAGCTTTTAGATTTGATCTCATTTGCACATACCATTGCATTGAGCTCTACTGGACTTGTTTGCCTCCCTGTTGGCTTGAATGGATCTATTTTTCCTATGACCTCATTCACTGACTGAAGTGTTTTCACCCAAAGAGCTCCAGCTGACTGCATGATTTTTTTTGTTCATTGCATCATGCTCTGTTCACTTTAGACAATGCAGTGCATGAAAATCCCAAAGGGGAAGCTTTTTTGCTGTATAGCAATAATCACATCAAGTTATAAGTCGCTTACATCCTGAGCAGAGGTGGGCAATTTGGCCAGACCATACCAAAATCTTTTTGGGTAGAATCACAATCTGAATCTCACTTGTCTGCACAGCTTTAGTGCAACTCGTGACCACATGATAAGTTGTGCAAATGGTGACAGGATATAAAACTCGTCACTAAAATTCAAAGCAAAAGCTCGACTCACAGCTCTCTGCATCCTGTCCTCACTTTGACTTGGTTGAATCGCTTCTTCTAGGCTGTTGGTCCACTATAAGTTAGACCTCCAACATGTGTGGTGTATAAATGTTGTCCTAGCAGTGTCATATCCAGTGATGCTTCTGTGTAGTCATTGTGGATGAATGGACAAGTGATACAAAATTCAGCTGTTTAATTGTATTAAGTTGAGAAGTACAGTATTTTCTCTCGTGAAGAAGAAGAAACTCTGTTCAACAAAAGTAAATTAATTTGTGATGACTGACTCACAAGGTAGAAAACCTGTTATCACTGAAACAACACAAATAAACCCATGATTTCCAATTAGCCCAATTCCATATACATTGTTAAAAATGCTAACTTTTTTGGACCTTCAAAGAACAAAATTTGTTTGGCTCACATGGGGTCCAGCAACTTGTTGTGAAAGACGCCAGGACTACCACAGTGAATGCATAGTCCTGACAGTGAAGCACAGAGACAAGAGTGTGATAATATGGCAATGGAAGAGTGAAAATGTGATGGCATTTATAGATTGCACAATGAATACCTGTAACTAAACCAAAGTACGCCCAGCCTGCAGAAGCTCGGCAGAAGAAGAATATTCCAGCATGATAACAATCTAAAGCACACTGCCACACCCACACAAGAGTAAATAAAAATCTGTGAAAATAATGGCCAGGTATGTCACCCAACTTGAATCCAATACACCTTTGGAGTATTTTAGAGACATATGTTGTGCAGTACAACCCCCCCAACACAAAGCACCTGAAAAACATAATCTCTGAAGAACAGTAAAACACCTCTCTAGAAATTTGTGCAGCACTGATGTCCTCCACATGCTGAGGAGGATCGACACTGTTGTAGAAAATAAATGTGGATATACAAAACACTGGGAAAAAAAGATTTGCATGTCATATCATATGATATATTGCAGTAAATTTCTGCTGGAGGGTCTGCACTTTTAATATAGTTAAACTGTTATGAAACTGTTGTGGTAAACTCTACTGTTTAGCTTGAAAATAAAGCACTCAGTGTGAGGTGACACAATTTTGAATCATTTGATGTTAAAGCGAAATTGCACACTTTGCTCTGCTTACTCATTTCTGTTGTCATATACTGTACTTATACGTTGCACCCATAATTACGCAATCTGTACAATTCCACTCACAGACAGATCATGTGCCAGGTTAAAATAGCCACGATGTAAAATCTGCCCACCCCCTAATCCCGAGTCTCGCTCTTTTTTTTCTTATGTATTCGTTGGAGTAACTTCACCTCATGACCATTCTCTGTGTCCCACATTATTTTTTTTCTAGTGGTGTTTGAAACTTGGGTGGTAGGAATCAAAGTAAAAAGAAAGAAAACTGACACATGCCACTGAAACATATTGGCAGATTTCTGCAACAATTTACTTCACAGTAAAAAGTTCATATATTTTAACTTACTGAAAAAATAGCGATGGTGCTCTATAATATCAACAACGCTTGGACGAGCACGTATATTTGTAGCAGCATTTGTAAAGTACATTTTAACTGCCAACTATGTAGTGCTATACAAAAACATATTGATAAACAGTAATGAAGAAATTAACAGGAACTTGGTGTGACTGATTCAAAACAAAACTAGACAGAGAGTGCAACTAAATAATTTTAGTTTTATTTTTGCTTAAACCTGTTAGCTTCATTTGGTGTAAATGCAAATTTATTATATTTACTTAAAATATTGCATTGATGTAAAGCTTTGAGAAACTTTAAATAAGTCAAATGTTGCCAGGAATGAGCTTTAAAATCACAGTTATCTATTAAAGCTGCAGTGACAAACGTTACTTGAGGATATACAGAAGTTAGTATTTTTCATAATTATGCTGATTTTTCTTTACCACCACCTTGCTACATTAGAAATGGTGTTACTTGCATTACTTTTGCACTGTTTTAGCAGAAAACATATGCTTTCGGTGGGGGAAAAAAACTACAAATAAAAGGTATAAAAGCACAAAGACTGCTTTCTGGAAGCCCTCGCTCTAAGTAGGAGTCACATAATAAAAGGCTTAATGTGGCATCCTAAACCATAACCATTTCAACATGAATACGCCCAACCAGTCCTTCTCCTATTAAGTGATGCTCTCTCAAGTGATAGCCATTTTTCCTTTTTGAAGAAAGCTTAAGAGAAACCATCATTAAAGACTTAAAAACCCAACCCTGCATGGGAAAGAAAGGTCTGGGCAAATTTAAATGGAAAATTGAGTCTCAACACCATAACTGTTGGCTGCTCTGTAATTACTGTTCATCCCAAACTAGTTGGGTAAGTTTCCCCAAGAAGTGAAAGCAGTATCAAGGTACAGTATCGAAAAGTACGTTGAAAAAGACTTAATACCTAAAATTAATTACTAACCATATGTGTCCTACACGTACAAGCTCGTGTATTTTACATGTTTGTTGTCCTCAGCTGAGCTCACTTCATGACACTGTCGTTTGGAAAGATGAGTCGAGTGTTTTGGGAAATTATGTGGTGGGAAACTGTAAATGAGTCAGTTTAGTGTGAACATGCCATCACATGTTCCCTGTCTGACTAGACGGCTGATATTGAAATGGGGCGACATTTTTCCAAGTCTGTTGATTGTCAAATACGCAGCAGAAGGTTTTAAAGTTAGCAAAACTAAACTACCGTTAACGGCTAACGGACGTTTCCTACAAATGTAGCAACCAACAACCGGACCGACACCAAAACTTTTCAGGTATTTTTGCCACCTACCTCAAACTGGAGAAAACGCGTCAAACATAGCTTCGGCGTTAGAAAAATAAAAGTAAGAAAAAAAGTCCTAAACTCGTGGACTAGCTACTGTTTTGCGCCAGCTGTTGACATTTGTACTCACTCGTCCATCTGGAGGAAGATGACTCCGCTGTCTCGGGAAGCACGAGCTGCTGAAGCCCCTCCTCGCGTTCAAAATCTGACTCCAATTAGGATTCCACTGCTGCTGCATTCACGGGCCGTCGGACGTTCTTCACTCGTTCTTTCGGCGACTAACAACCAAACCTGTAAATAGGGGCTTTAAACGAGACGTTCAGGAGGGGTCAGAGGGCAGAGGAAAATCCTCCACTGATGGATTAAAGTTACGTTTTACACAGCGGCGAATGGCCTTAAGTGATTCTGCAGTAATTACACGTCTGAGGTAATAGTTACGAGGTCTCTCCCGCCCCCTGCCGCACAAAGCCTCTCTTTGCTACTCTATTTCTAAAACGTACATAAATCAAACAGCTGCTCGTTTTGTTTTTCTATTTTTAAAACTCCAAGGCAGCGACATTTACGGGTGTGTTTATAAACTGTGAACGCGAATTACGAGAAACACTTCAAAGCAGCAAAAAAAAAAAAAAAAAAAAATTTCTGTCGGAATAAAGCTCATTATTTGCAACAGAACAGGCGAAGCTTAAATAGAGCCGACTTCTTGGTCGTCTGCAAAGAGCCCTCAGCAGAGTAAAGTTATAAATATGTTTTAAAGAGAGCTGCAGAAGCTTAAGTAAGATTTAACCTCCATCTGCTCTTACAGAAATCCACACACAGCAGCAGCACACAGACACCTTAATCCAGTGACTATATAATAAATATACCCATGTTCACTCACTGCACACCACACTGTTCATACTGTGTATATTCTTTATATATCTGGCATCTCATCTCTACTGTTCATATTGCTTATAGTGTCATACTGCTCTGTCATTTACCCGTCTTTATATTTACATTTATTTCTCTTTATCTTATTAATCTAGCAAATTGATATTACTTACAGCTTATTCTATGTATGTACTACTCTGCTCATACTGTTAATTCTGTATCAAACTGTATGTATCCCAAACTGCTTATGGGATACACATTACTTACACATGTCAGTTATATGTTGCATACTTACATGCACTGTCTGTTCTGTTTATTGTGTTAATACAACTCAAACTGTATCTATCTCAGCACGCTTATAATGCTCTCAAAGCTACTCTACTTAGAGATTTTACCTTACACTGCACTTTCCCTGTTTCTTTTGCACTTAAGGCTATATGCTCAAGTGCATTTTGTTGTCGTAGTACTTATACTCTGTGCCGTGGTAATAAAGTTGAACTTGATCCAGTCTAATCTCATTACTGTTGTCATCCTGAGGGTGTTCTTGCCTTCGTGGTCTTGGATCGCTTCTTGTGGTTTGTGGATCAGAGTAAACGACGTGCAGGTGGAAAGATCCGAGAATGTAATCAAGCATTCTTTGAAGAGGTCACATCCCCTCCAGCATGCAGTTGAAAATATGTTAACTATGTCCTCCTTTGGGGAACCCTGTCAAATGATCTGTCTGTTGGTATTTCCTATCCAGTTTTATTAAGAAAACTCTGTCACCATATTGTATTTCCATATTTTAATTGTGTTATGCGACTGGAGTAATCAAGATGAACTTTTTAGCAGCCTAAATAAACATGGATCCCCCGCAAATGTCTGATGATGATTACTATACTTTAATAGTTGACAGCCAGTTCTGATCAGACTGTAGTTCTGGTGGACTCTATGGTGTTTTGTTTTGGGGGTTTTTGTAGGTGAATGGACTTGCTGGGGCTCTGTATTTGTTAATAGGCTAATCTGGTTTCAAAAGGTCCATAAGACCTCTCTAATCTGTTGTTTTTTATAATTCTTATTTTTATGGGGCTTGTATGATCCCACATCTGGCATGAATCTATCACCCAAACTTAATTTTTCTGGGTGTAACTCAGGTCAGCTTGGTGTTGTGAAATGCTGATTTCAAGGTTAAGAATAAATGTGTATTCTCAAATGTGTGCAGACATTCTGCCAAGGAACTTGTTGTGACACAATAGACCAGACAGCAAAACAGCAACTGAGTAAACCTTGGTGGTGAGATTGCGCTTTTCAGCTGCTGTTCCCAAGCTCAAGTTTCAGCGTCCCTTTGCTTTATCCCCAATCAAGTCATCCGAATTTCAGACTGCTGTGGTCAGTGCGTTGACAGTAGACTAAACTCAGTGTCAGCCGAGACACTCTGGGATAAGTTAAACCAAATGGATTTACTGTCAATTCAACTAAACAGAGAAGATCAGAGGGTCTCTCACTCCCAAACTCCCCCTGTAGCTTTGGGGATTTTTTTGTTTTTGACATAGAGGGCCAAGACAAAACCTGAGGAAAGAGAGCAGGGTGAAGTTACTAACTCAAGTTTAGCTCACTGTTAATTTCTCAGTTTGTGCCCTCATGAAAAGTAGGTTGCTATGTTTAAGTAGCTATACATAGACACATTAGGTAGTAAAATGTTTTGACACTCAGGGCTGAGTTACTCATCTGATCCTTAGTTTACAATTCGGGGAGTATTAGGCATTTAAACCTCTGCTGGACATTCATGTCTTAATGTCACACATCAGTCTGATTGGCACTCAATTAGTGTCAGGGCCTGGTGCCAGGGATTGTTATTTCAGCCGTTTTCACACTTCTATTAAACCATCTGTCCTCTCTGCTGGCCTCAAAGGATGTTCCACTGTCCTGTAAATGAAGACATACTGCAGACTCTTGAACTCTGGGATTTGCTCTATATTGGCCATATTTCATGTCCAGACTTATAGGTCTCTGACTTATTAGCTGCTTTGGTCTCTGCACAGCTCTGCTTAGGTTTAGGTGAGTGTTTTTTTCTTATGGACAACTGACCTGCTGGGTTTGAGAAATACCGAGACGCTGTTGATTGAAGATCCTCCTGAGCGACACTTAATCACACATGCAGAGCTCCTCTCCTCTGTGCTGCTCTGCTCTTTGTAATAGCTCTTGTTACTGTGTTGACAAAAGCCCACTTTAGCTAGCCACAAGCTTTTAAAGCTTCCCTGAGATGTTTGCACTTCCCTCTCGCCTCAGTGCTATTTGGCACAGTCTAAACGCTGCAGTGAAGAGTCCTACTGTAATAAATCCTGACTTTCCCTTTTCTCCACCAGACATGTTTGTAAAGCTGTTTCTAAACCAAGTGGATGTTGAGGAACACAATCCGAAGAGAGAAAAATCTTGATTTGTTCTACCAAACTATCATCTTTTCTGCTTTAAAAGACAGTTTTTTCCTAATTTATTCAGATTCTGGCTGATGAAAGTTTTATGACCTTGATTTATGAACAAATAAAGAGAGTATGAGAGAAATTCTTACTTGTAAAAGAACCTTTTTACACTTGAATAGATAACACAGATCAAGGTTAATGGTTTGAATAAAAACCAAAGTTGACTATCTTTCTTTTAGAGTAGTGTCTTTGTTTGCTTTTTTTGTGCTCCCTCATTAAGTTGAAGCAGTTTGTGTTCACTCGAATTATTTTTGTGCTTCATTATAATATTTCAGTGAAGATTGAAAGAAAAATTCACCAAAGTGACTCATAATCATCACATAAAGTCATGTGTTAAAAGGGAATTCAATACATGACTTGCAAGAAAACACTGCAGCTAAATAGTTTTCTTTTTTGATTATGTGTTCAGTCCTATTAAAGATGATTAAGTCCAAAACAGTCCAGAATGCAAAGATGTTTAATTTAGAAAAATCTATGTGAGGCAAAAATCCACAAATTTGTGGACAGGAACTGGCAGAGCTTTTGCAATATTGCTTGATAAATTATTTAAACTGATCACCAAAATAGTCGCTGATTTATTTTCTTTTCAATCAGTTACTTGACAAATAGACAAACTGTTCCAGCTCTTAAATGTGCAGGCCTACAATCTAAATTTTAAATACCACCATAATTGATTCTATAAGTTATTTAAGTCATTAAACAGAGGATTCAAACCAAGATTTATTCAAATTGTTCAAATATCTGAAGTCATTTCCAAATACATGTCTGAGCTTCATGTGCTTTGGGAGTACTGTTACAGCAGCAGCAGAGAGGTCATTTCAGGGCCACTGAAAAAGAGACAACATTCCTCTCATTAGCACAAATTATTACAAGCCTCCAGTGACAGGGAGCGGAACAGTTTATTGGTCCAGACTCTCACTGAATAGAATCATACATGAACATATGGACCTCTCAGCAGCACCAGTTAAACCGTGGTGTATCGAGCCGCGCCAGGACAGGATCGGAACGGAGAGTTCCCACTGGGGAAATCAGCCAGGAAGACAGGGTTGTAAGAGGGCGAAGCTTCTATCAAGGCCTGCCGCTTCTTACGGTCACGCTTCTGGTAGCGGAAGTTAAAGGGCGGACGAAGAGCCACAAGGCCTGCCACTTCTTCAGAGGAGGAATCATAAGGCCCAGCATTGGGAGGCCTCTGTTGCTGGTTTGTTAGACTCTCAGCAGATTCACTGGAAGAAGAGCTGAGAGCTACGGAGGGGTTGACAGGAACAGAGGGGTCGAGGGGCACGGGGTCAACAGGTATGGGGTCGGACGGCGCCGGCTGACCATCAGTGGGTGATTGGGGATCAAAGGGAGCAGGCTGCGGATCGTTTCCTGGGTCATCAATTATGGGTGGAAAAGTTGGGACTGCAGGTTGGGGGAGGTCGTGACCCTGTGGCTGCACTGGTCTGAGGTGGTCCACATTCTGGAGACAAAATAGACAAGATCATGCCAAAATGACGACATCACAAACTCACCAGTCTCAGTCATGCAGTATTACAATACATGACCCACATCAGCTTTAAAAAGACATGAGAAAACAGCATGATTATAGCACAGGACCATACACCTTTAAATGTCAAACATATGATTAAGCATGCACTAGCATAGCATGTAAGATACTGCAGAATATAATTGCCTGTGGAAACCATTCAGAGAGTTACATTATTATTCCAAAGGCTTCTTTAGTCAAATCTGAAACAAAACAGAACCTAAAACATTCATCAAAACTAGGTCAGGCGGTGACTTATTACATTCCCAGTGTGCAGCCTTGCAGTGTGAAGTGACTTACAGTTACTCTCTTACTGACATACATCTGTATTTGAATGTTCTCTTCATTCTTGGCTTGCATGTATTTGAGCTGTTATGATTGCTCAGCATCTGTGCTGCTGTTTTCCTGTGTTTACTGTGCTGTCATGGTTCACAGATTATAACGAAGGACAATTAAAACAATTTGATTTGGTCTGTGGTTCAAATTTTACATGCATACTGAAGGTCAAAGTGTCCTGAATTCATGTAGTTTATTCTCATCTCATTTATTTCCCCTTTTGTTTTCAAGGAAGAACAATGTCATATAGAAATCATGTTAACAGCTTGTAGCGAAGCTGGATTTTTTTTTTATCGCTTTATTTTGTGCTTCTTTCCTTCTATCTTCAACACATTGATAACATAATCATTGTAATTGTTGTTGTTTTCTATTAGAAATTACTGCGGCCATTATCCCTGAGTGATAAGATAATAAATATGTTTTATTTGCCTCTTGTACCTGTATTTTATACATCTCGCAGAACACCTGAACTTCAGGATCAGCGTTAACGTCTCCACGCGCAGAACCTGTACAGAAACCTGCAGTCTGAGAGAAGAACATGCAGCATTTTATTAATTTCTTTCAGATGACTCTGTCAATAAACAAAGCAACGTAACAGAGCAGGAGAGAGTCAAAGTAAACAAAAAAGGAAGATTTCCTGTCAGGTTTCTTTAATAAAAGAACCAATTACCAAAGCCTCTTAGTGGTGTCAGTTTTAAACATAGAAATTAATCTGTCATGTCATCAAGTGACACTCCCTGGAGCTGCTTCATTGATAGTAAACAACATGCTGGCTGATCGATGTTTAATAGACTTTTTGCAACAACATTAATTAGTGTCACACTGTCATCGTAATAATCATTCTTTTAATGAAGGGAGCTATTTCAGACAATGCGGTTTGATCAATTCAAAGACTGGAATGATGTGCAGCTTTTTCCACTTACATGCCTTCATTTCATTCGATTCACCTGCACATTCCACACAGCTGTGCTACCAATTACTTTGAGAGTTGTTTCAAAATTCTTGTGGTTTCTACACACACAAGAGAGCCGGAATATGATAACTACCCATTGATATATTTTTGTGCAGACAAATTTCAGCAAAGGCTTTGAAAATAAAGACTGAAATTACAAATTTTCACCAGTTTCACAGAAAACTGAAGAACTAAAGAAACCTAACAGGATTTGATTGCACAGAATTATCAAATAAAGAGACCCCTGAGTGTATGACTATATTATAAATGTTTCATGTGGCTAGATAACTTCTAATGTTGAATAAGTTGGCTCTGGTTGAATACCTCTGTGTCAGATTGGAGTGTCAGCCGCTGGCAGGTGCCTCTTTCTGTTACTCCCTCTGGACACTCTTGGACTGTGTACTCCACAAAGGTGGCTTTTACTGGCACAGCCTGAAATATATATTAAAAAAATGGTTAGAAAAGGGCAAATTCCACAAATAAACACATCCGTACATACACACAGAAATAGAGGTAGTGTAGTTTTGCGCTATAATGTGCTGTAACAGCAATCTTTGTGGGTTTAGATCCCAAAGCTGGGCTATCAAAATGCAAAGAAGTACAATATCCTGAGCTTTGGTCCCCAAGCAAACTATTCAGTTTCTCATTTGCTCTCCAAACAAAGGCAGGGTCACACAGTAATGTCTAAAGTACCTTCAATAATCCTTTGCAATGTTGCCAGACTCTTCTATTACTATTACATTATGGTTATTGTTGAGCAGCAGTGGTTATCATCTGGCACACAGAAGCTCAAAACTGCACTGTACCATCTGCTGAGACTTTTCTTGAGCATATTTCCCCACAAAGATAACATTCAGCACATTGCTGAGAAATGACATCAGCCCCAGAGCATCGTTTCTTCCATCAGAGTTTAGAATTGTACATGCAGTTGTACCTGTGCTGCAGCTCTGGTGATCCTTTTCACTCCAAGTCCTATACCCAGAGTGGACTGCATCTTATATTGGGTCAGAGTGAGCCGAGCAGCAGTCACGGCCTGTGGACTGTCTTCAGGAAGCAGGACGGGACAGGTTGGACAGGTCTGCTGGAGCTTCTCTGGAGGATCTGCAGAAACCAGAGGGAGATAATCAGGATGTTTTAGGAAACCTTAGCATTGAAATTACATCCAGCGAAACATTATGCATGTTATGGTAAAGCACTGTCATTTGAAACAGATTACAATCAGAATGCTATGAGGATTGACTGATTTAAGGACATCTTTGAGTTTGGTGACCTCTGCAAATCGTCAGCAAACAACCACTGAAATTTAAACCAAAAAAGATTTTAACAGCCATAGTGGCAAAAGACCTTCATGGGTTTGCATTGCCAAGAAATAATCTAAACAATAAGCATTGTGTAAAAAAAAAAAAAAAAAAAAGAGAGATTTAGATCAGGGTGAAACCAACTGACATTTTCATGGCCGACATTTTGATTTCTCACGGTGGGAAATACACAAGTGTAGCTAATTATTAATTAATAATGGCTCAGGTCCATTTAGCTCTGCCAGTAAACCATTGTTCATGCGATTAGTTACACCTGCGCGTGACAAATTGAATGAAAACGTCCACAGTGAGACATGTCTACTCTGAGATACATTTCTTTTGCTTTTCTTTCTCATGAACTTTATGCAGTAAATGATGTTACATCTGGGATTTTAACGAGACACCTTCTTCATTTTAAATTCATACCAGAACCGTCCAGAGTAAAAAACATAGTCTGTCTTAAAACACAATACAGAGCGATCCCTGTCAAATTTGACTTGATTTAACCATTGAAAGCTAGCTCATTGTTGCTCATCACTTTACATTCTGTATATATCCGGCGAGCTACATGAATCTATCAAAGTAATGGAATGTGTAGTAATATAACTGTATGCCAATGTTACCTGGCACTAGAGCGCAGTCGTAGCTGTACAGGTAGGAGTAGCCCTCTGGTGTGTGCAGAATGGTGGTGTTGCAGTTTCCAGAGACTTGCTGAAAATGGTAAAATGGACAGAATTCCTTGTTGGCACAATTAAAGCCCCTTTAGTCGACCAGTACTATCTTCAGTAGTAGACTTGGTAATGAATTAAAACTAAAAATATTCCTTTTCTGATAATCTTCTGTCAATATGAGGACCACATTTTTCAGTGAGGAAATTCTGACTTGTGTTCCTATTTCAAAGGCCTGTTTTTAGCAGAGGACTTAATATTAGTTTTCAATCAGGAACTGCACTGCAAATGACCAAATAATATAAACTACTGTTTAAAAGATTGGGGTCACTCAGACAATTTCATGTTTTCCATGAAGACTCACACTTTTATTCATGTGCTAACATAATTGCAAAAGGGTTTTCTAATCATCAATTAGCCTTTCAACACCATTAGCTAACACAATGTAGCATTAGAACACAGGAGTGATGGTTGCTGGAAATGTTCCTCTGTACCCCTATGGAGATATTCCATTAAAAATCAGCCGTTTCCAGCTAGAATAGTCATTTACCACATTAACAATGTCTAGACTGTATTTCTAATTAGTTTAATGTTATCTTGAATGAAAAAAAAATATTTTTCTTTGAAAAATAAGTACATTTCTAAGTGACCCCAAACTTTAGAGCGGTAGGTGAATGTGAGACTAATTGTACAATTTGCAAATCAACTCTTCAAAATAAAGGTGTCTTTATAGGTGACTGTATTAAACTGCCCTTTTTATAATGTGGTTACTGCTTACAAGTAAGAGTCCTCACAGGTATAGTACGAGGACAGGCACGTGTGTTTGTTTGTATATGTGTGTGTGTCCTACTGTTTCCATGAAGGGTCTGACGTCACAGCGTTTCCATGGTTTTGGGCTGCCTATGTAACACTTGGTCTCCAGGACATCCAGGTCCATGTAATACACATTGCCTGCCGGGCCCTGACAGTCACAATGCAAACAGAGGTAACAGAGAGAGGAGGAGTAAACAGTGCTGCATGGACAGATTTCCCTACAGTAGTAAATATATAAACACCAGTATTACATTTGTTATGGGCAAAGTAGCAACCTTAAATGAATGTTAATGCATATCCAAGATTCAAATTTATGAGATGTCTCCTGCCAAGTACCATCTTGTGTTAAACAACATATTTAGAGAGCCATTTCTTCGATGCTTTATAATTCCACCCAATATTGATTTGAGCCGCAGCACTGAAAACAAATGCCAACACTTGGAGCAGGTGTAATGGCAGCTCTTTTAGGTCATGAAGTTGAACCGAGCCTCTTAAAACCTGATCTATCCCACAGTCGGACCACTATAGCCTTCAGCAGCTGACAGCATGAAGTTCATCAAGTGTGTTGTGCAAGGTTTGTCCCAGCAGTCCTGCACTGAAATGACCTGGACTTTATTAACAGTCGCTTCAGTCCTAAAGGCATTTTTTCATGAGGCGTGAAAAGGAGACGGCCTCTCATTCCAGGACATAAAATTATGTACTTTGATTTCAATGTTACATTTATTAAAAGGGACACGCACTGATGGCGGTCATTCACAGCAAAGTGCAGACAACAAATATTTATTGTTCCTCTCAGTCCTTAGTGGCTGAACACTAATGCAATTACTGCTATTTTTCAGAGCTTTGATTTGATCCAGTGGTTGCTAAACTGTGAACCAGAGACTACAGTGAGTCCTTGAGAAGCAGAGTTTAATTTCATTATCATTTCACCAGACTAAGAGTCAGCACATTGTGACAATGTAAGAGAGTTACTTCTGATTAGAAGTTTGACTGTGCACATTCATTTTTAACAGCTAGACACAAATCTTGTCAAATGTGGTCCCAGTGATATGAAGACTGGCCACGGCTGGTTAAAACTATCAATGTGTATCTCTTTTTCATTGAGATGTTTTGATATTGTAGCAACAACTGGAGGGAAAATAACCTTTCCACTCTGGTTAAGCATGAACAAATCACCCAATGACAGATTTTCACAACAACCTCCAGCAGCTTTTCCCACTGAGAATTAGCCTCTGTACTGACCTGAGCGTGCAGGTGGACGTTTGCAATGCGATTGAGGGCAAACTTATAGCCATCGGTGCGATCCTCATTGATGTAAGTGACAGCCAGCCGAGACAGCTTCTCCACTGCTTTGTCGTTGCAGGGTATAGGAGCAAGTTCAATGGGCATCAGTACAAAACCCTCACCATACACACACACGGTGTGGATGGATAGCAGGGATATTAGCAGTAATAATGTATGGACGGATTTGTCCATGGTGGCACAGGTTTAGACAGGAGCTCAAAAACAGAGCTGCTTTAAAGTGAAGTTTGTTCTCTTGTGTTTGCCTTCAATCGAGGCAGTGACTTTTGGAATGAAAACAGGAGGGAGCTGTTGAAATGAAGCCAAGGACAAAGTTTATTTGATGGCAAAGAGCTGATATTTGTGAATGAAGGTTCCAGGGATTTATTTAACCCAAGGAGCACTCATTCATTTGGGACAAATAGAGTGAATGTCAAAACTGTCACTCATAGTACTCCTGTGTTCATATGCCTGCATATATTAGGATTTAGGACTGTCAGTTCAGGAGTCATTTCCAATCTGATCAAAAGGTGTCTGTGGTATATTTGTGCAAACCAGTTCAGTGCAGTGGATACCTCATTACATTATAATGAAGCCAAAGAGTCAGTGTACACTGAGTGAGTTTTTGTGTCTGTAATAGTATTATGCTACCAGTAGGGGTCACTGTGTGTCTGATGTGCTGTACTGGGGGGAAATCTACTGGTCCACCAGGCAGAACTGGGCTAATGATTCACTGATATCCAGTTAATTACTTTCAGCATTAGACTTGCTGTTGTCTTGGAACCTCCTAACTCTGATATTTGTGTTTCCTGCCTTACTGTTACTGAAAAACCCAGTGGCCCTTAATCTGACCGAATTTACGTCACTGTAGTAAATGAGCAACAGTAATTATTTCAGCAGTTCCAGACCAGTGTGTTGTTTACGAAAATATATTCAGATGAATGTATTATAAATGGGATGTACAGTACATATTGTTTTTTGTTTTTTTTTTTTTGTTTGCTTCAAAGCAGTAAACAGTGAGCCAGGCTCCGCTGTGTGTTGTGGGTGGGGTTCACACTTTTAGAGCAGTCAGATTGGTTCCATTGTTCATGACAAGATCGATTAATGTCTGTAACAGCAGCTCAGTACACACTGGGACACAGGCGAGCTCACACACAGAGCCTCTCTATTTCTCTGTCTCTCTCACACACATTTGTTTAAATTTTTGTGCAGAAACAAAGAAATCCCTTTCTGTGGACACACAAGACAATAGAAATCTGGGCTTTTAAAGAACCAGTTTGGCATTATTTGTCCACTGGCAGAGGGATGGGAAGATCTGCTGCCCTCTTATATTTGTGTTTTAAATGTTGGGCTGGGAGACAGTTAGCTCAACATAAAGAGTGACAACAGGGGGAAACATTTAATCTGGTTATGGATTTAACAAAAGAAATACAGACGGGTGACAAATTAAAGGAAAAACAACTTAATGTGTCTCAGAAAACGACAGTGTTGCTTGGCATTGATTCTGCAAGTCTCTGGAGTTCTAGTGGAAGCATGAACACCTTTCTTCCAAACGATATTCCCCCACTTGGTGTTGGTGCAGAGCGCTGTCTAGCCATTGACTGTATATAAAGATGGATGAACCCTCCGTGACGTCAACCCCAGTGTGGTGGCTCCGGCTGTCACCATCTTGGCAGGGCCTGACTCCTCCTAACTCCCAGCTAATCCAAGAATGAGCAAAGTGGTGGAGCATGACTGGAGCTGATACGTGGCCATGGACTGTGCTGGTACCCACCTGTCACTTAAATTGGCCGTACCCTTAATAATGCATAACGTTAAGCCTTAATACAATTGAAATGAGTGACCTACATAAAATTGACCCTTTTTTTCTTTTTTGTCATTGTCATGAACAGGGAAAATAGGTACATTTTTTTGTACCTGGTTGTAAACATATTTATTACTGCACTGATGTTGGGCATTTTAAAATGGGGATCCATGGGGATTGAGTCTCATTTGGAGTGAGTCTCAAGCCTACATTCATGGAACTTCAACTTTTGGCACATCCATACTGGCTTCACTTCTCAGCCCTGGAGGTTTCCACTTGTGTCTCACATGTTGGTCTAAAATCTCTCATAGATGTTCAACTGGGTTGAGACAAAGGTCGTAACATATGACTCATATCACCTTCATACACAATTTTGTATTGATTTCTATGGGGGGACAAATGGGTCCAAATAATGCCAGAAAAATGCCCCAAACAGTATAACAGAGCCACCAGATCCTCTCACTGAAGGGGCAGGTTTCAGGTTTTTCCCACTTATAATGTCTTAACCCATCACCATTCACCAAAGCATTTTGCTTGTTGGACTCTGCTGGTAACACCAGTGTGCTGTACATAGCGTACATTCAACAAGTGTGTGCCCTACAGATGACAGAGATGCGGAGATTACTGTAAAATAATTGTTGCTGTATCTTGAAATTGTTTGCAACATTTCAATCATGAGGCTTTGTGATGTGTAACTGAGCTGATGCCATTCAGGATACAGCATCAGTCCCTTGGTCTGTATTTAAGCCAGTGAGTGTAACTGGGTTAATCAGTGAGGTGCTGTAGCTTGTAACCTTTGGACAGAGCCAGACCAACTGTTTTCACCTGTTTGCAGTCTTTGTGCTAAGTCCAGCAAAGTGGCTGCTGGCCAGATGAACAATAAAGCATATTTCTCAACCTAGTGTCAAACTGTTCTTTCAGACTGAGAATAATCAATTGAGATATCAGTGGGTTAAAAGGCCATAGCCCCGTTTTTATGTTTCAATGCAGGTGATTTTTCCCTTCGGTGGTGGTTTTGGTTGTAAGTACACCTTGAGTGGTGAAAATTTTTAACATCATAGTCAAATAAAGTGGATTCTTTCTGCAAGCAGCTGTCCAGGGATAATCATTTAATCCATTTCAAATATTCAGTGAACCAGGTTCAGCCCTCAACCCAAGGAAAAAGAGAGAGAGAGAGAGAGAGAGAGAGAGAGAGAGAGAGGGAGAGAGAGAGGGAGGGAGACTCATTCGGCAGAACAAATTCTGCTAATATCGAGAAAAAAAAAAGAGCTGCCTCAATGTTGTGTGTGTCTTTGTGTATGTGGGTTTTCATACCAGAGAATTTGAACTGGTGTTTGTCTGTGTGCACATTTGACCGTGCAGAGCCATGCATTCATGCGTCAGTGTTACCGGGAGCCAGCTGTGTTGCAGCAGAAAGCAGAAAGAGTCTGTGGGGGAGAGATAAGAACGGCGAGGCTGCTCCAAGGACTCGCTCTACCAGCACAGACCCAAGTTAGACAAACCTCCTTTGATGTGAGCGCGAAGTAATCTCCCCTTCTGCTCGCTGCACAGAGATGCTATGCTGTAGTGATGCCCAGGCCCAGATACGAGGGGGCTGCTGCCACGGGGGCCCCTGCTGTTCACTTTGTACAGGGATGGGCTGGGAGTGAGAAGAGAAGAGAAGAGAAGAGAAGAGAAGGGAAGAGAAGAGAAGAGAAGAGAAGAGAAGAGAAGAGAAGAGAAGAGAAGAGAAGAGAAGAGAAGAGAAGAGAAGAGAAGAGAAGAGAAGAGAAGAGAAGAGAAGAGAAGAGAAGAGAAGAGAAGAGAAATTTCAGTGTGACGAGCTAGAATACCGTTTTGGGAGATTTCATTGGAGTTACTCGTGGTGGAAAGTTTTACTCTGACATGGTCTAAATCCTGTTGCAGAGAAGTTCATTTGTATTGTTTTCAGTGGAGAATTTCACTCTACCACGGTCTAAATGCTGTTTCACAGACCTTTCCACCTTGCCAAGAACATATTTTTGGAGGAAATGCTGGCAGAAATCTCCTCCTGTGTCACATCACTTGCCAGTAAAAGAGGAAAAGAATTGGTTTCTCTACTGCACAGCACATTTAAGAAAAAAATAAAAGGGCCAGCGCCACTTCTGTTTCTGATCACATTCTACCTGGCATTTGTGTGTCCCAGTCAAAGTATTTACATTTTGTCTTTTACCATTACTTTGTCCATCTTTCACAGATACATGAGAATAAATGGAAACAAATCACAGGATGGCAGCCTGTCTGTATCTTTAGAAAATCTTTCTCTTTATTTCCATCTCATGTGCTTTCATTCACATATGCACTATCGTCACCGTTGTCTTCTCTTTTTGCATTTTATCTCCTACTCTCTCTTCACTTTTCTCTTGTTTTTTCTCCCCCTTTCACATGATGCTGCTGGGATTTCTTTCTTATCTTATTGGTCACAGTCTGCCCAGAGAAGGGAAGACATTAGGATGGAGAGACAGGAGAAAGAAGAAGGATAATTCTCTCATTTAATTGGTTTCAAACTTTTTCCCCCCTGGACGACCTGTTTCCTACACTACTGTGGCCAAAACATGGACATTGATGCTAAACTCATTAAATTTCACTGTAATGGGTCAAGTCCTGAGCTTATGTTAGCAAAGCTTTCACAGTTGATTGGCATTCTCTGCAGCAGTGGCCACAAATCCCAGTCATTTTACTTGGATAAAGTAGTCAGCTTTAGACTCTTAATTTCCCCGTCATATATGCAGGCTCTCTTTTTTTGCAGCATGAAGCAAATGAGAAAAATTTCTGAATTTTATGAAGTAGTTTTAGTTTATATGACTCTTGAACTGTAAAGCTTTGGCACTAAATATTGCTCCGTGAGCTCGCCAAGCCTCATATCAATTATTCATCTTTTGCACGTAACACTGCTGAAACATGTGTTTTCCTCCCTCATTTTTATCCCAAGTGTCCTGCTCGCAAAAATTCATTCTTCAAGGATAAACTCTACAGTATATGGTGAACACAGCTGTAATTCTATTTGATTTATTGTAATATTTGAACCACTTTAAAAGGAGTTGCAGCATGTTCTTATATATCAAATTTTGCAAGATCTAGTGGGAAATGTTGTGGTTTTCTAATTTATTTACTTAATACTATGTGTTTAATGCTTCTTTTGCAAGGGCAAAATCAAACTATCAGGAAAATACAAAATGAATGTGTGGTACTTATTACTACTTCTACACTGAGCAGCATAATATTACATGGTCGGTCCTCTCGATGTCATTCTTTTGAGATTCTGGTGCATGTAGACATGGTTTCAAATAATTCCTGCAGATTGCGAATCCTCTGTTCTGATGCATCCCCAGGGTATTCTTCTGATTTCAGATGTGGTGATGAAGGAGGTTACACTGAACTCACTGTCATGTTCATGAAATTAGACAACTTTGTGACATGGTGCATGAACACGTTGCAAGCGCTCATTAAAAGATGGGTTAATTCTGGCTAATAAAAGGATGCACATTCAAAGCGTGTCAGGAAATGTTCGCCACACCATTACACCAGCAGCAGCAGCCTGTAAGACAGGTCTTGTCCATGGATTCATGCCAAAGTCTGACCTACCCTCTGCAGCCTCAGCAGAAATGGAGATTCGTCTTCAACTGTCCAATTTTGGTGAAACTGTGCCCACTTCAGCCTCACATTTCTGTTCTCAGCTGACAGTGAGTGGCTATCTGAGTCACCATAGTCTTTCTGTCAGCTTCAACCGTCTGGCCGTTCTCCTCTCACCTCTCTCATCAGCAAGCCGTTTGTTTTTCGCACCATTCAGAGTAAACCCTAGAGTCTGCAGTGTGCGAAAATCCCAGGAGATCAGCAGCTTCACAGTCACTCATTCTAGCCCATCTGGCATCAACAATTACACCACAGTCAAAGTCACTGAGATCTCATTTTTTCCCATTATGATGTTTGATGTGAACATTAACTTAAGCTCCTGACCTGTATCTGCAGGTTATTATGCGTTGCACCGCTGCCACATGATTGCCTAAGTGGATAATTGCATGGATAAGCAGGTGTTCCTAATTAAGTGTTTGGTGAGTGTACATCCATGAATAGAAATGCAAAGTTATACCATTAAAATATAGAATTGCAAAACTTGATGAACGCCGTTTTAAAAAAAAAAATTGGATAAGATTACAGAGAAATAAACACTGATACTGAATGTATGGAAGCAAATCAAACTCATCAGATTCTGAATTTTAAAAGCTGCTGAATTTCTTACTTTGAATTTTTTTTTGCATCAAAATTACGTATGTGAATTTTTTATGCCTGAATTTAGCTCATCGAAATTCTAAAAACCAGTTAAAAATTCAATGTCTTCAAAATTCGCCATCAAAAAAATTCAATGTCTTCAAAATTCGCCGTCAAAAAAATTTGATGTGTTCAAAATTCACCATCAAAAAATTCAATGTTCAAATTTCGCCATCAAAAAATTCAATGTTCAAAATTCGCTATCAAAAAAATTCACTGTTCACATCCGGGGGACTCAGGGTAGACAATCGATCTTGGCCAAAATCGAACCAACGCCCAGCCAATCACGTGACGCTCCTCCGGTCATGTGACGCGGTCGGTTGACCTCACAAAACCGGGGTCAACTACGGCTACCAGTGGGAACGACGGCGCTGCAGTGAGTGTATTAGTCCTTTTTGTCCTGTATGTGGTTTGTTTTTGTGAGAGTCAGTAACCTGTAATGCATGCCGTTAGTCACGCTAGCACAGCGTTAGCCGTGCTAGCACAGCGTTAGCCGCGCTAATACAGCGCTAGCACAGCGCTAGCCACGCTAATACAGCGTTAACCGCGCTAGCCAATACAGCGCTAGCCACGCTATTACAGCGTTAGCCGTGCTAGCCGCGCTAATACAGCGTTAGCCGCGCTAATACAGCGCTAGCCGCGCTAGCACAGTAATAAGGTCACACTGACAGTTCTGCAGCTGGGTAGTTCAGTAACAATTTTATAAACGCATAAATGGGTGGAAGTGTGATTTATGCTCCCGAAAATGCAGTTAAATCACAGAGCAGTGTAAAGAAACTGACCACTTAGCAAACTGAATTAGTCTAGGTAACACTTTATTATGTGTTTTCTGTTCAAGTTAATGTTCTGGTTTGTTTCATTTTAAATTACTCCTGATCTTGACAGGTTTTAAACTGTGCAGTCAAAGTAGTTACAACTGTGAGCGAATAGCTTGAAATGAACTGCCATAGACTGCTCTGTTCAAGACCCAGATTATTATTAAATGCTTCTTTTTTCATTCTTTCTGTAACCTCTGTTAATGGCAGTTATGGTGCTGTTTTGGGAAAGAGTTTGCTGCAGAACATAGGTCAAAAATGACCCGATTGAATTTTATGTTCAATATCTTTGCAATAAATTATTTTTTATCACTCAGTATTTCAGACATTCCTCAACTAACATGTTTTTGATCACCATACATCATTATTTATTTTTTTCCTTTCTTACCTTTTGACTAAAAACCTTTTTTGTATCACTACCCTTGTAAGGCACAACATTTTCTGCCAAGATGGCTATACGGACACTGCTGGAAGAACCAGATGAGGACAATGAGGGGCAATTTATCCTGATTCTGAGTCTGAAATTTCTGATGATGACAATAATGACCCAGAATATTTGCCACAGGGTCAAGCTAGAGTTGTCAGAGTGTTTGGGAATCCAGCTCTCCTACATGAAGAAGACTAATCTGATGAGTAGTTACACTAGTAACACTACAGATACGGTTCAATAGCTATGTTATCTGGTATTACAGGTATGTGTGACAAAATTACAAATAAACATGTTGCAAATATTGTGCTTGGTTCCACTCACTGATAAAGTAATAATCTGAAACTAATTATTGTCATAGTAATAAGTCATTAAATTTTAAAGCACGCTTGGATAAATGGATCATTTATGACCTATGTGTGAAAACTTGATGTAATAATAAAAAATACAGACGTTTTGTTCACAAAATATGAAAGGAAAAATAGAAATAATGATCTGGGTCATTTTTGACCCATGTTGTCCATTAGAAGGGGGTTAAAGTAAATGCATGATAGTTAAGGTACTGTTGTTCGTGAAGGTTAGCTGAAGATTGTTATGTTTGCTGCATTTATGTCACATGAGGCCAATTTGGCCTCTACCGTTAAAGTCAGATTTATTGATTCACCACTCCAACCCACATACCATTAAGCCCCACACACACAGGAAGAGATCAGCAGAGATGCAGGGACCAGAGACCATTAAATGTCAGTGAACTTTGGAAACATGACAGGCAATAAAACTGTTGACATGAAGTCAGCAGGGATCAAATTAAACTAATCTAAACTTTGAGGCAACCACGAATGGTAGAAAAGGAAAACACTGACTGAAGTGCAATCATTGGGTTTCCCAAACATTTCCCACGAGGAACAACATGCATGTTGTGGTTCCTCATATTAGAACAGCAGCACAGCTCATCATGTGATGAATGGGCCTCCATTCCTGAAATCATTGTTATTTACAAATTTTGTTGTATGTTTTGCTGGATATGTAGACCGCGCAGGATTTAATTGCCAATAATACGGTGTACTTTTGTTTACTTCAGATATGTGGGCTGTCACACACAGTCACAGTGTTACAATTAAATAATGTGTTACACAGCAGCCCTCCTCATGTTGAGCCCTGAACTTTACCACAGCTGTCTGGATAACATTTTACTGTTTGTAAGCAACCAGCCTACTCACTAATGTCTACTAAGGTGCATATATGTGAGCTAAAAGAAATGAAATTTGGGCAAATATTAATATTATAATACTATGGTTGAAATAGTATCAAAGTGTAGACTAGCCAGTCTCAGTTGGAAAAGTTGGTGAGTGGGAAATACAGAACAGGGTAACCTAGGTAACCAGAGCCTGCAATGTCCACTAGTGACCGGCTGCAAGCTACAAAGTGATGGCTGAGTGAATCATTTTATTTGTCAGCAGGACTTTACAACTCACCTCAGCTCTGTATAGGATAAGACAGACTATTTCCACAATTGGAACAGAATGTTGGCATTGAATTTAAATCATGAAGTGCAGAATCATACAATATTACTATAACTCTCATGGACAGTCTTAAGGCTTTAGATGTTAGGCTTTTTGCATCAGCGGTAGTTGTTCAGAACCTGCTTGTGGAGAACAAATGGCTGCTGAGTTCTCTGAGTTCAGAGACACTGAGAGTCACATGCATTCATTGTCTTTCCAGTTAGAATAACACTAGCTGATATCGCCTTCCTCTGGCGAACAGATTTTTACCTTGTTTTACCTTGTTAACATGTCCAGATGGTAGTTTTTAGATGCTGGAAGATGAGCAAAAAAAGACAGGGCAGTGACTGTTTTATGTGTGACGAACCAATCCTGTCATTCTCATTTAGAATTGTTTTCTAGGCCAAATATGTATGGCTAAATTACTCCAAAACCACAACTTGCCATTGTGTGGTGTAGTTTTACAGTATTTGAGCAGAGCAGTTGGTCAGGCAGTGTGCTTAAGCCGAGCGGGGAGAGGTGAGTGGAGACTTCATAGATCTGCAAACCCTAGAGGATGCAACGGTGTACAGTTACCTCTAAGCCATTTTAAGGCAGGAAGGGATTATTTTCATAGAAAAAAAACTTTGAAATATGTACCTTTGATGCACAGAAATGAGTTTCTTGGGGCTTAATCAATGACCGTGGGGGGACTTTAAGGTTTTTCTACAATGTTGCAAAACACAGTTAGCGGTTATAACTGATTTAAGCACATTATGAGACACAGATGAGTTGCATTACAGTGAAAAACACTAGAAGAGTAGGGCATCAGTTTGACTTGCAGAGAGAAAGGAATCCAGTGATGTCAGAGCGTATTATAGAAACCCAAAGCTGGAATGATGACGCACAGTGTGAGACACTGGCTCAATCAGTGAATGTGATTGAAGTACCACGTGTGGTACTTCAAACTCTGGCTCTCATGATGCATTGCCCACTCCTGATTTTACCTTCTCGGCCAACTCTAAGATGCATCACAACCGGTCACCTGCTACCCACTACCCAGCTGGACATCAGAGCTAGTCATGCTAACAACAAAAAAACCCCATTTGGCAGTAATATTGTGGCTATTTGGAAAATGTCATAACCTCTACTTGCTATTTATATTCCAGGCATGTGTGCGTGTGCATATGTTTATGCTGAATATAGTAAATACGTATTTGGATGCATGTGTGTATTTGCACAAGCTGCACAGTGTTTGAAAGCCTGTGTGCAGGTTTTTGTAGGCCTCTGTGTGTCTATGTGCTCTACTCTGAGCACTCATGTTTTTGTGTGTGTGTGTGTGTGTGTGTGTGTGTGTGTGTGTGTGTGTGTGTGTGTGTGTGTGTGTGAGGGAGACTGATTAAAAGGGGTTAGGGAGAAGTCACTGAGTCAATCCACGACCTTGTCTAACTGGCTGGGTATCAAACTCATGACAACTAAAACTTTTTCAGCCCTAAAGCCTATTTATACACCCATACAGGCCTCTTTGATGTCGGCACTTAAAAGCACTACTAACTCACCCTGGAGGAAGAGCCTGGCACACAGAGGATGCTCTGTATGTCTCAGCCTGAGTGTGTATGTGTGCGCACGGCAGTTTATGTGTGAGAATGTGTGCACGTGTCCTTGCATCTGTGTGTGTTTGTGTGCCCACCATCCACGTTTAGGTTCATGATGACTAAACATTTATTAACGTTCATATTTTTCATCTTTCTCTCGTCCCTTTTGTTGTCCATCTGCTCCAACATATGAAGTGCCCTCTTTGTTTTGGGGTGAGATGTTCCAATGAGCCTTCACACCTCTAAATCTTCCAGGGACATTTTATCACACAACTTTTGAATAATTTCCCTCCTATCTATAAGACTAAAGCTGTTGTGTAATTTATCAAATTGTTCCGTAGATATGCTGTATCTGTGTCTTTTCTGTCAACAAACCGCTGATCTGCTAGCCTACATTGTTCTTCATCAGTCTGCCTTTTATAACACAGACTTGGGATGTCCTTGGCAGCATGCCATTTCAATTATCTTTCACTCTCACTTTCTCCAGAGTAATCTTTTAATCTTACTGCTATCCACCATAGTCTCAGCCCAGTCTTTGAAAATCACTTAGCATTTTTTTCTCACTTTAATGTTCATCAAATATTGAATTTTTTTTCCAGTTTTCATTCTGACTGTGTGTTTTTTTCAGAGCCTGCCACTGTGGAGATGCACATTGCATTCTTTATTATAATATTGAGTGGGATTTTTTTTTTTTTAAAAACTACAGTTTTCTGTTTATTTATCCCTGATCAATATGAATGAACACTGATTCAACTTATAACAGGTCTGTGATAGCTTTTAAAAAAGCTCCTTCTTTATAATCTCTTGTTGTGAAATAGATTTTCTTGAAATGAAATCTATTTTTTCACATTTCCACTGGAATAATAAGAGGGAAGGTGAGAAACTGATCAGTCAGCAGTGAACTGGGATAGTTACCAGGGCTGAAGAATCAACTACTGACTTTGAATTGACAAATAAAGAGCAACTTAGAGGTGCCCTGTGGAGTTTTTCAGCACTAGTTGTGTTACAAAGCACTTTTTGGTGAGCAATAGTGATTTTGGTTGTATCATGGGTGTGCAGTACACAGTGCAGGAACATGGGGTAGGTGCAAGGTGGCACGAATGTTTAAAAGAATGGCACCGTAATTGGGCCTGTCAGTAATTGTGTTTCCATTGTGTTATATGATCAATTAGCCTCGACAACAATATCCACTACAAGTGTAGCAGATCAGTTCTATGACCACAAAGGAAATAGAACGAATGGAGGGCTGTTATGTTAGTATATATGATGAATTCAGCATTGCTAATGCCGATGGTAAAGACGAAAAGACTGCTTCTTGACAAGGACATTGAAAGGGTTAAAATAATTGTACTTCATGTTGCTGTCTTCTTCAAGTATAGCCAATTAGCACAATGTACTCTGTTTAAAGCAGCTCAGAAGAACCAACCCTGGAGTGGTGACTTTTCTCTCCCCCTACTCTTGTGGTCTGAAAACCAAGAAAGATTCTATCCGCCCTAAAATGGCCACGAAGTTCCCACTATGGAAAACAGCCTGTTGTCAAGTGTGCTTTGAACATATCATGTTATCCTACTGCACACAGCCGTTAGAAGATGGTAGACTGTGACCACAAAGATGCTTATGATCAGCGGCAATGGTGGCATTTATTAAACATGGTCAAGTTAGTATTAAAGCCTGATATGTTCCAAGAAAAACACCCGCCAACCCCCAACCTGAACAGATGGCACAAGGCAGGATGTATCCATTGATTTGTTTTTTCCCTTTTTCCTTCTGTCTGCTTTTTTTTTTTTTTTTTTTTTTTTTTTAAACCTTTTTGATTGGGTTTGTACAGATTCCAAGACTTGTTTTTTATCAAGGGCTTCCACAGAGGTGGTTCTTGAGGTTGGAACACACACACAGGTTTGGGCTGCCCTATCGTGACCCACAAGCTACTGCAGTGGAGAATGACTTAATTTGGCCAAGAGAAGTGCCACTGCACCCATCAAACAATGCAGGATTCATATTGTCCAACAAATTAAATAAATAAAAACAATTCCATGGCAGGGTATAACAGGAACGCTTCACTGCCAAGCCACATGTCTCCACGTTTGCTCAATTTTTAGCACCCAAGATTCGACCCAAATTACATTCAGCCTAACTGGGTCAGCTACAATCCCGTTGTACTGCACCGTGTCCTGGGTCTGTGTGTCAGTAAGTGTACTACCCAAGTGGAACAGAGCAAAAATTGACATCAGCCTTGATCACATACTGTGCCATACTCTCTGCAATAGCCGTTTGTTTCACAACACAGCATATGAACTCTTAAGTGCAAGAAAAATTACACGTTGTGACATCGCTGCTTTTCCCGACAGCTTCTGGTTGTTAAGTAGTGGAATGTCACGCTGCTGACAGTGGTGGTCTTCTCTCTCTGTCTGGGGTCGTTTGTTTCGCTTAAGTGCATTTTGGATCCAGTCTGATTATCCTCTCATCTATTCTGTTTGAGTCAGCTTGGGATCAGATTTTTGGTGTGTCTGGGTGTGGTTGGAGATGCGGCGTATTGCTCCTACTATCACCCTCAGCAGGATGTCACTGTGTTTTAATGCAAGCAAAAGTTATAGCTGATTAAATTGCTCATAACGTCATATAACTTAATTCTAACTAGAAGATACTGACAAGTTAAAGATCATGTGAAAAATCGACTGACATGGCAGCAGCGTTCGGCAGTACTGGCTCTGTTCACTTGACCTTGACCTTTCTTTCACTTCAGCTGGATTGATCCTGGTTTGATATGTGAATGAAGACGGCTGGTTTGGGCAGAATAAAAATTCAGGTCCTGGCACCACTCCCACGCAGTCTGTCTCTTTGTCTGACTACCACTCTTTGCTTGGCTGCCTCTGACCAACTATCTGCCTGATTGCACTCTCTTTCTCTCTCTCTCTCCCTCTCTCTGTCTATCTCTCTCTCTCTCTGCCCATCAGATCAGTGTTGCTCACAGCCATAGAGGGAGGATGTGTGAAAAGCTCATGCAGAGACAGCAACCCCAGGAAATGCCAGCCAAAGAATGACTGAAACAAGGCAAGTGTTTCCGTGCACGACTGAGTGTGTGCGTGCATGCAGGGTTTGTGTGAAGTAGCATGTGTGTGTGTTACATGTCATTCTCCTCTCTCTAGTTTTCTACCTGTCTGATTCTCTTCAGCTGAATGGACGAGATCCTCAGCCTGACAGCGTTATAATGCATGGCAGGAATATCAAAACCCTGTTGTTTTAGTCAAAGTGGGACCGCTATAAATATGCAGCCACATTCGCTCGCTGGTATTCATCAGAATGCACAATCTCACACACACGGGCTCCAAATATAGAACACACTTACATTAAACTGTAACAGTTGCACACAGTGTTTCAGAGCAAAACATGAAATACATTTTAAGTCTCGTGTGCATACCTGCCGAAATATCACCGAAGAGGTTGTCCCACGTCAGGATGCACATGAGCTGCACGAGGAGCACAATGATGTAGTCGTTTCAACACTTTAATCATAGATGTTTCAACATTTAAATGCTGTAAGAGATGAAATAGAGAGCTGTGCCCCCTGCCAATGATATTAAGTATTAATGGATTAAAAAAAAAAAAGCACTCCACACACACACACACACACACACACACACACACACACACACACACACACACACACACACACACACACACACACACACACACACACACACACACACACACACACACACACACACTTCAGTGGCTTCTGCAAGGAACAGTTCTGCAGCTTTATCAACCCTGAAATGGGAAGTGGTTTGTGGTATTAAAAAGGAAGACGTGATTGTGGCGAGTGCTGGTGGAGGGGGAGGAGAGAGGAAAGGATGGTCCATCGGGCAAACAAGGTCCCTGAAATCCTAATTAACCCTCCCATGTAACAGGACTCTGGTCCAGAGACGAGCCTCTCTTTGGCTGATGCCTAGCACGGAGGAAGGAACAGAATGACTGTACACGTCACTGAAGGAAGAGAATAAAGGTTAGGAAATGTACAAAATGCACACAAACTGTTTCACTGTTTCTTTTAGTTTAGTGCATGAATCAAGAACTTCATATCCCCTAAATAATAAAAGAATTTTATAGCCCCTTTCAGAAATGATGGCAATCTTACTAGGTCAGACCAAATAACATTTCTGTATCATTTTCAAACACAAATCTGAACTGCATGGAGTCACATTTATGGATAAGTGGGGAAGCAACATGCTTCGAGTTGTGTGCAGTGATTTATGGGAGGCTTCTGTTTGTGACCAAAACACATTTCTCACTCACTTTTTCCTACAATTTCATGTCTATTGCAAACTGAAATGTCCATAAAAAATGCTTTACTGCAATGAAGGCAGAGTCTGCTAGAGATTAATGAGACTCGCCAAGTGTAAATGTAATCTGAGTTTGACAAAATGTTAACTCGAGCTGAAGTTTAGTTTGTGGCTTCAGCTGTTTATAGGAGTCTTTACTCTGAGTGTATTAAATACCTGCAGCATCAGACAGCAGCAGGATCCACAGGAAGGTCTCAAACAGGGAGAGTTGCTGCGTTTACACAAAACACTGTCAGTAACTTTATTAATTACTTGTATTTATAAATGATCCCTGGTATGGAGACAGGACTGATCAGGATCTAACAGCCCCAGTGTGTACTTTGATCACACAGATGAGATGTCACACACAGTCACAGTAGATCAGCTTTTACCGGCCTCAGGTTGAGTCCTGAGCTTCATCACAGCTGTCAGGATATCTTTGTTTAATGTTGATAAAGCGGTAGTTAGATTATTGTCACACATGGACAGAATTTCTAGTGTTTCGGAAAGGATAAATAAGCAAGGCTATTAGTTTTATTTTTTTGGAAAATATGATAAACTGGATACTAATTTCGATCTCATCTTTTGTTTAGTGGCGAATATGTTTTATACATCACTTGTTGTAGTGTCCAGCCTTACATGAATGACAAATAGGACTTGTGAAGTCTCTCTCTGTCTCTATTGATTGTCTGCCTGAATGAAGCCGTGAGGAACATCAACATTAAAGTGACCCATGCATGAATGACAACATGCAGACACTTTAACATACTGATGGACCAGCAAGTTACATGTTGAATATACTCTGCCTGTCCAAAAAAAAGTCGCCACCTGAATTTAACTAAGCAATAGGTAAGAGCCTTCCATTGGATAATTCCTACAGTGATGAATATGTTTCAGCTGGAACAACTTATTTAACCCTACTGATGCAGTGAGGAGCTTCTCATTTCTAAAACAGCTACGTTTCAAGACATATCCTGCGGTCATGGAAAGGATGTTAATCTGTCTCAGAAGGGACAAATGATTGGCCTGCATCAAGCAAGGAAACAACTAAGGAGATGTCTGATACTACTAAAATCAGGTTAAGAACTGTCCAACGCATCATTAAAACCTTGAAGGATAGTCGGGAACCATCTTTTTTTGCCTTTATTAGATAGGTGCAGTGGAGACAGAGGGAAAAGGAGGGAAAAGACATGCAGCAAAGGGCCATAAGTGGGAATCAAACCGAGGCCACTGCATCGGGGACCAGCCCCTGTGCATGGGTTGCCCCCTTAACCCGTTGAGCTGTCCGGGAGCCAGGGAACCATCATCTTTGAGGAAGAAATGTGATCGGAACAAACTCCTGGAGGATTGTGATCAGAGATCAGTTAAATGTTTGGTCAAATCAACAGTAGAACTCACGGTTATGTTTAATAGTGAAAGTAAGAGCATTTCCACATGCACAATGCGAAGGGAACTCAAGGGATTGGGATCAAACAGCTGTGTAGCCTTAAGAAAACCACTGATCAGTGATGTTAAATGGAAAAAAAAGGCTTCAATTTGCTATGGAGCATAAAGATTGGCCTCTGGAACAATGGAAAAAGGTCATGTGGTCCGATGAGTCCAGATTTACCCTGTCCCAGAGTGATGGGTGCATCGGGGTAAGAAGAGAGGTGGATGAAGTGATTCACTCATCATGGCTAGTGCCTACAAGCCTGTGGGGGTTTGGGTTATGATCTGGGGATGGTCAGGTTCAGCAACGTTGTGTTCCCAAAGAATGAGGTCAGCTGACTACCTGAATATACTGAATGACCAGGTCTTTCCATCAATGGAGTTTTTCTTTCCTGATGACATGGGAATGTTCCAAGATGACGATACCAGGATTCATGGGGCTCACATTGTGAATGAGGGGATCAGGGAGCATGAGATGTCATTTTCACACATGGATTAGCCTCCACACAGTCCAGACCTCAGCCCAACTGAGAATCTTTGGGATGTTCTGGAGAAGACTTTGCGCAGTGATCTGATCTGGCAAGATCTTGGTGAAAAATTAATGTATCTCTGGACATAAATAAATGCTGTGACATTGCAGAAACTTATCGAGATGATGCCATGGTGAATGTGTGCCGTATTCAAAGCTAAAGGTGGTCCATTGAAATATTAGTGTGCTAGTTTTTTTTTTTTTTTTTTTTTTGAACGGGCAGTGTATAAAAAGGGCCCAAGTTGACTGGTTTATTCTTTAACATACTACTAAATACTGGCATCTATAGTTTAAGTTTACAGCTTACATGGGATGTTCCAACAACACTAGCATAAACTTCTAATAATGTTTTAAAGAAAATGTTTTGGAATGTTGGAAAAATTTTTTGTAAGGTTAAAAAAATGTTTTGACTGAAACATTTAGAGGACGTTAAAAAGATGTGAGGGCGAAGATCATTGGTCCCTGTACGGATCTGGTAATTGGATTTTCCGTTCTGAAACGAGTATTGAAAAACAAAAAACGAGTGGTTATTTGATTTTCGTTTTAAAATACAAAAATTAAAATTGAAATACAAGGCGTTTTACCTTTTTATGATCAAAAAGGGATATACGATTTTAAAAAAAAATGCTTTGATTTTCGTTTTATATTTAGAATAACAAGAAAGTAAAATCAGTAAGAGACAGAAACGAAAAAAGGTCCGTTTTTTCATTTTCTCAGACTGGAAGTGGTCATCAGCAAGTGTGGAGCCAAACAGAGTACGGTGCATAGACTGTACATGAATTTTTTCCGTGAGTTTTCATGGTCAAAATGAGAGATCAGGTGGCCGATCTTAAAATAAATCCATATTGATTTTTTTATAGAGCGTTAAAAGTTTTGGAAGCCGGGGGCGGGACTACTTGATTGACAGTCCGGTCTGGAATGATTGACAGGTCCTATGGAGGAGGCAGCAGAGACTCTGCTCTCCTCGTTTGGATTAATTCTGATATAATAACTGTTGGTTTATTTATCGGTGCAGCAGCAGAACATTTTCCACAGACAGTTTTCCTGCCCGTTGGCTTGTTTTAACCAGTTTTCTGCCTTCGGCTGATTCTACCAGCAGACACTGAAAGGACTCTAATAGTTCGGTAAGTAAATGTTTTCTTTCGTATTGGTGCCGCTTTTAATGCACTTTATATGCAATTTTAGTGTCAGATGTAATGTGTGCCATGCACTCCAGATGTTGGTGGAGTTTGTTTCAGTGTGTGTTGACCAGAGAAAAAAGTTAGCATAGTAAATATTAGCTTTAATGTTAGTGATGCTAACCGAGCTAGCTGCTCAGTCGTAGCCTGATTAAAGCTAACGTAGCATCAAGCTAATGTGTTGAGTTTCATGTAAACAGCTGAAGTGTGTTGTGTTCCTGTAATGTGGTTCATTAAGTTCATAAAACTGTGGCTGGTTGACATTAATGTAACGTTCAATTTGACACTAAAACAGACTGATAGTTTTAAAGAACATCAGTTTCATTAATTTGTTGAAAATTGTCTCATTTGTTGTTGTGATGTTGCTGCTGATTCATTAAAAGCAGATGATCTGTGTTGAAGATACGTTTAGTTCTAGTATCAGAAGCACAAGAAGGAAAATGAAAATTTAGTTCTGCTACATCAAAGATTTCAGGAATAAAATAACAAAAGGAGTCTTTATGCCTCAAACTTTATTTTTACAATAAAGAAATAATGAAATAATCACAGATAATAAAAATATAAATAGCAGAGAAAGCCTGAGAGAATAATTTCCTGAAAAGTCTGTGAAGGAAAAGCAGCTTTTTATCCTGAAAGATCAGAATCAGCTCCAACATCTGCATCTGACAGCATCAAGTCAACCAGAAAGAAAAGAAAAAAGAAAATGACTTCTTTCTGATTACATCTGTTCCGCTGCTCACAGTCGTCTGCTGCTCACATTCTTCACATTTATAGTCCACTTTTAAAAGTTCAGCAGACAGGTGCTCTGCTTTGGAGTGTGACGATGTCGTTGGTGATGTGGAGAGTGAAGTTTCCGTTTCACCCACAGTGTGCTTTAGGGCAGCCGGGTCAGACTTGATGTTTGAAATACTGACTGACAGCTCAGATTTAACTGTCTGTAGTTCCGTTTTGATGGGTGTTAAACTTTCACTCAAAGCCGCCAGGAGCTGGGTCTTTAAAATAACCGCCGTCTCGTTACAGAGTGAAAGTAGCAATTCCTCCTTAAGGTCAGAGATTGCAGCATCTGAGGGCCTCTTCAAAAGAAGATGTAGTTGATGAAGGCGTTCTGGAGCAGGACCAGAAAGACCACGACCAAGCAGCCTTGAGATCTTAGGCAGCATCTCCCTCAGGTGGGTGTCAACGGTGTTCACGGTCAGGTCTGTGGTAATCCCGTCAAAAAACAAAACAGAAAAAAATCTAGATTATAAATCAACATGTAACCAAAGCACTCTGTGTATAATGCCATAGTATAGGATGTAGTTCAGAAAATGTCAAAGTATAGTACACTTTTCAAGAATAACATAGTATGGCCTGTAGTTCATAGTATAGCATGTCGGCAAAAAAAACCCAACTGATTATTATGTGGTTCAAAAAGTGCAAAATGATAGGACGATGGATAAAATTGTCATGTATGATATGGGGTTCAAAAAATGTCATAGTGCAGTATATTGTCAAAATAGTATGTTTTTAAAGAAAACATCAAAGTATGTCGTCTAAAAAACGCCATAGAATAATATTTCATTGCGCAAGCAAAAGTATAGTAATTTTTAAAACTGTTCAAATTCTTATATGTTGCTAAAAAACTAAAACTAAAACAAAAAAAACCCCGCCATAGTAATATGTCAATTTAAAAAGCCTATAGTATAGAGTGTCACTCTAACAACATCATAGTATAGCCTTAGGTCCAAAAAAGGTCATAGTATAGCATGTCGCTCTTAAAACATCATAGTATAGCATGTCGCTCTAAAAACGTCATAGTGTAGCATGTCATCCAAAGAACATCATCGTATATAGCATGCCGCTCTCAAAACGTCATAGTATAGCATGTCGTCCAAAAAACATCATCGTATAGCATGTCGCTCTAAAAACGTCATAGTATAGCATGTCGCTCTAAAAATGTCATAGTATAGCATTGCGCCCAAACAACGTTATAGTATATCATGTGGCTCAAAAAATGTCATAGTATAGCTTGTCGCTCTAAAAACATCATAGGATAGCATATCGCTCTAAATACGTCATAGTAAACCCTTTGGTCCAAAAAACGTCATAGTACAGCATGTCGCTCTTGAAACGTCACAGTATAGCATGTCGCTCTAAAAACGTCATCGTAAAGCATGTCGCTCTAAAAACGTCATAGTATAGCATGTCACTCTAAAAACGTCATAGTATAGCGTGTTGTCCAAAAAACGTCATCGTATAGCATGTCGCTCTTGAAACGTCATAGTATAGCATGTCGCTCTTAAAACGTCATAGTGTAGTCTTTGGTCCAAAAAACGTCATAGTTCAGCATGTCGTCCAAAAAAACGTCATAGCATAGCATGTCGCTCTAAAAACGTCATAGTATAGCCTTCGGTCCAATAAACGTCATAGTATAGCATGTCATTCTAAAAACATCATAGTATAGCATGTCGTTCTTAAAACGTCTTAGTATAGCATGTCGCTCTAAAAACGTCATTTTATAGCATGTCATCCAAAGAACATCCCAGTATAGCATGTCGCTCTAAAAACGTCATAGTATAGCCTTTGGTCCAAAAAACGTCATAGTATAGCATGTTATTCTAAAAACATCATAGTATAGCCTTTGGTACAAAAAACGTCATAGTATAGCATGTTGTCCAAAGAACATCATAGTATAGCATGTCGCTCTTAAAACGTCTTAGTATAGCATGTCGCTCTAAAAACGTCATAGTGTAGCACGTCATCCAAAGAGCATCATAGTATAGCATGTCGCTCTAAAAACGTCATAGTATAGCATGTCGCTCTAAAAACGTCATAGTATAGCGTGTCGTCCAAAAAACGTCATCGTATAGCATGTCAGTCTTGAAACGTCATAGTATAGCATGTCGCTCTCAAAACATCATAGTATAGCACGTCGCTCTAAAAACGTCATCGTATAGCATGTCACTCTAAAAATGTCATAGTATAGCATGTGGCTCAAAAAACGTTATAGTATAGCATTTCGTCCAAAAAACGTCATAGTATAGCATGTGGCTCCAGAAACGTCATAGTATAGCATGTCACCCAAAAAATGTCATAGTATAGCATGTGGCTCAAAAAACATCATAGTTTAGCATCTCACCCAAAAAACGTCATCGTATAGCATGTCGTTCAAGAAAATGTCATAGTATAGCATGTCGTCCAAAAATTTAAAATTATAGCATGTCGCTCAAAAAGAGTCATAGTATAGCATGTCGCTCTAAAAGCGTCATAGTATAGCATGTCGTTCTAAAAGCGTCATAGTATAGCATGTCGTTCTAAAAGCGTCATAGTATAGCATGTCGCTCTAAAAGCGTCATAGCATAGCATGTCGCTCAAAAAACGTCATAGTATAGCATGGTGTTGTAAAAATGTCATAGTATAGCATGTCGCTCTAAAAGCGTCATAGTATAGCATGTCGCTCTAAAAACGTCATAGTATAGCATGTCGCTCTAAAAACATAGTATAGCATGTCGCTCTTGAAACGTCATAGTATAGCATGTCACTCTTGAAACGTCATCGTATAGCCTTTGGTCCAAAAAACATCATAGTGTGGCATGTTGTCCAAAAAATGTCATAGTATAGCCTTTGGTCCAAAAGTGTCATAGTATAGCCTTTGGTCCAAAAAACGTCATAGTATAACATGTCGCTCTAAAAACGTCATAGCATAGCATGTCGGTCTAAAAACGTCATAGTATAGCATGTGGCTCTAAAAATGTCATAGTATACCATGTCGCTTTAAAAACATCATAGTATAGCCTTTCGTCCACAAAATGTTGTTTCGTCCCGACTGTCTGAAGTAGGTGAGGAGCAAAACCAAAACAGTCCAAACGCTGGTTTCCAGAGGGTTAGACGAATATTTATTTGAAAGAGGAAGTGTACAACAACACAACATGTGAGGGGGTTAAAAGGAAATGGGTGTTAGTAAAATAAAAATAAATAAACAGAACTAAAAGTGAACTTCATGTTGTCATTGATGGGCATTCCAACTAGGAACAAAGTAAAAGCTAATCAATACAAAAAAAAACCCTCTTCCTGTTCACGTCTTCAAGCCCAAAAACACACCGCAGTAGCACCCTAAACTAAAACTACCGATGGGTTCCATTTTTTTTCGACATAGTATAGTAAGGCGTTTTTTTGCGCCAAAATTCACGATGATTTTTTTTTCAAAGAAAACCTTTCTGGAGTGTTTTTCATGCCCTCCTTGACATTATTTCATCATATGGCACGTTTTTACAACATGTTTGAAAAATGGCATTTTTTTTCGACATAGTATAGTAAGGCGTTTTTTTGCGCCAAAATTCATGATGATTTTTTTTTCAAAGAAAACCTTTCTGGAGTGTTTTTCATGCCCTCCTTGACATTATTTCATCATATGGCACGTTTTTACAACATGTTTGAAAAATGGCATTTTTTTTCGGCATAGTATAGTAAGGCGTTTTTTTTGCGCCAAAATTCACGATGATTTTTTTTTCAAAGAAAACCTTTCTGGAGTGTTTTTCATGCCCTCCTTTACATTATTTCATCATATGGCACGTTTTTACAACATGTTTGAAAAATGGCATTTTTTTTCGGCATAGTATAGTAAGGCGTTTTTTTTGCGCCAAAATTCACGATGATTTTTTTTTCAAAGAAAACCTTTCTGGAGTGTTTTTCATGCCCTCCTTGACATTATTTCATCATATGGCACGATTTTACATGTTTGAAAAATGGCATT